>NC_090935.1:764167000-764797192 GCF_040938575.1 Ambystoma mexicanum
GCTGCTTGAGTAATGGCAAAAGGATTGATTTCCGAGGAAAACAAAGTGGCAAGTGGAATGTCGCATTGACTAGTTCTCGATCAGTGCTCTCCAATTCACTCACATGTGATGATGAAGTCTACAATGTATGCAAGATATGCCAATTGATCAGATGATAGGAAAGTCTGTTGAGTGTTGATACAACAGATGGAGTTGCAACTAAATCCTTGAGCCATCATTTAGAAAATATGAAACAGTGGTCTGGCAGGTGGCAGCAGGGCTGAGTATCATACAGCAATTCCAAATAGCCAATGGAGACACAATATTAATCCTTAAAATATCATAATTGGCTCCACTGCAAAGCTGTGGGGTCCAAATAGCGCTTTGTCTTTTGTGGTCTAAATCCTTGCACCACCCCTGGTGAGTTTAGTTTCAATTCAGCCAAGAATAAAGTGCCTAGGGACCCAAAACAAATCTGTAGAGAAAGCCTCAAAGTGACCTTTAATGAACAAAAAAACATACCTTAAATCCCAACTCTACAAGTTCCTATTCACAATCATTACCCACTCTATAAACCCAACCTTACTAGACCTGACAGGGTAAGAATCCAACCAGTTTTGTAAATAACTGGCACACCTCTTCATTAACCAAATAATAACAATCCAGAACATATTCGATGAAACCAGAAAGTCTACTTGAACACCCATTCTCCCAAAACTGACGTACATAACTCAGAACAGCTAAAGACTCCTGCTTTCTTACTCACAAAACACTATCAAAGAGATCCTGAGAATCATGTATGGCCTCCTCAACCAAGAACAAAACAAACATCAATAAATCAAAGAATGTGCACACACCTTGGTTTCTATTTAGAATGTTGCCCCTCATCAGCCTGTCCTTAAAATCAGGAAGAGTTTGTCAGCACCAAGCATGCCTTCTTCATTCATCTGCTTAAAGATACGCGAGGCCGCCCACTGTAAGCAAGCACATGTCCACTTTCAGCCTTTATACCACATTCAAGATCCTGGACTAAAAATGTAATGCAACTGCAGGATCACTTGCCACCCATGGCCTGCTCAGCCCACTACAGTCTGCTTCCACCAAGTGCAAGTAACAATAACATCTATGTTTAAAATCCAATCTGATATTGTTGAAGCACCTGCTGACACTGAAATCCATGAATTCAGCAGCCATGGATGCCACCCGCCTTTAGTTTTGTCTCCTTCTATTTTAGCTGATCTCAGAAAGGCAACCTACGTCCCTTCCTGGGCTGGCCAGCATTCATCATGCATTGTGTGAGGTTCTGCAAGGGTCCTACCCCCAACAACCTACCAACATCCTTCAAAAGGTCCAGATCTTTAAATCACTGACACACTTTGCATCAACACAGATAGGATGTCGTAGTAAGCATCTATTTAGAGGTTTTCTCACACTCCCATAAACCCAGACGACAGTGTTAGTGGGATCTGCCATCAACTCCCACTTCAACACCACTACAGGTACTGTGGGCTGCCAACACATCAATGATATTACATATGCTACCCCAAGCACTCTTGAGCATTGCAGCAAGACTGACAACCAAAATGGAGCCAGAGGTCCTTCCTTGCCTGCCACACGCAACTTCAGATCAACCCAATGGTTCCCGATGAACACCAAGCGCACCTCAAGTGTATCCAAGCCATAAAATGCCTCCATAAAAGATACCATTATACATCCTTGGACATTCCTAGAATGTATTCAACAACATTCTACTCCAGATTCCTTGGAATATGCTGCAACAGAAAAGCAATCTGATACTTTGCAATCCAATTACCCAGACTTGGAAACAACCACTGTGAACCTCCAGAAAAACACCAAACTGTTAGAAAAATAACTGAACACTTTATTTGAATCTACATGCTCGAAGTTAGTTCACAGAGTTGCACTATACAAGTAAACGTATTCATGGTTTGGGCCACTGAAAGACAGATACAAAATTTCACTCGTTATTTATTATTGGGTTCTAAAACAGACAAAAAGAAAATACTATTTTTGTAGTTTCTGATGAATCATAATTGAATGATAATGATGTATGGTCTGTATTGTGTCCTGACAGTGTATGTATACAGGGACATAATTTTGGGTCGTCTCTGAGGTCTCCCTTGCTACCCCCAAAAAAATAATTTAAAAAAAAAATGTTTTTTGTAATGCAAGCTGCTGGGCTGTGGCCAGCACCATGTGGCTCTTAACTTCTGGGGTGGCTAGCTTTCTTGTTCAAGCATTTAAAAAAAAGAAAGAAAAAAAAGAACTGTGGTGCCACAAGTCTAACACTTTCATCACTGACCCTAAATAAGAAAGAATAGGAATACAAAATAATGTGTCTTTCTGGAATTCTATTCAATAATTGCTAGACTCTTTAAAGGGTTATTTAAGGCATACTTTAGGGGGTGAGTCACTGGTTTAGTCTGTTCTCAAAAACCTCAACTCAGCCTTTCATCCTTCTGAGGTCGATAAATGAGTACCAACATAGGTTGGGTGATATTGGGTGTATATTCTTTCTGTATAAAGCGCTTACGCGTAAGTGCTATATAAAAACACATCATTATCATTTGGCAATGGACGTCTGCTTGCATGCACAGTAATTTGGTAATATGGGTCTATACACACTGATCCTAAGGATACATATGGCGATCCATTCTTGTATGAAATGTACATCACATTATAGTGATATCGTAACCATATTTTTCGTAGTGTGCTTAGGAACAATGCTATGTGATGCCACTTCCTGTTTTGTCAAGGGGTGAAAGGTCGTGTTCCATCGCTTCTCGCGATATCACTTCGGGGTGGGGTCAAATGACATCACTTCCTGTGATATCATCGGAGGTCAAGGGTCATGTGATGTCACTTCCGCTACCTCTGGCATTTTGGTGAAATGACATCCCTGTATGTATACTCAAGCAGGGCCAATTAAACAGAAATATACAGCAGGTTATTTGTTGAATAATGCATATCAAGAACTTATAATTACCAGGAATTTGACTAAGAACTGCACATGAATACGTATTCTGGAACTATGTTTTCTTTACTGACATTCATTCATTCAATTGAAAGACGTGTTCGTTGCATCTTTTTGTCAAAGCTATTTATAGAAACATACGAATGTAGGGTCGATCCTGTCACTGTTGCAATTTAATATCAATAGTGATCTGATTGACTGTCCGGGCAACTCCACCCAACAGTATGCCCACGGTAACAAACTGTATCTTATGGTAGCATCCCAGACTGATATTTTTCTTTTACACAACTATTTGAATGCTTGAGAGGGCTGGTTGACATCCTTAAAGGTTCATCCTTTGAACACAGAATTGCTTTGGATTTTGCCATCTTCGATTTATTCTTCTCTGGTTCAGAACTGGCTTGGGGTTCTTTCATCGCAGGGAATGCCCCCTACCTTGGTATCGTCTTTAGGGTCTGTGTTGGACTCTTCTTTGAAGTTCTATAATCCCATTGCTAAAATAGTCCAATCTTGTCTATATGCTTTGTCTTTATCGAGACGTATACAATTGTTGTTAAGCCCATAAGATCTTCGTGCTGCTGCTCATGCCCTAGATGGTGATACCGTTCTTTAGCTTTACCATATTGTACCTTAACGGTAGGAATGCAATTAGGACCTTTAGGTCAGAAATGTAACCCTAGATGTTATAGTATCCTGAAATGTAAGCACTTCAAACTTGCAAATCAGGATTTTTCTTTTACTGTCTGTGGTGTTTGGACCGTATTACCAGATGAACGGAGTCTTTGCTTGCTCCTCTTTTTTAAAATTCAGAAAGGCTCTTAAAATATATTTGTTCAGCCAGGTGTTCACTGTGTAGTGATGTAGCTTCTTCCTGTTGTATATTATTCTGTACTGCTGCTGTTCATTGATGTTCAAGACTGTAAAACGCCCCGGGGCCTTTGAGTTAGAGGAGTGTGCTCTAAAAATAAAATAAAATCAATAAGTACGAATTGTGAAAAACATTTCACTGTAAAGGAAACCATATTTTCTGGCATTATTCTTTTCCTGTCTACTTGTAGAATCTGTCACGGAATCCCAGTGTTGTGGACCTACTGAAACTTGATAAACATCCTAATTATTCATAGCGTTTGGCCCAGCTCAAATGTATTTGGCATCCCTTTTCTCATTAGTTTACATTTTCTTCTACTGTCTGTTTCCCCATCCCCTTCTGTTTTCACTTCTCAGGTGATTCCTCAAGATCTAAAGAAAAGAAAGAACACTGTGTGCGTGGACGTGGTGTTCGGGCAGGACAAGTAAAAGATGTCCTCTGGAGATGGAGTAATTGTTTTTAAGGAAGAGACAAAGTGGATCATTTGCATGGCTTTCACTGCAAAAATACCTGGCTGATCCAATTGATGGAGGCCATTGCATCACTTGTCTAAATGGTAGTAACGTCAATGTGATAGATGTGGGTATCTTTTCAATGCGCCCTAATCTCGAATGCAAAAATGAAATGTTTGAAGGACATCTGACTGACCTGCTGTGGCCCCTGCCACTCGCAAACACAATGCGCGTGTTCCTTAATACAAGGGCCGCACTTTAAATAAAAATACTCCATCGATAGTGCCTTTGCGACATCTGGCGGCGCTCGGTGGGGACAAAAAATGTGTTTTGTTCGCTCAAGTCCATTAGAACACTAAAATTCCAGAGCGAAAGGTTCAGACAACCCCTAACAGGGGGACGAAAGCAATCTGATGTGTAAAAACACATTGAGGGCTGCCATGAATCTGCCCGGTGCAAAGGTCACAAATCTTGAGAAGCAGTGACATCATGACAATGAGACACTCTCGCAGCAGAAGCTGACAAAGGTTGAATAGAAATGGGATTCTGGTCACATGTTCCCACACGTTTTTAACAACCGTGGGGGGAAAGGCAACGTGCAAGTTATTCAATACAGAAGCCTCCAAAATACGTGCAGTGAGCGGCCAGAAGAAAACACCAGAAGCGCCTAGATTATCCACGATATCTACAATGTGTTAATTGTGCGGGAATGCAGCAGGTTCACAGGGCCCCTGCTTCCTGCAATGCACTGGCGTTCGCGCTCAGATTGACGAATTCAGCTTGAGGGAGTTTAACATGCAGCTGCTTTTTATGCGCATTTTCCAGGATTTGTTTTGGCCTCGTGGAAATCAAACCTTCATTATACATCATATCAACTAAAGCTTCTGATCATTAGCCGAGGTTGTGTTAGCAAGCAAGCAAATACGGCAGTGGAGGCACACATTATGCGTTTGCTGGGAATGGTAAACACTGCCAGTATTTGCAAACTATAACTGCATTACCTTATTCCTGATATGGGCATGCAGGAATCATTGCATGCAGTAATTATGCTTGCATTATGAGGTCAAATTCCTACTTTTTATACTCCAATGACTACTGCCTCCCAAGATGTTGAGGTCAAAATGTAAACATCACATGTTTAAGATCGTTTTCTCACATTTTACAAGCTTTCTTTAAATTCAGAAAAAAAAGTTTTAATAGGGTCAACCACAGGAGGTGGTGAAAAGGTAGGCATTTCCTTCTTATTCCTTTGTCATGTAATAGACAAAAGGGTCAATATACCCTTTTGCTAATTCAAAAAATACGATATACATTTTTTCATTTGTTTTAATAATTTGTGTATTGATTTTATATACAACATTCAACAATAGCACCTGAGAGACCCAAGGGTATGCTGTACAATTAGAAAGGATATTTAGTACAGTAAAGTACAGTGCCATAATATTAGCATGTCCACACTTAGATAGAATTGTAAATATTAGCATGCCCACACTTAGAATTGTGAACATTAGCCTGCGTCGCATCTAGATGGAATTGTGAATGTTGGCATGTCCACCCTTAGATAGAATTGTAAATAAATACTAGCATGTCCACACTTAGATAGAATTGTGACCATTAGCCTGCGTCAAACCTAGATGGAACTGTGAATGTTGGCATGTCCACACTTAGATAGAATTGTAAACATTAGCATGCTCACACTTAGATAGAATTGTGAACATTAGCCTGCGTCGCATCTAGATGGAATTGTGAATGTTGGCATGTCCACATTTAGATAGAATTGTAAATAAATTGTAGCATGTCCACACTTAGATAGAATTGTAAATATTAGCATGTCCACACTTAGATAGAATTGTGAACATTAGCCTGCGTCGCATCTAGGTAGGACTTTGAATGTTAGCATGCCCGACTTGGATAGAATTGTAAATGTTGGCATGTCCACACTTGGATAGAATTGTGAACATTAGCCTGCGTCGCATCTAGACAGGATTTTGATTGAAGGATAGCATGCCTGCGCCTAGATGAAACTTGAATGTTAGCATGCGCCACACTTAGAACTGTGAACACCAGCCTGCGCTGCATCTAGATAAGATTGTGAATGTTAGCATGCCCACACCTAGATAGAATTCTGAACATTGGCCTGCGCCGCTTCCAGATAGGATTGTGAAGGCCAACAAGTGCCACGCTTAGATAAAACTTTGAATGTCAGCATGCTAAAGGTCAGGTAACCCACTAACCAATATAACCTCAAACTCTGCATACTTATCTCACTCAAAAACTCACACAACCATCTCTCGCACCACAAGCCGCACGCACTTCACAACACTGCAACAACACATAAGCCGGAGCAACAGCACACGTGGACTGACACCGATCCAATACCCGCACCAAAGCTCAGCACCCGGTGTATACCGAGTTGAAGCTGCCAACACAACACCACTCCTCTCACTATCCTACTCCCTCTTCACCTTACTAACCCATCCCACCTTATCGTTTACAGATCTGCCAGAGCCCCTGGGGACCAATTCCGTTGGTGACGGTGCGCGGTACAAATACCTTTAACATTTAACATTTAAAGGATCATGTGGTAAAGCACAGAGCATGTCCAGAGATCATGGCCCTCATTACTAGTTTGGTAGTATCCCACCGGTAAATCCGGTGGGATACCACCAGACGGACTTACCGTTACCAGCGCCTGATCAGGAATTACCAGCAAAGTACAGGTCCCGGCATGGTAGGTTAATCCCCATGCCATGGAGTTGATAGGACTCCATTGCGGGATTGCCAGTAATACTGGCTGTTTTTTGCCGGTGGGGTGCCTGACTTAGCTCCAGCTCTTGGCTGGAGGTAAATCAGGCCACCCCACCGGGGAAACTTGCAATTTGCCGGTCCGGAAAAGTGCCGGTAAAAAGAATTACTTGCACGTTAATTCTGGGCCGTCAAACTGATAATGAGGCTCAATGTCTCAATGATCAGTGGAGGACTCTTCTCTTGGTGTAGACAACAAAAATTGTACACAAGGGTCCCATATATGAGAGGGGCGTGAATACAAATGCACAGTACGAATAAACACAACTTCCAAATCAAAAACAATACGCAATATCTTCCAAACAGGTTGCCACCAACAGCCTCATTATTGACCTCCTCTCAGCCAATAGTAAGGTTCAGACTGCAGTCAATAACTACAGGTATTGACTGCTTGCTGAACATTCAGACTTCAAAAGCAGATAGGGAAACAATAGTGCAATTTCCAGGCAAGATGTCTTTGAGCAAGGCACTTCCTAGACCTATTTTTCTGCTACCACATCCTATTTAACATACCAAAGAGAAAGCTAAAATATACCAATATGTTTTCACTTTCTTATAGAAAGAACTTTTATTAACTCTAATGCATGCTTATATTCACTCCTCTGCAATTTAACCAAATTTGCAATTGAAATGCTTAAAGGCATGGTCTAGTAAAAATGTTTATTATCCCTACGGGTCGGCCATGTTTTTTTAAGCCTAAATGGCTCGATTTTAGAAAACCTTCCTATGGACCTTACCCGAGTTTTCGTCCATTAAACGCATGCGAAAACAGGCACCAGGGAGCTTCCACAATTCGGAATATGAAACTGTAATTTAAAATCAAACAGCAACACGGTACATTTGGTAAAGTACATTTATTTGACATTAAACGTTTAGAGAATATTCAGCAATTGCCATATGAACTCCGAAAGCCATTTATTTTCTTTTATCTGTATCCGCCATGGTACACAGGGTGTTGCTTTTCGTTAAAAGAAGCACTTTGGAAGCACGGTGAACCGCAAGGCTGTTCCATCAACTAGGCACTAGTCCATCGTAAAGGTTGATATGTTGCTTCTAGCCACTAGTACAGCGTAAGGGCATGTGGGCCCTTGGCGATCGTCCCATAAAATTGTCAGTGTGCTCCAGTTGTTCACACGAAGCTGCAGGTGTCTACTGTAAAAGCCATCTGCTGGTGTCTCAAACCGATGGCAGTAGCAGAAGGGGAGCAAATACCGGTTATGAAAACAAAAAAATTATAATTAGTCTCGCCAGCCGATCTTCATTAACATTACTCATTTTATTTATTACAGCCGATCAGAAACTATTTGCTTGCAAGGATAGTTCAATGGAGTATGTTCGGCTCTAAAATCAATGCGAAAAGTAACGAAATAAATCGAGGCCAACACACAATGATAAACGACAGTCTACATGCGTGAGGAATGATATGATATATGATATGGCATTTGTAACGCGCCTATACTCAAGTGTTTCAAGGCGCGACAAGGCAGGCGGGGAACAAGGGCAGACAGACAACGATCCTACTAGGCCAGGTGTCTTTCTGATCGCGCATGGGGAAGGGGGGAGGGAGGGTAAAAAGTGCTCTACATGGTTAGTTGAATACAAATTAAATAATAGGGCCAGCTGGTGGCAAGTGCAAGGTAAATGCCGGGAGAAGGGGCTGAAGGATACAGAGACAGTCCCATAGTGCAGGTAGGGAGTGCAGGGAAAAGTGGCTGGGCCAAGGACCGAGATCGGTGAGACCAGTGGACCTGCATGCCCAT
Organism: Ambystoma mexicanum; assembly: GCF_040938575.1. Classification (NCBI taxonomy): domain Eukaryota; kingdom Metazoa; phylum Chordata; class Amphibia; order Caudata; family Ambystomatidae; genus Ambystoma; species Ambystoma mexicanum. Next base: position 764,175,860 of record NC_090935.1, read on the forward strand.
GTGCCCACTACGAACACGTTTTCCTTGCTTTTCCTGGCTCTTCATTCATTCATTTATTCATGCATTCATTCATTAAATCTTCATTCCGGTATAAAAGCGTGTAAAGATTTACTTACATTATATTTGAAATTTCCATTGCGTCTCTTCGTAATGCAGTCTGTAAAACGGACCGTGCTCTTGACAACGGTTTTTCGTATACTGAACTATAATGAAACTCGGTCTAGTTTCTGAATTTTCAGCCTTATCGTCTCTTACGTTATTGCGCACCCCCTTCAAATGTAGTTCTTTCGGCATGGTCCCTGTCTCAATGTCAAAAAACAATAGACCCTTCCAGTGCGACTTGTGGGCCTCATCTTGGCGTGAGCTGAAAATCAAAGCCGCTGTCCTTCGCATTCTTTATTTGCAACATCACGTAGTATAGGCATCTGTGAGAACTTGAAGTTTAGAATCCCTCTATGTAGTGCGCCTCAATGTGCAAATGCGAACTGGCTTCTCTCCCAAATGCCACGGCCCGCTTGGCGCGTTCTTAGTGCCCCAATTTTGTCCCCGTTGTCTGCGAGCTTTGCAGCCCAAATTGAGACATTTAATTTTTGGCGGAAGGTCAGGGAAAGTATAAAGTACCACATGAGTTGAGTTAAAAGTGAGATTTATTGTTTGTTTTATTATTTGCAATACGCAAGCCTCCCCTCCGTTAACAGTGCGCAACAGTGCGCAGCATTTACATTTACATGAGATGAGACATGAGAAAAATATATACATACACATATATGTGGTGAATATAGAGAATTCAAAGATGACACCCAGCTTGTTCGCCACCCATGATGGTGAAGGTAGGGGTTAGGGTTACAGGTACACTTTACAATAACATTTATTTACAAAAAGACAATCTTATAGCAATTATTTAAACCGGGATTTGTACTTCACAACCAGCTGTGCTTCGGGTGGGCATGGCACAGTCGCAATGTTCGGTGGCAATGGATCACTGCTCTGCACAGAAACGTCCAAAATTCCATATCTGTGCTTCTCTAACACAGCAACAATAAGGCCTTTCACAAAGTCGAACTGCATTTCATCATAGACTGGTTTGATCACCCATTGCTTACTTCGTTTTGAAAACACCTTAGTGTAGCGAGGCATCCTTACATTACCCCTAGTCCTAGATTGTTCACGTCCGACATTGCTGTTTTGGGCCAAGTCCGCTAGTAGAGTGCGATGTTTCATGCCCCGAAAGCTAAAATGCAAGCGCTTTGGCCTGTACTTTAGGCACATATTGTGGAATACCTCCAAATCTCCTGTGTGACAGAATTCTGTCAGTCCTCTCAAATATCTTGATAGAGTTTTGTCGAAAACAATCCTCTCAATGGCTTTGTGTGTCGGTGAAGATGGAATCAACCACTTCTTCTTCCGTGCCTCCTCTGGGGACAAAGGGCCATGTTCACATTGGTGGAAATGTTGATTTGCTGTCCAGCGGTGAACGTTGGTACAGTGGTGCATCAGTGACCGCCATTTTTTCAAGTAGTATTTCCACTGACCCTTCACAAGTTTTTGAGCTCCACCAAAGATGGTTGGTGATAGAATGGGACCACTGCAAAATACTTTCAAAACCTTTTTTTTTCCTGCAGCCGAGATTTTCTTACTGATTGATTTAGCAAGATGCCATACGTCAAATTGATGATTAATATGTGGGAACTGCTCTCTCATTGTCTTGGCAATTGAAACGTGTCTGTCCGTGGCTATGAGCTCGATGTGCATTCCCCTGCATTGTAGATATTCCACTGATTTTATAAATCCTAGTTTCTCCATGGCCACTGACGATGTACATTGTGTTACCTGCACGACCACCGAACTCACAATTTTCTTACTATCCAGGTCCTGAAAGTGGTAGGTGCAGTACTTGGCAGAAAATCCAGGGCTGTCGCACTGTCCACCGCCGGCTAGCCTGAATCGTTTGCCTATGAATGTACTTGCTAGAGACAACTGTTCAATTTTCCAAGCATCACTAATGGCCGGAAACAGATAATCACGTTGGTATATGTAGTACAGCGCTTTAGTAATGAAATGGAGTCCCACAAACTGAAAAAAAAGCCTCTAACTTTCTAAAACTGAAGCCACTAAAAAGTGATGCAGCTGCACACAGTAGATTGCCTGCTGGCAGTTTCCCCAGCATCGGTTGTGCAGACCATGAGAACCTATGATTTAATCTACAGGCGGCATTTATTTTGACGTTACTGCCTTTTATTTGACGAGTCACATTAATCAATGGCTTCCCACATACTTTCCCTCTAATGGAATGCATACATTTCAGCATACTTATAATTTCCATCAAACAACTGTCGAATACAATGTATTTGCTCTCTTTCATTAGACTGTCTTCCTGCGTCAACATTGTTTCGGCCTGTGACGTTGCGGAGATTTCAACACATTGGAAAGTAATATCGCTGATATCAAGTTCTGATGCGTCTATGGATGCTGCGGCTGGTTCATTCTCTGTCATTTCGACATCTATTACTTCGACATTGATGGGAGAACACAACAATGTCGACAGGGTTTTGGGTGGCAAATTTTTGGCGGGTGTACATTGTGTGAATTGATCTGCAACTACTTCAGAGCTATCTACAATACATTCAATAACATCTTCTTGTGGTGGTGCGGTCGCACAGTAGCAATGGTCCAATGAAACTTTGCTGTAGTCTCCAAACACAGTTAATTCATGTTCTGGCCATTGGACATGAACATCTCGAGCCTGAACACGCCTCACCTCAATTAATAGTTCCTCCATAGTGTACATGGTCTGGCAAGCAACATCTCTCATTCGCTTCACTGTCTGTGTATGGATAGTTCTGACACCCACGGGTAACTGGAGGAGAGATTGGAAAAGGGATGTTCAGTTTAAACACAAGATAAAGTGTAGTCCAATTGACTGGAAAAAAACATAAAATAGTCCTCAGCACAAACATTTTTTTAAATTTATGAACTGTTTGTAACTAACCTTTTTTTGGTTTTTTTTCTTTGCACCTTTTTTGACTCGACCTTCAACATCTGCACACTGTAGCTCCGATTCGTTTCCGCATGTCCTCCCTTCCTCTTGCGCTGCAACGACTATATTTTCTGTATCTGCATAGACAGCACGGAATGAGGCTCTATCGTCTCCCTGAAACATAGTACTTTCATTACTATGTATCAAAATATTGTTAGCATAAAACACACGTGAGGACGAACACACGGGTACATCTCAATAGCCAAACACGATTTAAACATTGTGTGCAACAATCAAACGACAAGTATTCGACCAGTGATGATCTATTTCGATGGAGCGGTCAGTATCCGTACCTCTGGCTCTGCATGGACTGCCATGAATGGTTGTATTGGAGAGGAGGCATCCGCATCTCCCTGAAACACAGTACTTGCATTAGTATGGTTTTCAATATTGGAAACATAACACAAACTTGGGGTCGAACGCACAGGTGCATATAAAGAGATAACCACAAATGATGCATTGTCTAAAAGAATCAAGGAAAATCTAAATATCTAAATTGGATGTTGTGATTGTAGTGGAAGCTTTGTCCTCTCCCTGAAACACAGCACTTGCGTTAATAGGGAAGAAAGTATAGTAAATGGAATCACGTTATATGATCACGCATGATGGAGCTGTCAGTATCCATACCTCGTGCTGCTGAAGAATATCTATGGATGTTGCAAATGTAGTGCGCACTTCCGAAAGCTGTTGCGCCGATTCGTATACGCATGGTCCCGCTTCCACTTCCCCTGGAATTACTTGAATGTCAGGCTCTGCATCAAGTGCAGGGGTTGACGCTCCATCAACTGCCTGAAACATAGTACTTACATTAGTGAGGATTACAATAGTGAAAACATAAAACACACCAGGGGTCGACAGCACAGGTACATATCAACGGCTAACCACGAATGAAACATTGTGTAGAACAATCAAACAACAAGAATTCCAGCTCTGATGATGACACTCGATGGAGCTGTCAGTATCCATACCGCCTGCTGGTGAAGAACATCTAGAAATGTTGTAGATGTGGCGGACGCTTCAGCATCTCCCTGAAAGACAGTACTTGCATTAGTATGGATAACACTAATTATAACTAAAAACAAACACCAGTGGACGATAACTAAGGTGTATATCAATTAGAAAGCACTAACCAAACATTCGGTAAAATAATTACACGATAGAATAAAACTATTACTTGACATGCATAAAACAAGTATGTAGCGGATTAGCCTAGTAAGATTACCTGATACGCGCTAGAAGTGGTTGATAACTGCGACCACGCGTAGGATGTAGAATGTTCTTGCTTCAGATTCAAGGGATAGTCAAGAAGTTGTAAAGGTAAATTAATGATTGATAATGAAATGCCAATATTAAAAATAGCCATTTAATGCGACAGAATACTTGAAAAATGCTCAATACAGCACAGTTCCCTGTTCCCATATATATATACATTGCGTTTGTGGGTCATGAAATCGAAAAAGAATATATTGATAAATGTCATTATTCAAAAAACTATACACTCATATCAATATCGAAAATTATTACAAGGGATAGAACACCTACAATATCAATTAATCCATTCGGCTACCTACACACTACCGCAAGGCATAAACCTAAATCCGGACACTTGACTCATCGGTGGCGGAATGTGGAGGAATAGAGTGGGAATAGCGTTTTCGAGCAATTTCCGTGTCGTTCGCCGTTTATTCTTCTTTGTTACCCAAGATGTTGTGTACATGTCCAAGGAAAAGTGCTGGCTGCAGATGCGGTATCGATCACCCCTCTTGTCCTGTAAGACTTGTTGGACTCCACTTTCCAGCTCATCCAGTGGATATCCGCAATGTCTGACCCATTCTCTTATTCGATCAACAGTTTTCGGGAATACATGCATTGTAGTGCCTTCAGATTTCGCATGGGTCTTCGAAGGGCAACCGCTAATCGAACAGGCAGGCATTGTTGATAAATCTGAAAAGTAAATATCGACATTATTATACAATCTTCAAGAATAAAGATTTGATACAAAAGTAAATGAATCATACAATGATCAATGCAAGGTTTGTTTTGGTCGCAGGAACTATACCAGTTCATTATGTGCGGCTTAGTATTTGCATAAGTTGCAGAAATGTATAAATGATGTGACTAAAATCTGAACCCCCGAAGGATGCAATTCGATGACAATAGACACAGATGAAAATAAATAGATCTATTGATAGCATAGCAATGGAAACTCAAGTCAATAGCAATGAGACCAATGAACATAGCACTATTGTGTACTCTACTCGCAAATAGATAGAAATTTAAAAATCTGCGAAATATGACTAGGATACATGGCCTTACCTTGACCAACAAACAGTTGGATTCAGCAAGCAGAGCACTATGTTGCAGGAGAATAGGTGGGTGGCCACAGGTAGCACACTGATGGGTTTGCTCTAAGCGGTCACAGAAGTTCACGGATAGCACGACGACGAGCAGATTAGCGTAGATCTCAGTGGTTGCCAGGTAGCACGTTCAGGAGTTGACTTGCAAAGAACAAAGATGTTCTCATGAGACATATCAAGTGGTTTATAAAGTATTAGAAACAGGGGTGCGTTTGTGAATGAATGACGTTTGTATGTCGTGGTCTTAGGGGGCGGCCTGCTCCAAGGGGAGGCCTGGCTGGAGACACAGGGTCTGAGGAGGCCATGTGACCGATGGTCCCTTGGCGTGGGATACCTTTTGAAGTGTAAATGCAGTTGGCACCTTGGCCTTTCGCGCCCCTGACAGCGCGTATCCCCGGGTGAGAACCGCCTTTGATAGAGGGGGTGGGATGGATGGGCCTGGGGCGTGCAGATAAGGCACAGGAAGACTGCTGAATGGAGACACACTTATGTGGATTGCAGGGGGGCGGCCTGCTTCAAGGGGAGGCCTGGTTGGAGACACGGGGTCTGAGGAGGCCATGTGACCAATGGCCCCTTGGCGTGGGATACCTTTTGAAGTGTACATGCAGTTTGGCACCTTGGCCTTTCGCACCCCTGACAGTGCGTATCCCCGGGTGAGAACCGCCTTTGATAGAGGGGGTGGGATGGATGGGCCTGGGGCGTGCAGATAAGGCACAGGAAGACGGCTGAATGGAGACACACTTAAGGGGATTGCAGGGGGGCGGCCTGCTTCAAGGGGAGGCCTGGCTGGAGACACGGGGTCTGAGGAGGCCATGTGAGCAATGGCCCCTTGGCGTGGGATACCTTTTGAAGTGTAGATGCAGTTTGGCACCTTGGCCTTTCGCGCCCCTGACAGCGCGCATCCCCGGGTGCGAACCGCCTTTGATAGAGGGGGTGGGATGGGTGGGCCTGGGGCTTGCAGTTAAGGCACAAGAAGACTGCTGAATGGAGACACACTTATGTGGATTGCAGGGGGGCGGCCTGCTTCAAGGGGAGGCCTGGCTGGAGACACGGGGTCTGAGGAGGCCATGTGAGCAATGGCCCCTTGGCATGGGATACCTTTTGAAGTGTACATGCAGTTTGGCACCTTGGCCTTTCGCGCCCCTGACAGCCCCCCATGCCAGCGCTCATCCACTGGCGCGAACCGCCTTTGATAGTATATCGTTGCTTATAAATAACAAATGCCACATACCGGAGATTCTTGTGAGCACAGACCCACACTTCAACCGGTGTATTATAGTGGTCAAGACCCTAAGGCCTGTATAATCCAATGGTTAGCATAGATATATGTGTGACTTTTATAGAAACATAACCTACTGAAAGACTTTGAACAAGTGTTATTTAGTGCATGCATTATCGAGAATATATTATGTTAGCTTAGATAGATAGTGACCACCCTGCTTCACAGCGACCAGACCGTCACCCATTCGGAGCACAGATGTCTGACGTCCATCCTTGAATGGAGACACACTTGATTAATTTAAAAAATCGAAACAACCGTTGTTAAAATATATGTGGTGTTTTATTTTGTATCTTATTTTCATGACACAAAAATACAAGACTTTAAAGATTATACAGGTCAGGTTGTAGCACAACGAGAGAAAATCCCCTGTACTGACCGCTTTCACTCGGGGACGTTTCTCTAATGGCACGAACGGCACAGGCGGGTATCACTCTTCGAACGCGGTGTCCAAGCCTCCCGTGGAGCCACCATGTAAAGGAACGATAGGCCACCAGCCTGTACCACCTGTTAAAAGGAATGAAACAAACTGTTTTTAAATGACCAAGATAAGTTTAATAAACGTTTGTTGTCAATGACAATTCTTGTAACTAATGGCATTCTGCACGGACAAATGCTATCTAGACAATGCACACTATTGAACGACTTACATGCGTTACAATGATATGTAGATGTAATTTTGGATATAGTAGAAGAACATGAAATAGGAGTGGCATGACAAGCAGAGTATACTTACTCGTTACTTGGATTACGAGGACGAACAGTTGCGCGAAGTTCGTGCATAAGCACCATCATTATCCTCAACACGGCCCGTGTGAGGCAGGCTGCCCTGAAGTCTGGCAGCTCGGTGATGCATTGCGGTGGTGGCTCGCCTTCCGAAATGTAGGCCAGGCATCCCGAGTTTTCTCGGCAGCAGCAGTTCTCCTCCTCGGTTGGCATTAGCTCGCACCGATTGCATGTGCACCAGGTGGAGACGCCGTCCACGCGACTAGGCCCAGGCTCTTCATCTGTTGATTCGTCCTGCCAACTGCCGTCCGAATCCCCATCGTTTTCGCGTGCTTCCCTTTCCAGTAGTTCCTCCTCGGTATACTCGGGCTCATACATGTAGGGCATTATTGTAGCCATTGTGTGGTAAACAAAGTAAAAGAATTTACTGAGATGGTACAGGTGTTCACATGGGCTACAAGCGGCGAAGGTAGCTGACCAGAGCACAGAAACGAGTCACAGAATACTCAAAGTAACACAGAGAGAGGAATGGAATTGAAAATCTGCTGCTGTGTGTTGTGAAACGGTCTGTTTAAACTTATTGAGGAAAGAGGCGTCCTGCCATTTCCATGGCGACACGTCATTAGCTGAAGCGCAGCGAATGTTGACACAAGACGTGCTTTGGCGTTGGGAAATGGGCGGTACGCGTCTGCTGATGACAGGCTCAGGGGCGGGGGATATGATTTAGTGCCGCAAAAGCAGGTCAGCCAGGGCGATGGGGGAAATGATAGGATTATCACAAAATGGCAGCTCCCTAGTGCCTGTTTTCGCGTGCGTTTAATGGACGAAAACTCGGGTAAGGTCCATAGGAAAGTTTTCTAAAATCGAGCCACTTAGGCTTAAAAAAACATGGCCGACCCGTAGGGCCAATAAAAATGTTTACTAGACCATGCCTTTAACTTATGAAGATAACCTTGTTATTTAGATTCTACAAATAAAACTATTAAACTAATATGTTTTACGCAAAAACTTCAAAACATGATTTGCTACTACCACTATGTACTAATAGCTCTATAGACTTCAGGGGGGGGTGGTAATTATCGCTTAGTGTAATGTTGCTCACCCAATTTATGGCCTTTGCCTCGGGCCGCAAATTAATGGAGGCCCATTATACCAGTATAATGACTCCTCCCTCTGTCGTCTATAAGGTTATGTTAACAAAGAACGATTGCAAATAAAAACAATGATCAACCCAAGCAAGAATGAAACACTTCCTTATAGCTGTGGAAATTCAAGGGTATAGGTGTCTGCAGGACACCCTCTATTTTTTAACATTGCATAAGGTAACACTAGCTAACTTGCCAATGCCCACGGGAAGATGCTGGGCCTGAAGGTGGCATACAGGAGATCCACACCACCATGCCCCAGCTCTGTTGCAGAGGATGGCCACATGAAGCAAGCTCATGCTGACCTTGTCCCTTTATGAGGTGTCCTAGTGTATACTGCACAGCGCTGCTGTTCTAATGTCCGGTGAGTTAACACAATGCACTGATTGGCAGAGTGAGAAATTGATGTGCGCAAGACTCACTGTAGCTGATCGAACATCTGACCTGGGTTCAGGTCCGTGCAGGGAAGAGTGGTGCACTGATACAACCTGCTCAGGCAAATGCTGAGCAGGGAGAGGCAAGGAATTCATACAAGTTGAAAACCTCTTAGTATGTATGTGGTTGTTAGGAGTTAGCAAGAGAGGCATGAAGGTTGTAGCAAAAAAGGAGGCGTTAGGTGGAAGGACAATGGTGGGAGAAAACTGTCTGGAAAGAGGGGCAAGGAGGACAGATTATCAAGTGGAACATTGAAGGGAGCTATAAGAGAAGGTCGGGTGAAGGTACAAGGAGGAGGCTGGGAGGTGCTGGAAGGTGTTAACAGCAAGGAGTTCTGAGGTGGGTCTTGAAAAGAACACCAAAGAGTGGTTGTGAGGAATTGTGAGAAGGTGGCGGGCAGGTATTGTGAGGAGTTTGGTGGATAGAACATCAGAGTCAAGATGGCCAGAGTTGCAAGGAGGTGGCTAGAATAATTTGTGACAAGGGCAAGGGTCTAATCGTTTCCTTATGCACCCTGTCTTGTACCATCTCCTCTCTATTCCTGGGCCCTGATGTTATACTCTCCTTTTCCATAGGCTGTTCTCCTTCTAATTTTACTCCATTCATCACCTCCTCACCTTTCAGAACCTCTTCCTACTGCTCTATATTTTTCTTTGCCGCAACCACTTCTTGGTCTTTTCTTTCCACTAAAATCGCACCTTCTACCACCCTGCTGTTATCACCTCTCCTCCTTAACTCCCACTACCTCCTTCTGTATACTCTGGCAAACAAGAAGAAGGTGTTGGACAAGTTATTGGCAAGCTTGATGGGGTTTATTCAAATTAAAAGAAAAATGCCTAACTAACCCTATCTCTATGAAGGAAGTTCCTTACCTGGCCAACAAAAACTAAGGGTGTACATCAAGTCAAATGTAAAAGTCTTCTGTCCGAAACCTAATAACTAACTGTCCGTATCACTTTTGAAAACACCCAACTAAAGGAAAAAGGCAGGCTAGCACAACAGCTTCAGTGTGGACTTCTGCTTGGCATACCGGTATTAGATTTGCTCAGAGTCTCAAAGTTCTTTAGTGTGCCACAGTATATTTCCCACAATCTTCAGAGTCCTCACAATCTTCAGATATTGGCCCTCATTACAAGTTTGCCAGTCCGGAAACAACAGTGCCGGTAAGGTTACTGGCACCGTTGCTTCCAGCCAGGCAAACTACGAGTCTGCGGCCGGATGCCGTACCACCCACCAAGGTCAGACCTGGCGGGCGAAGCACCGGCACCGTTATTAGCGGTGCCGGTGCTTCCATGGTCCCCACTCCCATAGAATCCTATGGAACTCTATGGGAATGGGGGATCAACATTTTACCGGCACCTGACTTACCAGACCAATGGCGTTGTAATGCCCCAGTGTTTCCGGGAAGTCAGGCGGTGGTAAATCATTACTGGTCTGGCGGCTACCTGACGGTTTTAGCGTCATGGTTTCCACCGGACCCGTAATGAGGGCCATAGTCTTTTAGTATAAATTATAATTATCTTTTGTAATGGATTTCACGTATCCTCTTGGTAAAGAAAAACTGTTTCTTCTGATATTCTTCCTGGGCTTATTTACAAATGTGCACATCCCTTCAGAGTCACTGGGTAAGACAGCACAGTCTCCCACCTTCTGGTACCTTTCTCAGATTATAGTTCAAATGTTCATATCCCTTCATGATCACTTGGCAAGACAACTCTCAGCTTCCCACCTATTGGTATTGGGATTTCCCCACACACCTGTGATCCTCTTGTGGATACCTTTATTTTACTATTGCTATATTGCTATATTCACTAGCCTGATCGGCTATTCTAGCCTTAGCATACAATGTTCAATCTCTTTCACTCTGTTTGCAGGGGTCTGTGTGCGAAATAAGCTTTCTTAAATTCTCCCAGTCTTTGTGGCTCTTCCAGCTGTGGCATGCAATGTTCACACTGTTTTCCCACTGTTTTCATGGGGCTGTATGCCGGATAAGCTTGCTTAAACTCTTATAATGTTGGCGGCTCTCCCAGCTGGGAGATGCAATGTTCGTAACATTTTCCTATTCCTTTCTGTACCTGCGTCACTTTCAATATTTCGCGAAAACCCACCATTTCAGGACTTCCTGGTATCCCCTCTTTGACAGCGGCTGTGTTCCAGCAGTACAGGTACTCGTCTGGCAGAGCTTGGCGATCATGGCTCCTCACCAGTCTCTGGTCTCAGCCTCTGTTCCAGGGCCCCAGTCCAATCACTGTTCGTCTTCCCGTCGAGTCTTGTTCCTTGACCAGGGCCGCTTGCTCAGTCAAGACACCTGCCATCTGGCCTCCAACTAGCAGGTATCTCTCCACACATGCCACCACTGGCTCTGTGGTTTGACGTGTCTCCGCCCATTCAGGACGGCATTGCTACAGAGGCTCGCCTATGCGTAGTGGCTGTTCTACTCCCTCTGTGGGAATCTCCTCTCCTCCATTCACAATTGGCTCTCTATTTATACACGTCATTGTAACATGATAGGAATGTGATTGGTTATGGCCTTTTTGGGGTGGGACTAAGTCTATTGGCTTGGCCGCCATCTTGGAAGCTAGTAAGCCCTCTGTGTTCGTACCCTGTACAGCTTGTGGTGTAGAGTCCCTGCTCTCCCAGTATGGAATTCAATGCTGGAAAGACACAGGATATGCTTATTCCAAGCATCTGTGTAGTGAATAGCCTCTGTGCCTGGGGAAACCTCAACATTGTATTTCCAGCAGAGAATCTTTCTGCGAAGGGACAATGCTTCAGTAGCTTTATTTGTCCTTTGATACAATCCCTATTTGGGAAGCCCCAGGTTTGTAACATTGTATCAGAAGGATTATCATCCAATCAAAGATTACTCATTGATTGTGCCTTTGAGTCGTGCAATGAATTCCTTGATGTTCCAGATGAAGTTTTAAAAATGCTTTCACATACACTAGAAGTTTATTGAGAATGGAAATATCTCTCTATTAAAGTGTGAAAGGTAGCATTATGCAAAAAACGTTCATACATGATGTTGCTTTCCAATTCGAATATCTCTGGATCAGATATCTTGCAAAATCTCAAAAATTGTGATAGACTATCCTTAAAATAGTGTGGATGGAAATGATGGTAATGCAGCTTATTATTAACATCTGCAGGTTTTCTATAGATACCGGAACTAATGTTGTCACGTATTAACTTAATCTTTGTATCTAAGAAATGTAAAATGGGATTACCAATCTCCAATGTAAATGTAATTCTATTATGAATTCTATTAAGGCATTGTACAAAATTGAATAACTACTTCTGTACTGTCCATATTCCTAATATGTCATTGATAAAATGTTTCCATATCAACAATTTTGAAGACCAGATATTATTTTCTAGAATATATGTTCTCTCCAGGTAATATAATTTGTTTTTGAATACACCGGGGCCATAAGCAGACCCCAATGAGATGCCCAAACCTGTAAATAGTACGTGTCATCAAATCTAAAGTAGTTGTTATATGGAAGGTACTGGGTGAGCTCCAAAACCAGTATCTTACTTACTGGAAAGATTGCCTCCTGCAGTTATATCCATTCCAATGCACGTATACCTTCATAATGAGGAATGGAGGTATAAAGAGTTTGTACATCTAGTGAGAAAAGAATGTTATTCTCGGATTTGTCTTTGAGATTACTCATTGTCTCTAGTTCACATAAGTATGTGGTAGTCTTTTGAATAATCGGTCTAAATATATTGCTAAAGGATCAAATATACTCTCCATGCCTGCAACAATAGGCCTAAATGGTGCTTTTGTGGAGTGTTTGTATATTTTAGCAAGGGTATATAAAATACTGGAGTGATGGGAAACTTCTGTGCCAAGAAGTATTTAGTTTTCTACGCAATCCACTTGTGATGTTCTGCTTTAATAACTTGAAATACGCTGCTGCAAAAGAAACAAAAGGACCGGAAAACAAGACTTCTCTGCCTATGCCCCAGGACTATTGAACCTCCTCCACGTCAGCATCAGACTTTGCCCCAGGCCCCTACAATTCAGGAAAGAACTCAAGTCTCTCCTCCTCAACACCTAGGTCATCACGTCACCCCTCGCGCTACCTGACTCGCTAGACGCCTGCTGCCCCTCTCCTCCCCGCCACCCGATACACCTGTAACCCCTCCTCTGTGCCCCTCTGTATCCTACCCCCGCCGTTATGCATCTGTACGGTAGTATACCTCTGTAAAGCACTCTGTTATGTATCTTTATTGTTGTATACCATTGTAAAGTGATCCGTTGCTTCTGGAAGCTAGGTCTGCGCTCAATAAATATCATAATAATAATAATAAGTACCTCTACTATAAGTGACTTTATGTCACATATAGGATCTCCTTCCAATTCTATATATGTTGTGTTGTCTGAGTACCGCCATACAACTAGTCTTGTAGAATATGGTGTCCATGACAATTGCACCACCTTGCAGCTGGCTATCGTAATGTCGATAAATTCTTAATTATTTCAATTTGGTTTCTCTTAACATTATTGTTCCCCCTCTGTGTGTTGAGGACTTCTTGTACAACTTTAGTTCTGAACATGTTAATCATGGATGGTTCTTCTATTTGATGTTCGTGGTCAAAGAAGACCTTTCATTTCATTTTACGTAACGATCTAAATAAATTGATATTTTCTTAAAAAGGGTCATTGTCCTGACAATGTAAATGATAGACTTATTAGGCAAATTCAATTGTTGAGGTGTTAAATCCTACCTGAGATGTTTCTTATGATGGATTCACCCCCTCACTTTTGGTCTTGGACTTCTTTTTACCTCTTTTGGCTTTAGATATTTTTGTTGGGCCAGAAGGTCCTGGTTGTGAGGGAATCAAATCTAAAGTCTCTATAAGCGCTGTTTTCATAACAGGAGGATTAAAGGACAGAAAACAGTGACATGCAGCAGACTGTTGCCTCTAATGAAAGAAGAGAGAAACCCAAACTGCAAATGTACCCACAAATCAGATAAGGAGAAACAAAGCAGATGGGAGAGGTGCTGGGCCCAGAGAAATGCACTGGAAAGAGGACAATGACAGAAGAGCTGGAGGGAAGCCATGGAGATTCCTGGATGGATCCCATGAGAAACCGTATCTTCTGCTTCATCTAAAAAAGATCCCCAGCCATTTCATAAGGACCGGCCCACACGGCCAGCTGAAAAAAGGAACTAATTTATTTTATTTGCACATTTGTTTATTGATTTTTATTTTTTGTTGAAAATCAAATTTTATTGACATTTTTGGAGTTTCGATCCATCAACAATAACACCAACTGATTCAGCATATAAGAGTTACATTTCCCCCACCCGCTCCCTCCCCTCGGAATGCAGTTCAACTAGAGTCCTCCAGAACGTTTCCACCACTGGGAGTCTCCTGCGTGTTCACATGTTTTTTTAGCTTCCATGGGTGAGCTATCGACCGTATTTATTGAAGAAGGGCAGCCAGATCCCTTCTAAATCTGTCCTCGTCTCATCTAAGAGGTGAGTCAGGTATTCCATGTTGTAGATGAACCTTCCCTTTTGCATCCATTTCTTCTCCGTGGGGAGTGTTTCCCTCTTCCACTGTTGAGCTATGCAGCATCTTGCCACCACCAACAGAGTGTGGATCTTGTGACCCTCTGTTTATTGATTTTAAAGCAAAAAAAAGAAAGAAGGCAAATCAGATTACATGACTGAATTATGGTGCACATGGTCATCAATTATAGCAAAGCCCACCCCACAGGTGGGATGTAGTATTGATAGAAAACAGCAAATCAAACAAACCAACGTTCCATACATAAACCACACTTGAGTTACAGGTATAGTAAGGTGGTCATAGGCTTGAGGATGGTGCAGTGCGGCACATGGCCTAGGACAACCAGAGAGAAGATGAGTTTCTCAGCATACTCTGTGTTTGGGGCCCACTGGGGACCATCTTGTCTCACAATTCCAAGAACGGTTGAGGTAGGCCACTCATGGTGGTTTATCATCAGACAGATGAAACATGGAAACAACCAGCACTTTCCAGGCCACAAAGGTTAGAAAAAAGGAACTAAAAAAGTGTTTCACTAATAGAAAGACACATTGTTTGGGAAGTGTAAGAGTAGCGAACCCCAGCAGGTGATAGTTCTCTATCATCAGAGCCAAACAGAAAGGAGACAGGCAAGACAGCAGGAGAGACCCAGAACTCCTTGCTGCCTGACAAGGAGCAGCCAGCAAAGATTCAGAGTACCTCTCCAGAAGCCATGGAACTACATAGAGGGTTGAAGTACAGCAGAGGCCAAATCTGCAAAACTCATATTTACATCAGTCAACAATATATCCCTTAGTCAACCCAGAAGATGGGATAGCCCCTATTTAGCGTAGTTGACCAATAGTGGAAAAGGCAGTATATTCACTAAAGGGAATGATAGAAAGGAAAATGAGGAAGTGCAGGGCAAGAGGTCCCTTAGAGAGTATACATATGTCACCTGATACATACACTGAACTGGAGTACTCTTCCCCAGATTAGAAAGCAATGTGTCAAACACTATCCTTCTGGTGGGAACAGGCAGATAAAGGAGAACAGTGGTAAAGATGTGGCTGGGTGTTTTATCCTTGGGACTTTGAGCACAGCAAAGAAACAGCCGATTTCTCTATCCGTTAGCCTGGGTTGTACCTTAAAGATCCTGTGGGAGACCAGTATCAACACATGTCCACCTCACCACTATATTATTTATCCCAACCTGACACTGTTTTGAAGAGACCACTCCCAAATAGGGAACTCTGTTTTGGGTATAGGTCAACCTTTATTCTCTTTTGGGATTTATCCTACCCCTTTGCCTGATTTTATCACTAAAACATTTGAATCTTATGTTAAGTGTCCCATGGTCTGTCAATCCTCAACACAATTTAACTGTATTCTTTTTTGCAGCATAATTAATTTTAGAAATTCCCAGTGCTCACAGTTAATCTTTATTTATATCAAAGCCTCAATCTATATAAACTGCCATAATGTCACTATGAGAAATCATTCCCAAAAGAAGTTGTTGATACAGAGAACAATTACAAGTAACACATCTGATTTTCTGAAAATAATCGGATATCGTATGGTTTCAGATAGTCCGGATATTGTCATGATGCATTATCCTTCAGGGTTAGTCAGCAGGGCAACATGCCATACATATATAACATAAACATGCATTATTTCATCTTATACCTGAAACTCTAGTATCATGTCTAATAAAGGTCTTTTAACTAGGACAATAAACGTGTGAGACAAATGATGACACGTCAATTTTCTTTTCTAATGAGAAAACTTCGGAACCCCTCCTCTAAAATGTAACATCTTTGTACACACCATACATTGTATTGTGAAAGCCTTATGCTACATCATTAACTAAAGAAAAATCTTTAAGAATATAGGTATACATAGTTGACCCCATCAAACACCTTTTGATCATCTTAACAGCTCACTGCCATCGGTACCTCAATATCCCTAACAACAGAATTTAAACTCCTATGGTTTTGTATTGTATTACTTTGTCTCACAAGCACTTAGTTAGACCAATCATATGTATTGAGTAGGTCTAAGGAAGTGGTGAGGCTTCATGAACATTTTATTTTAATCTAAGATAGTGAACAACAGGACAGCAAGATGGCAGTTTTGGAATACAGCTTTGTTCATGTGCTGAACACAATCAGAATCTCCTCCATATGGACGGAGATGGAGTTCAATTGGCCAATACTCTTTGCTGCTGTCTGACTGCCATTGAGACATGATAGATCGACCATTGGCCTAAATTTAACTATGCCAAGGCAGAGGTTATCTTTGTTGGTGGCCCCCAAGATCTGTGGGTCCATCTTTTTGGTCTCAGTCAATGGACATTCACCCTCCATCAGCCACGTGGGTAAAAAATGTGGGCTTCAACACAGACACATTAACATCTCTGGTTCCACAGATTAATGCACTTTCTAGCACATGTTTTTATCATCTGCACATTATTTCCAAAATAATACCTTTTCACTGCTTCACTGCCAATCCACAGTTGTGGTGACTACCATCTAATTTAGATTGACCTTAAAAGGGTCACTCCTCTGTTCAAAAAACATCTCTGGATCGCAAAGACATAGCTAGATTTTGTCCATTTTCTCAACTCTCCTAACCGGGAAAATTAATGGAAGCTATAGTGGCTGCTTAACGTCAGGCCCTTTGCAAGGAAAATACTTGTTTGGATGATTTTCATGCTGGTGTTTGGTCTGGGTATGGCACAGAGTTAGCGATGGTGGTGGCTATTGATGACCTAAGGAGAGCGGTTGATGTGGTGGTATCGGGACCCTTATTTTGTACATCTCTCTCAGGCATTTGGCACTGTCAACCACTCCACCTCTCCTGGGACGGCTCTTCTTCCTGGATACAAGTTATTGGGTATTGCGCTGGCTAACCTCTTTTTTAACAGGCCACACTCAGTCAGGGGCTTTGCCACCTTCCCACTCTACTTTACAGCCTATTTGATGTGGTATCCCATACGGGTCCTTTCTCAGCCCACTACTATTCAACCAGTATATGAGGCCATTGCCAGATCTTGTTAATACCACAGAGCCCAATTCTACATGTACACTCATGACACCCTGGTCATCCTACATCTGGGGGTGACTTGGATGCGTTAATGGAGGACGTAAGATTATGGATGAACAGGAAGAGACTAAAATGTAACCCTGCTGAACAGAGGTGTTGCTTTATCAGGCCTTCAGGCAGACTAAATAGTCCATCGACAGCTGGTACTCAAGAGTGTTGGCCCTCAGCAATGGGCACTTGTCCTCATTCAGTGTGCCCAGGTGAGCAATTTACTCGTTTCTTTGGGCTCTGACATATATATATATAAAACTCAAAATTTCAGATGTCACATGACTGCTTTTTCTATCGCCTCATTCTGTGAGCATGTTAGATCACTGCATTACAATCTATCAGGGCACAAAATGCAAATTATCCCAAATGTGACCTCAAGAATTCTGTTAGCACTAAATCCAAGAGACCATATGTCCCTGGTCCTGTGGATTCTGCATTGGCTACCCAACAAAGTAAGGACTGAATTGTAAACTCTTTTTATTTATCCGATCAATCAGGCCCCAAATTGCTCCAGGGCAAACTCAGGCCAAATATCCCAAATTGTAGGCTACCCTCCTCTTCTGTTTTACTCGCTGTGTCTCACTTTAAGCTGTCACGTTGGGACGGCTCTTTTTTTCTATGCAGAAAGCCATGTTGTCAAAACTCAATGCCATTCAAGTTGAGGACACTGGAAGATCGTAAACAGTTATGAACTAATCAACAAACAGTTCTTTTTCCACACTATTATCTGTCACAAAATGCTATCTTCCTGTACATTACAATCTTGGGAAGACCAAACTCTCTTTTTTCAATGGCGGTGACTGTTTTTCTGTGCTATGATGCCTCTTTGAGGAGAGTGTGACCTTTACATAACAGATTACCATACTAATATAGAAATTCCTTTTACTTGGGCTTACCTATATCCCTCAAAGGCACTTCAATTATTCAAAACACTGCAACAAACTCTTGAAATGAACAGGTGTATG
Source organism: Ambystoma mexicanum (assembly GCF_040938575.1). NCBI lineage: Eukaryota > Metazoa > Chordata > Amphibia > Caudata > Ambystomatidae > Ambystoma > Ambystoma mexicanum. Next base: position 764,194,405 of record NC_090935.1, read on the forward strand.
GAACCTATTTCCCCTATGTTCAAAGGTTTGCACTTGCTACCAGTCCAGCCATGGATTGTGTTGAGCTACTGCGTATCACTCAGTCTTCTATGGTCTTGGTGCGCTATTGATCAGAGAAAAGCTAAAACACCATCTTCATAGCAGACGGTATCGCACTGGTGCAGGACTGCTTCTGTGGATCTCTAGGATCTGCAAGGATAGAATGGGCAATATTACCTTCTCTGTTATGGCTCCTTGCCTCTGGAACGCTCTTCCGTCTTCAAGATTTATAGACAAGGACAGCTGTTTTCAGAAGTTACTAGTGACTTAGATAATTGTCCTTGCTTATTTGTCTCTTTTAGACTAGCTATACAATGTATAGAGCTAAGAGACCTATGGGTAATCATGCACTCAATACAACAATGAAATCAATCTAATTGCCTTATCGTAGGTTACATGTGGAATTTATAAATATTATTCACCACCATCAGGCTGGTTTTTAGACCCAGAAGAGGAATGCAGGGCATGGTTTTCTCCATGTTGGACAACATCAGGTGGATGATAGATGGAGACCACGTCGGGGCATAGCAACACCATCCTCCTGGGCCATTTTCCTTGTATGGGAAATCCAGGACACAGTTATTAATTGGCTTCTTCATGGGCCGGTTGATGGCCAATTCAAATCTAAAGCATTAGACATCCAATTGGTATCCTTCAGGCACATACCCTTTTCCATCTGCATCTTCTGCCTCCAGCAAACATTATGCATATGAACAAAACCTGTTTCTATGAGTATGCAGACAATAGGTAGAACATTTGCTATTTATATGGCAATTAAGGGGCTATACAAAATAAAATACAGAGATAGGTGACAGTGGTTAGCAAATGGATGGATGTGAACCACCTCAAATATTATGTCTTAAAAATTAGAACTTTAATTTGCATGGCAACTTCGCTCAGCTGGAATCCTGAACTGTTGAGTGTCGCACTGGGCAGCTTTCCAGAGCTGGGTACTGAGGTTAGGAGCCTTAGATTCCTGTTCGATAACCATATGGATCTAAATCCACAAATATACAGAATTAAGCATACATGCTTTTGGCAAATGAAAACATTTGGAAAGTTTCTGCTGCTCGTTTCTTTCTCCTAGCAAGTCACACTTGCTAAGGCCTTTCTGTCCTGGGGGCTGGATTACTGAACGGGCATATGCCAGTCAACAACACCACTCTGTTGACGAGCTTCAACCAGTACAGAATATAGCCACTCAGGTTTACCTTATGCTACCAATGCGAGCCCATATTACCTCTGTCCATTGTCATCTCTATTGAATACCAGTGGGAAAGAGAATGAAGATTACACAGGCTTAAAGCACAGGGAGACTTGATTCTATTGAAGACAAGGAGGCAAGCATTATAGTTCAACTTCTTTAATGCCACCCTACAGCAGCCCTTCAAAATGTATACATCTTTTTTTTAAAAACAACTAAATTCAAACACAACTGTGGAAACCTCAAGAGATGGAACTACTAATCCCCATGAGTCCCCTCTCTTGAGTAGTTTTTCTTTCATTGTTCACCAATCTGATCTCCTTCCTTCGCAGCATGTCTCATACTGCCAAGGTCCTTTCTTCTTTTGGTGATCTGAAAACTGCCCCCATCTTTTCTCATAACAACTCTTAGTAACTGAAACAACTGTCCATAAGAGCTACTCCGATTAGTTCCTTTGATGGGAACTGTATGATCCACTCTCATCACATTCAGGCTACCCTCAAGGCCACACTCTGCTTCAAGTACTTCTCATCCATTCTTCTGTTCCTTGCCCGTGGAACAGGAAATGAAAGTTAGGGAGGGAAATATGCAGTCACTACGTTGTACTTAGCATAGTCACATCCAAATAGAATTATTACTGCTCCAATATCTGTGTATTTTGGGAGGGATAATGCTCGCCTATGTGTCTTTATAAGACCAAGACTCCCAGTGCTGTAAGCCTCTGTAATCTTCATTCTATGTCAAGACTGGTTGTCAGCGTTATACTTGTTCAAAGCTTTCTATCACTGGTGCTGTGACTGATCAGATTGGCTTAAAGTAAAATGTCTTAAAGGTGGAATATTTACACCAGTTCGCTACTTTAAGATGTCCTGTAACAAAACCCCTGCTGCAATGCCTTGGAGGCCGTGGCTCCATTGACTGAATGCGTGCCAAAGACTGACAAGTCAATGCCTGCTCGCTCCATTATCTCTCTCAGCCATCTGGCTATCGTCACCGCTGCTACTGCATGAAATGGCATCCTAGGTACAATCAATAGCTATGTCACTCCTTGTGGTCTCACATTCGATGTCACTCTCTCATATTCTTAATACATTGCACCACACACATCTTGACATCCTCTAGGAAATACGGATAAGAAATCAATGATGAGTTGCATTTAGTGCGTTTTGCTATTTGTAAGAGTGCAGAAGGAGGAGAATGACACAAAGGTGACATGTTGATGCTAAAGACTTATCTATATTTATAAAAGTGAAAAGGTGTGGGTTTGTGGCTTGGCAAAGCATTGTTCCTTATACAATTCCAGACTGTTTCACCAATCTGCCCCAAATTTTGCATAGTTACCTGTTAGGACCCTCCAGACAATACTGGCTACATGACATGTGGACAACCCACCACTGTCCCTGGATTTTAACACCTTCACACATGAGACGGTTGCCTGAAATCAGCAAAACATCAATGTGGTCGTAGGAGGAAACAGTCCTCAACCGTAGAATGTGCGGTTTCTGGGACATTTGCACTGCAATGCACTGCAACAAACTGCACCACGCCATGGTGATGCAACAGGTGGGGAGAGCACAGTAGCTCCCAGTATGCAGTAGCACACCAACTCTCGCCTCCACACAATGTCTGCTCTGTGGTAAGTCAGCCAGCCACACATGCTCGTTCTCAGTGCAGTTGACTTCAGAGTGCAAAGCACATCAAGCGATAAGCGAATTGGAACAGCGACCTACAGGATAACTGATTTTCAACAATTGATGAGTGTTGTCATGCCTGTCCATAGAACCAGTTTTAAATAAAAAGAAAGGGAACATTCTATCTGTCCCTATTTCTATGAGGGGCTTCCCTGCCTCAACTAAAGACAAAAAGGGGTGTCCGAATGTCCGTTTAACTTAAGAGCCCACCATACTATGTCAAAATCTCTAGTTTTGTCCCTCACACTTGTAACTAAAATAGATAAGGGGGAAGTGTTCCCTGCCCAGGAGACTGGCTCCCTTCTCCTGGATTTGTGATCACAGTTCACTTTAATAGTTCTTTCCAGGTGAATGACTCCTTTCCCCAGTTTGCAATGTTCTTAAACAAAGCTCCAGTTCTGCTCACCAGGGGGAATGACTCCCTTCCCATGGTCAAAGGGTTCTCAAACAAAACAATGTTCAATTCTCGAGCAGTGGGTATGTCAGGGGGAATGCATCCCTTTCCAATACTGGATGACTGTCTTCTTCTATCACTTTGTATCTGAAATTATACTTGATAACCTGGGGCAATCACTCCTTTCCCCTGGCTGAAAGCTTGTTCTCGCTTCCACCACTTAGTATCAGGAAGATGGTTTCTACTTCTGCTTCTTCTCAATATAGTGTGCCAGTCACACCACCCAGGGGGAATGACCCCCTTCCCCTGGGTTCTTTAGCATCTCCTCTGTTATTCACCATAAAGAGATACAGCTGAGGCCAGGTCCTAAACCCAGGCTCTTTTTCTTTGACTAGTCCTGCGTCGTTAGTCAAGGCTTGGAGAATCATTCGCCGACGTGGTCATTTCCTTGGCTCCTACAACAAACCATCGCCAGTGAAGTCAGCACAGCTGGTGAGTTGGGGAGACTGATACCAGACCTGTCTGTGTTGTAGCCAAAGTTGCAAGCGGCAACATTGTATAATCATAACTGAAGAGAACAGTGTATGAAACCTATGTGGCGAGCGACACAAATATAATTAACCAGCGGATGAGTGATTGGACTTAGAAGCCAAGATACGATACCGAAGGTAGAGTGGTCCGGCACCACGTGGGTGCTCATTCAAAGGTCTATGTTGGGTATCCAGCTGAAAGGTGGCAAATGTGATGAATGATAACTAATTGTATAATTTAAGTGCTCCTGCAATGGATCAAGCAAAACCCTGTGCACATTTAAAACACTTTGATAGTTGTTGAAATCGTATATGAAGTTGGTCCGAGCCCGGCAGAGGGAGATCAGCTAAAAGCTTTTGGATAAAGCAAGTTTGTGTAAAGTTCGGAATATGAGCCTGACTGAGGGGGATCTGAGATCTGGGCCCGACCTAGACGGATCCGAGATCTGAGCCCGACGGAGGGGGATGCGGGGTGAACCATGAGTCACCCGAGAAAGAACACCCTGTGAAGAATTACATGCATGAATAGTGTACAAACATTGTGGTGAAAGGATCTGAGCTGGGCTGATGGAGATCTGAGGTGAAAGGTCAATCGCCTGAGAAATTGAGTTTGTATGAAAATCTAAAAGAGGAAAGGAACTTATTGTTTGTTTGTTGCATCAGGCCCTCTGAATCAATTTCAGGTGCAGGTCATTAGGAAGCAGCATAAGCAGCAGGAGAATGCAGAGGCCAGAGTCCCAGCGTTTCTGAAAGCGGGACGCATGCAGAGAATGTGGTGGAGGTCAGAGGTCTTAGCAGATGCAGAGGATGCGCAGCAGGAAGTGGTGTAGAGCCCAGCAGTCCTGAGGGAGAGAGAAGCTCTCCGTGTCCTGCATATTGCCCCGGCGTGAAGTTTTCACTGGAGCTCATGTGGAGCGATGCAAGCTCCACTGGCAAACAACGCGAACAGCAAAAGGCTGACCGGAGCGGTCAACCTCCAAGAAAGTTCAGACGGGCTTGGAAGCAGAAGCAGCGAGTCAGAAGACGAAGCCAGGAAACACTGGTGAGTTGGCCTGATCTAGGTGACCCCCAGGCACTCCAACGTAGACTTCTGTGTGAGAAAGCAATGTTTGAATACTGAACTTTTAAATGAAAGCAAACTGGGCACAACTCTACTAGTGCGAAAGGTTGAATAGGAAAACATTGTAACCCACATTACCAAAGCCAACAAGGGGCAATAATAAAAACAAAAGGGATACACGTTTCCTAAAGAAGGTTGGGGGCATTATAACCTCCATTGTCAAAGCCAAAGAACATCAAGACTATGTGAGTGTAACCGTCCCAACATAAGATACCATGTGGGAGAAAGTTGTGAACTACATTGCCAACAGCCAATAGGTTATGTAAAATGAAATCAGAGATTGCATTAGAAAAGCCCACCTTGTAGAAAGGATCAAGGGGGAGAGGACTATAACCTGCGTTGCCTGGGGCAAAAAGACCAATGTGAGAATAATTGTCATTGTATACAGTATACTTGTGGAAGAAGTTGTAAACCCATTGTGTTGCAAGTCAAAAGACTTACCCAGGAAACAGTTGTTGATTCAACTTTGCCTATTATGGATTTAAGTGTGGAAAGCATGGAACAAACTGCACCACAATGTACAATTTGTAGTAGTAGGAGTTTTTATCCTGGCAGGAGAGTATACCAGGAAAGGTATAAAATAGTGGTTAGTCCTGGCTGGCGAGTGGACCAGGAAGAAGATGATTTGATGTACCGTGAATGTGGTAAATGGATGTGGTGGACAATAAGTGGCAATTCCACTACTATGTATTAATGAACTGTTGCATAGCCATCCTAACTAAACTATATCTTTGTGAATGAAACATCCTGACTAATGTGTTGCTTAGAAGGAGAAATACGATGTGATACAAATTAATTGGCCTTCAGAGAAAATAATAATTATCTTGACTACTCATTTGTATGAAGAACAAATCTATTTGGTTTGCCAAGCAGAAGGTTGTGGAAACTTTTAAAAATTGTCTTGCAGAGTGAGAAATCCTTTTTGGAACTAAGAAAGTCACTTTGCCAAGTGAAGGACATATGGAATGAAAAGAACTTTGTGTTATACCTGGAGTGGAACTTTCCTGACCTTGAACGCTGGTTTGAAATATCCTGAACTGATACAGGGGAAGCAGATTCAGCCCTGGTCATAAGGATTACTTTTTATAATTGTTATGTTTGAATGTATACGTTATTTTATGACGAGCCAAATAATTCATGTATGATTTTGTTGCATGTATAAGTGTGAGGGACAGACCTTTTTGGACATTTGGTCATTTTCCTTTAGTCTTAGTTTGCTAGGTAGGGAAATCCTTGATAGATTATGGAAATATAGGCATTTGTTGCACCCTTACAAATTAATATTTGATTTTATTTACTGTGCATTTATGTGGTGCCTATATACACGTGTTTCCAGGCACAGCAAGACAAGAAATGGGAGGAGGGACATAGGAAAAAGAAACAACAACAATGGTTATATTGACCTTGTGACAATCCTACTGTGCAAGTGCAGACAAAGGTGATAAATACAGGGCGAAGATGGGGAGAAGTATAGGGGGTGTGAAGAGCAGTAGTGGCGGGCTAAATGGGGTGAGCAGTGCTGAAGGGGCCAACGAGGGCAAGTTACAGGGGAAATAGGGGAAGGGCAAAATAAGTGCAGTGGACAGGGTGGACAGATTCAGATTAGTCTAGGGAAGGGGGCATGAGGGCAAGTGCTGGAAGGGTATGCTGGGGGAGACTGGTCAGGGGTGGTCTGGTCCCCGTGTGACTCAGGAGGGACCAGGCAATAGCTGCAGCGGGACATTAGCATGGGAGGGGGAGAGGGAAGGAAGAGGAGAAAAGGAAGGTCTTGAGAAGTTCCCCGAACTTAAGAAGATCCAGCTTTAGTCAACTCAACCTACTTGCCTGCCTCGCATTTTTGAACCCTCACATCACCAACTGTACTTGCTCCTGCAGTGCCAGTTTATCCTGAGCCAGGATGAGAATAAAGTCTAAATACACTATGATCCTCACTCCTCTCTCTCTTATGGCAGCTGATACTGGTCTCATAAGCTTGGTGAAAGCCCACAGAGCTGACGATAGAATGAAAGGTAGACTCCTGAACTGCCAAGATTGCCCTTTCCAGATGAACTTTAAATAAGGACGTTGTGCGGCCGCTACGAGGATTGCAAGATAAGCGTCCTTCAGGCCCATCCTCACTAACTAGTCTCCTTTCCTGAGGATGTCCCTGAGGAGATGTGCTCTTGCTCCATGACAGAGGCGTAGCCAGCATTGTCTAACAAGTGGGGCCTGAAGCTAATGTAGTTGGGCCCACCGAAGTAATATTAACATCTGTAAATGCCCACACAGTGCTGCTGAGTGGGCTTTTACATGTTTTGGGTGGGCCCTGCCCACTCAGGCCCTACCCTGTCTACGCCTCTGCTCCCTGAGGTCTTCTCTGTAAATTATATCAACCGACTGAGCAGCCGGTCCTGGAAAAAACTCAGTTGGGAAATATTTTCCAGATGGAAGACTGCCTTCTCTAGTGCTGTGAATGTGCCAACAAACTTGTTCATCTCCTGAGCAAATGCCTCTCCGAATAGCAGGCCCTTTGCTGCCTCCCCTGCCTCATACAAGGCCAGGTCTCCTGACTTGTTATCTATTTTTAACAAAAGGTTCCTTCTCCTCTCAGATGACAGAGCATAATCTGTGTTGCCTAGCAGGCACACTGCCTGCTGGGCCCAGTTGGCAATCAAATGCATGTCTACTGGTCCTCCAGTGTTGTTCACCCTCTCTGCTAGGTCCATGACCTTTGCAATGGGATTGGCTAGATCTAGGAGCATATCTTGGCCTCCCTTCCATGCTCTGGCCATTCCTTTTCTCAGGTCTTTAGATGTTTTCATCACAAAGGTGACGATAATTTGAGGATCTAGTTCTGGCATTTCCACCACCTTGCCCGTTAGCTTGTGCCTTGGGCTTTCTGCCTTCATGCAGAATCTTGCCTCATTCTCAAAAGCGTTGTGTAGTTTTTGTGCTGTGTACAATGTTACTCTGGGAGATGGCAGTCAGTAGGAGGACCTAAGATGCCTGATGCTCTCTGGTTCGAAAATGTCCATAAATGTCCTCATTACCAACCTGTCCTCTAGCTCCTTCTTTATCTTTCTTCTTACTGCTCTTGTTCTGTTTGGCAGAGCGTCAGTCTGGCTGATCTCCATCAGATGATACATCTGTATCCCCTGTATTTTGCATCCCTGGGGAAGGGGTAAGAGGCTGGGAATAGCCAAGCTTAGAAGGAATGCGCCAGCCGCCCCTTGGGGCTGTCTTTTCACCCCCAAAGTCTAACTCAGGGGAGTAGAAGAGGATTTCCTCTTCCGGGTCTAATTACTGCCCCGTTTAACAACCCTTCTTTGGGGGTGTCCAGTGGATGCCCCTTCTCCTGGACAGTCTGCTCTCCTCTGCTTCCCCTCTTGGTACTTTTCTGTACTTTTTAGTGCACAGCAGGGCTTCTAGGACTTCCAATCTGTCCTGCAAGGGTTTCACCCCTGGAATACTGCTTCTACTACGGAGTCCCCTTGCACCGTCTTAAAACTCAATATAAGATCCCTGTCTTCTTCAGACAAGTATTCATTTTACCTGCCTCACTCCACTTGCCTTGATTGTCTTCCAAATACATCCCACAGGATACAGTACAGGATATAGTACAGATAGTACAGATATGGTACTAACACATGCCCAAGGCCCGAACTCAGCAGCGCATGTTTTTAAATCACTTAGTTTGCAAGTGTCAAGGCTCTCTGGTCTTGCTCGAGAAATGTTCTGTATTTATCGGGCCACTCCTCTATTGGTTGTGCCTCCTGTGACATGAGTCAAAGCGACCTTCTCTATTGTGGCTGTGAACACCCTCTGGCGGTATAGAAGAGCGCAAGCCTGTCTCGCCGACCCGGCTCACGTTCACGCTGCGCTGACGTCCGTACTGCTTTGTCGGTTTCCTCGTGTCTCTCGGGCGCCTCTCTTACTTTGTTAAAGGGTTGTGGATATATACCATACATCTCACCTGCTCACTGTACGCACCTCCCTCAGTAGTCATATAATGTGTATACCTTGCCTGCGTGCCCCACGTACATCATTAAGCAGCTAAGATGCTGTATTACTGCTCACGGCACCTCTTACTATTCTGATACACATAATAGCCCACTGCACAAATGATTTTGAGTCTCTTATTCAATCGCATTATCTCTGCTACGAATGAAGTACTTATCTGCTTGAAGAGCAGCAAAAGAAGAGGAAAGGGCCCGCGCAGATGCGATATGCTGGGTAGGAAAGAGATAGTATTGATGAACTCTGATAGGAAAGGAAAACTACTCAAGATTGGGGACACATGGAGACTGGTAGTTGCATCGCTTGAGGTTTCCATAGTTGTGTTTAAATTTAGTTATTTAAAAGAAAAAGATACATACGTTTTGAAGGGCTGCTGAAGGGTGGCAATAAAGAAGTTTAAAGTATAATGCTTGCCTCGAGTCTTGACATAGAATAAGATTTAAAATCTTAAGTCTATAGCACAGAGTGGTGCACAAAGATAACCTAAATTCTTAACAAGACAAGTTACTTAATTACACCCCAAATTGTTCGACTCGCTATAAGGGTGGATATAGTTTAACCATACGCAAATTCACACGCCTTAAATGGGGTGGCCGCTTTTTGTCATCAGAGGCCCCTTCCCTATGGAATCCACTCCAAGCTTTATGGAAAACCCTCTGTGTTTATTAAAGTTCCATTTCAGATCAAATGGTTATGCTTCCTGCCACTAGTGCAAGATGCTTGTGTGAGGTGAATACTACGCATTAGATGTGTTTTAAGCATAACATGACATAAGGTATTTGGAAATGCTGAATCTCCATTTCAGCTAACCAGCGGAAAAGATTCACCGACTGCACTAGGTGGAAATAAAGGATGTCATTTTATAATGCAGTAGTAATTTCACAGGTGAAATCACTGAGTTGGAATGTGGGAGCAACACGATCAGTATGATTGTGTTATTATGGCTCCTCTGGAGTCTAGATCACTGAGGCATGACTGTGTATCTTGCACGAGCTGTAGAAAATATCATGGGAGCTCCAGAAAACATGACTAGTTTGCACTCTTCCAATCTTAGAAAGATGGTACCTGAAATATTAAAGTTATTCACTGTAGTGACTAGAGTACTCCTCGTCATTAGTGCCCTTTCCTCCATTTCCTTTAACATGGGGACGATACTGGAACCTTTGGCAGTGAAAAAATGAGCTTCCCCCTTTAAATTTAATATGGCGCGTGGGGCTGTGGCCTCCAGTGTGGGAATGCCCCGAAATCCCACCCTCTGGCACCTCACCCCCTTTTTTACACATCAGATGCGTTAATACCTGGCTATGCTGAATATTTTAGCCCCTGGCATACAAGCGGGGGAAGGTGGGTGGGACGTAGGGAGGAAAGGGGACTAAGGACTATGAGTACTCTAGTCACTACAGTGAGCATCATTAAGTACTCATACATCCCATAGCCTTTCTTCCATCCTTGTGGGTGATTCCACCGAACAAGACCATTGGGTGGAGCTGTGACAAATTGCCTCATACTTAAGAAGCAAAAAGGTTCTTCAGAACCACCTGACCGAACTCAGCATCCCACGTGGAGCTGGTATGTAGGGAATAGTGGTTACAGAAAGCAGACAGAGTGGCCCAAGTAGCCACCCTGCTGATGACTTCCCACCAAGAAGCATGTCTCTGAAAGCCGACAGACATAGCCTTTGCTCTGACCGCATGGGTATGGATTCCAGCGGGAACCATCTTACTGATGGCCGTATAAGCCTCTGAGATGGCCTGGAACATCCAACGGCAATAGAATCTTTGGAAGGCTGGGTGCCGGGAGACGAACCCCCAAAGGTGATGAACAACGCTTCAGACTTCCTGAAAGGTTTCGTCCGTGAGAGACGGAACTTGAGCACTCTCTTTAGGTCCAGGAATGCAAAGCCCTTTCAGACTCCGACTAATGGTTTGGAAAGAACACCAGCAGGCAGATTTCCTGATTCAAATGGAATGGAGAGAACACCTTTGGCGAGATGTTTGGTTGGGTCTGCACGATGACCTTGTTGTTATGAAAAGTGGTGAAGGGCTCGCACAATGACAGCCTGCAACTTGCTGACCACTGCCTTGAGTGTTTCCAGACTGATGTCCACCGAGGCCATCAGCTAGAAGGGATTATGCTGTAAAGGTCGCGAGTAACAACCTGGCTGGGTCCGGATGCTCCACTGCCCCGCCCTGCTGCATCAGGAAGTCCCTGCTGGGGATCGGGAGATGGATAGGCCCCTAGGAGCACAACTGCAGCAGTTCCGAGAACCAAGCCCTCAACAACCAGTGGGGGGCGATCAGGATGAGGCTGCAGCCCACTGAGGCTTGGAATTTGCAGAGGGTCCGCTGGAGCAACGGAAGAGGAGGAAACACATAGCACCTGTGGCCGTGCCAGCAGAGCTGGAACATGTCCCCCATAGACCCCCGTCTCCGTCCTGCCCAAGAAGCAAACCGCAGGCACTTGGAATTCAGAGGAGATGCGGAAAAGTCCAGATCCAGAAACCCCCATCTATGGAACTGGGGCAACAAAAACTTGATGTGTAACTCCCATTCGTAGGTATTGAACCCCAGGCGGAAGAGCTTATACGCTTCTGCATCATTGCCCCCCGGGAGATTGACCGAGAAGATCCATATCCCCTCTGACAGGGCCCATGCCCCAAATTGACACAGCCTCCATGCACAGGAGGGGAGGAAAAGGTGCCACCCTGCTTGTTCACGTAGAACATTGTTGTGGAATTGTCGGTCCTGACTAGAAACGCCTTGTCCCTGATTAGTGGTAGAAAGGCCCTGAGCGCCAGGCCCACCGCCCTGAGTTCGAGCAGATTGATATGCAGGAGGGCCTCTGCCCTGGACCATGCACCATGAATCGAAAAGCCATCCAGAGTAGCCCCCCAGCCCAAGAGGGAGGAATCCATTGTCACCACCAGAGTGGGTTCTGACAGGGTGAATCGGGTTTCCAATGACACAATGCAGTCCAACAGTCACCACTGAAGATCCGGAAGGAGGGGTAGGGATTATTTCCGACTGAGAACCCGTTTGCTGGTCCCAGTTGGTCACCAGGTGGAGCTGTAGTCGTCTCATCTTGAGGCAGGCGTGCCGAACTGTGGGCACGCAAGACCACATCAGGCCCCAAAGGTGCTGGAACCAACATGCCGAGTTAGTCGAATTGACCAGAAAGTGCCCCATCGCCTTGGAGAGGGAGAGGAGCTTCTCGGGTGTGGGGAACCCCCGCTGCACAGCTGTGTTCCTGCGCACCCCAAGGAACACCAGGTCCTGGGTGGGAGTCAACTGCGACTTCTGCCAGTTGAGGGAGAACCCCAGCTGGTAAATAACATCCGCCAGTCATTAGGAGGAGTGCACTGCCCCTTTAGGCGAGCTCAGGGGAGCTGCCCCTCACCAGCCAGTCATCCAAATAGGGGTTAAGTGATGGCCCTATAGGTGGAGGAGACCCGATCCTACATTCATGAGTTTCATGAACACACGAGGGGCCGAATTAAGGCCGAATGCAGCACCTTGTACTCGAAGTGGAGCAACATAATTGTGAACCGAACAAATTTCTGTAGCGGCTGGTAGAGGGGGATATGAAGGTACGCTTCCTTGAGATGTAGGGAACACCTCCAGTCCCCTGTGCACAGAGACTCGGCTATGCATGTTGGGGTGATCATCTTGAAGTGTTCGAGCAGTAAAGATAGGTTGAGGAATGACAGGTCCAGGATTACCCTCAGGCAAGCCTGGTTATTCATGGGTACTGCAAAAATCCTGGAGTAGAAGCCGGATCCCCGGTCTGACTGGGGAACCATCTCCAACGCCTGCATGTTCAAAAGAGAGAGGATCTCCTGCAACAGCGCTTGGGCCCCTCTCTAAAGCATGAGAGGAGAAGGTAGTAGAGGAAAAGGAAGAGAAAGACTGAAGACCGTGGAGACTATCGAAAGACTCCAAGGACTTTTGAAACAATGCTTTCAGCTGTCCGTGAAGCGAGCGAGCCGGCCCCCTACAGGAGAACTATGTTCCCTGACCGTTACATCATTGCTATTTGGCCCGACAGACGGTAGAGGAGGAGGGGGAGTGGGAAAAGCCCTGCAATGTCCTTTGCTGCTTCCTCCGGTGGTCGCTGGGGGACCTGTCTGACCGCTGCGTACTGTGGTCCCTAAACTGCCTAAGGCAAGGACTTTTGCCGTGGTGTGGTAAGGATGGCCAGGGACTTAGCGGTCTGCGTAGAGGTCTTGTTTTTCATCAGTTGGTCATCCGTGAACGAATGAAAAAGGTCTGTCCCCTCAAAAGGAAGGTTCAGGATCCTCTCATGCACATCCGAGGAGAATTTTGTGGGATAGATCCACGGCGTCCATCTAATATCGACCCCCATGCACATCTCTCTGCTGGCTGTATCAATGTGGGAGACAGAGAATCCATGAGGTCCTGCTGAACTGCATGGGCCTCTGCCAGACTGGCCTTGAAGGAGGCCAGTCTCTCCAGAGGGCGGTTCGACAGGAACGCCCCGATCTCTCGCCACATCTTCTGGTTCGCTGCGACTAAGAGGGCATCAGCATTGGCCTGTCGCAAGTGCAGACCGCCGTTAAGATAACAACACTTTCCAAAAGACCGAAGAGCCTTGTCTTCCTTGGATGGACACCTGGAGGCGGCACCATCCATGGACAAGGACGATGGCTTGGAATACAAGGACTAAAGAGTGTGATTGAGGATAGGAGTACAAAAGCCTAAAATGGCTGTCCAATTTCTTGTTCATCTGGGCGTTGGCCAGGGCTTTTCTCAGACCATTCTAGCCACTGACAGGAGATCTTTCTGGAGGGTAATGGCCGAACGGCTTGTGGCACCAGGCCAGAACCTCTGCCAACAACCCCAACTCCTGGGGGGCTTGTTCTGGCTGTGGAACTCCCAAATACTCTGCCAAGCCCTGAAGACGGTCATGAAATGCCTTCACTGGTGCTAAAGGCTCTTCGTCCTGTGTGCCATCGTCCCCTGCCCCTTTTTCACAGACTGAGGGGAGTCTGGGTTGTAGGAGCCAGAGGCCCCCCCCCAGCTCAGCATCCCGAAAGCGGCTGGTTATCAACAGGCAAATATGTGGGAGAAGAAGGCGTTCGTGGTACAGGAGGAGGAGGGCTCAGAAGCACCGACAGGGCCTGGACTGGGATAGGAACGGGCTGCGGAACTGGTACTCCCAGGGAGACCAGAGGATGACCCAGGGGAGGCCGCCTAGGACGCATGACCTGTGCAACCAGCTCCTGGATGAGGCCCTTGAGCAGCCCTGACATCTGAGGGGAGCGCATGAGGAGGAGGAAAAGCTCAAAAAGTGATCCTGGCATGCTGGGCAACCTTTGCTGATCAAAGCGTCAAAGAGCCTGGGGCGTGTATCCGTAAGGCTGAGAGGGGTATCCCTGAAGAGACCATCCGCCTGTGCTGTAGGGCACGCCACCACTTCCCGAAGGAAGGGGACTGGAACCTTCTTGCAAGGCCCACTCAGAAGGCGAAGGAGCCGGTAGAAGCCCCAAGTCTGAACCCAAGATGGCAGTCGGCCTTGCAGGGTCTGTCATGTGCATGTGCTTGTCTGCCATCTTTGGGCCTGGCGCCATGACCTGGGAGGAAGGGCGCGCTGACCCAGTGCCACGTGCTGGCTCAGACATGGAAGGGCACTCCTGGGCCCCAGATCCTGAAGCAGGAGCATCGACCTCAGAGATGGCTCCGCTAGGCCCAGAGACCTCAGCTCGTGGGCGGGTAGTCAAATCGCTCTGGGGGATGACCTCAGAGGCTCCTGGAAGCAGAACGCGAGGATCCTTTGCACCCTGGAACAAAGGAGGATGCTGAGCTTGATCACCCCTCCGTGGACTGCCCGGAAGAATCCCTGCTGCTCTCAGCCTAGGAGCTTGGTACCTTACCGGCCTTGGGTCTGTCGACAGAATGCCCGGAAGAGCCCCTCGCCTGAGAGCCGGTAGCCTTGATGGCCTTGGGTCTGCCAGAACCAGAATCCAAGGTTTGCTTCCCGGTGGAAGCCCCTGAGAAGGAGTCTGTGTGCTGAGGGGCCTTGTTAAACAAAGGACCTACCTTGTTTTGAGGTGGGGTCCTGGCGATGAACTCTTTAAGATGACTGGGAAGAGAAGAATGGAAGACATGCACTGGGGGAGGCAAGGCACCGAAGGGAGGTGAAGACAATCAAAAAACAAAGAAGGGGGAGCACGCGGAAAGCTGAAAAGGTTCCTGTGCCTAGCTGCCAGGTCCGACACTGTCCATGTGGAAAAAGGGAATGAGGTGAAGGGCGGGTTCTCAGGGGCATTCCCACGGCGGGGTTGCGCCCCCACACTCTACGCTAAATATAAAGAGGAAGCTAATTTTTTTTGCTGCCAAATATTCTGGTACCCTCCCCCTTTTTGGGGGACGCCACCAAGGATGGAGGAAAGGGGACGGGACATATGAGTAACTGGTTTATCAGTAGAGCAATCAAATACCAAAAGGAACAAGTTACTTACCTATAACTGTGGTTCTCCAGCATGGGTCTGGCATGAATTCACATGCTCATGAATATTCCCCGTCGGCAGGCTGGGAATCCTTGGTAAAGAAAAAATCAGTATCAGTTTCGTTTCTGATCTGTCTTTCTTAGTAGTAACCAATCACTGATCTCTGGGTCATATTGCCCCCAGCCAATGACTGCCTTCTCCCTAAGCCCCGCCTCTGGCAGCCATCCTCAGATTTGGTAGCACGCCAAGTGGCAGTATGACCAAGTGAAGAGCCGCAGAGGGGTAGGTGGGAGGGTTCGCATGTGAATCCATGCCAGACCCATGCTGGAGAACAACAGTTACAGGTAAGTAACTTGTTCCTTCTCCAGCATGGGGTCTGGCATGGATCCACATGCTCATGAATAAAAGAATACATAGCAGTATACACATGCACAACCACGGGAGGTGGCAACAGGCTCAACATTAAGCAATACAACCACTCACCATTAAGCATCTCTTACCTCCTCACCAGGCTCACCTTAAGCGAACAGGTTGCGCAGCACTGCTTGGCCGACCCCGGACTCCTCCCTGGAGTCCCGATCGACGCAGTAGAATCTTGTGAAGGTGTGCGTCGACCTCCATGTAGCAGCCTTGCAGATGTCCAGCAGGGGCACACCAGACAGGAACGCCCTGGTAGCAGCGATCGCTCTGGTCGAATGGGCTCTCGGACGGCCGGCCAGCAGTCGGTTTGCCAACCGGTGACAATACATGATGCAGCCAGAGAGCCATCTGGAGATGGAAGTCTTTCAGAGAGCCTTCCCTTGATTCACAGACCCAAAGTTCACAAATAGTTGTGACGTCTTCCGAAAACTCTTTGTGCGGTCCACGTAGAACTTCGGCGCTCTAGCTACATCAGGTCAGTGCAAAGTCCTCTCAGCCGGCGTCGAAGGCGACGAGAAGAAAACTGGTGACACCAAGGGCTCGTTGAGGTGGAAGTCCGACGGCACCTTGGGCATGAAGGAGGGGTGTGTCCTCAGCACCACCCTTGTGTCATGAAAAGTCAAGTATGGAGGCTTGCAAGATAGGGCCTGAATCTCTCCCACTCGTCGTGCAGAGGTGATGGCCACGAGGAACGCTGTCTTCCATGACAGGAACTTCAAAGGCGCCGAATGCATAGGCTCCAATGGGGCCCCCATGAGCCTGGTCAGCACCACATTAAGCTCCCACGCCGGGGCAGGAGCCTTCAGCGGCGGGAATGATCGGAATAGTCCCTTCATAAATTAATTCACCAGGCAATGGGACCACAAGGACGCCCTGTCGTCCTGGTATATCGGGAGATGGCAGCCAGATTAATTTTTATGGAGGCATGAGCCAGTCCAGCCTTGGCCAGCAACAGCAGGTATGGCAGCACTTGAGGGGCCGTAATTCGCAGAGGGTTGATCTGTGCACGGCACCAGACAGAGAACCTCTTCCATTTATGACCGTAACACTTGAGAGTTGAGGACGCCCTGGCCTTTGCAAGAACCTCTCTGCAATCAGCCGGGATATCGTACCCTCCAAACTCTAGCGCTGCAGGAGCCAGGCCTGGAAGTTCAGCGACTGTGGGTCGTGGTGGAGAATGGCCCCTCCTTCCCTGGAGAGAAGATCCGCGTCCACCGGCAGCCTGACTGGCGGGGATGTTGACAAGTCCAGAAGGTCTGGGAACCAGACCTGCCTCGGCCACGTCGGTGCGACGAGGATCATCCTGCACCTGGACTTCTTGAGCTGGTTGATGAGGCGGAGCAGCAACGGCAATGGAGGGAACACATATAGAAACAGGCCGTCCCAAGGGAACGAGAAAGCATCGCCCATGCTCCTCGGCTGTGGGAACCTGCTGGCGAACCTCTGGCACTTGGAGTTTGTCGCCGTCGCGAACAGGTCGATCTGGGGTTTGCCCCATCGTGGGAAGAGTCGATCCACTTGATCCTGGCGCAGTTCCCACTCGTGGCACGAGCGCAGCTCCCTGCTGAGTGAGTCGGCGATGGTGTTTTTTACTCCTGCCAGGTGGAAAGGAACCAGAAACATCCCCTGGGCGACGGCCCAGTGCCACAGATCCTGGGCTTCCTTGGATAGGGCTGGGGATCTGGTGCCCCCCTGCTTCCGTATGTAGAACATCGTGGTGGTGTTGTCGGTGAAGATCCTCACCACTTTGTCCTTGAGGGACGGGAGGAATGACTTGAGCGCCCAGAACACTGCTCGGAGCTCCAAGATGTTGATGTGAAGAGACCTCTCCTCCGGGAGCCAAAGGCCTCTTGCGTGGAGATCTCCGTAGTGGGCCCCCCAACCCTCCAGAGAGGCGTCCGTAGTCACCGTCTCTTGAAACGCCGGGGTTTGAAAGTCTGTGCCCGTCGTGAGGTGAGCCCGGGTGCCCCACCATAGGATCGCCCGACGGAACTCCTCGTCGAGGGGGATCCTCTCTTCGAAGCAGCCCCTCGCCTGAAACCAGCAGGCATCGAGGAACTCCTGTAGCGGACGCATCCGAAGTCTGCAAAGGGGCACAAGGTAGATGCATGAGGACATCATCCCGAGAAGGGACTTGATGGACCTTACCCTGGCCACGTCCGTGGCTAACAGGTGCCGCACCTTGACCAGGATGGTCTTGGTCCTCTCCTCTGAAGGGGAGGCCAATTGCTCCACTGTATCGCGCTTTGCCCCCAGAAACAGTGCTACTTGCGATGGAACCAGGTGGGATTTGGGGTAGTTGATGGCGAACCCCAGCTCCATGAGCAACTGGATGGTCCTTGCCGTATGATCGACGACAAGTTCCCTTGACCTTGCCTGGATTAGCCAGTCGTCCAAGTAGGGGTAGACGTGGATCCCCTGCAGGCGCAGCCGCACCGCCACGAGTGCTAGGCACTTGGTGAAAACCCTGTGTGCTGACTTTAATTCGAACGGTAGGGCTCTGAATTGGTAGTGGCGTCCCTTAACCACGAACCTGAGGAACTTCCTGTGCCTTTTTAGAATGGGGATGTGGAAGTAAGCATCCTCCAGGTCCAACGACGATAGGAAGTCGCCTTCCTCCAGCTGTCCCAGCATGTGCTGGAGGGTGACCATCCTGAATTTCTGCACCTTGATGTATTTGTTTAACCGACGCAGGTCCAGGATGGGGCGCCAACCGCCTGTCTTCTTTCTGATGAGGAAGTACCTTGAGTACACTCTGGAACCCCGGAGGCTCCTGGGGACAAGCTCGATGGCACCTTTCTTGAGCATCGCCCTTACTTCCAACAGTAGTTGAGGGATGTGATTCTCCTTCCGGGCCATGGGAGGAATGCAAGAGCACTTCTTTAGGAATTCCAGTGAGTGCCCGTTGTCCAGGGTGTCCAACACCCAACGATCGGTGGAGATGGACTCCCACACTCTGATGAACTTCGTCAGCCGGCCTCCCACCGGGGTGCTTCATGGGGGCCCGACAACCCGGCCGGGTCAGTCTTGCTTGGAAGCGACTTTGCCGCCTGGGCCTCCTTGGCAATGACGGCGGGAACCCCCTTGCTTGCTGCAAACTCTATAGGCCTCCTGGGAAGAGGAGCGGGCCACCTGGCGGTAAGTGGAGGAGCCACCGCTGGATCCTTTGGAGGTACCCTGTCTGCCTCTGGGGCTCCGAAAGGGCCGTCGCTGCTGAAGCACCCCAAGGGCCTATGCCGTCTCCGAGTCGGTCTTGATGGCCTCTAGAGACTCATCCACAGCCTTACCAAAGAGGTTGTTGCTGTCGAACGGCATGTCCAACACTCTGGTCAGGACGTCCTGGCGAAAGTCTGTCGCCTTGAGCCATCCTCGTCGTCGGAGGCAAACTCTGTTGCCCAGTTGGCGAAATACGGTATCGGCAATATCCGTAGCCACCGTTATGGCGTGATCCGACGCCACCTCGCCCTCCTGCAGAATTTCTAGGGCCTCCGCCCTTTTGTCATCAGGCAGGAAATCTAGCAGGGGAGATATCTTGAACCAGAGCTCCCTTTCGTAGCGGGCCACGATCGCTAAGGCATTGGCTGCCTTAATCGTCGTTGCCGCCGACGAGATGACTCGTCGTCTCCTAGAGTCCAACTTCTTGCCCTCGCTGTCCGGCGGGGAAGTGGAAGTTGAAGCCGCCGCGCCCGCTGCCTTCTTCTTAGCCGCTGGCGAGACGACCGAGTCCGGCGTGGGCTGGGCCCTGAGGCACAAGGGGGCGGCATCGGGGACTCGGTACTTCTTCTCGTACCTGTCCCTCTTGGCGGGTGTCGTGGCAGGGTTCTTGAGGACAGCAAGAGCCCCTCGTCCCAGATGTCGTCGACTAAAGGCACCGCGAGGACCGTCTTCCTCTTAGCCTCTCGTCGTTGGTACAGAAACCCCTCCTTTTTCTGTTCTTCAGGGCAGAGCTGTAAGAGCTTGGATGCCCTGGTTATCATGGCGTGAAAAGAGCCAAACTCGTCGGCTGGGGAAGCCCGCGGGGGTGTGACAACGGGATGTCCGCTGTGTCATCGCCGCCGTCATCGTCCGTCCCCGTATCCGTATCCTCTCCCGGCGAGGGGGATGAGGGGTCCACCGGTCTCGCAGGCACGAAGGGCGGAGCGGGGTGGACTCTCCTCCGCTTGTTCGGAGGGCTTCCCGACGGGCCTGGTTCTGGCTCCTCCCTCGTGGTGCGTGGTAATCTCGTCCTTATCTCGGTACATAAGGATTGGATTGCCAACAAAATGGCCGCCAAGCTATTCTGGGGCTCGGGCAGTGGCTGCGACGGACGGGATGGCTGCTCCACTGGGCCCTGTTCGTCGTTGTCGTCGCTATCTTCGATCATGTCAGCAGGGACCGTCCCCTTGGATCGAACCTTCTCGAACCTCTCATTGAGGCCTATGGACCTTTCGTTGAGGCCCTTCTCGGTCTCCACCAGTTTCTCCTCAGAGGCTGATTCCGAGTCTGTAATGGCCGCCGCCCCCCCCCTCTTTTTCAGCTGGGGGCTTCACGGGGGTCTTAGCGATGGGCTGGAAAGAGGATTCCCTCTGCGACGACAGGGATACTCTGGGCTCAGAGGCCGTTTCCATTGGCGTAGTCTCAGCCGTCTCCACCAGGGTCGTAGCGACCACTTGGGTAGAGCCCTTAGCTGGGTGGATCAAAGCCCTCACCACCTTAGGTGCGTCCTGGGCCTTCGCCTTGGGGGGAGGGTCAGCGCCTCGCTCCCCCTTCGAGATCGACCGGGTCCGCTCCAGCGGCCTACCCGGGTTCTCGGACTTCCTCTTCCCCGAACCAGAGCGCTGGCTCGTGGTCGAACGTGCCGGGGAAGTAACGTACTGCTTGGCAACCGAAGAGCCCGACCTTTTGGCGCTCCCAGAGCCCGTGGACTCGCAGTGCTTGGCCTTCTGTTGGGCCCCCCTCGCCAGGGCGCCCTCAAAGGACTTAGAAGCCCGCTCAGACTTCTTCTTCGCCTTCTCACTTGCTGTGCCCTTCTCCAGCCAGGTGGCGAGGCGGGAACGATGATCTTGTTTGGTCCGTTCCGAAAGGTTCTTGCAGAACGCACAGTCCTTCTCCACGTGCGTCTTGTCCCCATGGAGGCAGTAAAGACATTGCGAATGCTCGTCCTCCTTGAAAACGTTATATAATTCGCATCCAGGGCAGTTCCTGAACAGCTTGGATCCGGGCGTCGAGCTCCCCTTGTCCTGGGCCATGTCCGTTGAGGTAGGCCGCAGATCTTCCGGAATCCTCCAAGAAGTGTAAACTCGACGAAAACTTCACCCTTGAGGGGCCTAGAAGAATTCCGAAATGGGTCCACGTTATCGGAAGTAGAAACGGTGGAGCTTGAGGCTCGATTAAACCGATAAAATTAGAAAACGCAGTAAAAAACTCGAGAGTTAAACACAAGGACTCCCAACACTTGAGCGTGCGGTAAAAATCTGAGGATGGCTGCCAGAGGCGGGGCTTAGGGAGAGGGCAGTCATTGGCTGGGGGCAGTATGATCCAGAGATTGGTTACTACTAAGAAACACAGATCAGAAACGAAACTGATACTGATTTTTTCTTTACTGAGGATTCCCACCCTGACGACGGGGAATATTCATGAGAATGTGAATCCATGCCAGACCCCATGCTGGAGAATTGTTGATCTCCATGTCCCACAACCAGATGGTGATACATCCATCAGGATGTGGTTTCGATACAAGGAGCAGCTAAATCCATATATGATTTGCAGCCTTCATGGTGAGAGATGGAGGCAACTCAAAAATTAGTAAGGAGTGGACAATGGTGTGTTCAATAATAGTGGAATGTGGAGGGAAATAAACATGCATGAGACCCTTAGGAATCAGGGAATGTGACAGGGCACTCTACTATCAGCTCTCACCTAAATTTAGCAGCTACGAGTGAGTGTGTACAGTCGCAGAAGATGAATCAACAGACAGCTGCCAAAGTCTCCTGGTTCAATGGTCTTTATTAAACAACAGAAAAGCTAAGTTCTCATGTACAATTGAATCAATGCAGTTTGCAACCCAAAGCAACATAAACAAAGCAGGCTTTCTGGTGGCCATAGTCAATCATTCCTTCCCTCTCTTCCCTCTCCCTTTTAGTCTCTGCCAACTGGCAATCAAAAGTCAGTCTCAGTCTTTTTGGCTTTAAGCATTTCTGTCAGCACTTGGCTAGCATAGAAGTTGTCAAGATGTTGTTTTTCTCTGAATGTGGATACTCCACCACCCGCCTGGGTGCTTTGGGTCATCTAGACATGGGCCAGGTGTCAGGCTCCTTTAGCTCTTAGCCAAGTTTGCAGTGGGTTATTCGTTTAGGTGCTGCTGGAATCCCCGACTGTTAGCTCTTTCCCCCTTGACTGGGGCACCACATCCTCTTTCTCTGTTTTCTTTTCCTTGTCTCTTGTCTCCTTCATTCCCTCTATTTTCACATTCCCTCCTCAACTCCTCGCCATGCTCTGCTCCTATTCTCTTCTCCCTCTTGGCTTTATTCTAGCATAGCCCCGAAACTCTCCTATACCTACCACTGGTTCTTTCCCTCTTCTCCTCTTTAGGTTTCTAGCTACCACATCCTTGATGGGAT
The DNA here is from genome assembly GCF_040938575.1 of Ambystoma mexicanum. NCBI lineage: Eukaryota > Metazoa > Chordata > Amphibia > Caudata > Ambystomatidae > Ambystoma > Ambystoma mexicanum. The sequence continues at coordinate 764,216,864 of NC_090935.1, forward strand.
CTTTACCCTCCCTCACTTCCTTAGCTGTTGTCTCTGTCCCTTTATTAGGTCTAATTTCATCCTCCTTCACTTCCTCTTCATTCCTCTTATTCATCACCACCACCTTCACTTTAGTTGTTCCATCTTCCTGGTAGCTGCTCTCACCCTTTTTCATCTCCACACCACTCCTGATTTTTCACCACTTCATTCACTTTAGTTGTTCCCCCGCCTCCTCCTGATAACCCCTTCCCCTTCCTGCTCCTTCATTCTCCTCCTAAATTTATTCTCCACCACCTTGTTCTCTTTGTCCCTCAGCACCTCCTTCCCTGCCATTTTCTCACTACCACTAGTCCCCTGGCCACAGAATCATGTGCACTCTTGCCTTCTCCTCCTACACGTCTAACTCCCAAACCGTTCCAAAGCTCAGAAGGCTTTTTTAATAATCCAGTGGGTCAGGCAACTGATATTGTGATTCCATAATGACCTTTAGTTGGGATTTCATATTCTGCAAGCATTGTGATTAGATGAACCACTGCCAGACTACGAAACCTCCAGCTGATTCTAGTCCTTGAATATGCAGGAACACGAGCTAAGAGTTCAATGTGTGGAGCACCCATCTTTCTTTACTCGTTCAGCATCCGCAGTGCAGGCAACTCTGTTAAATCACACTGCCTTGTCTTTCTGGTTGGAGTAAACATTCATATTCTTGCTTTGTGCTTCTTTCTTGAACTACAGCAAATCAAGCCCATTAACCACTATGCGGGGCATTGGGATGATTGTCCCTGCTCTGATATACTCCTGCAATTCATATCAACCAGCTTGTGGAGATCCACTACAGCAGTCTATGGGCAGATGCAAGATGGAAACAACCTGCTTCTTCCAAAGCATTTCCTCTTTATCAAACGCAAATCCTCTGTTACACCACGACTGCTGGCTTTTTTAGAAGGGCTGGCCATACATTGCAAATGTCATATCACTTTGAGATGGTAGCAATCTCCACATCATTATCAATAGTTGTTACATGAACTAGCAGTGGGGGCTGTAACTAAAGGACTGTTCAGGGATTGTGGACGCAATGCCACATTTTCCCAAGGGTTTCGGTTGACTATAGGTCGCCATTTAACTCTCCCCAGTTTCCCATTAGATGGTGTGGCCTTTATTACTCCCCTCCCCTGTCTCTTAGGAGGCAGAGGGCCCAGGAGATTGGGGTACTGGCAAATATGAATGGTTTTCAGACTGGCAAACTCTATGCTTCTATGCTGTTAGGGGAGCTGACTTTAGGTTTTTATCTGATGCTGGGGATGGAGGGAGGCGACTGGGTAGGGCGGGCACTGTGTACTTGCTCATGGACCTGCATCACAGAGGGAGCGTGTAGTGGCGCTTCTATCAGCCTCAACATGGGACTTTATCATAGTACATGTAATACACATCGCTACAAACACAATTGTCTCTAGGCGCCTTTCTTAACCTAAGCCTTGTCTCTTCCTTTATCTACCAAACAGAATGCGTTCAACCCTTTTCTAAAAGCAGCTAAAATTAGCACTGGATCAGATTCCTTGATTGGACCCAAGATTGAACATTTCATATTTCCACCAAAGCACTTAGCCTTTGAAACATCCAGAAAGATTTCCAATTCTTGATTGCAGATTTCGTCTAGATCTTTGGGATCTAATGCTCTAGCTAAAATATCAGGATGTGCCACATTTATGCATTTAAATATGTAATATAACTGTATTCTGGGAGTTCATGACTTACTTGGAGTTGTAAACCCTTTACTGGTGTAATAAAAATGTATTCACCATATCTGCCTTCAGCTACTCGATTTAGAAGTACTATGCATGTCCTTCACTGAAGTTCTGTTAAAAACAAGCATTGGAAAAGCCAACCGTTTGGCTTGTGTATAAGTATTAGACATCTGCCAGGCACTGCTATTATATGCCCAGGTGCGTGTACCATTTTGCATCTGATGCCATTATTGGCCAGTTAATACCACTATGATGTGCCTTGCAAGTGCCTTTCCCATGCATACACAAACGTCCAAACTGTTGCAATGCGAGTGCTCGTTTACTTTGCAGATGTGATGATAACTGCTTTTGACAACAGTACTGATCTGATGCATCAATGAGGGGCCCTCAAGAAATTAAAGAGAAAAAGTTAAAGTTGGAGAAGGCGTTTCGAGACCTCCTCAAAAAAGGTGATGGGCCACACTAAACTGTTCCATTTTCCCTTTAGCTGTATAAAGGAATCAGATATCAAATGAAAGAAATCAAAGATCAAGGCAATGTCTGTGGGCTGGGTTAGGAAAAAGGAACCCTCGTCAACTTCCTTTCACTTGCTCTTGTTTCAGATCATCATCCCGTAGATAGCAGGATATCTCTGCTATATGTTGTATGTGAAACATGAATTGCTGTGAATGAAGGAGAACGATGTTCCAGGTGCCCTTGTAGTTTTTTCCAACAATCCTTTCCAGTCATTCCCCAAGTGTAGTATTACCACAGCAGATCAGGACAGATCTTCATATGCACAATTGTCTACCGGATCCTTTTCTCTCTTAGGATGTATGGTAGGATGGAGCTACAAAATCAATGGCCAGAAAGCTGCTTTTTGGCTAGAGCTCGTTAGTGCCTCCGCCCCCTTTGTATTATTTGGTAAATATATCTATAGCCACACAAACATGTGCATCAATAAATACAAAATTTACCAACAACGGTTGGCAATCAAAATTGCTAGTCATTTTATGAATCTTGAAAGAAGAAAAAAACGTATTCATTTTTCCAGAATTCAAGTTAACAGCCTTGAGCTTGCGAGTATAGCATTATTTAATCTACTACAGGCACAATAATTATGTTCTATTAATCAATGTTTGACTTGTGCCAATTGGTAGCGTGTACAGAACATTACTTTCACAAACCCACTATAAATGATCCATATCAGCTATTCTGAAAGTCATTAAATGCACATGATGTTGAGTTTGTCAGTTTATCTTGTCAAATTTATTATATTATAAAAAAAATCAACGCTCTTTGGGTTCCAGGGGTGAATAGTGTTTCAAATATTTTATGAATATCTGTTGTTATGACTTTCTTTAAGTTACAATTATTTTACAAAATCCGGTACTCTTCACATTAGTGTAACATCTAGATATTCCACTTCTCTCCTTGGTGCTGTGTAATCCCATTTTTGTCTTGCATCAAATTTTGTAACAAGTTTCAATCGGAAGGCGTACTCATGCTAAAATATATACAACCACACAGACAACTGAAGCACTGTGCATGTTGAGTCTAACAGATGTAAACAGTACTGCCACCTTTCGAACTATTTTAGATTGTACTCATTGAGTGTTTTACTTTCACGTCATTAACCCTTTCTCTGCCCTTGGACACCCGAATTTCCATAGGAAAGCACATTGGAGTCACAGCAACGAAAGTGTTAAGCGTATTAAATGTCATTGGTATTTGGCATTACACCACCACTTGAGGGTATAGCACTATACTTAATAGAATGAAAACATTAAGAACCGGGCTAAAAGTACAAACTGAAGACAGAGGGAAAACCCAAAGGAAAAAAGTAAGCCTTGCTATAAGAACAGGATCATTTGTGTCACTGTAGGCAGCCAAGAGTAGAAAGGGAGGCTGAATCATGTGACAATAGCTTCCTTCAAGTAAGCCAAGTCTCTAAGCACAATATTTGAACACTCAAGGTGGTTCTTTAGCCTTTTCTACAGGTAAACTCTTTTTGCAGAAGTGTTGCTTTGATTTCTGCAGAGCTCTGAAACCATAACAGCTATCTCATGATTTGAATCTGAAGGTGTCAGAAAGCCAGTTAAGAGGTAGAATGTGCTCAAAGCGAGAGACTCATCTCAGCAATAAAGCATCAATGTTCTACACAAGCTGAAGAGTCACTGGCCCAAACACAAAAGTGGCTGTCCACAGAGGAGATGCATTTGAAGACCCACCTTTTCACTTTGGGCACTTCAAGAGGCCTCAATGGAACCTAGCTATCGTTGTCACCAGCTATTGGATCCTCTACTGAAGGTGTGAAGACAATTTAAAAATCTCTAACAAAGCAACACAACTTGACAGGGTGTTTGAATAGTTTAAATGTGTCCCTTTTAAAAGACATATTATTGATTTGACATACCTGCCTAAATAGGATCCCTTGCAGGTAAAGCAAGACCCAAATTATTAGTCTGAGCAACCCCACTGACCATCTCCACTAAAGCCCACTTTCATCAACTTTGTTTTGTCTTCATTGAGCCAATTCCATCCCTCTGACCAGTCAGGCAGGGTTCTGTGTGTTGCCAAAGACTGTGGTGAATAAGACATAGATCTGGACATGCGTCTATTTATTTGACAAACTTAAATGTAATTTTCGATCAGCAATTACATTCAAAAACATATTTACAGATGGCTGAAGAATTCTCCAGAATGGTGCCTTTACGACAAAACAAACATGAGAACAGGCGGTGAGTCAGTTTATGAGGGTGTGAACAAAATGGGACAAACCAGGGACAAAACAAAACTAACCAAAAGAAAACAACCGACTTGAGAAGGTAACTTTATAGGGGGCTTCAATCTAAAGAGGAGTGCAATACAAATATACACCATTTCAGTATGTCATTATTACAGGGCACTGGAGGGAGTGGTGGGGTCAGGTAGGTGGGATGGGAGAGATGACAGGGGCCTCCCTCTTTGGTAAGTAAGTGAAGTTTAAGCTGAGATTTGGAGATTGGCAGTCGGTCTGGCAATTTAAACCCCACCCGAACAGCTCACCGTGTCTGCTCCTGCATCCTGACTTCTGCCACGCCTTCCAGCATCCTGGATCACCTGCAAAGGAAGAGAAGAAGAGAACAGAAGAAGGAAAAGTCCTTACCTGCTAAATCCACATCGCAGAGACATCTCGCCGACAATCCTGAAAAGGAAGACTTTTATTTAAAAGCTCATCGCGTCGATCGCTGCAGCGCCGCATTCCACTCACCTTTACAGGGCGCCTCCATGTTCAGCAGCGATCATCCGGATTCGCAGTCACGCCCCAGCACCTAGGGAGAAAAAGACCAGAACAAAAGGTGAGAGAGAGAAGGGAATATGGAAAGCTAAATCTCCATGTTAAGACTTACCTGTTGATTCATTCACTCTTCATTTCGGGTCCGCGCCGCATCCTGGCATTTCCGGACCCCGGCCCCTAAGGGGAAAAAGAGACATCAGCGTAATGAAGACATTACCAAAGAAACGCTCATTAAAGACTTACCTGATTTCTACAAGGATTTCACCTCTCATCTCGGGTCGGTGCCTGTTCCCCGGCATTCCGTACCCCGGCCCCTATGGGGAAAAAGACACTAGCATTAGTACATTAATGCATGGACACAAGGGGAACCTCTTATCAAAAAACTTACCTGGAAGCCAAGCAAGTTTGGTTCTCACCAATCCAAAAATCCAGTGAAGTAACTGGATACCAACGCGCCCCTGCATCAGAAGCAGGATGGAGAGCTCGCCCTTCCAGACCCTAAGGTCAGACGCTACGAGGAATCACAGAAGGGTTTCGAGGAGGGTGAGAGGGGAAATTGGGAGGCCGATTGCATTACCCCGCAGACAGTTAATCCCCTATTTTCGCCTACAGAAGGATACTTCTGCGAGCCAGACAAGCCAGATTTGGGGGCCCGGTCCAGTCCGTCTTCCGAACCCTGCGCATCACCTTAGAAGAGGTCACAGCAGCGCGAAACAGGCCAGCGCCTCCGTGGGAGCCAGGTGAGCTTAACAGTTTTGTAGACTATGAGAACTAACTTGAAAAGGGAGAGGTTGTGCATAGAGAACCAACCAGGTAGAAGTGGGGGAGGATCTGAATGTGTTGAAGAGAGTGAGGGAAGCAAAGTTGAGAACTTTGTCTAGAGTAAGGAAGCTTTAAAGATGAAAGAGAAAGTATGAGCTGTAATCGAGTTTAATGATCACAATGATGGAGATTAGAGTTTTCACAGTGTGCCGAGTACAAAATTGAGACGGTTAATAATAGTCAGACCCCAAGGTTGGGAGCATTAGACCAGGGAACAAGAAGATTAGGTGGGAAGAAGAAATGAGAGTGGAGGGATGGCGTTGGAAGCTGAGAGACAGATTACTTTTTTGTAACGCTCACCTGATTCCCGCAGAGGCGCCGGTCTTGACTGGGTGAATGCCGTATCTTCAAAGGTGATGTGTAACACACGGTTGGCTCTTTGGGCTGGACCTCTGTGCACTGTATGTCTGACTCGAAGAGTAAGATGTCTGCAGATAGAAAATATGGGATTAATGAACTGGGGTTATTGGGTGCCTCTCTCCTCTTCCCTTTCTCTTCTCCTGTAGAACCCCAAAGGTTAACGCCCTCACCTTAGGTAAGTGAACGCCGAGCTCTCCATCTGCCTCGGGGCAGGGTGCCGTAACCAGTTTCTTCACTGGATAAGGGTGCAGGCCTCTTGACCTCAGAGGACTGCTGTCCGTCGTTAACTGCACGAACGGTAAGTTCTGGGCACTTCAAATGTCTTAAAAGTCTTTTGTAATGATATCTCTTGTTTTGCAGGGTTCCGGCGATGGCGGATGGCGGGCTGATGAGAGTTGAGGATCGAACCCGCGTGAGGAATAGAAGCGCCTGGAAGCACGTAAGTAAGCGCTTGTAGCCTGCTTCACGATGCGCACTAACTGTCCCTTTTATCTTGCAGGTACAAGTTCGGAGCTTTAGAGAAGCTGAAGGGTGCTGGAATACCCACTGGATTCGGCGTGGGAAGGAGTAATGGCACGTGAGTAATAAAGTTGCCCAATGTCTTTAAACGCACCTTCTTTTGTCTTTCAGATGCGGGATGCAGCGCCGAAGGCCTCCGGAGCGTGCGAAGAGCTGGTAAGCTTTTGTCTTTCAGATGCCGGAATGCAGTGCGAAGACCTCCGGAGCATGCGAAGAGTAGGTAAGCCTTTGTCTTTCAGATGCCGGAATGCAGCGCGAGGCGTTGGTGACAGCCGATGGACCAGGTAAGAGATGCGCTGCCACTGAAGACCGTAGTGCTAACCTGTTCTTTCTTTGTCTTTACAGGTGCTGCTGAAGACTGGATTCCAGGATGGTAAGCCTTTGTTCCCTTAGGTCCAGGATCAGAAGCAGAAGACACAATGAGCGTTCTGCTGCAGAGAATGCAGAATAACACAAAGCAAGATTCATCCATCGGGTGTGGTTTAAATAGCCTCCTGTAGTGCTTAGGTGTCTCCTTCCACAGCCACGCCTAGGTAAGAAAAGAGTTCCTGCTTTCCAGAAGAGTTCCAGTATTCTGAACCTAGGGAGTGGCTCCTGCCCCACCCAACAGGAAAAGTAGTCCCAAACAGAAGAGGATCAGGGGTTCAACTGGCAGGTAAGTAAGCAGCATGGTCTGCTGCAGGTAAGTCCACCCAAGCATTATGAGCCTGGCGCTTCCAGCGCTGGGACTGGGCATCTTTATGAGCCTGGTGCCACTGGCGCCAGGACAGGGTCCAAAAGGTCCCAATTGGGACTGGCTGGCACTCGGAACCGGGGTTATGGGTCTGCTTCCAAGGGAGTCGGGCAAGTCCTGATCTTTTGGAAGCATAGATCATGACATTTTTTTAAGAGTTCTGCATAAAACATAGAAGAGCCATCCAGTGAGAGATTGAAGTGAGACAGCCATCCATTCCAGGATGGCTGAGGTGAAGAAGGGAAAGTAGAAAAAGGTTTGAGTGTCATCCGCAAAGAGGTGATGGTGAAAGGGCAGAAGTATAGAGGGCAAGGTGTAGACTGATCCTTGAGGGGCACTGACAGGGAGAATGGCAGGCTCAGAGGTTTGTAGGCATTAGGATTTATAGGAGCATACGGTGGATTGACAGGCTTTAGCTTCTTTTTTATTGGATTGAAAGTTGTATTAGACATATCAGTAAATATTCTGATAATGGCAATAGTTTAAATGAAGCAATTGGGTACATCATGACAAACACATTCACATTTGCTCTTAGTATAACAAGGGATTCAATGTCAACATACATCACCCAGTGGAAATGACCTCATCCATCATACTCTGCAAAAGAGCACTAGTTCTATCGAATTCTCCCATCCCACTTTTGCATCTATGTGCAGCCTTTTCAATTGCACATGGGTTTGACACTGAGGTCCTCCAGTCCGTAATGAAAGGACAGGTGGGCCATTTCCAAAACCCAAGTATGAGTTGACGGGCTAGCCTGGCTACTCCTCTGAAGAACACATTTTCTCAGCCATTCGGTGTGCACAGTGTAATATTTTGTCATAGCATGCTCCGGCGCCCCAATCCAGTGAAGATTCTTCGATGCTGGAGCATTGGGAAATCATTCCTCAGGGGACACTTCCCTTCGTAGGTCACAACCCTCACTGTTTCTTCTGTTGTCCTTTTTGAACCCCGTAATTAATGTGTTTACCCCTGATCGTCGCCATTTGCAGGTAAGAACTGCTGAGGTGCCATCTTGTCAGTCTAGAAAAATGGATATCTCTTATGATTGACGGCAAACGTATTTTGGTGGCCGAAGGCCAACCGTCTCATGCACGATACGATAGAAATACAGGTTTACGAGTTTACCAATGAACGGCCATTTTGATGTAACAAGGATCGCCATTTTGTTTTCTAACAATTGCTCATTGCTTTCTGTTCAAATTGCTTCGCAGAACATTTTCTGCTTACACTGCTCGACTGTTAATATTGTTGTCTGAACGTGAAAGGACAAGGTCGCAGGGCCGCGAGGCTAATAAGAGTTTGTTGAAACACAACGTAGGCAGCGCCGGGAAGGAATGCCTGGCTCCCTCCCGAATGTAGCCTTGTAGCAGAGCCGCAGGGCATTTAATCATTTCACAGCTGCCAGCCAGTCTCGTTATATGGTAGAATATGTTAGAATAAAGCAGCTAAAGGCTTGAATTATGCTCTTCTTACGGCCCCCCCTTTACCGAGCCCTGTAGAGCGTGTCGGCTCCCAGGACACGAATAGAAACTCAAGGATAGTAAGGTCTGGAATGTGACTCTTCCCCTGTATGTAGCTCGCTTACAAGAACAGAAGCACGATGTTCTGTTCAACAAAGACGTCTGTCTCTACACTTGCAAAACTGCATATTGTTGCATATTGTTACTAGAATAGATATTTGAAGGTGTCATATTCGTCGAAATTGTCCATCACCACACGGAGTTCAAAGAAACCCAATAAAGGGCGGTGTTAACATGTCATAGCTGATTATAAGATGTGCATTTTGTATATATGTAACTGATGTATGTAATTCGCTCTCTTGCATCCCTCCAGGTCTAGAGATACACGTCGCGGGGCATGAGACCGAGTTGGCCAACTGAGACTCTTTTGCTTTGCAATAAACCCTAGCTTTGGGAATTCACCTCGTGTCTGGCGTATCTATCGTGCGTGGTGACTTGTCTTGTTTCAATAATGCGTGGCACCCCTAGAAGCCCCTTTCAAGATGACACCCGAATAGGGACCCTCCCCCACTTGTTCCATCGTGTACGTTGTAATTGAGTAAAGGCGAAGAACGGCGAGGACGGGACGATCGAGCCGGGATCAAGAGGTGTTCAGGGCACCCTGTAGAAGTGATGAGAGATTCCTTTGCAGATCTGCACACATCTGATCCCTGATCGACGTACCCGGCTAGAGAACAAAGAGGCGAGGGTCCCGAAACGAGGCAGAAGCCAAGAAACGCAGATACGTCGTCATTGGTTGCGTCAGTATACAGACGAATTGTGTCCTGGAGGACAAATTGATTTATCAGGTGAGTCATACCCCGATTCAAAATAACCCTGATATTGGTTGAGAGTTGACTTTGCAAAATCAAACTCCCTAGGTAAGGTTGATTAACCAAGGGGAGGTTGAAACATGCCTGGGGTATTGTCCACCCTAGCGGGTTTTTTCCGCTGCGGTAGACAATCTTTGGAAGATGGCCAAATTGCACCACCGGGGGGAACGCCGGCGTATGAGATGTATGTGAAGTATGGTGTGGGAGCGATAATATATTCTGTGAGACTTGGCATAGGAAAACCAGAAAGCTACAAGACCATCAGTGGCCGATAAATGGTAGTTTTGAGATAGCGAGAATAGGTAACCTGGAAAGGGTGTTGATAAGAAAGAAAGCGCATCCTGCAGCATTTGATATCATTAAGGACTGGAGAAGGGAAGCAATGCCCCGACTTAGAAATAGAGCGAAGCATGAGCGCAGGCATAAATCGAAAGGTGAAGTAGCGGAAGAAAAGGAGGAGGAGGAGTGGACTAAAAATATACCCACAACGAGAATTGCACATAGCAGATGAATTGATAGAAAACATATTGATCCATACAAAACAAGGCCCAAGATCAGAAACTAGGCCAAACACGCCAGTAACAACTGCTCAAGCCCTCCCACAGCCACAGACCACGAACGTAACACTTCCTATTAGCCAACCAGGCCCACAGCAGACACTCCCCGCTCCTGTTGTCCCATCCGCACCTCCCGCCTTAGATACAGACTCGGTAACGTCTGTCCCTCCCGGGGTTGAAGTTGAAACCGCGGGGGTGAGAGACGGGACTGAACAAAGTAGATGCACAAGGGTAACTCGCAGCGCGATCAGCAAGGAAAGAAAGGTGGAATTGCAGCAACAGGCAGAGATGTATATAGACAGGAATGATGGGACGGCAGCATTGGCTTCGATGTATGACTTCTGAAGAAGCAACGAAAGACAGGTAGTGTTGGAATGTATGGGTGAATATTTGGAGGAGACATGGAAACAGTTAATTGGGAAATTACCACCGCAGCGATTGTTAGATTTGAATGCATTAGCACGCTGTAGAGAAAGAGATAAAGAAGTAAGGGAACATGTATATGGACTTTTTGAACTTAAAAATGAATTGGAAAATGATTATGCTGAAATGTTTACTGCACCTGGGTACAGGGGTAAGGATATCGGGAGAGATAGGAAGGAAGCGGTAGAGCCATATATACAACGACATTCAATGTCGTCAGTACAAAGGGGCGACAAATTGAAAGTATGTATACGAGAGGCGTTAAAATGGATGTCGAATCCCAGTATCCCTACAATGGAAATACATGAGATATTTGAAGAATATTCCATGCCTATGAAAAGGAAAGCATTGCAGTTGATGGCTGAACATTTAATAGATAAAGATATAAAATGCGACAGGCTAGCCCCCCCAAAATAATTGCGATATATAAGAGAGCACTAGAGCGAGGGACAGGAGAAACAGCCTATCACTTGACTTAGGAATATTGTTGCACATGAGAGAAGGGTGAGGGAAAGTGAGTGCGGCATTTCCTATGAGAGAGGTCCCACCTACCTTTGTGCCCAAAGTAGAGATTCCCGCAGCGGGCACTGTAGCGGCGCAGGTGACACCAGCCCATTATACCGCCCAATATGTGCATGTCCCCTTTTCCAGACAGGAGGTGAACAACATAAAGCAGACGATTCCCGATATAAGAAAGACTCCTGCAGGGTTTTACAGGGAAGTAGAGTCCTGCCTACAATCATCCGTGCTTACCATGAGTGACATAGACCTAATATTCCCAGTGATCCTGCCAACAGACATATGGAAGCAAATAAGAAAGGTGGATGACGTAACGACCTTTGGCGCCACATGGGCAGATTTGGTAATAGAAGACAGGAATAAAGCGGTTCGAGGAACACCGGGAGCGAACCTGGTAGCATTACCAGCACGCATAGTACAGAAATTAAAAGAAATTGTCCCAGAGAAAAGAATTCAATGGGACAAATTGACTGCATGTGTACAAGGCAAGGATGAGTTAGCTACAGATTATTTTAATAGGTTTGAAGAAGTATTTACAGACTTCAGTGGGCAGCATGTGAGCTCAGAAGCAGGGAAGAGGCTATTTGTTGACAAATATGTGAGGGGGTTAAAACTTCCAATCCAGAACCTAATAATGACATCAGAGAGTGCATGGCAAGCAAAAACACTGGGCAAAGTATTACGCATGGCCCAATATTATGAGAACAGAGTGAATGCGGAGAAAGAGAAAGAGGAGAAGGATAGGGTAAATCTGAAGACACAGGTGCTACTGCAGCAAGTAGCAGGACATAATAGAGGGAGAGGGAATGCACAAGGAAGGAGTAATTTGAATATGCATGGGGGCCATTGGGACCAAATCAGTGTGCGTACTGTAAGGAGGAAGGACACTGGCGAGCGCAATGTCCACATCTGCAGAATAGAAATGGGTCTGGTCAGAGAAGACAGCACAGAGGGCACCAAGGAGCGAATGGACCAAACATGAATAGTATGCAGCAGCACCACAATAATGAACAAAACCAAGCCCAAAACCAAAGTGCTCCTAACCAGGGCCAGCAAAACCAACAGTATGGAAACCAGAGTGGGGGAAATAGAGGGAAGAGTGGGAACATTTTTGATACACAGCCAAATACGTATTACAGTAATAGTAGTGATTACACATCGGATGATGTGTTATTTCCCCAATAGGACAGCCCAGGGCAGGGGTCGGAACCAGTGTCTATTCCCGTGAATCAGAAAGGACCCTATGTAGAAATGAGAGTCGGGAATGAGGAGCACCGCTTCCTTATAGATACAGGAACGCAAAAGTGTTCAATAGACCATTACTTGGTTCCGGATATACCACTGTCAGGGCAAAAGAATGTTTCCGTAGGGTTCGCAGGTACACCAGTCATAAACCCAGTGTCCCAACCAGTCCCAGTTACCATAGGACCATTCACTGAACATTGTCCTTTTCTCCCAACAGAACATTTTGGGGAGAACCTGTTGGGATTAAATTTGTTGAAAAAGTTAGGTGCAGTTATACATTGCACGGCAGACGGGGTGTTCCTGACGATTTGGCCACATGATGCCCCTGTGTCAGAATTCATGTCTGAAGCTTTACCAGGAGAGTTAAGTAAAGTGCCAACCTGAATATGGGCAATGCATGATAATGATGTAGGATGCTTGAAAATAGAGCCAGTAAAGATCATTTTGAAAGAGGGTGTTACACTGCCGCAAATTCCCCAATACAGAATTTCGGCTGATGGTGAGAAAGGATTGAAGAGTATTGTTACAGATTTGGTGAAATTAGGGGTGATTGAAGAAATTACAGGCAGTACATGCAACAGCCCGATTCTTCCAGTTTATAAAAAGGGAGGCAATGAAGTACCATACTGTTTCATAATTCATTTGCGCACGCTGAACAAAGTAGTAGATCCACAATTTCCTTTGGTCCCAGGGGTCACTACAATATTGACAATGATACCTGTCTCAGCAGAATACTTTAGTGTAATTGATCTAAAAAATGCTTTCTTTAGCATACCGGTGGACAGGGACAGCAGATATTTGTTCGCATTCACATTAGGAGGACGATCATTTACATTTACGCGGATTCCGCAAGGATACACGGAAAGTCCAAGTATTTACAGTAGAGCATTGAAAGAGCAGCTAGACATGCTAGAATTACCAGTGGGTTGCGTACTCTTGCAATACATAGATGATCTGTTGTTAGCTGCTGACACAGAGGAGATTTGTAAAGAAAGCACTATTACTATTGTCACACCTAGCAGCACATGGCCATAAAGCTGGTCTGAAGAAATGTCAATATAATCGAAAGGAGATGGCCTATTTGGGCTACCTACTTTCGAAAGAAGGGAGAAGGCTAACGCCAGAGCGGATAGAAAGTATTTCTTGTATGCCTATTCCAAAGAGACAGAAAGGAGTCAGAGCCATAATAGGCATGGCTTCGTATTGCTGACAATGGATCAGTAATTTTGCGTTAATTGTGAAACCGATGGTGAACTTGAATAGAAAGGATGCGGTCATGCCTTTACAGTGGGATGAGGAATGTCAGAGAGCGTTTGATCAATTGAAAACTGCATTGTGTTCTGCTCCAGTTTTGGGCACACCAAATTATGAAAAGGTTTTTAGACTGTATGTGAAAGTGAAGGATGTGCATTGGCTGTTTTGACACAGGAACAAGGTGGAAAAAATAGGCCGTGCGGCTATTTCTCTTCCGCACTGGACCCTGTAGCGCACGCACTACCACGATGTTTGTGATCTGTCGCGGCAGCTGCTGCATCGGTGAAACAAACGGAAGGGATAGTATAGGGCCATACTTTAAATCTGATGTTGCCACAGGCCATAGACGTTCTATTAAATAGGACACAGACGCAACACCTCACCTCTGCTAGACTGACAAGATATGAGATTATCTTGTTCGCGCCCCATATCCAAATTATGCGGTGTAGCGCTTTGAATCCTGCAGAATTAATGCCACTACCCACAGAAGAAACTGGTGACAACGATTCACCCCCCCATGATTGTTTAATGGTTACTGAGGAAGAAACGAAGGGAAGGGAAGGGTTGATTTGACAGACACCCCACAGAAAGAGCCGGACGGAGAGTTATTTTGTGACGGCTCTTGTTTCAAATTACCTGATGGCACGACAACTGCCGCCTATGCTATCACTACCCTAGAGAGGGTTGTAGAAAGCAAAAGAATCTCCTAGAACTCGGCACAAGCCGCAGAAATAATAGCATTGACCAGAGCCTGCGAGATTTCTGAAAATTTGAATGTGAATATATATACTGATAGTCAGTATGCTTTTGGGGTGGTTCATAACTTTGGTCGACTCTGGGCTGAGAGAGGTTTCTTGACATCACATGGTGCCAGAATTCAACATGGCCCTTTGATTGTACAATTGCTGTCTGCACTCACGTTTCCAAAGCGCCTAGCAATAGTGAAATGCGAGGCATATAAAAAGGTAACATGCAAAGCAGGAAAGGGAAACGCGTTTGCAGACAGAATTGCGAAACAAAATGCCACTGATTTAAATACTAAGATGATGACAGTGCAGTCTGAGGAAATGCCCTGCATGATAGAAATTGGAATTGCCACTGTCAAAGAAATACAGGCCGAAGCCACGGCCGATGAAATACAAGGGTGGGCTGAGGGCTCTGCTGAATTAGATCTGGAGGGTTGTTGGGTGGACAAGGGAACTAAAAACTGGATGTTGCCAAATTCTTATGTGACTGCAATGGCTTCAATGGCTCACAGCCCTACTCACATCTGTGCGAAAAAAATAATACAGCACCTATCTACGGTATGGCAGAATGTAAACATAAAGAAGAATGCAGAGAGGTTGGTGCAGAACTGTATCACGTGTTTACAACACAATGTAGGAAATGGAACAGTGATTCCGGTAGGGAGTTTTGGCCCGCCCTCTATGCCTCTTGAGGTAATCCATTTTGATTTCATAGAGATGGAGGGATGCCAAAACTTAAAATATGTCTTAGTGGTGATCTGTGCATTCAGCAAGCGGGTGGAGGCATATCCCTTAAAAGACTGCACAGCGATGAGTACGGCGAAAGTAATGCTTAAAGAATATTTTTCCTGTTTTGGCTTGCCCCGTGTCCTATGGTCAGACAACGGTCCACACTTTGTGGGCGCAATGATATTACAGATATGTGCAGGTCTCCAGATTAATAAGAGATTTCATAGTTCAAGACATCCGAGTACGGCCGGTCTTGTGGAGAGGCACAACGGGATCCTCAAGTCAAAAATAAGCAAGATATGTGCAGGAAGCAAGTTCAGTTGGGTGGATGCATTATCAATAGTGCTATTATGCATGCGTACGTCTGTATAGGCTAGAACTGGGCTCTCCCCATACGAAATCGTAATGGGGAGGCCGGCAAATGTTTGGTGCGCACCTCAGCCAAAACGACTTAGAGAGGTAAAACATCCTGTGCTTAGTACTCATTGTGGCCTTTTAATGCAGAAATTGCGTTTGATTCATCAGCAGGTGCATGAGGCTCTACCAGTGAGATACACCGGTCCGGGGCACGCGCTGGAGCCAGGCGACTGGGTGCTGCTTAAGAATTTTGAAAGAAAATCATCGTTAGCACCCAGGTGGCGCGGCCCCTATCAAGTACTCTTGGCAACGCAGACGGCGATACGGGTGGATGGACGGAAGGCGTGGATCCATGCCACCCATGCCAAAAAGATCCAATCTTCGCTGAAAGACTTGCCTGACCCAGACGACCGGAAAGAGACAGCGGTCCCAGAAACGAAAGAAACTGTTGCCAGTAAACTGCCCCCAAATCTGCCCGAGCGAGAAGTGAAACTCGAAACGAAGCCTGAAAAGATTGCCAAGAAGGGGGAAGGGCCAAGAGTGCCCCAACGTTGCCCAGCAGAATCTACATCACTGTTGGCTGACACGAAATCTGCATTTCAAATACCGGCAGACACTAAACGTGTACCCCTTTGGCGCCCACCAGCACTTGCCAGCCCGCCAAAGACCGAATCTGCATCACTGGTGCGGCGCACACCAGCACCTGCCGTAGCGCCACAGGCTGACTTTGAGCCTGGATCTGGAAGTGCACCGACACTGTTCACGGATCACACAATACCAGGAGTGAGGCGATATGATTTACGGCCTCGAAAGACAAAGTGATCCACAGTTCTTTGGTGCTTATGTTAACCTCTGGTTCCGCTCATGGACGGAGAAGGAACTAGAGGTGTAGAGGAGAGAAGCGTGAGAATTGTGCAAATCAGACAATTCAAGACTCGCGGCTCCTCAGCGCGATCATAAAAGTACATGTGTCCGGAACAAGAGCGGACAAGCTGGGCGCACATGGTACTAAGGCAATAGATAACTGATCAGAAGTCCTCTGAGCAGTATGAGAAAGGACAAGTGATCTTGCCTAAAACAAATAAGCAAATCCAGACTATAAAGGGCTGGCGGACTGAACTGTGACAATTCCGTTGAACTTATTGACATCAGGACAAGTGCAACGAAGAGAGATATCCACGACGAACTTTAATCAGGAAGAAGAAGGACGATGAGAAACATGTCAGGACTGGTTCCAGCCTCCTCCTGCACCGATGCTGAGAATGAGTTAATTATAAAGACTGTAAACTTAAGGAAAACGCATGGTAAAAAAAATTGTATGCGGGCATTGACAATAATCATGTGCTTCATGAGTGTGGTAGCACCAATAACAACAGCCTTAGTATTATGGTATGTGGAGTCTATACACCAATTGGGAATGTTCTTACCGATAGTTAATGTATCCACTACTGAAAGCCTGGTTAATGTGATTACTGGTACCTTGTCCCCAATGGAAGAGAGACATAGAGAGGGGTATGGGAACAATACATTATTATTGATTATGAATATGACACATGCAATTCTAAAGAAAAATAATTGCTGGGTATGTGCCCATTTACCGCAGCATGCTGGGAAAGGAATAGGTTGGTATGTACAGCCATTGCCATTAAGTTCTGCATGTAGTGCATCTTTAAGTGCAATGTTCTCTGGGAAATGGAATAAGAGTGGTACGGGTCAATTAGACAGAACAAACATGAAAGACTTTGAGGAAATAATTATGAGGCCTGTGGGTGGTTCCATATTCCATAAAGTGCGAGTGATGATCCCGGAACCTACGGCTAAAAGTACGCGAAAAATAACACGACAAAATAGACAAGATAGATAGTCCCCTCCAGTTAAAACATCTGTAATGACGTTTTGTGTAAGGACAGATGGGAACAAAGATGCAATCCCCCCTTCTTACATGGTGAATTACAACCCGAGAACTATCCCTTTTTGTCTAAAAAAGAAAGGCTCCTATTCAATAGGAACATTTACTAGATGCATGAATACAGTGGTACTAAAATGGGAAACAGAACCAGTATATGTAGGAGATCCTGTCTATTTTATATGTGGAGAAAAAGCATATCCTTGGTTGCCCAGAAACTGGGGAGGTACATGTTACCTAGGTCTGCTGTTCCCGGGAGTGTTCCTCTTGGAAACAGCAGACATGGCCCAGACTATCCAGATCTAGACACTGAAGGAGTAGCGAAGGTGTTTTGATGGCGACGGACGTAGCAAAATCCTTCATACCATTCCTGTCCCAGATAGTAAACTCCTATAACATAAGGCAGCTGTCTAGAATACTAAAGGATATGATAAATATATCGACAGATATACTATTCAACATGACTTTGGAAGAAAAGGGAATTAGGTTAATGACGCTGCAAAATAGAATGGTGCTCGATGTAATCCTGGTTGATCGTGGGGGAATTTGTAAGATTGTGGGATCAGCGTGCTGCGTATTCGTAGATGACTACTCCCCTACGATTTTTGAAGCAATAAAGAAAATGCATGTCCTAAACTCCGAACTCCCTACTGGAGAAGGGGGCCTGGGAATAGAGTCCTGGTTTTGGGGAATACTGCGTTCTTGGGGATGGAAGTTGATCTCGATATTAGTAGTGGTGTTTGGAATATTCATAACGTGCTGTTGTTGCATACACTGCCTACCGTTAGTTTGCACTGAGGTAACTGAGGGATGTAGGAGGGGATGTATGCATATGATAACAAAAAGAAAACAAACTTATGGCTGGGATGACAGAGCCACACATGAATTAAAAACAGTGAAAGAATTAATGGCTATAGATATTAATGAAGATGATGATGCTTATAATAGCATGCAAGATTCCGACATAAGTGTTTCAGACTTATCGTCATCAGAGGAGGTTACAAGAGATGAATGAGACGTTTGGCATACGGCCAAAGGAGGGTTTGTCAGTCTAGAAAAATGGATATCTCTCATGATTGACGGCAAACGTGTTTTGGTGGGCGAAGGCCAACCGTCTCATGCACGATACGATAGAAATACAGGTTTCCGAGTTTACCAATGAACGGCCATTTTGATGTAACAAGGATCGCCATTTTGTTTTCTAACAATTGCTCATTGCTTTCTGTTCACAGCACATTTTCTGCTTACACTGCTCGACTGTTAATATTGTTGTCTGAATGTGAAAGGAAGAGGCCGCAGGGCCGCGAGGCTAATAAGAGTTTGTTGAAACACAACGTAGGCAGCGCCGGGAAGGAATGCCCGGCTACCTCCCGAATGTAGCCTTGAAGCAGAGCCGCAGGGCATTTAATCATTTCACAGCTGTCAGCCAGTCTCGTTATATGGTAGAATATGTTAGAATAAAGCAGCTAAAGGCTTGAATTATGCTCTTCTTACGGCCCGCCTTTACTGAGCCCTGTAGAGCGTGTCGGCTCCCAGGGCACGAATAGAAACTCAAAGATAGTAAGGTCTGGAATGTGACTCTTCCCCCGTATGTAGCTCGCTTACAAGAACAGAAGCACGATGTTCTGTTCAACAAAGAAGTCTGTCTCTACACTTGCAAAATTGCATATTGTTGCATAGTGTTACTAGAATAGATATTTGAAGGTGTCATATTCGTCAAAATTGTCCATCATCACACTGAGTTCAAAGAAACCCAATAAAGGGCGATGTTAAAATGTCATAGCTGATTATAAGATGTGCATTTTGTATATATGTAACTGATGTATGTAATTCACTGTCTTGCGTCCCTCGAGGTCTAGAGATACACGTCGCGGGGCGTGAGACCGAGTTGGCCAACTGAGACTCTTTTGCTTTGCAATAAACCCTAGCTTTGGGAATTCAACCTCGTGTCTGGCGTATCTATCGTGTATGGTGACTTGCCTTGTTTCCATAACGCCAGGGACCCCCAGGGGACCCCTTTTGAAGGGTCTCATCTGCCTCATCATTGAGCAGTTCATGGCAAATTCCAGACTAACATGGACATTAAAATCCGAATGTGTTCAAGCAATCCTCCATCATCCTAGTCGAAGGCGGGATAAAGCTTGGCATAGACTATTATGGGACACCGCATATGAAGACTGACCTATCAAAACAAAAGGCCTATGGCCAGGATTTAAGAGAACTGCCGGTACTTCTCTACTTTGCCTTCAAGCCACTAGACAGGTGGGGGACTTACTGCCCGATTCCCACACTGGGCCGCTAAACTGCCCATTTATAACTATGTTGGAAGTTTACACTTGTTAAGGACCGCAGGAGCACACCAAGTGCATATAACTGTAATTTGCTAAAATGGGGCAAACCACCAAACGGAACATAAAATGGCCCTGTTCCACATAAAAAACCCATAGGGCCTGATCACGACTTCAGCGGTAACCCTTAAATCCGGCGGTAGCGCTAATACCACCGGATTTAAGGGTCCGCCGAATCAGGGCTTCGGTGGATTTCGCCCCCAGCTCTGAGCTGGGGGGAAATCCGCTGAAAATTCGCGCTATTACCGCCGGCGGGAAATCCGCCGGCGGTACGAGCGCGAAAATTCCCCATTTAGCCCAATGGGGAATGGGGCATTCCCGAATGGGCTCAATGGGGAATTACTTCACCGCCAAACTCGTGATCCGGCGCTATTAGCACCGGGGAGGTCGGCGGTAGGGCTATTACCACCGGCGGTAAAGGCCAAGTCGTGATCAGGCCCATAGTATTGTACTTGGCAAAAGGAAATATATGGGCTTTGAAGAGTATAGAAGCTAGTGTCTCGGTGAATGTTGTTTAAGACTCAAAGTTTCGTTTTAAATGTGGTCAAAAAACAATATCCCCAAAAAGCTACACTGCTGGATAAAAGCAGAAGGTGTCCCCCGATGATCGTGCATTAAGCTAAACAAGTTAAAGTTCGTCCGCACAGCATCAGAAGAGTAATTTAACTGTAAGGAAATACTCCAAGTCCAATGCAGTCCATACAATGAACCATTAGATGCCTGAGAATCCTCAGCCGACAGGTATGGCCACTGGTGAAGGATTGGCGAAACAGAAAAACCTGTAGAAAGAACGCAGCGTACGTTTGACACATAAAGCTTGCGCCCCCAAAACTCTATTAATGAAAAGACCTCAGCTGGTGTAGGAGTCGCCGCTTTGTAGGCCAGTTATATTCATGAGGAAGAGCAAATGTTCCATGCCTAAAATAAAGAGACAAATGACCTTTTCTGAACGCAACTATCTTCAAATATTGTTTGTTCATGTTTTGTTTGCTGCTTCAGTTACTGTTAGGTGAGTGATTGTAAGATGTCACCAGATACATACAATATCAAAAAACCTCCAATGGGAAATAAGTAGCCAGAGCACCCATGTCTTGCAACAGGCAATGTCAATCCAAAACATGGACAATGCACTTGCGATGGGATTACATGGCATGAGATTGTGAAAAAGTACACGCCTGTCACATTGTGATTCGCTCTAGAAAAGGAGAAAACACCACGACACAAAAGACAGGCTCCAAAGGAGAAAAGAGAAAGAATGTAGGAGCAAGGCCAACTTTGAAATGTTTCTATTAGTGAAAATGTTGAAGGAACCTGAAGGGGTCAAAGCAGTTTCAACATTTTCCACACTCAAAAAGGGGAACAAAGGATAGGGCCAACCAATCATCACGTGGACATGTGTTCAAGTAAAGTTTAGAATCAACAAACCATACAGAATGTACTGCAAAACGTGTCCTCACAGAAAACATCTCATAGGCGGGGTGCAGTCCCCGGGCGCTCTTTGGCACGTACTGCACCATTCGGACACCTTTTAATCTGTAGAAAAGTCCTCGTTATGCCTATACTACACTGCTTCAAAGCATGGAGCATCGAAAGGGTAGCAGCGACTTCCATTCTTGCCTCTTTAACTGGCAGCGAAGGGTGAGAAGTGTGTTGCGCTGCGTGTAGAGCGGGCTGCTTTGACAGGAGGTGCGGTGGATGTGACTTTCACAGTCTGCTGGCAGTTTGCAGGGAAACCATCACACCTGGGCTCCGCCATTGATTAATGAGCCTCTCAACTCATAGCTACCATCTGAACGGGGGCAGTGGCCTTTTCGAGCTTCAGTGGTTTACGTGCCGTCCTACCCAAGGTACCGACCATGAAGAATACCACACCTGGTTATAGCTAATGAAAGCCTCAATGTGTCATCGTCAAGACAAGGCAAACGCATGTAAAACCAGACGGGAGATCTAGTCAAACAGTGTGAATGCAGTTATGTCAAATCCTGCCATTCTGACGACAACCATCAAAAATTCGCGCAGTGACATATTGCATCATGTCAACTTTCACCGTGACAACGCTGAGTTATTTCGCAGATTTTAAAACAGAGTACCATCCACTATTAGTCCGATATTTTCCAATAAAACAGACCTGTCAGCTAGAGGGCACATCACGCCCCTCCCGGCCCTCTAGCACTTTCTCCCGCTCTGTCCTTGTCGCTTGCACGTGCTCTTCAGACTCGGATTTTACAAAGGCAACCCCACTAACGCGCGTTCTAGTGTCGTGACTGAAGAGCAGCGCATTATACACGCAGATATAATTCTCCAGTGCGAAAGCGGCGCGGCATATGGCTGACACAAGCAGCAGATGGTGCCGGTGCATCCACTCGAATACGCACTGTCTACAATATCCATTCAACGTGGCCGTGAAACAATTCCTTAAACTTCAGCACACATAAAAGAGACAAATACTGCTCGTTTTCAGCTACACCAATCTCTCCTCACTTGAAATGATTTATGGCTCGCGAGCTCTGCTTACATTCGTTTTCAAAACAAACGCAGAAGGAAAATAGTTGCTTCTCAGTGCAAGCAGGGGCCTGTTCGAATTAAATTTGCCTCATGACTGGCTGCACAGAACCATTCAATGAACGTACTTTTACGTGTACTGCATTTCAACGTCAGAACAATTTATAGTAATAAACGGCGCTTTTGTTTTCTTATATCGCCCACCCTTGACTTATCCCATCTTCTATAGGTGTATGTATACAGGGCATCAAAAATAGGATAACGCTGACAATTTTTTTCTAAATTTGCCTTACCGCTTATCTAAGCTCAAAAGTGTCTTAGGCATAGATTGCTGACATAACAAAAATCGTTAAAACTAAATAGTTGCTCATCTTTCAGAACATTATTTTCTACCAGACGCCATGGGAAACTAACAGACTCATTTTCCAGTGGCCAAGTCGAGAAGCACTATTCGATCACGTTTATCAAAATGATCAGAGTTCGAATAAGCATATTGTTTATGTCAGTTCAAACCACCAATTATAGCATATTCATTTTACCGCTCCAATGTTGTAATATTTTGTATTTGTACTACAAATTGATACATTTATGATCTTCACCTTAGCAGTTTTGCTCTGCTCCTCAACTCCTCCGACTCTCTCTCGCGCTCCCCCCCCAACCTCCCACACAGCGTTCCTTCTGAGCATAGCGAATCTAAAATGTGCCTACAGCTTTTCCATGGCTTATACAGCATTTCCCTTCCTCCGCCTCCCTGCTCTTGGAGAGCCTGTACAGCCCAGGCCGGCCCCTGTGTAATAACAAGAGCTTGATTCATAAAGGACTTCACAGAGCCTGTGGTGGGATAGAAATGGCTAGGCCCAAATCACGTGGGTCCTTTATATAACCATGTCAGTGACACAAGACATCTCTCACACAAACTCCTCACGTCACGTCACAAAATTCCCTCTCAACCCATAATAAAAAAACGTTGAGAATAATATTTTATTCTAACAGTATATACTCTTGCCACCATGACGGCAGTCTATGGTCACCACAACCTGGTACCAGGCAGAAGGGGCCATGGGCACTGATGTGACAATACCTCGCTCATCACCCGGTTCCAAGGGATTGCCACATCCCGCACGTACGGGTATGTCATCACCTTGTTCCTCAACCTCACCTGGTTCAAATTCTGGCATTTCAATATCTTCAGCTGGGACATCATCTTTTTAGCTCGTGGAACCAGCTGACGTTGCGCATCACAAAGTGCTTCCCTTGACATGTCATGACCATGGAGCATTTTGCTCTGTGACTGTCCATGGGCTAGTCTCAAAGGGAAGTTTAATTTGTAGCCTGGGCTTCTGGTGTGAATCAGGACTTCTTTGACAACCCTCAAGGTGGTGGAGAGGTATCCTCTTGCCCTCTAACATTGGAGTCCCTATGTCGTTGCATTGCCCTCTTAGTGTTCAAAGTATCGACATGTGCGCCGATATAATGATTCAACTTTATAACTGAAGAAAGCTCTCGCAGGGGATTCTCCAATCAATGAATGAGGAGTGGTTCAGTAGACCATGTGAAAAAACGTAACTGCATTGTGTAACAGGTTGCCTTTGTGGTGCATGATACTGAAGACCTTGTTCAATGTCCGCATGAACCTCTCAACATCCCCATTTGCCTTTGGCTTGCTGAGATTGATCCACTTGTATGTTGTTCCATTACAAGTGAGGAACAAGAGGAACTCCTTGATTTGGAAGGGTGGTCCATTGTCAGATCGAATGTAAGGGGGTGCCATGGGCCATAAACAGCTCTTCAAGAATTGGAATGATGTACACCACTGCAATAGATGGCAGAACCTCAGGACATCTTGAGAATCCATCGAGGATGATCATGAAATGGGTGGTATGTAGCATTGTGCCAAACTCCATGCTGGGGGCTTGCCACAGTACCTTGCTCCTTGTTGATGATTCTATCAGAAGCGGTCATGCAGCTGCGGTGGACTGTTAGCATCAAGTCAAGTGATGAAGCATCGGATCTACTTTCTTCTCCATGCTAGGGAACCAAACTTTTGCCCTTAGACAGGACTTCATTTTGTTTGCTGCCCAGTGTTCTGAGTGGACAAGGCTGATTACCATGGTAACGACTTCCAGGTGAAAACCAGACAAGTGTCCCTAAACAGGAGGCCTTTTTTAGGGACTGACAGCTCTGACCTCACCTTCCACAGGCTCTGTAGGAAAGCTTTTGTCGTTTGGTGACCATGGAGGGATAGGACTTCTTCCACTGACCTGAAGGCACAAGTTCAATAAGCTCCTGGGTTTCCTGTTGACGTGCAGAGGGCTTCCCATATTGATATAAGCAAGATTGTCCTTGGCCCAGATGTCCTCGTGATCATGTGCACCAGTTCGTCTGCGTCAACAAGTGAAAGTAATCTGTTGGGTTGTCCTCACATCACAAAACTGGAGCGTGATACCATAACCCTGAAGTTGCAGGAGCCAGCGTTGTAATCTGAGGCAAGGCCTCATAGTAAACCCTAGAATTATGGAATAGAGGAGTTTGAGGTCCGTCACCTCAGTTCTGGGGTGATCATGAACGCCGAGATGAATATGCAAACAGCCCCATAGGACACAGCTAACACCTGGCGCTAGATCTGTGACTACCTCTGCTCTGTATCTTGAGAGCTTGACTGGCGCATGCAATGGGCCATTAGCCCCCGCCTTATCCACCTGCATCAACACCCACACTAGGCCCACTGTACTGGCATCCTCCAGTATTTCAGATGGCTTAGATGGATCAAAGAATTGCATTATTTTGTTGGTGACCAGCAGCGTCTTGGTGCCCTCAAAAGCCTTCTGTTCTGCACAGCCTCGTATCCATGGGTGCTCCTTCCTGGTGCGGTTGAGCCTCCCACAAATTTCACCATCCCCTGAAAGATTCTCACTTCCAATGGGGATGTAGGAAGAGGGGCTACTTTGGTGTCCATAACCTTTTTCTGGTCATCAGGCAGACCTCTGTCTTTGAAGGCATATGCCAAGAACTCTGGATTTCTGGAGAAATGTGCGCTTTTGTCTATTCAAAGAGAGGATATTGTCCCTTCGGCGATGGACAGATGAGTCAGCTGACATGCTCCTTCTCTAAGGCAGCATATATGAGGATGTTATCACTTACATTTAAAACACCTGGAAATACTTCCAGCACACCTCAAATTGTCTACTGGAATACCTCGGCTGTTGACAAGATTGATTGGCCCGGATTCTGCATGCAGCTGGACCTGTTGGTACCCCATGCTGAGGTCGACTTTAGAGACAAAGGAAGCTCCTTGCAGGCCCATGATGTCATCTAGCATGGGAGTTGGGTGCCTTTGTCTCCTGACGGCCCTGTTTGGAAGCTGCATGTTTCCACAGATGAAAACGGCATTGGGCTGCTTATGTTTGGGGTTGATGACAATCTGAGAGACCCATGGCATTGGACCGTCATCCTTTCAATGATACCCAGGGACTCTAGCATGCTAAATTCAGTCTACACTTTTTTTCCCGCATGTGGGAGGGTATTACGGGGTGCTAGCGTGCCACAACCATGGCTGCCTGAGCACAGAGCTCCGACTGCAACCTTCACATCCCACAGCATCTTCCTTTTGGAGGGGTTTCTTGTGGCATAGGAGAGGACTGGTATACTTAGTAACTGGCTGGGAGCATTATACATACTCTGTTTCTCTGACCGCCCAGTGCCGCTACTCAAATATGTAAGGAAGGCATGGTATCAAGATAAGACAGACATAATGGGTGAAATAAATGCCTAATCTAAACCTAAATCTAAGATCAGAGCAAGCTACGACCATCAAATAATAATAATATGGTCCAAGTGGAGTCTAGTCAAATAAAAAGGGACTATACTCAAAAACCTATTTCTAATCCTTACCACTATGCTACAAAATAGTGTGGGATAATGCTCACAAGAAAAGAAAGAAGTGTTCACAAAATGATAAGTCAGGACGTTTGGCAGGGGTCTCCCTTCCCCGGGACAAGGCGGGACTCTGGAGTCCAGCACACTTCTGGGCCTCTCCGTCACGAGTTTACAGTTCCTTTCGATAATATCAGGACCCTCTGTGGCCAAGTCTCTTGTTACCCAAAGTCTCTTGCTTCAGACTGCCTGATGCACCAAAACAACAAACAAAAAGTTCCATTCGTTCACAAAGCCATTCTAACAGTCCATGATTCTATCATCTCATCAGAAAGGCAGGATTCCCTTCCCCTAGCTTTCTTTCGGCATCCCTCCATCGGGTTCACAATTGCCTCAGTTGACAATATTCACAACCTTATCAGAAAGTGGGGTTGCCTTCACCTAGCTTTCTCTCGGCATCCCTCTGTCGGGTTCACACCTGCCACAGTTCACAATACAGTCTCTTTAGACCCCTTAGGTTTTTCCCTTTACCGAAGTCTGGGTATCAGCCCTAGTCGGGCTACACACAGGTCTTGTTAACATTCACTTGGCTTCCCCAAAGCACTTTGCTTTCCTCCACATATCAAAGACTTTTGATTGTACAAGGCGTTTTGCTTAACCCTTGTATGACCCCTTTGACACCACACACCGGCATTCCACAAGGCCCCTTGGTTCTTGTGGTTTCACAAGAGGTCCCGGTCAGAGTCTTTCAAATGAGCGCCCACGTGTCGCCGGACCCTTCTGGAACTGGACCTTAACTGGACTTTCTTTCAAATTCATAAACACAAGCTCTTGGTTCAAATGTTGCCGCTTGCAACCTTGGGCCCAGCACAGTTTGGTTTCATATCAATTTCTTCCGATTTACCAGCTGTGCTGAACTTGCTGGACTCTGTCTCAGGAGTCAAGGACAGCACCACGGTGGCAAGCGCTGCTCCTGCTTTGGCTATCAGTGCGGGAGGGCCCCGTGTGCCGTTGACACCCATCATACCACACGCCAGCTCGACTTCCCAATCTTATGATTCTCCCTTCAAAGGCTTGCGAGGCTGAGTTGAAAAGGGCAAGGGCAATTCCACACTCTTCGTCCTTTCAGGTCTCGACGCCTTTCTCCTTCGCTTGAACTGCCAGTCCGGAAAAGCTGCTCTCTCGTGCGTTTGGCCTTGCTTCCAGTATGCTCTCGTGCTCTTCCTTTTATCCCTTTGGAGAAGGGAAAAGGCAGTCAGGTGTGTGTAATTATCAGCAATTGCCTGACTCTGCCTGACCTTTGTGTTGGGACATGTCAGGTAAACGGCTCGGGTGTTAGTCCATTGTTTGTCACGGTGTGAGAAAGTGTTCATGTTGGAAAAGGTGGGGTGGGGGTGGAGCTTCTAAATATCCCGAGGGTAGGATGGGGAAAAGGTATAAGGAAGGGGGTACCGCGTCTCACCCTTCGGTGTCCCACTTCCACTCCCTGAAGACCCCTCATCCAGGTGATCCTCTCCCACTGGTCCACCCCCTTGAACTGGATCCAATAGCGATGGCCGTGTCCTGGCCACCTGGATGACAGATCTCTGGGGACTAGCGGGTAAGACACCTTCAGGTTTCCCACAAATATCCGAGCTCCCGATTTGAGGTCTGGGGCCCTCAACAGCTCTAAATTCACTTCGAGCAGGATGCCGGGCGAATGCGATGCCACCGCGTACACACTTCTACAGTCCGGGCGGCGCGCTGTGCCGGTGCTTACAACAACGAGAACTGTAATTTTCTGTTGGAAGGCTGGGACCTCCGGTACCTCTCAATAATGTGACTTGTTGGGCAACTGCACTGGAACAATTTTAGCCATACCACAGTACCTCAGGTAGTAAAGAAAAGCCTGATGACCGGCTATGCAACTGGCAGGAAGGGAAGAGCGGGGGTGCGCGAGATAAGCGGAGCATTATAAATTTGCTGTATGGAACTAAATGAACAATGATACAAGCCATGTGGGAAATAAAGAGCACGTCTCATCTATACTGACAACCCTCTCACCTGTTATCTTCCTCAGCCAGCACCTACGAGACTTACTGGGTGCATTGTGAATAACTTCAATTATCATCCTAACAGTAGGTACTGTCGCGCTATGTATATACTCTGGCCACTGTGGAACTGTATTTTGTAGAACAAGGCTGCAACAAAAGGCAGTTCAAACTCAAAGGATTCTTTCAAATCACAGGAAACTCCTGCCTTGCATGAGGGCATAGAACGATACAGGCCAAGTGAATCTGAGAATAGTAACTTGACAGAAGTAGATGTAATATTAAAAGAATGCAAACCTGGTTTGGTAGATATGGTTAGAGAGCTAACAAATGCTAGAACGACCCTGGATTACAAAATAGATGCCCGATCCACCAGAATTGAAGCCTCACAACATAAAGTGTAACAACTTTGCGAGCGTCTCAATGAGTGCAGTATCTGGCGTAGAAGGGAAAGGAGATAAACATGAATTTGAAATTGCATAGCTGAAAAAGAACTTGCATTAGTCAAGGGCAAGAACGAAGACTTGTAATCAAGATTGAGGCGCAATACGGTTCGCATTACAGGCATCTGCTGTTCAAGGTCAGATGGAGGTCTTCCTGCAGAGAAGATTCTCCGATATACTTACGAAACCAGTATTTTCACATTTCTTGGTGGAGAGGGCGCACAGAACAATGGTTCCCAAGCTTGCTTCAGGTCAACCCCCAAGACCAATCATAGTGCTTATCATTAATTGCAGATATTGAGCCTTAATATTGAAGGCAGCAAGAGCATTATCAGAAATTAAATACGCAAGTGTCCCTAATTCGAATATTTCCTGATTTTAGTCCCACAGTTAAAGTAATGGCAAGGGCTGTACTGATGTCAAGATATCCGTCTGGCAAATACGTGCAGTAATGTATTGTTCCTATGAAGCTAAAAAGGCTTCAATAAAAAAGCAGATTTTTTTACCACACCAAATGACACTGAAGATTTTATACATCAGGCTTTAAGACGGGGTTGTGCCCATTGGTTACCAGACATTTGGTTGAAAAAAAATGGTCGACCAGACAAATGGTCGAACCAATTTGGTCAAAAACCAAATGGTCGAATTTTTTATTTTTTTATTTTCACCCCTTTTTTTTTTTTGGGGGGGGTCCCCCCCCCACCCCCTTTTTTTTCTAAAAACCCATTTTTGTAAAAAACGAAAACCCGAAAAATAAATATATAATTAAAAAAAAAATTCGACCATTTGGTTTTCGACCAAATTGCGTCGACCAAATGTCATTCGACCAGTTTTAGGTCGACCAAATGTCTGGACACCGTGCCCATCACTGATCTATGCTACTTACACAGGCTTGCGGCATTCATAGGTCAAATAAGTACACTTTTATGGGAATCGAAATGGCACATACAATATGAGCATATGTGTGCTCCCTGCGAGATATTAGTGTTCATTATGTTATACATCAGAACCACGTTCCCCATCCAAAGTGCATCAGCACCTTTTGTGTTCTGTATTTCTAGTTTATATGTTTTCTTTCAGGTTAATGGGCGAGATGCTCCATCTGTTAGTTTGAGTTAACAGTGAGGGTGGGAGTGGGTGCTGGTTATTGTTAACTTATTCTGGTAAAACGTTAGTAGCGATGAATAGCCCAGCCTCATTGAACGTCTGAACAGGGTGTATATTCTAAATAACAAAATCGCAGTATCGACAGTTGATTAGTACACTGGGTTTATCATGACTGACTTGAGATGCATGTCGCAGAATGTTAGATGACTAAACAACAGTCAAAATGCGGAAAGCGTTAGCGTATGCTAAAAAGCATAAGAGCAACGTGCTATGCCTACAGGAAAGGCATTCACTGGATGAACAGCGGAATAGCAAAAGAATGTGGCCATGAGAAGTTACACGCTTCATATACTAAGAATGTGAGAGGAGAAACCACACAAATCCAAGTTCCTTTCACAGTAATATCACATGCCTCTGGTATGGATGGTCGCTATGTGATGGTTCACTGTACACTGTATGGACAACATCTAACCTTACTGAATATCTAGGAGTCAAACTATGACGATCCCACAGTTTTTCAGCACATATGGGGAAAATGCTCTCTTTACTTTGGTATAAACATACTCATTGGACGGGTCTTTAATACAGTGTTAGATGCTGAGCAAAACATTAAGGTCCTTGAATCGATAGCTTTCTCTACCCTATATAATGCCTGGCAGGGCGCTCATGAGAAGGAAAGGCTATATACCTATTATTCTTCGGTGCACAGTTCCTCCACATGCGTAGACTATTGTTTGGTTAAATACCCAATGATATACAGGGCCAATGCAGGTAGGAGTATTTTGCACTGGACACTTTCTGACCACTTCTCAATCACGATTACAATATGTCTGAGAAGCCCGCTAACACACATGTTGGATTTCATGCCTGCTAGAAGTTAAGTTTAGCATTCTATGCATTTAAACATAGAGATGGGATAAAGGTAGGCAAGGATTGCAAGATGATGATGGAAAAAAACAAGGGCAACTTTATCTGAGGTTAGATCTCTTTGGTTAACCAAACATGGGGTTTGAAGTGGGGTTGCAAAGGGTTATAGTAGATCTCTGTCAAGTACATCTGGAGGAAGCCCACGACTGTTGCCAAAAATAAACTGCTGACTGCTTTATTAACTAGCAGATTAAAATGAAAGAGTATGACAGCCGTAAACATATAGGGTGACAGGTAAAGTAGGTAAATAATGTTCAAAAAGTGGGATGAAGAATGCAGTGAGGGAGGCGTGGAAGGTTAAACTCAATTTCCAAAAAACAAACAAAGAAAAATCATAAAATAATCAGGTTGGGAAAAAAACATTTTCAGGGAGATTGCCAAGAACTCAAAATTACCAAGAACTGTAAAAACCTCTATTAAACGTAACACAGATACCCCTTTGGCAACCCATACTTTTGCGCAAAGAGTCATTCAAAGGTGCATTTTACCTAAAAAATCCTCTTCAGCTTGTATGATTAGATGACTATTGCTCCACATTTTCTCGGTGGAGGCATGCCTCTGCAAATGTTCTAGACCATGGTCGTGAGAGTGAAAAGACGAATTATCATTGTGGCTTCTAATCTAGTTTGTACTGAACATTTAATAAAACAATAAAAATCCTCGACAGATCAGGCATTTCAAATATTAGAACTCCTTCCCGTGGCACTGCTCTGCTGATAACATTGATCCACACAAATCCTGGCAGCTGGGTGGATGGCAGAAGTGGACAGGGTCTCCAGTGTCTGCTGTTTCCCATTTTCTGCTTCAGTGCAACTTTACTCCCTGCTTACTGTTGTTGGGAGTATGTGCTCGTTTTTAGGTAGTAAAAAAGGCAGTATGTACAAGACGTTTATACAACAACAACAAAAAAGAGACAGAGCAGGCCGCTATTATACAATTGGGACCACCAAATGCACAACAATCCAGTAACACCAAAGACAATAGTCTGGGCAAGAGGCAGTACAGAGTGTTAGACGAGCATTAAGAGCAGAAGCAGCATCAGGTGACTTTAAAGGGCAGAAGAGGGCATCTACAGAAGCTTCAAAAGTCACAGTGCATGAACTGCAGTTCACTTGCATCGAGTAGATGTGGAGACAGTCAGAATGTCAGCTTGCCACAAAAATACTAAAAAGTATTGGCTTCATCATAATTCTCTATAGTTGTCTGAACACATGCTAGAATATTTCTCACAGGGCCTTAAAGAGCATTGAGAGGCAACACCAACAACCATGGCTTCATGACACCAACATATCTGTTAATCTTTTGTAAAAAAGAAAAACCAAAAGGCGATGGCTGGAAGGTTGTCTGAACAC
This sequence comes from Ambystoma mexicanum, assembly GCF_040938575.1. Taxonomy (NCBI): domain Eukaryota; kingdom Metazoa; phylum Chordata; class Amphibia; order Caudata; family Ambystomatidae; genus Ambystoma; species Ambystoma mexicanum. Next base: position 764,248,934 of record NC_090935.1, read on the forward strand.
ATGCTAGAATATTTCTCACAGGGCCTTAAAGAGCATTGAGAGGCAACACCAACAACCATGGCTTCATGACACCAACATATCTGTTAATCTTTTGTAAAAAAGAAAAACCAAAAGGCGATGGCTGGAAGGTTTTGAATTAATCATAACCATGGGCACGCTCTGGGCATCCCTTCAGACCATCGTTTTTCAGTCTACCAAGCAATTAGAGAAGGGGAAAGGCCATTTGCAAATCAGACTTGGTCCCACCCCGAAAGGGGCAGAGCAGCCCGAACTGCTAGGTCACATCCCTTCTGCAGGAAACCACAGTCATCCCCAGCCATGTTTCAGCCTCATTGGGCATCATTAGTGAGGAGTAGCTCGGGTCTCTAGGTCTAGCAGGCTTGGGACTCACGTCTGGGCACACGCGTCCCACTTGGGGTGACTTAAGGAAAACCAAAAGGTGATGGCTGGAAGGTTTTGAATTAATCATAACCACAGGCTCTGCTCTGGGCAACTCTCCAGACCTTCATGTTTTAGCCTGCCAAGCCATTACAGAAGGGGAAAGACCATATGCAAATCATGCTTGACCCCACCCCAAAAGAGGCAGTCCAGCCTGAACTGCTAGGTCACATACCTTCTGCACGAGCAACAACCATTGCTTAAGACACCAACAAGTCTCAATCTTTTGTAGCCTTCATGATTACTAACCTGCCTTTGGTACCGGAAGTGTTTCCTTATCCCAAACCTATAAAAAAATAATATTTCCTTAGGAACGTATCTTGGCCTATAGTAAGCATGGTAAGTTTACCTGCAGTGTCCCTGAGCCAGGTGTGTGGTATTTTAAGACCAAATATGTGATGTTAGCGGAACGTGGGTAACATTTTTGGGCGATCTATGTGACTCTTTGGGGATTGGAATTTGACAACTATGAGCAAAGACATACACGTTTCTAAAAAATAAATCGTGGCTATAATGATTAGTCCCACTATGTTCTGCTTCTATTTGTACACAAGGCTTTAAAATGTCGCCCTGACCTTGGGAAGTGCCACAGTGGACATGGAATCTATGGTTGGCTAGTAACAGCCTTATTTATGCACGCCTGAAGGGGGAATATTAACTGTATTATAATTCCCAGTATCATAACTTATAAAAAGTTCAAGACTGAACCTGTGGGATGGCAGGGAAGTCGATTGATTGACATGCCAGCTCAGATATTTCCAAAGCACCCTTTGAAACATGTGCAAGATTATATAGGAGAATAACAATCTGTCAATAGCTCCAACAGAAATCAGAGTGAACCACTCGACAGTGCATCAATGCTTTCCTTTGATACACCAGGTTGGAAACTATGTTTTGATCAGGTATCAAAGGCTGTTTGCCTGTTACACTAACTTAAAAGCAGCCTTTCATTTGGCTAATAGGGAGAGACGCTGTAGGAAACTATACTAAAAAGTATGGAGCTGCCGGCAAATTAGATTTCATAATCAGTTATTTCAATCACGAAACCATGGCTATAGAAATTGTATGAATAAGTGGGAATTTCACACAGCATTTAATCATTGTGGAGGAAAATTGGAAAATGAAAATGTTATGTACTCCCGGTGCCTAGCGCTGCAGTATTATAGTGACTAGGCCCTGTAACCCACATAATAGGACTGAGGCTAGTGAAGCCTCAATGTCATGTGCTCACAGGAAGAGTGCAAAACCTTGCACTGTAATCAATTTGTCAAAACAAACTCTAAGACAAAAATACTCGATACTACGTCTATTTGCAAAGAGTTGTAGTATGTCATATAAATCACAGGGAGACGCAAACAGAGGAAGACAGAGAACATGGCCAGTGCATTTCAGCTAGACTCTATGCTTCTTCAGGGCGCCTCTAATAAAGCATAAAAGCATATAAACACACGATTGATTCACACATGATATATAAGGACAAAACAAAGAAGAACATGGTTAATAGAAGAATAGAACAAATAAGGGCAACAAAAAAGACCTTAATGGAAGAAACTCGTGCCAACAAGTGCCAAGTCTATTACGAACAATTCCAAAATGACGTAAACAGACGCCTGCTCATGACAACTGTGGTAAAACAAAACAAAAAACAGGTGAAGTGTGTAGCCTATAAAAAACTAGAGGCCAGATAAAAGGCAAAATTTAAGAGGTGAGAGAATACCTAACCACGCTGTGTGATGGGAGCAAAAGGCCGCCAAGCACACGGCACAGAGGGAGGAAGCTGAACAAATATTAACATAAAACAATAATAGTCAGACCTAGAATTATCATATGTAAACTAAATTAATGTCACCACATGGTACAAAAACAGAGAATCCTCACGCAGCGTGCGTAAGGAAGGCCACAGCTGGAATGTCAGGCGCACTTATTAAAGAAACCGAAGAGGAAAGTAGCGGCAATGCATGACATCACGCGTGGTGACGTCATCGCACGCGATGAAGTCATCGCGCCCCATATACAGCATGAATGTAAAGAGGCATGGACTAAAGGAAACGTATGAGACAGGAGACCTTTGAATGGGAGTGAATGGTCATAATGGGAGGCATGTGAAAATCAACCAAAGAAACAGGAGACAAGATCCCGAGGTCCCCGATAAAAAAAAACAGTGGTTGAATTTAGAAAACCCTAAAAAAAACTGACACAAAGACATAATAGGGAAGCAACCTGGATGTAAAGAAATATTAAGCGTTGCACAACCCCAAAAAATGTAAACAAAACAATAATAATCTGATAACAAAAATATTAGGGCATTTTGTTCACGACCCAGCCCTTGGTGTTTTTAGATAGTTTATGGAATGGTGTTCTAAAAGGATTTTCGACCATTGATTTTAGGAACGGTGCGTTGTTTTAGGTCATTCTATGTCATGAATGTTTATTATGTATTGTAATCTGTGAGTATAAAGGTTTATGTAAGCCATAAATACTTAAATAAAATAAAAATAAGCGTTGCACAGTATTGTAAAAGAAAAAAAGGCACTGCAATCATGCTAGTGCTAGAAAATAAAGACAAAGAAGAAAGTGGATCAAACATCATTCAAACATTGATATATCCAAAGCAAATGTAGTTACAAAAATATTCGACTATGAGGCTTGTAATCCGCACGTAGACAATGTTAGCTAAATGCAACATACAGATAAACACTATATGAATGAATAGGAATAAAGCATAGACCTAAGAGTGGCGGATAATGGTTTCTGAGTCACATATGATGTCTGAGAAAACTGAAGGTGGCCCACCTACTAGTCCCCGGGGATCTGTCATCCAGGTGGCCAGGTCACGGCCATCGCTATTGGATCCAATTCCTGGGGGAGGACCAGTGTGGGAGGATCACCTGGATGAGGGGTCTTCGTGGAGTGGAAGTGGGACACCGAAGGGTGAGATGTGTTATCACTTTTACTGTTATCCTATGTACTGCACTGCCCCCTCCCCTTTCCCCCCACACTTTTCCCACTCCCCCCTCCCCTGCACCTGCGCAATCTCAATGTCACCCGGCCTAGTAAGATCGTTGTCTCTGTTTTCCCTCTGTTCCCCCTCTCTTGCCTCGTCGTGCCTTGAAACACTTGTGTATAGGCGCGTTATAAATGCCATATCATATCATATCCCCTTCCTTATGACACCTTTTCCCCTCCCTGTCCAGTAGGATATTTAGAAACTCTTCTCCCCTCCCCCTTTTCCAACACAAACACTTTCTCACCAAAGGACTAATACCACAGCCGGTTACCTGAAATGTTGTGATGCTGGAAATGCATTGGAGGGACAGAGCCTCCCTGTCCTTGTTCTGTAGTCCTTTTTCGTTTATGTTCTGTGTTATTTTCTGGCCAGGAGTCCATGTGGGACTCCTGGCAGTGCAGCTCTTCCTCTTTTTGGTTTGGTGTACAGACCCTTGGGATACCCCTATAGCACCCATGGGTGGGGGTACAACCCTGTACCCCTAGTGTATGTTTTTGGGCACCTCTGTGTGGCCCACAGAGCAGGGTTTAGGCTGGTGGCAGCTCCATGCTGAATTTGACAGGTGCTCTGAGTATCCTCCATTTTGGTACACACAGGCCCTGCCATTGGAATCAGTTGATTCCTGATAGAAGACAAGATGGCCCCTGTGGCCTCTTGCTTTCTATTGCCCGTCACCTTGTTTTTCCCAAAGTCCCGGGAAGCCCTGAATCTATCCCTTTCCCCTGACTGGCTGCTGGGTGGAAGTTCCATATATGGTATTGTGGGGAAGTCCAGGCCAGACTGGCTGGAGCCTTCCCAGTGACTATGTTGTGGGTACACCCTTGGGGTGGGGTCTGGGTGAATGGAGTGTATGACAAATATGCACTTCTTGTTATGGGTTTCTGGTTTCTGGTATGTGACACAAAGACTGAGACAGCCCGGCCCGAAACTAGTTTGAATGCAGTGTGGAGTGCTGAATGGCTGGGTACTTGTCCCAATACACATTCCTTGTTGTGAGTGTTTGGAGGGAGGAGAATGGCCTGAATGCACTGTGAGCCTGATTGGCTGCCTGCCAGCATGAATGCCCTTCCGAATGATTGCGAGTGTGACTCAGCAGAGTGAATGAGAGACCAAACAGTATATCTGGGGGCCTCTCACTGATGGAAATCGTTCAGAAGCTGAAGTTGGTACGTGAAGCCCACTGGAAGAAGAAGAATTTCTGCTGATGTCCTTCACCAATCTGAAAGCTGCTGTGCCTTCAAGGAACTGATCCAAGAGAGGACCTGGCTAGGAGACCTCTTCCTGAGCTACGAGGGACCATTGTGCACCAGCTAACCTTCGCCGATGCGCCCTGGAAGTAATTCCTCGAAAGGCTGCCGAATCGAGACAGGCAACGCCGCGGACCGGAGCCGCAGTGCTCCTTTGCCTAAGAACACTTGAACGAAGGACTCCCTCGCTCATCATCGACGACCGCTTTGTCCCGCTGGAGAAAGTTAAGGCCACTGACACGCCGAGGAGAATCCGCCAGTGGGTTTCCGCCACCCGAAGACCACAAAGACACTGACGACCCAATGCCCTTTCTGGGCTAAAGTTCTTCATTAACTCTTTGCGGCAATTAACTATCGTCGCCGAAGTGCACCGTACGCCTCATCTTCGCAGGACGTCCACGACCGATCGTCGACGAGCACCGCCAGGACCGAAGCTGCTGCCCCGATGCCGTTGTTCACGTCTTCTTCGAGGGATCTAGATGATCCGTGACTCCTGCCTTAAAGGGGGTCGCTCAAGAAGGATCCGTTGATGACCCGACGTCGAACTCTGCTATTCTGTGAACATTGGGGTGGTAGAACCTTTCAAGATGGAAATAAGACTCATTGAACAATATATGGACTGGGCTTGTATTATATTTTTATGTACAGATTGCCCAGGTGAGGGGGGATCCCCATACAGAACTGTGCCTAGTGTTAGGGGCCCAGTATTCTGCCTATTGTTTTAACCAACCTGCTTTCCTCCGATGTCTATTGTTGGTTCACATTATTAACTGTTTTGTATGATATTTGAACTGATTACAGTTGAAGCATTGTAATGGAATCAAAGAGTAATTGTGGTACTACATAGAAACTGTATGTATTTACCATTTTAGATAAACTTGAGTACAAAGTGTGTTATTGTGATTGTGTACATAACTTGAGCATATTTATATAAATAACTGTGTTTTCAGTAACATAGTGTGTGAACATTCCTTTGTGGGTGCCTGGGGACTACACTGTACTTAAGAACCAGCCTGCATCTCCTCCTGAGAGCTTAAGCCTTGATTGCTCGACCTTCTCTACCCAACAATCTTGGCTGGGGTGCTCTGTGTGTACAGATATCCCCCTCCAGTCTTTATACATGTCCCAACACAAGAGTCAGGCAATTGCCAACAACTACACATACCTGACAGCCCTTTCCCTTCCCCATAGGGATAAAAGGCAGAGCATAAGAGCATACGCTTAGCAAGTCCGAATGCACAAGGAAGCAGCTATTCCAGGACAGCCGTCCAAACGGAGGAGAAATGCGGCAAGATCTGAAAGGATGTCAAGGAGGGAGTTGCCCTTGCCCTTTTTGACCCAGACCTGCAAAGCCTCTGACAAAGGAACCATAAGACCGAGAATCGCAGCTGGCGAATGGTGTGACTGATGTCAGCGGTACATGGAACCCTCCCGCACTGACGCGGTTGCCATCGTGGTACCATCCTTGACTCTCACGGCAAAAGAAACACCAACGAGTTCAGCACAGCCGGTGAGTCGGAGATAGTTGGGCTGACTGTATTAGGCTCAAGTTTGGAGCGGCAACATGAAGAAGATTAAGAGACAGAGGGCCTCATTACGACCCTGGCGGAATGGGTTAACGGGTTCTGCGAATGGGTGCGGACCCGTTAACACCATTCCGCCTGATTACGAGGTCCCCTCGCGGGACCCGGTAAGGACGCCTGGTGAAACCAGGCGTCCTTACCGGGTCCCGCGAGGGGATTTGGGAGCTAACAATGGGCCGGTCGTAATCGGCCCGTTGTTAGCTCCCTCTCCCATTCCCATTGAGCCCTATGGGGGCTCATATGGGAATGGGGAAGGTCCGGGCCCGGGTTCCGAGAGGGAGGAATTACCGGGCCCTCCGTACTCGGAATGGCCCAGTATTTCCACATTCTGGGAACCCGGTAAAGGTGCCCGGTTTGGCGATAGCCATGGTGCTAATACCCCTTGTACAATCGAAAGTCCTTGACACGTTGCAGAAATGTTGATGATTGTAAAATTGTGAAACAGGCGTTTGACCCGGCGGAGAAGAACACTGTGTGAACTATGATTTTGTGAATTAACACGCCCTTGCCATAGGCTAACAGAGTCACCCAGCGAGACGTGATCGCCCTTCGGAAGTCTGTTTAAAATTGGCAAGTGCTGTCGAAGGTCTGAGGGGGACCTAACTAAAAGGTGGTTGTTTAAAAAGACATTGAGACTTTTGAATATTACAAGTAAGGAGATTGTGATTGAAAGGCAATAATGAACCCGACTGAGGGCCATCAAGAGAAAACTTGTGAAAAAGCTAAGTGAACAACATTGTGATGACAAGTATGAACCCGACTGAGGGGTGTCCACAGTGAATGGTTGGTCTGAGCCCAATTGAGTGAGGCTAACCAGTGAGAGGAGTATCAGTGCCCGGCTGAGGGGAATCCAAGGGTGAAGGGTAATCACCCTATGGGAAGATTAACGGAAGGAACTTTTTGTTTTGTTGTTTTGGCATATCAGGCCCTCTAAAGCAAGAGATTTTTCAAGAGAAGAGACTTGGGCACAGAAGGACCTGATATAAAGGAAAGGACTGTAAGCTCGTGCCAGAGAAGCCCAGGAGTGTGCTGTGCTCAAGAGTCAAGCCTTGTCCCGTGCTAAAAACGTGGGGAAGGGAGACCCCGGCCATAAGATCCTGACTTATCATTTTGTGAACACTTCTTTCTTTTCTTGTGAAACATTATCCCACACTATTTTGTAGTATAGCGGTAAGGATTGCCAATCGTTTTTTTTAGTATGGGCCCTTTTTATTTGACTAGACTCCACTAGGACTGTATTGTTATTATTTGATGGTCATAGCTTGCTCCCATTTTAAATTTAGGTTCAGATTAGTTTATCTCACCCATTTTACAGTTTAATAAACACCCTTGTATATGTATTTATTTTAATTATGTAGCGCGCCTGGCCCGAGGGCATCTGGGTGCATTTTTTGTGGTTACAGATACATACTATGCAGAAAACATTGACCAGTACATATTACAGAATATTTACAAGATACTTACAAAAATTACAGGTGAAGGTCACCCAGCAGAGTCGAGCAACGCGAGGCATCTGGGCGCCTTTCTTGTGGTTACAGATACATTGTATGCAGAGAACATTAATCAGTACATATTAGAGATTGTTTACAAAATATTTACATGAAAAATTACAGGTCAGGGTAACACAGCAAAGCCGAGCACGGCTAGTCAGGGCAGCCGGACGGCATTGTAGATTATTGCGATCAAAGTGACAGGTGGAGGTTTTGAGTATCCTGTGCTATGAGCCATAGTTTGGCTATGCTCTTTAAAGAGTAGAAGGCGGGTTCTGATCTGAGTGGATTGGGAAGCGAGTTCCACAATTTAGAGGCAAAAACCGGGAAACGGACCCCCCCTGCTTTCTGAAGCTTCAATCTCAGCAGTGAATTACAGTGGGTCTGGGCCGCTCTCTGTGGGCAGATGGAAGTGTGGGGGGTGAATCGGTTGGCCAGGTATTCTGGGGCCTGGTTGTTCAGGCCCTTGTGTGTGAGTGCAAGGGTTTTGAGGAGATTCTTTGAGAGACCGAGAGCCAGTGAAGTTTTTGTCTGGTGTCGGAAATATGCTGATGCCTTGGAATGTTTAGTGCTGCCTTGATAGCATTGTTGTGGGTTACCTGTAACTTGCTTAAGTTCCTTTGACTAGTCCCTAGGTAGAGCGCATTGCAATAGTCGAGTCTCGACATGATGAGAGCTCTGGCAGGGTGATACAGTTGGACGTGGTAAGGAATGGACGACAAGCTGTAATAAGTCTGCATGTGTAAGCTGATGCTGACATTTTCGGCACTGGTTTGTCTAGTGAGAGACAGGGTCGAATCAAGATAAATGCCTAGAGTTTTAGTGTCATGGTATTGCCATCAATGAGGATGGATTTGAAAGCTGGATCTAGTCTATTGAGACGGTAGTGGGAACCGAGGATGAGAAGCTCTGTCTTCTCGTTGTTGAGGCAGAGCCCGTGTTGTGCCATCCATGCCTGGATGACCTGATAGACATCGTTGAGGGCTTTAGTGTCAGCTGAGTGGTCAACAGTGATAGAAATGAGTATTTGGGTGTCATCTGCATAGTTAGTACAGGTGACACCCAAATAGTCAAGAATATCAAAGAGTGGCTTCGTGAACACGTTCTAGAATGTAGGTGAGACGCAAGATCCCTGAGGGACCCCGCACAGGACTGGCAAGGATTCAGCGGAGGCTGACGGGGAGAAGATCCTCATGGATCTGTTTGCCAAAAAGGATCTAATCCATGTAGTGGCTTCATCGGAGAAATGTGCTGCAGATTTGTGATGATGGCAGAGAATTTGATGGTTAACCAAATCAAATGCTGCCGATAAGTCTAGTAATAGTAAGAGGGCCAGTTTGCCGTTATCTTTCTAGACTTCAATCTGAGTTTTTAAATCGATAAGGGCAGTTTCTGTTCCGTGCCTTGGGCGGAATCCAGATTGTCTGAGGCCGAGGTGCTTATTGGAATCTAGATACTCCTGGATCTGCAGGTATGCAGCTCGATCCAGGATTTTAAGTAAAAAGGGAACGGTGGTGATGAGCCTGTAATTGGAGGGGCTGCTTGAGTCAAGGAGGCCTTTTTCAGTAGAGGGAAGACCCATGCATCGTTAAGGTTATACGGGACGATTCCAGAGTTGAATGAACTGTGATCACTTGTGTCTGTCTTGCTTTGATACCATGCCTTTCTTACAGATGTCAAATGGCCTCAAAACCTAAAATGACAGAAAAAGCTTTTATGATCTTCAGTAATGTCGAAAGGACAATATGCAATGCAAGGTAAATGACATATCTTGCCATCCTATTGGATGGTAGCAAACCATGCACAAAGATACCCTCAAATATTAGTACAGGTCAGAAAAGTAGTTAGCAAGTCAACACAATGAGTCATAAAAAGCATGTAAGACTGTATTCCTCATTGATGCCTCCAGGTGTTAAGGCATCCAGGCGATGAATCCAAAAAGCTTATGTACGGTCAAGTTTGTGATGAATGTCCTAATGCGGCTCCGCAACCACCACTTCCGGTATCTGAAATCGAATCTGCAATAGTGGATGTCTCTGTTCGATGAAGTGTCTCCTAACAGGTGAGTTGGTGTTACTAGTCCATATGTTGGAGCAATGTTCATTCCACCTAGTCTTGGCCGCTCGTTTGGTCGGTCCCATGTAATACTTGCCGAAGGACATTTGATGGCATAGATCACACAACAGGTGTCACAGGTAGCAAAGTCTATCAATTTAATCGGTTCACCAGTACTGGGATGATGCACAATATAATCCTTTAAAAAAATGTTTTATTCTTTTTATTAGCATTTCTTTATTAAGAACATGCTGTTAACATAACACGGTGACGGTGCAAAAATAAGACAAAACAACACAACATTGACTCACATTACAGTGGTTCAAAACAGTCCCCCTCTTCTCGCTCCTACCCCTCACGTAGTAGTGTTCTTGAGGTATTAAACATAAACTCATTGTTGGCCTGGTCATTGGTGCCATAACTCGGTCTTGTGCAAGATCAGCTCATCGTTGTCCGCGGCTTGGTGATCCTGCTTAATGAGGAACTGCGTGTATGGACCCCAGATGTCTGAGTTTGGCTTGTTGGTACGTGAGTAGTACATATTCCGATTTCAGTTCGTTGCAGTATAGAATACCTGCCCGCTACTGCTCTATGCATGAGACCAGAGTGCTCCCCACAGTAGTGCTACCTGTCGTTTGGCAAGAAGTAATAGTATCACTGATAGCTTCCTCGTGTGTCTTGGGATGTGTCTAGTGTGTCCCAACAGCGCTATCAATGATGTCTGTACTACCTGTACCCCCACTATCTCACTCTCTGTCTTGAAGACTTGCGTCCAGAACTGTCTCACACTTGGGCATATGGCCATGCCATATGTAGAAAATCTGCAGGGGAGGTAGCACATTGAGAACAGTTTTCGGAAGAATGTATGTAACATCACCGGGGTATAGTAAAACTGATAAAGATATTTAAAGTGTATCAACTTAAATCTTGCATTAAGGGACACCTTTACAGCCTTAATGCCAGCAAGACAGATTCTCCTCATCAGCACACCTGCACCCTCCTTTCCCGTCACTCTCTGGCCGGCCTCCCTTGGCTTCCTGTTCCCACCTTTGAGGCTAAGAACCTCTGGGTCATCTTCAACTCCACACTCTCCTTTTCTCCTCACATCTCTGACGTCTCTAAGAAGTCAAACTACCAACTGCACCTCCTCAGAGGTAGTCTTCCTTTCCACTCCTTCCCCCAGAAGATCAGTCTCGAGAGCTCTGGTTCTCTCTAGGCTGGACTACTGTAACAGCCTCTTTCCAAATCTTCCTGCTTCTACTCTCCGCCCTCTGCAACTCATCCAGAACAGTACTGCAAGACTTGTCTTTGTCCTCAAGCCCTGGGATCGTATCTCTCCAGCCTTGAAATCTCTTCATTGGCTCCCAATGTATGCAAGGATTAAATTCAAGACCCTTTGCATTGTCCACAAGGCTTTCTGGGCCCTGGGTCCACAATAGCTTCAACTCTCCCTCCGTAAATACCTTCCTATTCAAGCTCTTCGCTCCTCCACCTCCAACTCCCTCAGGATCAGTCGCTTCTCCAAGCAACGAGTTGGGAGTAGATCTCTTTCCTCGGCTGGGGTCTCCCTCTGGAACAGCCTCCCTGCCTCTCTGAAACTTGAGGCGAACCATCTTCGGTTCCGGAAGCACATCAAGACCTTCCTCTTTGCTTCTGCCTTCGCTCCTCCTCTCCCCTGCTGATCTGTCTGCTTCAGCACCGGGCACCTGGTTACCCAATGATTTCCGGGCCCAGGTCCCTGCCCACCCAGTCGCACACATGCACTGCCTCCTGGAAACCCTTGCACTTGGGTCTGTATCTGTAACCCTACAGTCCCCTTACCTGCACTTAACAGACACCTCTTGTCTGCGCTTTAACCTTGCACTGGCCAACTTGCTGGCTGCACTACCAGTTGTTGTTTTATCCCTTGCTCAGCATTTTCGACTCCTCCCCTCTCGCTTGCACTTTCCCCCTTCCCTATCCCCTGCCCTTGCACATTCTCAATGTCACTGGGCCTAGGAAGATCGTTGTTTTGTCCTGCCTTGTTCCCCTCCCTTGCCTCGCCGTGCTCTGAAAAACTTGCGTATGAACGTGATACAAATAAAATATCATATAATAATAATAATTTGCATTTATATAGCGCTACAAACCATCAGGCATCTTAGTGCTGCTTATTATTACCCACGGTGTGTGGTGCTCATTTATCGACCTCGGAAGGATTTAAGGCTGAGTTTGGCCCTGCCGGGATTCAAACCTGTGTCAGCAGGCTCTGCACAGATGTCAAAGTGAGCGTTCTACTCGCAGTGCTATCTGACAGGCTATCATATGATACGATATATGATAAGATATGGCATTTATAACGTGCCTATACACAAGTGTTTCAAGGCGCGATGCGGCAAGGGAGGGGGCACAGAGGGAAGACAGAGACAGCGATCTTAGCAAACCCTCATCATACCCTTCTTGTTTCCCCGCAGCAGTAGTCCCATATATCGTCTGTTATTGTAGCCCCCAAAGATTGCTCCCATTTTGCCCGGCACAAGTCTTCCCCCTTGCTTTTAGTGTCCATGTGCTTGTTGTACAGGGTGGACACCACCTTAATGCTTCAGTTTTTTGAGAGCATGTGAGCCAGTATAAGGGACGTTTAAGATTCATTAGGGTAAAGCATGGAACATTTGTTTCAAGGAATCCCTTAGGTGGAAATACAAAAACAGATCTAGTGGTGTAGGTACCCTATCGTTTTTATCTCCTCTGTCATGAAGAATCGCCCTCCCGGAAATAGGTCTCTAAAATAGGAAATATTCAGGTGATTAATGAGGCTTACATATCCCTTCTCACAGGTCAATGGCGCTTTGGGTATATATTTGATCAGGAGGTTCGGGGAGTAGATGACATCTCCCTTCCCCTGGTTTTCGAGGCGGTCCCAAGACTGGAAGATCAATTCTACTATGTTCAGAGCTCTGGGGATCCTTTTGGTTGATGTAAGTATGATTGCCCTTAAAAGGAACGGGCCGCTAAGGCCCTTTCAACCTCCACAGTCCTCCCATCTTCTTGACCCTCAACCAGTATAGTGGGAATCCCCCTTTCGCTGCCACATAATACATTTCGAAGTCGGGTAATGCCAGGCCCCCCCTCTCTAAAGGAACCACTTGTTTCTCCCAGGACACCCGCGCCTGCTTCTCCACCCATATGAATCGCAGTATCTCAGAGCGCACCTCGCAAAAGTATTCTCTGGGAAGCGAAATCGGCACATTTAGGAACACATACAGGTAGCTCAGGAGTAGCACCATTTTAAATATATCCTCCCATATAAGTTAAGTGGTAGTTCCATTCACTTATTCAATGATGCTTTGGTTTGCTCCAACACTCTACGATAATTCCAATGATATAATTCTTCTGCAGAGCGGGCAATATGTATTCCCAAATACCTGGTGTGGGTGTCATGCCATTGTAATCCATGCTTATCATTAAAACGTTTAGTGCCCCCTGTGAGTGGAAACAGTACTGATTTGTGGGGTTTATCTTCAGGCCAGAGTATTCTCCGAAGGTCACCATGTCTGTCATTACAGGACCCAGGTTTTTTTCCGGGTTCTTAATGTAAAGCACCATATCGTCCGCGTATAGGTAGATGACCACTTTGTGTTTGTGTAATTGTATCCCTCTGTGAATATGTCCCTCCCTGGTCCCCTCCGCTAGTGGTTCAATTGCCAGTGCAAATAGAAGCAGCGTTAGTGGACACCCCTGTCATGTACCTCTCTCCAAGGGCATGGCCGGCATTAGTAGCCCATTCTCCCGAACTCTAGCACTGGGTGCAGTGTAGAGTAGTTGGAACAGTGTGATAAATTCTTCCCCCTGACCTAGTCTGCAGAGTACAGTGAACAGAAAGGGCCATTCTACAGAATCAAACGCTTTTGTGGCATCTAATAGTGTTGCCACTATAGATTCATCTTGTTGGACAGCTGTCATCAAGCCGAACATTCTGCACAACCCATAAGAGGTGAATCATCCTGGAATAAACCCTGATTGGTCCGCTTTGACACATCTGTGCATCAGTGGGGCTAGCCTGAATGCCAATATTTTGGCCAGGATTTTATTGTCCATGTTTATGAGGGATATGGGGCGATAGGAGAATAATTTTTCTGTTGCTTTGTCTGCCTTCATGAGAACCACTACCACGGCTTCTTGCAGTGACTCCGCCAGTTGACCGTCTTCCAGACTTTGCTGGTACACCTCTAGCAGATGCAGGACTATCTTGGCGGAAAAGCATTTGTAAAATTTGGCTGTGTAGCCATATGAGCCCGGGCTTTACTAGATGGTAGTGATTTAATCGCTAATAGGACCTCTTCCAGAGACAGGGGGCAGCTCCCTCTCTTCTATTGTGCACCAGTATAGTGCCACCCTATCCAGGTATTCACCCAGTTCCTGCTGTGTTATTTGAACATGTGAGGAAGACAGCTGGCTGTAGAAGATTTTGAATTCTCGGACGTTGTCTACATCTCCGTACTTCACTTCCCCCAGTGCATTTTTGATAGATAAGACCCGGCCCGTATGTGTTTCTCATTATTTGGCTGTTCTCGCTAGTACCCTACCTGGGTGTTGTCCCTCCCCGTATTGTCACACCGCTGCCCTGCCCCAGAGATACTTCACTTCTCTTTGAGCTAGCTCATTGAATAATTGCAATTGTTCCTTGATCTCTGCGTGTGTGGTTGTGCCCCCCTTGCCATTTCTGCTTGCAATCGCTTAATCCGAGTTTCGGTCTCTGCCAGCTGTTGTCTAATTCGTTTGCGTATCCCTACCCCACTGTATATACAATCTCCCCTGACTACACATTTGAGGCTTTCCCGCAGAGTCGAATATGATCCCACCAACCCCACATTTAGTTAAAAAAAGTCATCAATGATTCTGGATAATCCCTCCCGAAATGTCCCATCCGTCAAACTTTTGCTTTTAAATGTCCACTTTCTTCTTCCCTCCATTCTGTCGGGTATCGCCAAGGCTACGAGTACTGGTGCGTGGTCCAATAATGTGCATGCAAGAATAGTAACATCCATTACCCAGCCAACTAGTGCGCGAGAGATCAGAAAATAGTCCCCGAGCCGTGAACCGAGGAGTGAAATGTATATCCCCCTCCCCCAGGATGCCTTACTCTCCAGATGTCCTCCACTACCCATGACCAGCCCTTGTCCCGTAGCTTATTCGTAGCCTTAGGCACAGGCCTGAAGGTTCCTCCCAAACTGTCCTGGTCAGGATAAATTACTGCGTTAAAGTAACCCTCCCAGATAAATTCCCTGGGGGGTTTGGGTGGGGGGGTTTATCCACCCCATGGTTTCCACAGAATCCTGGTTTGGCCCATAGAAATTGATCAGTGTGTGCACCGGGCCATGTATTTTCCCTCGTATCATTAAAGCACACCCCTCCTAATCTCTACTCTGAGCAATCAGTTGTAAACCCACTGTGGTCCGCAGCAGTATGCATACGCCCCTTGAGTACACGGAGTATGAAGCAAAATAGCGATGGCTGCCCCATTTGTGCTGAAATTTCGCTTCCTTCCCGGGGTCAGGTGGGTCTCCTGAAGGAACTCTATGTCCACTTTGTGTCAATTCATATATGATATAACCTTGCGGTTCTTAGATGGGCAGTTCAGGCCCCTGACATTCCATTTTATGCTCCTAAGTGTGTTCACCATTTCATGGTGATAGAATCTGTCATCCCCGCCATTCCCCGGTTCATTGGTCGCACCAGAGAATTGACCCCATGACCGAAGAGATGAGGTAGTCCCGGAAACCACTGCGGTCTGTGTCGGAAACTCATGGTGACAACAAGTAAGACAGATACGAGTGATCACAGTTCAAGGGTCTTTATTGAACAATGAATTTGATATGCAAGATGAAAAAATGCCTAAACTAAACCTAAATCTAACCCTCAAATGAAAATGAAGGCAGTCCTAGTGGCGTTGTGTCAAAACAAAAGGGCCTATACTAAGAAACCTACTGCCAAACCTCACAACCAATACAAAAAGGATGTGGGATAGTTCTCAAGAAAAGAAAGAAGTGTTCTTAAATAATATGTCAGGATGCGGTAGCGTGGGTCTCCCTTCCCCACGTTTTGAGTACGGGGTTAGATGAGAGGTTGGAGCACAGTACAGTCTCGGGCTGCTTCAGCACGAGACGACAGTTCCAATGGCAGTTTTCAGGACCGTTGATGGCCAAGTCTCGTTTCCTTAGAAAGTCTCTTGCCTTCGGGGCCTGATGTGTTCAAATAACAAAAGCAAAAGTTCCTTTAACAAATGAAAGTTCTTTTCCAATGTTCACTGGGTGATGGGCTCACCCATGGGTCCCCCTCTTCTGGGCACTGACCCATTCTCATATCGTATTCCACAAACCTATATGTTCTTTTAAACAGTTCCAAACACACTGTTTCTTGGGACTTTTGTCTTTTCCCCTCTTGGGATTCCTTGAAATGTGGATGATAGCTTCACCCCTGGATCCGTTGGGTTCAGACCCCTCTTGACTGGCGGTACTCTGGTGATGGCTTCCCCCCTGGATCTCCCTCTGCCGGGCTCAAACCCCTCTTGACTGCTAGTACTTGGGTGATAGCTTCATCCCTTTTGGCTTTCACTTTTCTTAATCTTGGGGTGACAACATTTCACCCTTGGATCCCCTCTTCCGGGCTCCGACTCCTCTCGTTGCCTCCCTTCACCATGTTTACTGTGGCTCTCGATCAGGGTGATAGTGGCTCACCCCTGGGTCCCCCTCTTCTGGGTGCAGACCCTCTTTATTCTCAATGTTCCCTCTCACTGTGGGATTCACTTCCCTTTCTCTCACTCTGCTTGTAGATCAAAGTCTTTAAATTGTAAGGGGATTTTGCTTGACTCTCTGTATGACCACTTTGACCTAACTTGTCTGCCCTCCTACGGCCTCCCGGTATCTGTAGTTTCTCTCATATGGGGCTCGACCAGAGTCTCTTGAGTTAGCACCCACATGGTGCAAATTTCCCTCTGCAGGTGGTCTCCCCTTCACACTTTTTACAGTTCATTCAAAGTTCATCAGCTTTGGTTAAAAACTTGCCACTTTGCGATTCTCACTCATCACAGCCCGGTTCTTATCGTTTCTCCCCTCAACTCACTGGCTGTGATGAAACGCTTGGCTTTTGGCTTCCCTGGAGTCAAGGCCGGTACCACGGACGCAGGAGCTTCCCTCGCTCCTTCTTATCGGCATAGGTTTGCCTGTGTACCGTTGACATCTACTGCAGGACACTTGTGCTATGGTTCCCGGTCTTAGGCTCTCTTCCACAAAGGTTCTGTGGGCCTGGGACGAAAAGGGCAAGGTCACTTCTCTCCTCACCACCATCTCGATTCCGGACGCCTTTCTCCTTTTCTTGAACTGCTCTGTGGTAGCCGTCTCGTCGTGCTGTCTGCTATAATCGCCTTCCTCGTACAGTGCTCTCTGCCTCCACCTTTTATCCCTGTGGGAAGGGAAAGGGCCGTCAGGTGTGTGGGATTCTGATCAATTGCCTTATTTTGCCTGACCCTTGTATTGGGACATGTCAGGTAAATGGCTCTGGTGTTAGTCCGTTGCCCTTTGTGTTGTGCGAAAGTGTTACAGTTAGAAGGGGGGGGGGCAGTGGTTTGGAATGTCCTCTGGGATAGGATAGGGCAATGGTGTTATTATAAGAAGGGGGTCAGTTGGTAGATTGAGAAGAATGAAATGGGTAAGGTTTGTGAAATGGATGAGAATGACCGGGATTGTGAACAGAACAGAGCAGTTGGTAGGAATTGTAAGTGTGGGTCACTTTAGACTGGGAGTTCAGAAAGGGACAATCAGAGGGACGGGATTGATAGGGTTTGTGGGATAAATGGGAATAGCTAGGATCATGAAATAAACTAGGGGGATTGTGGGAACTGTAGTATTTTATCTGAGCAGGTTGGGAGTGCAGAAAATAATAATCAGAGGGACAGGAAGAAGAATGATTGGGAGTCTTCGGATAGGGACCACAAAAACAGGGTTTTTGGAAAAGATGGTTTCTGAAGGCAGCGAGGTGTGAAATGGATTCATCAGAGGCAGAGGGGATGATGGATTCTTGGAAAGCAAATTTATCGGATGGAAGGGAGGACGAGTTGATACAGCCCATAAAAGCTTTGGAGACCTCGTCTTCCTCATTCCTTCCTCTGGTGAAATACTGCATCTCACCTGGGGCAATCTCCCGAGCATAACCCCGGGTTCCCCCATCCAGGTGATTTTCTTTCGCTCTTTTGCTCTTTTCGCCCCCAGGGCTGGGATCTGAGCATGTCAAGCTTCCTTTGGCCAACTGAATAAGGGCTCCTCGAGGTTCGCTTGGGAGAATACCATCAGGTTTCTCTCATCTGTCAACTTCCCAACTAATCCCAGCCTCTGCAACGCACACCAGCAACCCCAACCTGCCAGTTATCTCCCACCCTCCTCCCCCTTATAACAAACAGATGCTCACGCATGAGCCTGCGCCAGGGGACTAGCCACCCGAACGGCCCCAGTTAACGTACATAGCTCCGACTGCCACCTATTGGGTGACCATCTTGAGTGTTAGCCATAGCAGCCACGTGTTTTTTTGCACTATGGGGGGGGGTGATCGCCACCTCGTCCATTGTTCTCCCCTCGCCGTGGTGCCCTGAGTAGCGATTCCAAAAACATATTCGCCTCCTCAGGGGTGTGGAAGAATAGAATGCGGCCATTGTGCTCCACTCTGAGTTTGGCTGGGAACAGCATTGCATACTTGATGTCCCTTTCACAAAGCCTTTTCTTGACCTCCATAAAGGTCCTCCTGGATGACTGCACCTTGTTGGAGAAATCCGTAAAGAAACAAATTGATGCGTCTTCATATGTCAGGGATTCCAATTCCCTATCTCGGTAGTTCAATAAGTGGGCTATTATGGGCCTGGCTGGGGCTACTGGGGATTCGGTGGGCCCTTTCTACAATGAATACTGCAGAGAAACCATCTCGACCAAGGGTGTCTCTCTCAGCAGATCCTCCACCATCCACCATCGTCTCCATTTTGCTTTGATCTGCAGATTTGTGCACCTTAATGATTCTCAGATTGTTCCTGCGGGACCGGGATTCGAGGTCGTCTTATTTGTCTGACAGTTCTTTGAGGGCTCTCTTAACTGAAACCATTTCTCTCATGGTGGTCTGAGATTCATCATCGATGGCGGATAACCTGCCCTCCAGTTCGTCCAAGCGGTGCCCATGTTTGTCCAGGCACACCTGCATATGGTTCACTTCACATGTCAGGGTGTCCAATTTCCCGTCCAATTTCCCATCCAGGGATTGTATGCTTGTCTGCACTTGCCCCAACATATTCTTGATATCCATGAGTACACCCCCTGGGTCGAATGCAGGAGACAGAGCAGCACTACCCGGGGATTCCTCTCCTAGGGTGAGTTGTTTTGATGTAGCAGGGTGTTCGAAATGCAGCTTTGATAGTTGTTTGCTGGACTTTTGAGATTTCTACATGGTTGTTAGCCAATCCAGTTGTATTCTATCTCCGTGGCAATGCCTGCGGTCTATATCTTGAGGGGTGCTCTCCGGGCCCCGCATCGCACCACCTCTGTCCCTCTGCAGTGTTACAACACACACTGCGGTAGCCGACTGTGTCCCTCTGGGTTGCGAGGGTGCTAGCAGGGGCATTCCGTCTCACCCCTCTCCTCTTGTTGGCAGCCCTTCTCCCCACAGTTCTCTTATCCACGGGGTTGGTGTCAGCTAAGAGCCCCAAGACCTTCTAATGTGTGCCAAACGCTCAAGCGCCAATGCCAGACTTTATTGTGCTGGTGTAGAGGTTGTTGTTCCAGTGGGCCAAAGTGTGGGCTGTTCTGGGGCTGAATAGGTGCGATTCTTTCTCCGCCGTGCTTCCCTCTCCTTATAGATGTGTCCCAGGGACTGCAGGCGTCCCCTCAAGTATGTGGCCTATGTTGGCCTTGTAAACTGCCTCCGATGCCACGGTGGGTTGGGCTCCCCTTCCTGGCATGTGCCCAGGATGAGTTGACTGAGGCTTGCAAGTGTTGGGCGCCCCCAGGTCTGAGAGTGTGCTTCCTGGGTCCTCGTGGTGTTGCAGGTGAGGGGGAGGCAGAGGGGAGCGGGTAAAGGGCGATGGATGCAGGCTCCTCACAGTGTGTTTTCTGGGTCCGGTGATCCCCCCCCCCCAAGGGTTCCAGTCGCTGGGACCTCCCCATCTCTCTCCTTACCCCCAAGTCCATATCGTCTCGCCGGTGATGGTCCTCCACGTCGCAATGTGCGACGCTCTCACCCCTTGATGTTCAGTGCACAGGCTCTTCTCAGCAGGTGTCAGATCTGCGGCAACCTTATTACCATATTACGGGCCTGCACCGCTGTCTGCGCGTTCTTCTGTGGTGTTGGCGTGAAGGACCTCCCACAGCTGTTCAGTGTCTGGGGCGGTCCCTGCAGTCGGTGTGTTCCGCGGCGGCAGGTCTGCTCCTCACTTGCTGTCTCTGTAGCACTCTGGGCGCTTGGATTTCCTGTGGTTGTCCCCCACGCGATCAGGTGACTCCATGGGTCTTTTTAGCAGTTTTGGCAGTCTCAAATTGGCCGGATATTTCCCGGATGTCTGGAGCTGAACGGAGCTCACAGGCCTGCGGGCATGTTGGCTGGGCTCACTAGCGCCCTCCATGCACAATATCATCCTTGATGATGTTACTACAATTCGTACAATGCAGACAAGGAAAAATGCCATTTCTCTTACTGTTCCCCATCTTTGGTCTCATCTGCCCTTTCGTGTTAACTAAAAGGTTGTGTAGATTGTGACTGCACCTATAGGCGAACACCATTTTGATACTATCCCAATGTCTAGAGATGACCTTCCTAATACTGTTGCTGTGTGTAGAATAAGTAGAAATGAACGTCTGATCAGGCCCCTCTCCGGAATTACATTTTATCAGGATCGAATGTCACGGAATACTGTACACTCTCTCACTATGCAATGCTAGCTTCTCCTCTTTATGTTCCTGTTATAAGAACAGGGATGTCATATGGCCTAATTCTTTCTTGCAGTGATCATTTATTTGGCCGGTTTCCGATAAGATTAGGTGGGTGGAAACTTAGCATGTGCAACAAATTATCTGATCTGTGGGTTTCCTATATAAAGTGGTCTGAAAACCATTGGGTGCAACACAAATATCCAAGAAATGTACTATTGGGGAACCAATTTTGATAGTAAATGGTATTCTAGAATCTAGAACCTATGAGATTAAGATATCCCAAGAAAAACAATGAATTAGCCGGACCGTTCCAGATTCCAAATATGTCATCAATGTAACGACACCAATGTACCAAATATTTATGCTACACAGGATGCTGTAATAGCTGTTCAGTCTCAAATTCGAACATAATCAAGTTGGCATATGATGGTGCCATCTGGCACTAATACAAGTGCCATTGGTCTGTAGCTAGAAAGAGTCCTTGAATCTGAAATAATTGTTCTGAGCTATGAATTCTAGAAGTATCAGCATGAATTATTTGCTAGCCCCAAGGTGTCCTTCATTTAACAAAGCCCACTCTAGAGCTTCAAGACCCAAGTTGTGCGGTATGCTGGTGTACAAGCTTGCAACATCTATGGTGAAGAGGATATAGGTAGGGTCCAAATGTAGGTTTGTTAGGATGTTCAGAAAATGTGTCTTATCTCTGACATAGGTACTGGTTTTCAGGACAATCGGTTGAAGGAAATGGTACAGGTAAATTACGAAAGGCTGTAAAATCCCATTCGGAGTGGCCACAATAGGCCTTCTAAGGGGATTAACAATGCTTTTGTGGATCTTAGGGAGTAGGTAAAAGTTGGGATGTTAAGTGCGTTTTGTATAGAAAAGCTTTAGTCTTATCTCTGATCCATTCCTGAGTCACAACATAGTACAACAACTCTTTCAAAATTTTAAGGGTTGCACAAGTGGGATCGTGAACAAGAAGTATATAGGTACAAGTATCTCCCAGTTGTGTCTCACACACACAGAATCGTAATCAATAGTGTTGAGTATAACAAGGGCCCCTCCCTTGTCTGCCGGTCTTATGGTGATGCATGACTCAAAAAGCTTTCCACACCATTTTAAGGTCTATGCGTTTATTCCTATTCATTCACAAAGTGTTTGTCTGTATGTTGCATTTAGCTAACATTGTCTGAATGTGGATTACAAGCCTCATATGCAAATATTTTTTTAACTACTTTTGTTTCAGATATATCAGTGTCTGAATGGTGCTTGATCCACTTTCTTCTTTTTCTTTATTTTCTAGCACTAGCATGATTGCAGTGCCTTTTTTTACAATACTGTGCAATGCTTAGTTTTTCTTTATATATGGTACTTATACATGCAGGTCTTTGTGTCTGTTTTTTTATGGTTTCAAAATTTAACCACCGTTTTTTATTGGGAACCTTAGGATCTTTTATCCTGTTTCTTGGGTTGATATTCACAAGCCTCCCATTATGACCATTCATTCCCATTCCTGGGACTCCTGTCTCATAAATTTCCTTTAGTACACCATTCATGCTGTATATGGCACATGATGACATTGTGTGTTGCTGGTACTTTACTCTTACGTCCCTGGAATAGATACGCCTGACATCTCGGCTTTGGCTTTCCTTACACATGCTCTGTGATGATTTTGTTTCTGTAAGCACCATTGAAACATGTGGGGGACACTAATTTAGTTTACATATGATGATAATTGTAGTTCTGACTATTGTTTCATGTTATTATTTTTTCAGCTTTCTCACGACGTGCCATGTGCACGGCACTCTTTTGCTCCCATCACAAAGCGTTAGCTATTCGATCGCCTCTTGAATTTTGTCTTTTATGTGACTTCTAGCTTTTTATGGGTTTTCCACAACACCTGTTAGTTTTTTTACTAAAAATGTCATAAGAAAACATCGTCATTTTGGAATTGTGCATAATACACAAGTACTTGTTGCCACGAATTTCTTCCATTAAAGGTATTTTTTGTAGTCCTTATTTGCTCTGTGTTCTTCTTTGTTTTGGTCTTGTTCCCCTTTTTTATATGTTAATATCATTACTCCTTTATGGGGGTTCATGCATTTATGTTTTATTAGAGGGGCCCTGAAGAACGATAGTCTATACGAAATGCATTGATCATGTTTTCTGTCTTCCTCTGTTTCCGTTTCCTTATGATTTGTATGACATAATACAACTCTTTGCACATAGAAGTAGTATCGAGTTTATTTGTCTTTCAGTTTAGGTTTTGACCAAATGGATTACAGTGCATGGTTTTGCACTCTTCCTGTGAGCACACAACATTGAGGTTTCCCTAACCTCAATCCTGTTCTGTTGGTTCCTTTCGACCCACTTGTGCTGTATAAAGCACATAGAAACTATTGTCCATTTATTAAATTGGCTGTGCCTGCTTCCTTCTTTTGGTTTGGCCCTTTAACCTGCCATGTTTAAACAATGCTTCTTGCTTATGTAAGGCAGACACTGAAGGACATACTGTGCATGTCTTTTAAATAAAAACTTCTTGCCTAGCTTGTTGGAATGCTAACTTTCTCATCTCTCGCTTCTGACGTGTTTTCCTTTTGAGCATAGGTAAGCGGAACCTAGGCTCCCACTTTCTTAAGAAAAGCTGCACAGGTGAGTGTAAGTCATCATATTGCTAATGCTCTTGCTTGCCTCAAGAGTATGGGAATCGTTAAGGATTATAGGAACCTTGACTAACTGAGTTACGACAGGGGGATCTCACTGATAACACTGGCTTACATGAAATAGTGCAGCTGGTTTTAAAGGCTGAAATAATGAGACTTTGTTCTTTGCTAGCAGGATGAATTTAATGTGCAACCTTGACCTGTTGGGACTGCCCCCTACACTGAAAAACATGTGCCCTGGAAGGTATAAAAGCTGTGGGGCTCGAAGGGAAGGGGACGCTTGGAACTTTGTGTCTCGTGGTGCTGTTGTGTTCATGTTGTCACTGCTTTCTACTAATAAAGTGTTCATCAATCCATCGGAGTCATGAGCGATCCTTTTTCCTTGTCAAGATTGGTGCAGTTAGATGTTGGATTCCAGCTGCTCTGCTGCCATGCAGGAGCACTTCCCGGTGATCCCTGAGGGCCCAAACAGATGATTTTGTAAAAGGGATCAAGGAAACCCAGGAATGTGGCTCTAAGGCCTAAACAATCTAACGCACTGCGAGCTGAAAACGATCAAGGGCCTAAAAGCTCACACAAAGTCCTCTTTTCATCCACGTTTACTCCATCTCGGCCCACCAGGGCTAAACTAATCGCTTGCTTCACCCCAGAATCTCTCCCCTGACCTGTTGTTGTTATGATTGTTGTTCTGTTATGAAGGACATTGTCCTTGTTGATTTAACACTTGCACAACTGAACTCAAGCGCGCGGCGCGCAGCGCTCAGCGCTCTTTATGAACTTGCAAACATCCAATGCAATGTATGTATAAAACCAATAAAAATATATTTGGAAAAAAAAAAGGGATCAAATGGCTGGAGCACCCAAAGGCCCAAGGAGGGCAACTACAGCAGGCGCGGAACAAAGAGCCAAAGGTAAAATTGTGAATTGGTGAACATAGCGAATTGTGTCAATGTATTGTCATGTCTTGTACGGTGGGATCTGAAATGGGGGGGTTGATGTTTGTATCTGGAATCTAGAACAATGTAATTGAAAAATCTGGAATCTGGTGAGAGTACCCGAGGATACAGGAGGGGGAAGTACCCTGCCTGTAAGACTATCTGAATAAGGAAATAATAAAAGTGGTTGGCCGCTGCACTTTAAAAGCAGCACATCCATTCTCCCTACTGACGTAAGAGAACATGAGACCATGATACCGCTAGAGTAGTGTAGGAGCAATCAGGGATTAAGGTGAATGTGTTCTGGATGAGTACAAAGAAAATATTTTGGATGAAAGCCCTATGGTCATCTTGTCTTAACCTGCACCTTGTTATGCAAAGCCCTAAATGTGCAACTCAGATTATGACCCTACTTTATACCTCACACTTGTGATGAATACTATGGATCCCTCACTAAATCCCTCCATAAAGTCTCCTCCAAGGTGGCCAGGGAAAGACAGACGCTTCCTCGTCCTGACCATGGGGGTGGTGCTCTGTGGGAGGATTACCTGGGAGGAGAAAAGGATCAGGGAGTTGAGAGCAATCAATGGGGTGAGACACAGTATTTACCTTCCTCTAAGGAAGGGATGTTACAAATGCCAAAATACCTAATTGCTTGTTGCCACAATAATATAACTGCTCCACTTGTTAAACACCTAAATGTGAGCGAAATTAGCCAAAGCTCCTGTCGTATAAAAGTGAATAACACCCATTCTGAAATCTCTAGAGCTAAATGCTTCCCTGGTTTCCCTAGGTTTCTAGACAAGTCCGATCTATGAAAGTCTTGTCAAAACAGGTTCATCCCTGTTCCTCCAAAACCATCAAGGACCACACTGGCTCCCTGGCTCCTGCCCTGGCTGACTTCTGCAACCACTACTTCACCACTGGAGTCTTCCCTTCCCCCCTGAAGCACTCCCTTGTGCACCCTCTTCTCAAGAAACCCTCTGCTGACCCTTCCAGCCCGGCTAACTATCGCCCAATCTCCATCACTCCTTTCCTTTTCCAATGAGTTTCCATCCTTTTACCGGACAGTCCCCAATGAGCCCTCACATTACGCTGGAATCGCCCAGGTGTTAGAACATTTTGGCTGGACCTGGGTTGGGATCACCGGCTCTTGCTGGCATACTCCGTTTCTCCCGCGGCATGCCTTTGGCGGTCATTCAGCATTTCCTTCTGTCTTGGCGCCTCTGTTCCTCAGTTTCTCTGCCTCTCGTGGTTCATGCTGGGCTCTTCCGCTTTGTTTCAGTTTTCGGTAAGGCAAACGCTACCTCTTAACACCTGCAAATGCCCAGGAGTTCTGCGTCGGCTTCTGCCATTCCCGCAGTGTGTTCTCTCTCGGTCAGCTTTAATTTTCCTGGTCCTTGAGCCGGTTGGTTCCACAGAACTCTCTACAGCCGCACAGTCTCTCGGTCCATACCAAGAGGAGCAGCTTTCTCCCACCTGCAGTGCCCCTCAGTCAACTGCTTCTGCTGTTTAAATTTCCCAGCCACAGGTATGCATTTGCAACAACTAGAGCATTGTTTGTGCTCTTGGCCTTATATGCTCTGCATTACTAAACTCATCTTCCTGGTCCCAGTAATCTTGTTGTTATGGGAATGGATGTCCATTCCCGATGTCTGGGTAAGTGTTCTTAGTGATCTTTAAGGGCAAGTCACTTCTGGATCACTTGTAGGTAGAGTCTGAAAAGGTGTTTTCATGAGTCTTAAAAGGCAAGCCAGATTTTGACAGCTTGCATACAGATCTTGTTAGAAGTTCTTCAGTACCCTTCCTATGTGGATGAGAGGAGGTATAACAATATGCCATTAAGGCATCAATGGGGTATCCTCGAGAGACGAAGGGGGATACCATGTTTTGCCCGATGGTGCAATGATATTCTCAAGGAGGCTGTCTACCCCCCCAAGTCATCCTCTTTCATATAGCTGGCCCCAGGGTCAGGATCAGATAGTGGCTGCCGTCCCCTGGCCACATGGGGAGAGGTCATTGCTGGGAAAGTAGCGATGACACCATCGGATTCATCACAACTACTTAGCCCGGAATGTATTTCATCTGTGGAGATAAGGTATACCTGTGGTTACCCATTAACTGGGGAGGAAGTTGCGACATGGGATATGTTCTGCTGACAGTGTGTCACTCCTTTACGTTCCTGCACTGGCTCGACCTAAGCCCTAAGCAAAGCTTTTCATGGAAAGACTTTGTTGCAGTCCAAGGTTACCCGATACCAGCACTGGGGATGAAAATAAACAGGAATTGGGGGTAGGTAGGAGGAGGGGAGGGAGCTCAAGAGCCCATACAAGATGCAGCGCTATGGTGAAGCTCTGCATCGCGATGCTAGGCCTGGCTGGAAGGGCGCTGTTTTGCTGCCATGGGGTGCTGTAAAGGTCGCTCTAAACTTTGAGCCAACTGCTGTGCGGCAGCTGCTGATATACCAGACCATTTGGCCTCCCAGGAGCCAAGATAACCGTTGTGGCATGGAGGGCAGGGAGCGCCAGAAGGGCGAGGCGGCAGGAGCGGCGAGGGTGTATCCTGTTTGATTGCCTTGTGAGTTGGGAGGGCAGCAGCAGTTGGATCGTCGCAGCGTCCCACTGTGTGCAAACATCTCCAGACACATGGTGAGGGTTGGGACCCTTGATATAAAGCACACTCGTCGCTGCTCTCGGAAGGCGCAGATGGAGTCTGGGCTCAGTGAAGGGTGGTGGCGGCCGCTGGAAAATATGCCCAACGTGGATGAGCAGAGGCTGCTCTCAAATACATGGAGCAAACAGCAGCAATGCAGCGAAGTGTAGCTGAAAGTGGATCAGAGCTCACATCTTGACCACAACTGTGTATAGTGGAAAATACACAGTTGTGGTCAAGATGTGAGCTCTGATCCGCGTTTTGCAAGACAAGACCACTTGTGACAGGGAAGAGGCGTTTCAGTGTGTCCTGTAACACTCGCACTACATGTTGGTTGACGCTTTTTGTCATACTGGGAGCCTTACAATCACTGTGGTTTGTGATAACCAGGTGGGGGCTGTCCATTTACCTAAGCATAATTGAGGACCTGCAATTAGGAAATGTAGGTAAGAACACGTGGCACCAGGCAGGTCAAAGAAAAAAACAATTGTGGAAGATGCTGATTTTTTTTGCACCTCGTAGCAGTGGTTTGGTAAAGCCTACAACTCACGACCCTGTTTTAGCGGCGTTGAGTCGGATAGAGCAATCAATGTCAGGATCGGAGGGCAAGTTCGACAAACTGACGGAGAGGGTGATCCAGTTAGAAACAAAGACCTCTACACTGGAACAGAAGACCAGTGAGGTGGCTCAACAGTGCGTGGAAACACTGCCCGTGGTGTATAAAAACAGTCATGAAGTGGTGTCGGTGGTCAGGGGTACCAATATAATGGAGAATAGGCTTGAGTTACTTTCAAATGCAATACATGCCCCTCAACTACGAATTATCAGCCTAACAGCAGTAGAAGGCGATGACCCAGTAGATTTTGTCTCCACTTGGCTTGCGGAATTGCTTGACCACGAGGTGGTGGAAGACTCAATTTATATAGACAAGAGCTACAGGCTGGAAACATCTATATCAAAAGCGATGCCGATGTCAGTGGTGGGTCCCACGCTCTTGGTAAGGCTTTGTGACTCCTGTGATAGGGACAGAATCTTGAAGGCGTCAGTGGCTATGAACACTTTGTTATTTCAGGACAACAGGATTCATCTCTTTCTGGGCTTTTCTCCAGCCACTGAAAAGAAAAGAAGGACTCTGAATGAGATAAAGAAAGCTTCTTGGACTGTGGCGTCAAGGCGGGTCTGCTCCGGCCTGCCAAGCTCAGGGTTTCTTGGTAGGGAAAGGAATATATTTTATGGGAGACAGAGGGAGATGAAAAGCTGCTGAAATCCATTCTGACTGAGAATCCACTGATCAACGATACAGGGTGAAGGGTTCAAGTGTGGGTGACATATGTCCCCCCCTCCTACCTTTCCATAATATAGCAATGGTTTCTTCTAAATAACATGTGTAGTTCCGGTAGCATAGTGTAGAAATGTGTTGGTTGTCTGCTCCCCTGGTCCGAACCTCCCCGGTTCCCCGAATAGAATGTCCTGTTTGATCCTCATGCACGCCTGATGCCACCCTATTATATCCTTGTAGGCATACCATGAGCACCACAGGGTTGCAGCCTAGCTCTCAAGAGTTTTACCATGCAGACCCCCTCTACTAACTGATGTGGACTTTCAAGGATATTGTCAAATATGGATGAGAGACTGTGCTTGTGTGTGGTATTAATATATTGGTGCTTCCGACTTGTGTTCCCTTTTATTGTTTGTGCAATTTTGAAGCAAATAAAAGTACTTTTAAAAAAAGAAACAGAAATCAGTTAACACAGCTGTGACTGTTGGTGGAGGATATTGTGAATGCGACAGCCTCCTCCTTGCCCATGCTGCCCCAAGTACAAGTAGCCCTCCGAACCATGGTTCTTCAGAACCGTATGGCATTAGACATGGTTCTGGCCTCCCATTAGGCATCTGTGCAGTTACAAAAAGTGATTGCAGCACTTTAATACCAGATTATGCAAGCAATATCTCTGACATCATTACTTAAAAGCGGTACACTGTAAGCCTCCTGCACACTAGGCCGGAGATGTCCTGGTCCTTTGGGATGTAGATCGAGGGGCAACTGGGATCCCTGGAGGCGTCTATCAGTCAGATCCCGCTGGTAGTCATTGTCATAATCTTCGGACTGTCTTCTCTATCAATGGTGGGAAAAAGTCTTTACTATTGGTTATGTAACACCTGTTCTGAAGTGTCAAAACCTGTTCAAGTGCTTTAATGGAATGTTGAAGAAGAAATAAAGTGTTACGACTGGCTGCAACGTGATGTTTATTCCACTAGAGATTATTGTAATGAGACTGGAGTGAAGGTCTCATATGAGGGAACCGTGGAGGAAAATTGGGAAATGAAACTTTTATGTACTATAATTTGAACGGATTTGAGTGCCTGCGTCCAGAAGCTGTATGATAGCATGTTCACTGATGTGCATATATCAGCAATCCACACACACTAATATAAGGTAATCTATGAGCCGTGCCTGAAAGCAAAAATAATCATATAAAACAAGTTGAGAAAAGTAACCAAGGCAAAACATGTGCAATTTATTTATTTTTAGTTCTTGTAGAGCGCTACATGCCCATAAGCTTCAGAGCGCACACAAAAGGACAAAAAGTGGGCAAACATGAAGGAGCACAAAAAAGGGGTCTAATCCAAGGAATTAAAAAGAAGAGTCTTAATCTCTTTCTTGAAAACGCTCAATGAAGGAGACAACTTAATAAGGTGGGGTAAGGAGTTCCATTCTAGGGGGGCCCTGACTTTGAAACAAGTACCTGCAAACTTCTCCAGGCAGTAACAAGGTTGGGTTAGGAGATATAAGTAGCTGGAGCGCAGTGTTCTCAAAGGTTTAACACAAGAGATTATTTTTTTCCATGTAGCAAGGTGCAACTGAGTGTAAACATTTATAAACAAGGAACAGAGTCGTATATCGAACTCTCTCTTTGACAGCCAGTGAAGTTTCTCCTAAGATCGGAGACATGGTCACCCTTAGCGAGACCAAGGACCGCCCTAACGCCACCGTTCTGTGTTGTCTGTAGACGCTTATAATTAGCTTTAGAGGTGCCAATAAGTAGGCTGTAACAAAAATCCAGGCGGGAATTGATTAGCGTTGTAGCAAGAAGGGAGCAGTTTTTAATGTTAAGATAAAGACACATCTGATAGATGAGTTTGATAACAAGACCACAAGAGGAGCGAACGTTGGAGACATGCTTTTTCATAGATAACTCAGTCAAGAGTGACACCCAACGTTTTTACACTTTTGGAGACAGAAATAATATTGTCAATGATGACAAACAGAGAATTTTGCATCAATTTTCTTAAGACGTGGCCCTAAATCAAATATGATCAGCTCAGTTTTACTGTTATTTAGGGCCAAGTAATTGTAGGCCATCCAGTTCTGGATTTCTTGGTAGAGATTGTTCACAGTATTAGTATTATTATCATAGATACCAGTCAATTTCGCAAATAACCTGAATGTCGTCAGTATAATTACCATACTGGACACCCAGGCTGTCTGGAAGATCCAGAAGTAGTCGAATATAAATGTTGAACAGAATGGGAGACAAGCATGACCCCTGCGGCACACCGCAGGAGCAAAGAAATGGAAGGGCTTCAAACTTTGCAGTTGTCACCCTGGATGTTCTCGGACCTAGGAAAGATGTGATCCAGTTAGCTGCCCCCTCTGAGCAGTTGACGATGTTAAGTAGTCTCTCATGTAACAGATCATGGTTGATCATTTTCGATCATGTCAAAAGCTGCAGAGGGGTCCAGCAACATAAGTAATGCAGGAAGGCCTCCTTCAACGATCGCAGAAATGTTAAGACTTAAGGTTCAATAGGGCAGTTTCAGTCCCACGACAAGCCCTGAAGCCATACTGATGAGGGCCCACGAGTTTATTAGCCTTTGCACATTTTTGCAGTTGTAAGTATGCAGCTCTATCAAGAATTTGAGTCAGAAAGGGAACAGTAATGGTCTGATAGTTTTTTGCATTTGCACGATCCAAGGAAATTTTTTCCAGTAAAGGAGTAATCCATGCGTTCTTCCCCCTACATTCTGAGAAAGACATTTTAATCACCCTGGTGATCCATCGAGTGATAGTATCCAGGGTGCCTCGCAAGATATTGATAGGGCAAGGATCCTCTGCACATGTAGTGTGCTTAAGGCCCCTAATAATGTCACAGATCTCAGATTCCGAACATCTTAGAAGTGGGAATTGACGGCAGAAAAGAGAGTTTTTTACAAGCAGGTATTATTTGTAGGTGCTTTTATACTGTTAGCTAACAGAAGACATTGGCCCACAATATTAGCCTGGTGGCAGGATGTTTTAGCCTGCAATTCCTCTTGAATATTTTCACACCAAGTACAGTCTTTAAGAATCGGCGGAAAAGGTGAGGTATTATTTTCAAATTCCTTAAGTATTTTGAACAATTCATTAGGAGAGGATTTGGCTTTGTCGATGCACAGATAATAGTCATCTCCTTTGGCTTTAATAATAGCTTTCTTATAGGCATGAGCGGCAGCTTTATATTTATTCAAGGTGAGAACGTTAGGATTCTTGCGCCAGTAATGTTCCAAGGCCCTTTTAGTTTTCCTGGCTTGTGTGATATTGTCAGTAAACCAGGACTTTCTTAACGTCTCTAATTTCACCGTTTTTACTTTTTCTGTGACCAAAATATTGATGGAGGCCTTGATAGAGCTGGTGATGTGATCTACTAAATCTGAAGTATTGTCAAAGATTCCGTTAGTCTCGAGTGTGTCCTACACCAGAGAGAAGAAATCTTCAGGCAAAATATTTTTCACATCCCGGCAAGTTATCTTGCTCCTGGGACTGCTGTTCATCTTGAGCGGAGCAGAGGGCAGTGTGAACTCGGAGTTCACACAGAAATGATCCGACCACGGGCAGGGGTGGGAATAAGTATTGATATTATGAATGTTACGGGTCAAAATCCAGTTTAGGGTTCGTCCACCCAGATGCGTAGGGGTTTTGAGCAGCTGGTAAAACCCAAAGACTCCGAAAGCTAACAACAATGAACCGGCCATGGCATCAGTGGGATCACAAGCCCACAGGTTAAAATCGCCCAATAATATGACCGGGGAACTGAGTTTTATAAGATTATTGAGCATGGAAATATGTTTTAAGAGATGGAGTGAGCCAGCACAATTGGTTCATTGTACCAGGGTGGATTGTGTAAGCCTCTATGGGTTGGAATGACATTGCTTATTCCCTCAATTCTGTTAGTAGTCCATAAAAGCACCTTCTGGGGATATCTGATCTTACAACAGCCCTGCATCCAAAAAATTGTACAAAGCAAATTTAGTACAGTGGATAAATAAATTGGTTGTGAAGGGGAGAGTGGCTAGTTAGGACAACCTTAATCAAATGCATTTTCCAATTACTCTCTCAAATATTTGGCTAATTAAAGTATTATTTAACTATGTCATAAGATGGGATTTTAGGTCATAGTGGTGGTCCAAATTGCTAACCGTTTACTTTGAAAATTCCACGGACCATATCTGTAAGATCATAACCCCAAGTGATTGGTACAATCATTTAGAGCAATATTTTTAGATACTAAGATGGCCTACACTTGAGAGGGTCCAGGATATGATTTTTCAAGTGCTTATGAAGGAATCTCCCTTGCAGCACAAGATTACTGAGCTCTAACCAAGCTTACACACTGCCCATTCCCAGCCAGTCATAAATAAAACCTGGTGAGCTATAACACTTTATCGTTCCTATGGAGGGATCTCCCTTTGATAGGCTGTCCGGGCACAAGGTTTAAACCTGAAATAGGTGCACAGGGGTGCATGTATTAGATAAATATTACTAAAAGGCTACAGTGCAAAGCAGATGCAAACATAAAATATAAGATAACCATCAGATAGGAACCAAATATGGGCAGGTGTGGGTTTCCCGTTGTGACTTTCACTACCGTTAGGGTCGAGCATGCTTGCATTTTTTCACTCCGGAATAACCCAGCTCTTGGTTTTGCGGCTGGGAGTCTCGCTGATATCTTATTAGCTGTGCCTGCGTTGTTTCCTCCTCAGGTTACTCCAGTCGAGATTAGGCCACTGAGTGCCGCTGCTGCCAGACTGTGCCCGCATTCACCGTGCCGAGCAGCTCCAAAATCATAGGCACCTAATAGTGCACCAGAAACGCCTCAACTACCCCGATCAGACCCCATCCTTACATGCCACCTCCATCAACACAACCGACCCACGTCCAGCCTAAACTCCCTCCTGCATCACCCATTCGATCATCCCCCTCTCTCACCCAGGTTTCTTTCCCAGCACACTCTCCTCCACCAACCCATCCCTCGCTGGACCTCTCTACCACCACCCCTAGGTGTGCTCCAACATTGTAATCACACCACTCTGATCCATGCTTTGCATCTCTAAACACTATGTGCAGTCCTTGCCGCCAACCCCATTCAGCCGCCCCTCCAAACTTTAGGCACACGCCCCCTGCTCCCTCTAAACTCCTTAAGAATAGACACTGTGCCTCCAGTGCATTTTCTATATAACATGCCTCCCTCTACCTCACATCCAGACCCAAGACATTCCCCCACACCTACATCCTTACCGCCTCCCCCAAGCCACCTAACCCAGTGAAATCACTCCTCAATCTTCTAGATACCCAACCAGGGAAACACCAGGTGCCACTACCTTCACACTGCTAGAAGACCTTCACCAGACTCCCCTAGAAGACGTTCACTGGACCATCCCCTCCTCACTGGAAACAAGACTGGAAAACCTACTTGGAGCCCTGCATACCCTCAAAACCCCCTATTCACCACAGAATCCACATCCATCTTCACAACTCACAGGAAGATCTCTACTCCTCACCGCCCACAAACACTCCCATCCATAGTAACCACTACACCTACCTTAACCCAGAGGACTCCCACCTTGCAAGCACTCTTCACACACACAGCAAAAATGCAGAACAAGGCCACCAACTCATCTCCCTCCACAGGAAAGCACATGCGTCCCCAGAGAAATATCTCACCTTCAAACGCTCCTCGGACCTTGTACCCAACCTCTCCCTTGGATTCTACCACACTACATACTCGAGTCACTCAATGGACCTCACCTTGCATCCCCTTACCCCCTTCTCTGCGGCCATCACTGCATCAGCCTTCACTTCCTCCAACATCTACATCATCCCAACCCCAACCATCTGGAAGCTCCCACTCCCATTCCCCCAAGCTCCCCTCCAGAATCTACAACCCACCCCTCAAACAATCAACCGTACAGCGGGCTACAGTGCATTCTGATCAATGCCAGGTCTGTCACTAAAAATGATCACAAGATTTACGACTTCATCTCAACTGAAGGCCAAGATATCCTTGTCATCACCGAAACATGGTTCTCTCAAGACTTCCAGCCCATTGCACATGAAGCCTTCCATCCAGGCTAATATCTTATTGTGCATAACAGAACCAGCAGGGCAGGTGGTGTTGCCACCCAGTACAAATTCCTCCTGTCCATTTCACACTCACGGGAACAAACCTGCAACTCAGACTGCAAATCCCCCCTGGTAAAATGTCTGCTCTCCCCCTCAGCTACTCACAGCTTCCTGCTCATTTATAGACGCCTGGGGTACAATCGATGCTTTGTAGAATCCCTTAGCGACACCATAAGAGCCGTCTTGGTCTCCCACCTCCTCCTTACAATATTAGGGGACTTCAATATCTGGTTCGACATCCCACACAAACTCATGAAATGATCCTTACTAGACACCTGGAAACCCTGCATCTAACAACTCGTTTCAGGCCCTACCCACACTGCAGGCCACACCCTTGATGCATTCTTCAGCTCACCAGACCTCATCACCACACTGCCAACTCGCCCACTCGTCTGGACGGACATCTTGGCCATCCTCTTCACTCTTTCGACTGTAGACCCACGCCAAGCCCCGCGGCAGCCCCTGGTCCACCTACCCACTTGCGCCATTGGAAGAAAGTCAAAGTAACTCCTGACCTGGCAGATACCTTAATTGCCTCTCTGACCTCCACACCCCTCCATTCGGGCTGGATCTCCATCTGCCACTTTGATCTCTGGCTCTCAAAAGCTCTCAGCCAACTCACCCCAGTCAGATCCTTCTCTAGCAGATAATGGGCCACATCACAAGTTGGGTGGTATCCCAGAGGTAATTGCACCGGGATATCGTCCAACGCAATTCACGTTACCGCTACTTGGTCCGGCACAATTTGCGCCAGATCAAGAGTAGTGGTAAGGCAGTACATCGGATGAGTGGTGCAATCACCCACGGCGCAAATCCCGCTGGTGGTAATAGTACTGAAAATGCCAATATTGTCGGCACATTCACCTTCAGCTCAGAGCTTCCAGTTAGGGCCATACTCAGGATTGGGCAGAGTGGTAAATGCGGTGGTAATAGCGTTAGTGCCGAATTTCCATGCTCCACCCAACTCCTGATGAGGCCCAATGCCTCTCTCCCAGATGCATAACCTCGCACCTCAAAATTCTCAAATCCCAGAACCACATCCTAGAAAGCAGATGGTGTGCAGACCCATCGCTGTCAACCAGAAAAGCCTACACCTGCCAGCTCAAACCTTACTGCGCAAAAATACGCAAGGCCAAACAAATCCTATTACTGGAATAGCTCCGAATACCTCTAGGGAACTCCACAAGCTTATCTCTGAATTCAATGCCCCAGCATGCACCACCTCCTAACCTACTCGCAACCACACCCAAACACTCTGCAACTCACTCTCAGACCACTTCCAGAACATGGGCCTAGAAAGAAGCATCGCCATCAGCAGTAAAATAGCATTGCTCACTCATCCCTCCGCTGCGACCTCGACCAGGACATTAGAACCGCCTTCCAGCCTGCTACTCTTTTCATCCTTCTCTCCACTCTCCCACCCTGAATTTCTAAAGCTACTATCTAACAGCTGCCCCTCAGGATGCCCTGGAGATCCCTGCCCACACACTCTACTAAAATAAATCCGAAGCTTAAACATGTGCTGGCATCATCACAAGCTCTATCGTTAACACATATAATTTCCGGCACCTTCCCAACAGAATTCACAACCTTACACATCAAGTCTCTATTCAAAAAGCCCTCGCACCACTCCCTTGTCCCGACCAATTACAAATCTCAAAGAACCAATTAATTGCTAAATTAATCGAACGAACAGCCCACTCACAACTATACCATTTCCCAGAATCCAACCAAATCCTCGACCCGCTGAATCCGGCTTCAGACACTTACGAGGAACTGAATCATGTCTAGTCTCCATCTAGGATGATCTTAAAAAACACACACACTCGAAGGCTGCGCCTCCGTAATTCTACTCGACCTCTCGGCAGCCTTCGACACCATTGACCACCCCACCCTCACGGACAGACTCCACTCTCTTGGCATCAGAGACACAGACCTGAAGTGGATATCCTCCTTCCTCTGCAACAGATCCCAAATAATAAGCATGCCTCCTTTTGCCTCGACTCCCCACACAGTTGCCCAAGGAGTGCCACATGGGGCTTCTCTGTCCCCTCTGATCCCCTTCCCGCGCTCATTTGATCCTACGGTCTGAAGAACTCCTGTGGGTGAGTTTGCTTCAAAGAAATGTTAGACATCTCAGATTATTCACTAGCTGATCATACACACAAGGCATAAAATAAGCGGTATTGCATTGCTATTTGCGATATAATTATGATATTGTGCTGTATATTTTAACAATCATGTCGCATCAACTGCAATATAATTTCAACAGCAAACAGCAACAAAAAAGAAAAGTGTGCCTTTAAAGGTCTGCCTGCCTCTGTGCACAGCGTGCACGGCAGGCGAGGCAGAAGCACCCGGGCTGGGTTCAAAACATTGTAACAATGTTATGAGCCCAGCCCGGATGCGGCGTCATCACGACGTGAGAGGAGGATCTCCGCCCCCCTCTCACACTGTGGCTTCAACTTTCAAGAGGTAAGGAGTCACTGAGGAGGTTTCGGTGGGGGAGCCGAGCCCTTTTGATTTGGAATGTGTTTGGGTGCTGGGTGTAAGTGGCTGGTGATAATATTTCTCCCGGCCTTAAAGGTCTTCTACGAGCAGCAGGCTACGTTATTACTGCGGTCCTGGTGTTAGCAAGTGGCTAAGGAGAAATAATATCATCAACCACTTACACCCAGCACCCGCCGTAATAATGCAGCCTGCTGCTCATAGAAGAGGCCTTCTAAGAACAGTAGGCTGCGTTATGGCGGGTGCTGGGTGTTAGAGAGCAGCCACTCTCTAACACCAGTGGTGGAAATGGAAAAAAGTTGGTGGGGGATCCCACAAGGTGTGGGGGTGGAGTTTGGGGCAGGGTGGGGCAGTGTCCGAGGAGAAGGGGTTTAGAGGGGACGGAGCTGGCAGTTGACCTTCGATCAAAGGACATGTACAAAATAATAGTTTAAAACGGCAATATCAAACATTCTGGCATAAAAGGAATGAATGGCCATGTGCAACTGGTGGCCACTTTTGTATTGGTGCACGAGACAATTTTATGCCGCAGTCCGACTGAGGCAGACCGTATGTAGATGCATAAAATTTGCCCACAGCATCACTCACAAACCACACTTTTGCTCTGTGCACGAACCAAGACAAATTGCACAGGGTCATCGGAGCCAGCACACGTTAAAATCCGGCCTCCAAGAAATGCAGCACATCCTATTTAATGTTCTGATGTGCTGCATTTTGCAGAGGCCAGACACGAACGTGTGCCCGCTTCGTGTACCTCTCGGGTGTTCGTTCCCAGCTGGTTATATAACCAACTAAGACCAAACACCAGAGAGACAAAGGAAACGGGTGTACAAAATAACAAAAATGCTCTGCGCAGTGTGCACAGTCCACTTGCACATGGCCATATTAGACTCCGAGCCCACCAAGGTGGGGGCTCAGAGATCTAATCTGCCCTGTGCGAGCACTGCGCACAAAGAGTACAGGCAGGGCAGTTTCTAGTCAACTTGGCAAAACATCAGAATGCGCCCCCCCCACTGACTGGCACACGTCACTCCCAAACTACCCCTCTGTCCTGCGATAATACCCCTCCTTAATATGAATAAATAATTGCTATAAATAAAGCTGGTTTCATTACATTGTAATTCAAGTACCTTACAGAAGAAACCTAATGTGAAAACACAGCTGTTGCTGCCCAAGTAAATGGTTTTTCTGTCACCTGCTCTTAGGGAAGGCCATCCAGTGGAATATTATATAGGGAAGGCCCAAGGTTCTGCTGTAGGAAAGGCATGACTGCATCTACCTAACAGCAAGGAATGTCCTGCCATAAAGAAGAACTGCGAAGGGCTTCGCCAGTGGTGGTAGAAAATGGCCACTTGATTACACAGCTCCAGACACATCAGCGGACATGAACCCTTTCCACCTGTATTCTACATCCTGAATCTGAAATTCTTGTCAGGAACATGGCAAATGTTCCTTTGAGCAGCTCGCAGTGCAGCACAAAAACGAAGAAATTCCTTAGCAAAGCACAGACCACGCAAAGTACTTAACTTGGCAGACACACCTAAACCCTGGCCAGCACATGAATAAGCGACTTCCTGATGCCCCCAGACAGTGCGACCCTTTGGCCCCCCTGGACCGTGTATTCAGGATCAGGCTGGACCGGCTGGGCGACACCTGACTCTGTTTGCTCTGGATGCTGACACAGGCTCCTCCGGTCCCCTCCCCACAGCAAGCCCCCACCTCCACACCGACCGGGGGGGCGGGTTGGGGGGAGGGGAGATAGCTGCGGAGCATTGAGAAGTTGGAGGTGGCACACTCTTGTGACCTTCTCACTCTGCCGGGGAAGACACAATGATGCCCTGGAGCACTGAGTTTGCTACATTGTTCCGAGTGATTAAGGGAACAAACTCCTGAGGTACCCATTTAAAGGCATTCCTCTCACCTGCAAAGGAGTGCATACGCGCAGGGTTTCATTATGTTGGAGCACAGCAGACAATCGGTTTGTACAGCAAAATTTGGAAAATCCTAATCTAAGTGATCCCGAAATCACCCCGGAGGCCTGAAAACAGGGGTTCTTCTGTCGAGCATGTAAAATGGGCAGAAAATGAGGTGCAGGCGAAAGTGGTCATCCCTGTGTATGGTAATGCCAGCCCATTTAGGCAAAAGGCCCCAAAGCTGTGCCTGATTGCTGGGCCGGGTGTTGGCAAGTGGCTGCGCTGGCATTTGTTCGACTGTCGATTCTCGAGGCCCCTCCCCCCCCAGAGTGAGTGTGCATTGTTGTCGGTAGGTAACGAGTTGCTTTTTTCCTATTTTGTAGGAATTGGTCTGCAGTGTAGAGGAAGATTAGGCAGAGAGGACATTTCCACTTGATATCAACGGCCCTGAGAGGTAAGCAAAGCCTAGCCCAACTTTTTATTCTAAAAATATCTTTTAATGTAGACTATTCAAAGGCCTTCTGCAAGCAGGATGTGTTATTTGACGGTGCAGGTGGCCGCACTGGGAATTAATTTTCTCCTGCCCGTTTGGGGGGGAGAAATATCAATACCACCCGCTTGCTTTGGCTCAGCCCCGCACTAAAAGCACTGCCGGTTCTGGCAGAAAGCCTTCTTTCAATCACAATTTAAAGAATATTAGAATGCTTTTCTGTGCAAGTTGTGTTAAAATTGCAGGGCTGTGTGCATTTGGTGGGCAAAATATTCGTCCCAGAGCCCTTTGCTAGCACGCAGCTCTGCACTGATAAAGCCTGCAGAAGGCTAAATCATTTGTTCTTTCCTGCCAGCAGCAACTACAACTTGCAATTAATAGATTTGTGATCATCATGTTAGCACCTGAATCAGAATAGTGCTTGGAAGCAAGAGGAAACGGGAGACCATTTAGCAAAGCTAACTGTCAAGAGTCCCATGAATGTGTAAAAAAGTTAGTTAGATGCCTTAAACACAACATTTGCACAGAAAGTGACTCAAAGCTATTTCTTTTTAAAACTGAGTTCATCCATGAGATCAATCTGGTTTTGCATTCTGAGATGTGTAGTCTTCGGTTCAGGGTGGTGCAAATACTCTAAGGAGTTTGCTTTGGGTGTACTTGGCAAATAAACAAGACCATTGTGGCTCTTATTTAACCCAAAACAAATGTGTACTAATTAGAGCTTGGAAGTTTGCGGCAGGTAAGTTAAATTGCTGGCAATTCTGGCTTCGCTGCTTAACCAAAGAATGTGATCCTGGGCAAATAATTTGACCCACCCAACTATACAAGTGCTAGGAAGAACAGAAATGTGCATGTTATCCATAGGTGTCAGTGGTCTCATCCCTACAGATAACAGGTGTATCAGCCCCTTTTACTCCTTTACAAAAGGCAAATAGACCCAACAAAAAATGTGCCCCTGCTTTCACCCAAACAGCTCCATGTATATTATGAAATCATTTCTGCATTCTTGCTAATTCTATATCTTGAGGTACAACTAATTCTGGTGACATTCAATATTAGTACAACATTGCTAATCAAATTAGTTCATTTGCTAATCAAAAAAATTGTAATGAGCAAAATCTGCTAATCAATTTTTGAAAACTAATGTATGCCTTGTACATAACAGCTGTACATGAGCCTTATGTATATATATTGTATTTTGTCAACAGATATAAATGAAGCTAAGTAATTTCACAAGCACTATCATCTAATTAGCCAAGATAATTCCTCCTGATGAGCCACTCAATGGCAGTGGTGAAACACGTGCAGAGGACATTAAGCAGATACCAGAGGACATTAAGAGGATATTAATGTACCAATATTTGAGAAAGACAACTGTAGCAATTCTGAATGAAGACAATTCAGACAGCACCAAGAACTAATTTGGAGGACAATTGTATCAATTTTGAATGAAGACAATTTCAGATAGCACCAACAACTATTTTTTTTTGTGTTTATCAAATTTTTTTTCGATTTTATAAAAGTGGGGAAGAGGGTCTTTGTTTCTGATTTTCAGAGTTTTGTCTCTCGATGATTATAATCAAATCTGTCCTTTAAATGTTTCGGTTGGTTGTTCATCTGTTGGCCTTGCCGGTTGGGTTTCAGCTTTGAGACATTCTGCCAGGGCAGCTTCGAGAATCCTGACTGCCGCAATTGTCCAGCTGGTTTTATTCCCGCTTATGAGTCAGGTCCACCAGGTTTCTTCGTCTCGTAATTTAAAGGGATTCAGGAGAGGAATTAGGGAGGCTTTTCTCAGAGCAAAGGTTTTCGGGCATTCTATTAGAAGGTGTCGCACTTATTCGATTTATGTGGGCTACTTGCACAATCTACAGGCGTTGGAGTTAGATTGTCCTCTTAGTGCTCTAAATCTCCTTCCAACAAATGAAATTAGTCTTGCCCTTGTGAATTTTTTGCCTTAAACTTTTGTCTGGAAATCTACTGATGACTGAATTGGTGTTGTTTAGTAATGCTTTGACGCGGAAGGTGGGCGAGAAGTTTGTTGGAATCTGATTTCTCTTGCGTGTTTATCCAATCTCGTTCGTCCATCTTCTTCTTGACTTTCGTTGGATTTTGGAATAAATCTTCTTTGGTGCATCCGAGTTGTTCCAATTTGTTTTCTGTTTCTGCTGCCCAGGCTGATAGTGTTTTGCATTCTCCCTTTTGTATTTCTTACTCAATCAGTTTGTATTGCAATGGAGCATCTGGCATGGTTACTTTTCGTTATAGTGACATTTCGTTTGCGTCTACTGTCGCTTTCAGTGATAACAGTCCTAATTCTCTTCTAATTGCCCAAATGGCTGTTGGTTTTGGAAGGCGCATCACTTCTCTCCAAAATTGGCCTTCCAGCTTTGCCCAGAAGCCCGGTGGAATAGTGAGGAAAGCTTCACCTCTGTAGGTCAAGGATGGGACCACTTTGGCTTTGTAGAACTTTATTACTGGAAGCATCGAGAAGCACCCAAACTTTCTGTCCATGGCTTGTGCCTGAGCGGCAAGTTTCCGGGTTTTTTACCATAGATGGTTCTGCATTTGTGCCTCATTCCCCGTGCTATCAATCATCACTCCTAGGTATCTGAAATCTTTAACAACTTCGATTTTGGTGTTCTCGAGGTTCCAACAATGTATTTTCTTCCTTGTTGTTGTTTTTTCGAGAATCAAGATTTTAGTTTTTTCTATGTTTATTTCAAGATTGTTCTTTGAAGTATAGCTGGCTAGGTTATTCAATTGACATTGCAGCCCGGTGGGGGTTTAATCGAGGAGGATGATGTCATCTGCATAGAGGAGCCTTGGAACTATGGTTTCCCCCGATTTCGGTGGAAAAGTTCTGAGCTCCTTGCCCGAGTCTTTGTAGTCTCTGAGGAATGCTGTAAAAAGAGCCAGTGCTAAAGGGCACCCTTGCTTCACACCTCGGTTAAGATTTCATCTGATATGGCTCCGTTTTGGTTTAGCTTCACTCTCATTGATGTTTCCCGATGGAGTGCTTTGATGGGTTCAAGGATTCGGTTTGGGCACTTCCAATGTTCCAGTTTGGACTATAATAGGGCACGATCTATCTTGTCGAAAGCCTGTGTTAGGTCGACAAAGGCTATAAAGACTTTGGATTGTTGTGCTCGAATTTTGTTCTTTATGATGTTCAGGAGCATAATGTTTAATGATGTTCCGGTGTTCTTCGTGAAACCCGCTTGGAATGGGTCCCAACTTTGAGAGTTTTTTCCCCTCTTTGGAATCCTTTTAATAGGAGTGAGCGTAGATTTTCCCAATTGTGTCCAGCAATGCTATCGGGCAATAGTTGCTGGGGTCGGATCTGTCTCCCTCTTTGAAAATTGGAACAACCGTCGCCGTTGTCCAAGATCGGGGTATTGTCTTTGTGTTTGTTGTTTCTTTAAAGACGAGACTGATGAATGAGGCCCATTCTGTGGGGTGGTTTTTCAAGTCGATGTTTGTTATCCCGTCTGGTCCGGGAGCTCGGCTTGTCTTTAATTTACGAATCGCTCCTTCTATGTCTTCCTTGTTTGAAAGGTCTTCCTAGGGAGAGGTGAAGATGGAATTGCGCGGCGTGTGTGGATTGTGAGGAGTTTGAAACAGGGCAGTGAAGTGGGTCTTCCATCTTTCCTCACTCACCGTATTGGATAGCATGTGATCTTGCTTTCTGTCGACTGTTTTTACGAGGGACCAAAATTCCCTGGAGTTTCTCCCCATGACCTTTTTAAGCATCTCCTCCGAGTCTTGTTGGTAGAGTGTCAGACGATGGGATTTAATCCAGGACCCGTATTTTTTTTGCTTCTTCTTTAAACCTTTTTTTGATTGATGCTGATCTGGACTTTGTCGCCTGTCGCTTTAGTTTCCTCATAGCACAACGTTTATCCACAAG
The DNA here is from genome assembly GCF_040938575.1 of Ambystoma mexicanum. Classification (NCBI taxonomy): domain Eukaryota; kingdom Metazoa; phylum Chordata; class Amphibia; order Caudata; family Ambystomatidae; genus Ambystoma; species Ambystoma mexicanum. Next base: position 764,292,203 of record NC_090935.1, read on the forward strand.
TAGTTTATCATAATGGTGGATCCCTTGCTGTCCACCTTTTCGATGTTTTGAGGGTCCAGCCTGGTACTGGATCGAAAGGGGTTGGTAGTCAATTTCTGCCCTGTTTATGTTGGATCTTTTTTCAAGTTTCTTTTTATAATTTGATGTCAAGTCAGCTATCCTTTCCGCTGTGAGTCGTATGCGATTTCCTTGATTCGTCACCTCAAACTTTTCCTTCATTGTGGACTTTGAGTGATTTTGCGTAGTCCACGTTATTTGGAGAATGTTATGGTCGCTAGGTTCAGTTCTTAGAACCTTGAAAGAGGTTGTGAGGTTTAACATTTCTTCGGATGCAAATATGTAGTCAATGGGCGCTGTTTGACTGCTTTTTTCCCAAGTTGGAATTTGAGGTGTTGTTGAGGAGAACTGTGCAGTGTTATGGATGTTTCTTGGGTCCATTAGTTTCTGCCATTGATGGCCTCTTGAGTCGCCTCAGAGATTGCTACTGGTTATTGACGGGTGGGGGTTTACATTCGGACATTTAGCATTTAGGTCGCCACAGATAACTATCAGTGTGGTTTCAGAGTTAGCTTGTATCTTGTCAATTTCTGATTCTATTGTCCATAGAAATTGTTTTTGTCGGCAATTGTACAGGGATTCCAGTAACTTGTTATTATTGCGATGGGGGTTTCCCTGGTTTTTTTGTCTTTTGGTCTTGTCGGGCCCACCTCACCAGTACCGATAGATGGCTTAGCGAGGCAGACAGTTGTTTTTCTATTGACACGCAACTGCCCGACCAGACTGCGATCAGGAGGCCGGCTGAAGGGTGACCTATATTACCTCTTGTAGCTGGAGATGCTGTTATTTCGTATCCATCCGGCTGACGGGCGACCTATTATACCTCTTGTAGCTGGAGATGCTGTTATTTCGTATCCATCCATTGCTGCCGTGGCTATAAGTCAAGTCTCTTGCAGTGCTAAGATGTCAAAGTCGCCCAGGTTTGTTTTTCCTGTTCTCATCAGGTGTTTGAAACCGCGCATGTTCCACAAGGCCAAATTTAATGTTGTCAGAGTCGAAAGCTTTCCTGTCGTTTTCTCCTGTGCTTCTTCCTTTTCTGCTCTCATTGGTAGTTGCTATTTGTTAGTTGAATCTGAAGTTGCTTTTGGTAGCCATGCCCAAAGTTGTTTTATTGGGCCAAAGGAAAGGCCGTTTTGTTTTTTGTTTGCTTTCAGGGGGTCCTTTTGTTTTTTGATCCTTTTCGCATATTTTTTCTTTTTCAATGTTTCGTTTTTCCTTTTCTTTACCGTACCGTTTTAGGATTTGTTACGTTTTTTGGTTGTCTGAGGACCCAGGTCTGGATGGTTGGCGTTGACTGCTTCGTGGGCTGTTTTCTGGGCTATGGTTTGCTTCAGTTCTCGACCTATATTGAATCATCTGTGGTCTTGCTGGTTTGCAAGGAGTGTGCTGATCAATGAGTTGGGAGTTCGCCTGGAGCTCCCTAAGGAGATAGCCTCTTTGTCGTAGGTCCTCAATGCTCTCTTTGGACTGTGATATTGATGTGGTTTCTTTTATGTGCATCTAGGCTTTTGCCTTCCGGGCTTTGTGCTAAGGTTCTACAAGAGTGATGTCTTCTGGACTCAGGTGTTTGAGGTCCCTGATGTTTTTAAAGATCTTCATTAAAGTCCCTTGGTTTAGGGTTACTGCTTCAGAGTTTTGCTCAGTTTGTTCCATCTTGAAAGTTTTTGTTTGAGTCGATTTCTTTTTTTGGACTCGAGAATTCCACGTTTTTCTGGGTCTAGTCGGGAGATCTTGATGTCTTGCGAGGGAACAACTTGAGGTTCTGCGAGCTGCCACTCTTTTTTCCTTGAATCTTTGTGGAGTGTTCCTTTCTGGCGAATTATTGACTTTTCTTTTGTGTACTGTTCTTGTGTCTGGGTATACTTCTTGTTTGTATTGTCGAGGAGGTGGGCCCGTTTTGTGCTGGTTAAAGATTGCAGGTCCTTTTGGGCATCTCAAGCTTTCTCGCAAATTAGGAAGTGGTGAGGTTGAACTGTTTCGTCTTGGTTTTTTTGGCAATGGTTTCCTATTGGGCTTTTTTGGTGGGGTTTCTATGATGATGACTGTGTTATTGTTTGCGTCCAGTTCAGGCGTCGAGTGTGTAGTGAAATTCATTGAGGTTTTGTCTGCCATGAACTCTTCAATTGATCTTGGAGATTTTTGTACTTCTTGTTGTGGCGCTCTTTGGATTGTCAGTGAACTTTTTCTTTGATGAGAAAAAGAGAACAGGTTGTTGTGTTCTGTTTTCTCTGGGCTTGACTTCTGGACACGTGTCCCCCTGGCTCTTTGATTGTTTGGCTTTTTTGTTCCTCTGGGTTGCTCATTTGGGCCTGCTGAGGCCTTTGAGAAAACCAGGCTTTGTCAGTGGTCCAATAGTGATGCAATCTTGGCTAACTGTTGTTTGTTTCTTATGCACTTCTCTTTCTTGAGTTTCTGGGTTTTTCTTTGTTATTTGTACGTCTTGTAGTTTGCTTATGAATCTGTAGAGAGGAGGACTTGGTAGCGACTCTATTTGAGTTTCCGTAGTTGACTGTAGTTTTTTTTCTCCCTTTTCGACTTGAATGGTGTGTCCTTTTGTTTTCTCCTCTCTTTCTTTAGCCGTGATAAACCTTCTAGGTAAATTAATTTAGTGAGCATTAGTACAGACAAGGTTGTGTGATCCTTTAGCATGTCGTTTAGTGCCTCAGAGTTTTCCGAAAGGCGCTAAAGCTATTGTAATGGCCGACATTATGGTTCTTGAAGGGGTTTCATTTGGAGTCGGGTAGCTTTTGCGGTGGTTTCTTGCCGGCGTGCTTTGGCTTGGTTCATGTCTTGGTCTTTCAAAAGACTGGTTATGGGAGAGATGGCTTTCTCTTAGGGCCCTCGTTGAAGAGCTTTTTCTTGCGGGCCTTAACGTTGTCGGGATCTGCCAGTCTTCTTCTATTTCAGTGACGGGTGGAAGATGAGATTGCTCGTTATCTTTGTGGAGTTCTTCATTGCAGGTGGGAGCCAGAGGAAACAAGGGCTGTAGGTAAGCACTTAGCTTTTTTCCATCTCCTTTGACTCTGCTGGAGCGGGAGATGCATTCACGGGGAACGGCATAGATTCTCCGTGAGGTGGAGGACCGGTGACAATTGGCTTTTGGACTTCTAGGCTCGTTTCCTGCGCATCTTTTAGATCCAGCTGGTTTTTGTTAGGTGCGCAGGCCTTGCTGAGAGGGTTTTGTTGGGGTTTTATTGGAGAGGAAGACCCGACTCCATGTTGTTGGTTGTTTTTTTTGTGGGTTCAGTGCTTTTGGATGCTGTTTTATGGGCTATTGGTGCTGGCAGAGGGTCCATTAGCGCCTCTAAGATCTTGTTGTCTGTTAATTCGGTGAGGACTTTGTGTTTTCTTTTACCTTGTCTTAAGAAAAAGTCTTTGATTGAGTTGCAGAATGTTGTTTTTAAAAGTGCTTCTTTTGTTGAGTCTTGCTTGGCTTGTTTGGTTTTACGTTGTTTTCGGGTTTGTTGTGTTTTTCTTTTCTCTAGCGAGGTGTTTGTGAGCAGAGTTCTGTGGGTTTTTAATCTGATGTGTCTCAGGTTCTTTTTTATTTGGTGTGCGTCATCTTTATTTTTCTATTCTTCGGCTGCGTTTTCCTGGGATCCTTTTTTGCATGGGGATAATTTCTCTGGTTCACTGGATGGCTGCATAACCCCAAGCTCCACTGGGGGTGCTCATGCAGCTGGCGAAGTCTCTGGACCGGCGATCGGGGGAGACGTGTGTTGCTCAGCCCGGCACACGAGGGGCTCCGCCTCTCCTTCGCTTTCAACCATGTGGACCTGGGCAATGGTCTCCCGCGGGGCCCCTCGGTCAGCCAGTCCCTCCGTGTCCCGCGGGACAGGCTGGCCCAGGGGCGAGAATCGAGACCACTGCTCCAGCTCAAGTTTATCGGAGTCGCTTAGTTGGCCTGATGATTCCTCCAGCTGACGGAACTGCGATGGCGAGGGGGGACTCCCTCTCTGGCGGCGCCGTGCTGTTCCCTGCAGGTATGTTTCCTTGGGCGTCTGCAGTTCGTTGTTTTATGAGGCTGCTGGATTCACAGACACTCGCGCGACCCGTTTGAGCAAAAACCCTTGCAGCCTATCCTTCGACCGGCTGCACTGGGTTGCTACTAACAGGTAGGCGGTGTCGTGGGTCTGGGTCGGCCAGTGGTTCCTTTGGCTCCTCGTCACAGAGAATTTCGTTTTGCACCTGAATGTTGTTCTTTTGTGATTTGTCCTTGAGGGCTGATTCTGAAAGCGCTAGCCGCTTTCTTGGAGAGTCCTTGCCCAATAGTGCATCTTTTTTTTCGTTGATTGCTGGTTGTTTTGTAGCTGGATGCCGGGGTTCGGCTGGTCTCTGGTAGTCATGTTAGTTTTTGCATGGGGAGACTTCAAGCCAGTGTTAGATGGTCCTGGCAGGTGTGATCTGGCAATTTGCCTAGGTGGTAAATGGCCACTTGTTTGCGACGTCGGGCGCGAGCTTCTCAGGCGCCTTTTCCCAGCGTCTTCAGCTTCCTTCGCTGGTTTCAGCGGCGAGCATTGTTGACTAATTTTCTCGCAGCCTGGCAGCCTTCCAGTCCTGGCAAAGACTGCTCAACTCTGCTCGAACTCTGCGACCGCTCCGCGGTGCTGGGTACGTTTTTGTAGGTCCTCCCACAAAATGGTAGACCGACTGTAGATAGCAGAACGCAGCACAGAGGCAGAGGCAGTGTAGTGTATCCTGCAAAGACTGCTCAACTCTGCTCTAACTAATTGAGAAAACAAATGTATAAATTCTGAATGAACACCATGCAGACAGCACTAAGAATCACCCACCATATGGAACTCAATCCCTTTTGCCACCTGATCACATAGCCTTCAGGAAGACTCAAAACCTGGCTCTTCCCTTGAACATCCCCACAGACTTAATCTATCTCCTGAGAGAACTATTACCCACCCCTGTCAGAAATACGGGGGCCCCTGAGGTGGGACAAGGTGGGATATAGCCCCCACTGACTGCATCTCAGTGAGGCCTTTTGATAACCTCTGCAAGATGACATCTAACTAGGTGTCAGCCATGCTTTGCTGGAATGTCAAACATCAAGCACTCCATCACAATGCAACATAGCCCTATCCCACCCTGGGCATGGCCCACCCACCTCCATACATTCACAATAAACACAGCTTGACTTCGCCCACCCAGAAACTCATCACTACCACCAATAGAATACAGCGGAGTCGCACGAAAAAATGCAGTCCAGTTGTTCACATAATCCGTCTCCTTGACTCTCCTACTCTACTGGCAATCTGTCACGGCACCCATCCTCTCATCTGATATCTATGGGCTGCTCTTAGGGACCTAGCACTGCCTACCTACCTTTATGCTGGCTAAAAATGAACACACTCACAGCCCTATCCTATCCCTCAGAGAAACTAGTTAGGTCCGGCCGCGCCAGGCCTACTAGATCACACTACTCCAACCAACTGAACATCCCCTCCGTCAAACATGCCAAAGATGGCTGCGCCAGCTTCCCATTCATAGCTCCTAGACAATGGAATGCCCTCCCAACTACCCTAAGAAATGAAACCTCGCACCTTGCCTTCCGCAAAGCCCTTAAAACGAGTCTCTTCAACTAGTCTACACATCGCTCCAAAATGCTCCCCTAGGCGCTCCTGCTCACTACCAATGTTTTCTCATATGTAACAGTTGTAGCCGGTTCACTTGTAACCCTATGAACCGTAAAGACCCCCATCCTCTGTAACATAATACTTTGTACCACTATCTGCTCTGTCTTTTCAGGTTCTCTGTAACCCACGAACCACAGACAGGCTACCCTTTCATGTGTAACTAAGTAAGTCTTCATGTAACAGCGCCATGGTGCCCAAGGGCTGCCTTGTGCAGTTTATAAATGTAAAAAATGAAATAAAAATAAATAAATAAAACATCCGTCCTTCACATCTGACATCTCGGACTACGGTCCTCCGAAGGGTGTTCATTCCCACAGCACTTTGAGGCAATAGCAATGGCAGTAGGCGCTATACTATTGCCATTTACCATAACATAACTTTTACATAATATACTTTTTTTTAAAAATGTATTGACGTGTTAATAGTTGAATGATACACAGTAACAAACAATTCTCCATAAAGCCCCATCCCCCACAGCATTTGCATATTATATTCAACAACAAGGTATGATTACTAATTGGCGCACAATCACCTGTCGTACAGATCACCAATTCTTTGCTTCGGGCCCTTGCACCCCGACATCCGATCCTAAATGTTCACCATATATATCACAGCTTTTGCTGTTAGCTCCCATTTGCAGACTGCTATCAATCTAGATTGTCATCTTCCCCTGCTCCTATGCAATACAAGTATACACGGTAGCCACTACAGTTGTCCTTAGGCCTCACAACTGCTGGGACAATAATCATGTAACCCTCCTCCCTCGCATTAGCATAGGTCAATTCCCTGAGCCACATTTCCTTTGTGGGGGGTTAAACGTGATGCCCACATCTGAAGTATGCACCTTTTAGCAATCAGGCACGCTATGTTAAATAGCCTGCGATTCTCTATTTTGACTTTCCCAATGTCTCCTAACAGGTACTTAGCTGGCGCCAACCACAGCCGTCATTCCTGCCAATATCTTTGCTACTTCCAACCAGAATTCAAGTATGCTGGGGCACGACAAGAAAATGTGCATGAAATCTGCAGGCGCTGTGACATTTGAGGCAGGTATCACAGGCTGCGCTTGTAAATCTGGACAGTTTAATGGGCATGTAATCTAGCCTGTTGAAAATTTAAAATGGTATCAGACGGTATCTGGCATTCAGTCAAGAGGCAATACCGTGCCCACTTTTCATCCAGTATTTCCGCTCAAGGTCCGCTTCCCACTGCCTTTATGTTAGGGAACCCCCATAATGGAGCATGTTTGCTATATGGCGTCTCAACCCTCAGCCGCTTAAACAGACGCACCATGCACTGACTGTAGACCCAACTGGATCAAACGTACAATCAACAGCGTATTGTGTCACAAAGATCACTGGGTGAAGGTCTAAGGGGCGTGCACTAAACATTTCAATCTAAGCGTGTCGGCGGACAAGAGGAGAGGAGTACCAGTATGCCGCAAAACCGTTCTTGGGCTACCATATAGTATAGTTCAAAGTCAGGGGATGCCAGCCCACCCTGCTCCTATGGTCTAGTAAGCCCTTCCCATACCATCCTGACCGCTCCATTCCCCCATAAGAATGTAGTCAACCCTTTCCGCAGTTCATTGAAAACAGCCCTCCCGGGGCAAGAGCGGTACATTGTTAAAGTAGTAAAGCAGCTTGGGCATGACTACCATCTTCAACAATGACAGTGTGCCGTATAAAGAAATCGGCAGTCTGGACCAGGATTGCAACGTGCCAATGAGTATCGGGGTAGGCCCCCAAGTTATCCCCAAATGGTGACCTAGGTGTCCTACATACCTGTTTCCCCAGGTATCTTGACTGTGTCAGGGGCCCATATGAAACCCATTAAGTCTGCCTGCATTGGGGTGAAGGATGTCAGAGGCAGCAGCTCTGATTTCGGCCAGTTTATACGGTACCCTGAGTAACTTGAGAACTCCTGGATATTGTCCAGCGTGGGCTGAAGATGTTTCTCTGGCTCCTGAACATATAACAGAGCATCATCTGCGTGCAAGGAGAGTATTGGGTGGGGAGGGTGGCTGAGATGCGCAAGCCCCGATGCCCATGATTAACCCTGATCATCGACGACAGCGGCTTTATGCATAGTGCGAAGAGCAAACTTTTACATAATATTCTAGTTTAGCATGTTTACAGGCTCTATCCGCATGGTGGAAAAATCGGCTTGAAGTGTTCCAATGCCCCATGTGAGGGGGCAAGAAAAAACTGCACATTTATAAAATAAAATACTATGAAAACACATACAAACCTTGATATGTTGAAGGGAATCATAAGGAACAAGTTACTTACCTGTAACTGTTATTCTACAGCATGGGTCTGGCATGGATTCACATGCTCATGAATATTCCCCGTCGTCAGGCCGGGAATCCTCGGTATAGAAAAAAATCAGTATCAGTTTCGTTTCTGATCTGTCTTTCTTAGTAGTAACCAATCACTGGTCTCTGGGTCATACTGCCCCCAGCCAATGACTGCCCTCTCCCTAAGCCCCGCCTCTGGCAGCCATCCTCAGATTTGGTAGCATGTAAAGTGGCAGTATGACCAAGTGAAGAGCCGCAGAGGGGTAGGCGGGAGGGTTCGCATGTGAATCCATGCCAGACCCATGCTGGAGAACAACAGTTACAGGTAAGTAACTTGTTCCTTCTCCAGCATCGGGTCTGGCATGGATTCACATGCTCATGAATAAGAGAATACATAGCAGTACACAGATGCACAACCACGGGAGGTGGCAACAGGCTCAACATTAAGCAATACAACAACTCAACATTAAGCATCTCTTACCTCCTCACCATGCTCACCTTAGGCGAACAGGTTGCGCAGCACTGCTTGGCCGACCCTGGACTCCTCCCTGGAGTCCTGATCGATGCAGTAGAATCTTGTGAAGGTGTGCGTCGACCTCCACGTCGCAGCCTTGCAGATGTCCAGCAGGGGCACACCAGACAGGAACGCCGTGGTAGCAGCGATCGCTCTGGTCGAATGGGCTCTCCGACGGCCGGGCAGCGGTCGGTTTGCCAACCGGTGACAGTGCATGATGCAGCCGGAGAGCCATCTGGAAATGGAAGTCTTCGAGAGAGCCTTCCCTTGATTCGCAGTCCCAAAGTCCACAAACAGCTGTGACGTCTTCCGAACTCTCTTTGTGCGGTCCAAATAGAACTTCAGCGCTCTAGCTACATCCAGTGAGTGCAAAGACCTCTCGGCCGGCGACGAAGGCGACGGGAAGAAACCTGGCAACACCAAGGACTCGTTGAGGTGGAAGTCCTACGGCACCTTGGGCATAAAGGAGGGGTGCGTCCTCAGCACCACCCTCGTGTCATGAAAAGTCAAGTATGGAGGCTTGCAAGATAGAGCCTGGATCTCTCCCACTCGTCGTGCGGAGGTGATGGCCACGAGGAAAGCTGTCTTCCATGACAGGAACTTCAAAGGCGCGGAATGCATAGGCTCAAATGGGGCCCCCATGAGCCTGGTCAGCACCACATTAAGCTCCCACGCTGGGGCAGGAGCCTTCACCCTTCAATAGTCCAATAGTCCCTTCATGAATTCTTTCACCAGGCGATGCGACCACAAGGACGCCGGTCCCGTAGTCCTGGTATATCGGGAGATTGCAGCCAGATGTATTTTGGTGGAGGCGTGAGCCAGTCCAGCTTTGGCCAGCGACAGTAGGTACGGCAGTACTTGAGGGGCCGTAATCCGCAGAGGGTTAATCTTCTGTGCACGGCACCAGACAGAGAACCTCTTCAATTTATGTCCGTAGCACTTGAGAGTTGAGGACGCCCTGGCCTTTGCAAGAACCTCTCTGCAGTCGGCCGGGATGTCGTACCCTCCAAACTCTAGTGCTTCAGGTGCCAGGCCTGCAAGTTCAGTGACTCCGGGTTGTGGTGAAGAATGGCGCCTCCTTCTCTGGAGAGAAGGTCTGCGTCCGTCGGCAGCTTGACTGGTGTGGACGTTGACAAGTCCAGAAGGTCCGGGAACCAGATCTGTCTCGGCCACGCGGGTGCGACGAGGATCATCCTGCACCGAGACCTCTTGAGCTGGTTGATGAGCCGGAGCAGCAATGGCAGCGGATGGAACGCATAAAGAAATAGGCCGTCCCAGGGGAACGATAAAGCATCGCCCATGCTCCTCGGCTGGGGGAACCTGCTGGCGAACCTCCGGCACTTGGAATTCGTCGCCGTCGTGAAGAGATCGATTTGGGGTTCGCCCCATCGTCGGAAGAGTCGATCCACTTGATCCTGGCATAGTTCACACTCGTGGCACGAGCGCAGCTCCCTGCTGAGTGAGTCGGCAATCGTGTTTTTTATTCCTATCAGATGAAGAGGCACCAGGAACATTCGTTGGACGACGGCCCAATGCCACATCTCCTGGGCTTCCTTGGATAGGGCCGGGGACCTGGTTCCGCCCTGCTTCCGGATGTAGAACATTGTGGTGGTGTTGTCGGTGAAGATCCTCACCACCTTGCCCTTGAGGGACGGAAGAAAGGACCTGAGGGCCCAGAACACTGCGTGGAGCTCCAAGATGTTGATGTGGAGTGACTTCTCCTCCGGGAGCCAAAGGCCTCTCACGTGAAGATCTCTGGAGTGCGCTCCCCAACCTTCCAGGGAGGCGTCTGTCGTCACCATCACCTGGTGAGCTGGGGTCTGAAAGTCCGTGCCCGCCGACAGATGGGAGCGGGTACCCCACCACCGGGTCGCCTGACGGAACCTCTCGTTGAGAGGGATCCTGTCCTCAAAGCTGCCCGTCGACTGGACCCAGCGGGCGTCGAGGAACTCTTGTAAGGGGCGCATCCGAAGCCTGCAAAGGCGCACCAGATAAATGCAGGAGGACATCATCCCAAGGAGGGACTTGATAGATCTTACCCTGGCCATGTCTGTGGCCAGCAGACGCTGCACCTTGCCCAGAATGGTCCTGGTCCTTTCCTCCGACAGCGAGGCCAGCCGCGCCACTGTGTCGAGCTTGACTCCCAGAAACAGGGCGACTTGCGACGGAACCAGATGGGATTTTGGAAAGTTGATGGAGAATCCCAGGTCCGTGAGCAGCTGGATGGTCTTCGCAGTGTGCTCCACGGCGAGCTCCCTTGTCCTTGCCCGGATGAGCCAGTCGTCCAGATAGGGGTAGACGTGGATCCCCTGCAGGCGCAGCCGCGCTGCCACCGGTGCGAGGCACTTGGTGAACACCCTGGGTGCCGACTTCAATCCGAACGGGAGGGCCTTGAACTGGTAGTGCCGCCCTTGGACCACGAACCTGAGGAACTTTCGGTGTCTTTTTAGAATGGGGATGTGGAAGTACGCATCCTCCAAGTCCAACGAAGACAGGAAATCGCCCTCCTCCAGCTATCCCAGCACGTACCTGGAGGGTGACCATATGGAACTTCTGTGCCTTGATGTACTTGTTCAGTCGTCGCAGGTCCAGGATGGGGTGCCATCCTCCTGTCTTCTTTTTTACGAAGAAGTACCTTGAGTAAACTCCGGAGCCCCGAAGCCTCTTTGGGACGAGCTCGATGGCACCCTTCTTGAGCATCGCCCTTACTTCCAACAGTAGTTGAGGGACGTGATTTTCCTTCCTGGCCACGGGAGGAACGCGAGGGCACTTCCTCTGAAACTCAAGGGCGTGCCCTTGGGCCAGGGCGTCCAGCACCCAACGGTCGGTGGAGATGGACTCCCACATGCTGACGAACCTCGCCAGCCGGCCTCCCACCGGGGTGCTTCGGCGGGGTCCGGACCCCACGGTCGGTTCAATCTTGTTTGGAGGCCGCCTTTCCTCCTTGACCTCCCTGTCGACGACAACGGGCACCACCTTACTTGCCGCGTCCCCTGTAGGCTTCCTGGGACGAAGATCTTGCCGCTTGGCGATACGTGGAGGAGCCACTGCTGGATCCCTTGGAGGCACCTTGTCTGCCCCCAGAGCTCCGAAAGGACGGCCGTCGTTGTTGGAGCACTCCCAGTGCCCGGGCAGTCTCTGTGTGTGTCTTGATGGCCTGAAGGGACTCATCAACCGCCTTCCCAAACAGGTTGTTCCCGTCGAAGGGCATGTCCAAAACCTTGGTTTGTACATCCTTGCGGAAATCCGTGGCCTTGAGCCATCCTCGTCGTCTCAAGCAAACGCCGTTGCCCCACTGACGGAAATTGGTGTCGGCGATGTCCGTTGCCACCGTGATGGCGTGGTCCGAAGCAATCTCACCTTCCCATAGGATTTCAAGGGCCTCAGCCCTTTTGCCATCCGGAAGGAAGTCCAACAGAGGGGCGATTTTGAACCACAACTCCCTGTCGTAGCGGGCTACGATAGCCAGGGCGTTGGCCGCCTTGATAGTCGTTGCTGCGGATGAGATGATCCGTCGTCCCATCGTGTCCAGCTTCCTGCCCTCACCGTCCGGCGGGGAAGTTGATGTCAAGGCCGATGCCCCCCCAGCTTTCTTCTTTGCCGCCACCGAGACAACCAAATCCGGGGTAGGTTGCGCCCGAAGGCACAAGGGGGCAGCGTCGGGGACCCGGTACTTCTTTTCGTACCGGTCCCTCTTTGCCGGCGCCGTGGCAGGGTTCTTGAGGAGGGCAAGCCCCTCATCTCAGATGTCATCAAGAAGCGGTACAGCGAGGACCGTCTTCCTTTTAGCCTTGCGCCGTTGGTAAAGGAACCCGTCCTTCTTCTTCTCTTCTGGGCAGAGCTGGAAGAGCTCGGATGCCCTGGAAATCATGGCATGAAAGGATCCAATCTCGTCGGGCGGGGACGCCCGAGCAGGGGGCGACAGGGGACACGTCCCGTCGTCGCCTCCGTCGTCATCTGTACCTGTCGTAGCCGTGTCCGTGCCTGTATCATCCTCATGGGTAGTAGACCGGGGGGGGGAAGGCAGAGCAGGCCGCAGAGATGGGAGAGGTGGCATAGGATGCGTCCTCCTCCTCTTATGCGGTGGACTTTCCGAAGGTCCTGGCTCCAGTTCCCCTGTCAGGTCTGGCTCAGGTACCTCCGTCAGGGGGAGGGGCAACCTTGTCCTTATCTCCGAGCATAAGGACTGAATCGCTGACAAAATGGCCGCAGAAGTGTCCTGCAACACCGGAAACGACAGGCATGAGGGCTCTTGAGGAGCCTCGTCGGCGACACTGTCGCTCTCGTTGTCGCCCTCGTCGGGATCCCTCCCGATGGGCTGGGCCTCTTCCACGACTTCGATGAGCTCTTCTTCAGAGGTCGTGTCCATATCCATAATGGCCACCAGCCCCTGCCCCACCTTTTCCAACGAGGACTACGTGGCGGTCTTCTCAATGGGCCTGAAAGACGACTCCCTCCGCGGTGGCAGGGAGACTCTGGGTCCTGAGGTCGCCTCCACTTGTGTAGCCTCCACAGGCTGAGCCAGGGCCGCGGCGACATCCTCAATTGAGGTCTTAGCAGGGTGCATTAAGGCCAACGTCACCTTCTGTACACCTGGGGCCTTCACCTTGGGGGGAGGGTCCGAGCCACGCTCCCCCTCTGCCGGAATCTTTGAGATCGACCGGGGCCTCTCCAGAAGCTTTGCCGGGTTCTCGGACTTCCTCTTACCCGAGTCAGAGCGTTGGCTCGTGGTTGATGGTGCCGGGGAGGACGCGCCCTGCCTGGCAGCCAAGGAGCCCGACCGTTCAGCGCTCCCGGTGCCCGAGGACTCGCGGTGCTTAGCCTTTTGTTGGGCCCCCGTCGCCGGGGCGCCCTCACAGGACTTAGAAGACCGCTCGGACTTCTTTTTCTTCTTCTTGCCTGACGGGCTCTTCCCTTCCAGCCAGTTGGCGAGACGGAGGTGGCGATCCTTCATGGTCCGCTCCGACATGTTCCCACAAAACGCACAGTCCTTCTCCGTGTGCGTCTTGTCCTCATGGAGACAGTAGAGGCATAACGAATGCTCGTCCTCCTTGAAAACATTCTGAAGCTGGCATCCAGGGCAGGTCCTGAACAGCTTCCCGGGCGTCGAGCTTCCTTTTTCCTGACCCACGTCCGGGGTAGGCCTCGGAACTTCTGGAATCCTCCAAAAGCGTAACTCGACGGAATCTTCACCCCGTTGATAGGATGTAGAAACGGTGGAGCGTGAGGCTCTATTTAACCGAAAAATGAGAAAAATCTCCTGAAAAAGCGCAAAAACGCAGCAAAAGCTTGAGAGCTACAGCACGAGGACTCCCAACACTTGAACGTGCGGTAAAAATCTGAGGATGGCTGCCAGAGGCGGGGCTTAGGGAGAGGGCAGTCATTGGCTGGCAGCAGTATGACCCAGAGACCAGTGATTGGTTACTACTAAGAAAGACAGATCAGAAACAAGACTGATACTGATTTTTTTCTATACCGAGGATTCCCGGCCTGACGACAGGGAATATTCATGAGCATGTGAATCCATGCCAAACCCCGTGCTGGAGAAACAGAAAAACAAACTGCCTAAACATGGAGCAGAGACAACGTTTGTGTGCTCTTTAGAGCAGGGCGTAAAGTATTTCAAACTTCTGCAATCAGACTCGAGAAGGCCAAAGCATCCGGCCACGAGTTCACCACCTGATCATGGACAGGCGCATCTCCTCTGAAGAACTTACGCTTTACATATGTGCACTTTCACATACAGGAAAGACCATTTCCCATTACTGAGCAAAATGTGGAAAACAATCAGTGACCAGTGCAGAAGATACACCGCTCTGGTGATATGCTCCATGCACGAGAAGAGGGATGTGGTGCTGGCCCTTTAAGGGCACCCACGCGACGGAGTGATGTTCACTACGTCGCATGCGGGTATAAATAAATGGGGCATTCCCGGCGACCGCAGAGCCACCAGGGAGCCTGCACGAACCACACAGAGTCTCAGTGTCTTGTGTTCGGGGAGTGGGGGGCCTCACGGTGAGGTGGTCCTGGAAGACTGCCAACAGTGGCGACGAGCAGAGGATCTTTCCGCCCGGGGCAGGCAGGGATCTTAAAAAGGTGCGCAAATGATCGTATGTGAGGCGCACCTTGTGAAATATGCCGCAGAGAGGGGGATGATCCATGCGGTCGGTTTCCATTTTGTACAATAGGCCCTGGGATGTCACAGCTTCCTACGAAGCGTCGGTGAGCCATCCATGCTTAATTTTTGGACAATCTTGTGCCGGACAGCCACTAGAAGCAACACCTGCTACTTTCATAGTGATTTCTTCACAGTTTCACTGTTTTTCACGAGTGATTGGGTGTGAAACCAAGGAAGGCCTGCTGTGTTTTATCACCTTGGGCCCACCCTGCTCAATTTTTGGAACCTCTACATGTGCCTGGCTTCTGATCTGCAAAGTTGTGGAATTGCCTATGCTCCGCTGCACTTGAGGAACATTTGTGTCTGTGGGACTGCCAGTGGCCATATCCGGGGCACATCTACTACAGAGGTCTACATACTGGTGTGGTGGTGAGTTGCGGCCCCATTTCTTCTACATCCCTGGGGTGCCTGTGCGCTTGCCACCATGAGCCAAGGACAAGCTGCGGCCACTGCACAACAACAGGCCGCTCCTGTAGTGGCCTAACAGCCTGCCACCAAGACCTTTACCCAAACCACCTGGAGCCCTGCAGCCAATGTTTGCATTTGATGTCTTGGGCACTCCATCAAGTCTGGGGCCAAGGTGGAAAATGTGGATGGACAGGTTAGAGATGTACTTCAAGGCTACCATGGAAACTAGTGACGACAGTAAGTGGGCCACCCTTCTGTACTGTGCAGGCCCTGCGGTACATGAAATATTCCTGTCCCTACAACCAGCGGATTGGTCGTATGCGGCAGCCAAGGATGCGCTTCACAATCATTTTCTGCCCATGGCAAATGAAGATTATGGACGTTTCCTGATGGGTGCAGCATGCCAAAAGGATGATGAGACTCTAGATGTGTTCTATGGGAGGCTGCGCAGACTGGCAGTGCCATGTGCATGGAATGACCCAGACATCATGATAAGGAATCAACTCATTCCGGGGTGTGTGTCTGGCAAATTGCGCCGTCAGATCGGGTGAGAGCCAGGCATCACCCTTCCCTGCATCCTTGAACTGGGGAGGTGCCATGAGGTCTCTGAGTTGGGGGCGACCAGAATGGAGGCCGGGGTGCGCCCCAGCAAAGTGGAAGACATCTGCGCTGTCGGCAGAGGCCGAGGGTCTAGACGCCCGGAGGGTGGCCAAGGACTAAGATGACAAGCAGTGAGTGGTTCATGCCTGAAGTGCGGATACGATCTCTCGCATCCAGCGGAATGCCCGGCCATTGGGAAATCGTGTGGCTGATGTGGAGGGGCTGACCATTATGCCCGAATGTGTAGGGCAGTAACTCCAACAGTTGTTCCCAGAGGGCCGTTCGGGCTGGGTTCTTTCACCCCCAGCGATCGTTGAATGTATCCCAAGTGGACCAAGGGGATGATGGTGCCCCTCCCGAGTGTGATGAGGAGGAAGAAGAAGAAAATGTGTTCTTCGTGTCCAGTGTGGGGATCCTGAAAGCCAACTCCAAGCGACAGCCAAGGTGCAACGTCCTGGTGAATGGGGACTCAATACCAATGCTAGTGGACACTGGTGCACCATTTAACGTAATGGCCAGGGAACACTATGACACTATGCAATCCCCACCAGCCCTGGTGCCACCAAAGGCGCGCATCTTGACGTTTGGGGGCGAACAGCCGATTCCCCTGGACGGTGCGTTTGTGGCAAGTGTGAAGTATGGTAACAAGTCAGTCCAGAAATAGAAGGATCAATAGGTGCACTCCAAATTAAAGGACCAATGTTAATTATATAGATCAAAGACTTAAATATTCCGGTTGCTGGGGAGGAGTACAGGCCCTGACACGGGGCTTGTGACAAACATAAAGCAGAAAAAAGTGTCTAAATCTAAAGACACTCCCGTCCCCTGCGCACCAATAAAGCTGATACAGAATCAGCCAATTGTAGTTAGGGAGTTTTTACTTCAAAAAAGTAAATGAAAATTCGACAAAGCAAACAATTTTCACAATATGATGACCAGAACACTTCTGTTTAAACATTAGAATTTGTAGACATCCAAACACTCAAATGAGGCGATCATGGGAAAAGATAATCTTAGAGGAAACAAAAGTGAAATAATTTTTTGAGTAAAGGAAAATGTCCAAAAAGAATATTCTTGACATGAGGAGCTCTACGCGTTTCGGGGAACAACCCCTTCTTCAGGAGCAAAATAATTTATAGTATACTATAAATATGACATTAAGTTTTTTTATACTGATGATTTCTTTTAATGTGCATAATTCCAGATTATTTTGTCAAGGGATCTAATACGAGCGGTTGCTTGACTGTAAAGTGTGGTGAATTGTGAAGCAGTCCCACCAAGGGTGGCTCTAGTGGGTACTTCTCGCTATGTCTCTGAGACAGATTAGATAGTGTCACAAGGCTATTCCGACAGCTCTTGCACCTGCCCATGAAAACAAAGATCAGACAAAGTGGCAGAACATTCCAGATCTGCCCAGCCTCCAAGCCTCCAAAGCAAACCAGTGACTATTTTCAAAGGCCAGGCAAAATACAAGGACGGTCCAACAACTCATGACAACATAAGAGCAAACTAGAACCATTTGAAACGCATGCTCTATGTTAGACTATGTATCCTAATTGTTCAAAATATTTCTTCTGTTTTGTACCGAGACGTTAAATAGCACATTGGCACCAACTTCTCTCGCGTGTTTATAAGAAAGTACATTTCACATGGCGCGAAAGAAAGAAGCCGAAAAACAAACAGTTCCTAATATTGGGGGCAAGCGGCAGCTATTCTCTTTGGAGGTTGTGACAACTGCTAATGAAAACTTGAACTGTTCAAAGCAAAAATCTTGCAACATATGCAAAAGCGAAGGTGAAAAATACATTCAACGAGGCATTTCGTTCACCTGCGGTTACAGAATAGAGAACAACGCCAGTTTGCAATGGCTGGACACATGGCCAAATTATTGTGCAATCCATTGGTGCAGGAAAATCCTTACAATTTACTTTTATTGATACATACATACATGTTGCAAATGTTTTTCAAACGATGAAACTATTCTAGTTTCTCAAAGACTAATTGTATGCTTTCTCTGTGGGGCAGAAAGACACCAGCAGCATCGATATGAAAGACTGGGTACCTTACTTTTATAATAATTAATGTACATGCGTCCTTTTGCAAAACGTTATCAGTAATAATTGAATCCCATTGCACATAGACTCCTGTTTATTATCTCTCTCACACACACACGGATTCATGAGAACAACACGCTTATCTGTTGTCCTCTATTTTGGTATGCTACATTCTTGGCCCACCATAAGCACTCTACCATAAGACTCCTTGTTCATTGAGGTCATAAATGCCAAATAACATAACATTGGAAGCAGACCTAGGCAACCGACTTTTTTTTAGCAAGGAAAAAAGCTGTTACCTGTGAGCCAGCATCGCCCTGAAGGTCGCCTCGTTTAGTCCCCGACAATTTAGCAGCAAGTTCGACCAATCCCAGTTCCACTCGTTAGCGGCGGCCTGCTGATGTATGGGGAGAAACACTTGTTAGTGATTAATCAGAGTTAATATGATCAGTAAATTAAAGCTCCAGCTGTGATAGACTAACGAAGAAGGAGGGGGCCCAGAAAAGGACTTGGACAGATGATATCAATCACCTCCACAGAAGATTCCTTTATTCCAATAGGACAGCAATTAATTTATAAATCCATTTGGAGATGCACCCATTATTTACAAAAGGATAAATCAATTTTTGAGCCATTATTCTTCCAACTGTTAATGGCATACTGCCCAATCGCTTTTTTCTGAGAGCTCGGTTCTGGGTTTCAGTTGGATCAGGGAAAAAAATAAAATAATTGGCAACTTTGTATGTATTGTTACAATTTGCATTTCCTACTGTCAGCAGGAAGTTTATCATGAAAGAAAGTTGTTAGAGCTGGCATGTCGGCTGCCTGCTGTATCTTCATTAGCGCGTCCCTGTAATGTGGCTCTTCCTAGTGTGAGGTACTGAAACTCCCAGACGTGTGATGGACAGTGCAAATGTGATGCTCCCCCCTCCCCCCACTGCATTTCCAACAAACCCGAACCGTCGTAAAATGGTGTCTACAGAACCATTAGAAGCACAGATGTACATGGAAACAAAGAGTGACAATTCACAAAAGCAAGACGCCCGACACCTTTGGAGTTGGAGAAACAGACAAATGCTTTTGCTAAATTACGACTGTCTTAGTTTAGTACTTTTGAAAAACTTTTTATGTTAATTATGCATGCATAACCACTTTGAAAGCAAGCTGTCTCCTTGGAGGCATCAGCGTGTTATGCATACACAACCATCCTTAAAGCAAGCAAATACAATGATCTCATTAAAGCAATTGCTCTTTCTGCACAGACATTGTTTATGGAAAGGGGTTCTAGCATGACATGTTTCCCCACTGATGAGGGAGGCTGCCTCACTACACACTCCAGACTGCAAAAGAGTAAATGGAGGTTGAAACCAGGGCAGTGGTTAGAAGCAGAGCCCATAGACCCTTCCTACAGGCCTTAAGAAGAGGGTGACACGTGATCTTGATCTTATGTTCTTTCTTTACATTTATGTAAATGCCAAATAATGCCTGGAGAGGGGAGAACACAGAGAAGAGAAAAGAAAAGAGGGCCAATAGTGTGAAGACAAAAGGGTGGATCCACAGACCTGAGTACGATAAACTGAACAGAAAAAGAGAGCCTTCAGAATTCTCCTACATTTCAATGGTCTGGTTCATAGTGAAGGTGAAGTGCGAGTGTGTGGAGCCCTGGACAGGCAGGGCGCATAGCGCCAAAACACTGACTTTGGTTGATGGATAACTAGCAGGTCTGGTGAGCCCATACTTAGTTCGTGGTTCGCTATTAAATCGGGAAGACACTCTTGAGAGTAGAATATAAGCAACCTAAAACACACATAGCATCTTTAATTTGATGCATTCTATCAGTGGTAGCCAATATCAGGCCTGCATGGCTCGGAAATATGATCAGAATGCTTTAGACCAGAGATAAAATGGGCAGGCAGGTTTTGTGCCAATTGTAATTTCTTCAGGGTGTTAGCAGGAAGCCCAGCTTCACTTCCATTGGAATAATAATACTGGGTCATGAACACTGCAAGGACCAACTCTACCCTGTATTGCATTGTAGAAGGATTCCCCATTGTAGTCTGAGGTCTCTAGCGAGTGGCATACGGTATTTCGGATACATCTTTTGGAGGAAGCCCGGATCTTTAGTTGACATGACATTGGTACAAACAGCAGTCTTACCCACTGCAGCCAACTAGGGACGTCATTTCACCAAAATGCCAGGGGTAGCAGACGTGACATCACATGACCCTTGACATCTGATGATATCACAGGAAGTGATGTCATGTGACCCCACCCCGAAGTGATATCGTGGGAAGCGATGGAACACGACCCTTAAACCCCTTGAAAAAACAGGAAGTGGCATCACATAGCATTGTTCCTAAGTACACTACGAAAAATATGGTTACGATATCACTATAATGTGATGTACAGTTCATACAAGAATGGATTGCCATATGTATCGTTAAGATCAATGTGTATAGACCCATATTACCAAATTACTCTGCAAGCAAGCAGACGTCCATGACCAAATGATATTGATGTGTTATCATATAGCACTTACGCGTAAGCGCTTTATACAGAACAAATATGCACCCAATATCACCCAACCTGTGTTGGTACTCATTTATCAACCTCAGAAGGATGAAAGGCCGCGTTGAGGTGTTTAAGAACAGACTAAACCAGTGACTCACCCCCTGAAGTGTGCCTTAAATACACCTTTAACGAGTCTTCCAATCATTGTATAGAATTCCAGAAAGACACATTATTTGGTATTCCTATTCTTTCTTATTTAGGGTCAGTGATTAAAGTGTTAAACTTGTGGCACCCCAGTTCTTTTTTTCTTTCTTTTTTTTTCAGATGCTTGAACAAGAAAGCCAGCCATCCCAGAAGTAAAGAGCCACATGGTGCTGGCCACAGCCAGGAGGCTTGCATTACAAAAACAAATACACATCTTTTTTTTTAGGGGTTCTAAATGACGTCCCTGCAGCCGACTTCACTCCAGCTTTCTTTATTCTGCACTCCCAACCATTTCTCTAAAACATAGTATATGGGGTAGTGTGGCATTGCTTCAAGCCTTGTGGTGCTCATATCCCAGCTGCGGAGAGGTGACGGGGAAGAAAGTGCATCAGATCACCTGAGGCGCCCAGGAGCTGCACAAGGTAAAGAAGAAAGCAGCGAGTGGCGGATATGTGCCTTGAGCCAGCAATGGCCAATAGGGAAGACTGTGGCCACGTTCTTAGAGGAGCAACAGGGCAGCTCTGACTCTTGAAGTTCCAACATACCTTGGCTACAGCAGAAGTAGGGAGGTTAAGTCCCCTTATACAAAATGGAATGATAGCACAACTCCCCCAAGAAGGCATAGTAACATCATCACTGCATAGGCCTGCAAAGCCCAGAATGCTGAAGCGCCGCCCACTGCCCCTACACCACCTCTGCATCATCATGGATACCACCTTATGAAGATCTTCCTCGGTGCAGTGCCACCTACACCCATCTGCCCTAGGAAGCGGGTGAGGTGCCGATAAACTATGCTGCTCATTTCACTTTTACTGTGGGGGAATCTGTGTTTTTTGGCCCCGTTGCAATCCTCTGTCAGAGGGAGAACACTGCCTCGATTCTAAACAGCATCATTTGTGGTGTATAATGCTAAAACCGCTCAATCTCCTCTAGGGAGAGCAGCAGGGGAAAGGAGGGCCCCTACAAATATGGTGCCTACTTCCAAATCAATTCACCAAGATGGTGTGAGTAACGCCATACCTACAGAAAGTAGCGATATGATTAGCAAAAGTACATAATAAGACAAAGGGCACTAACTACGCTAGTCACACACATTATTTTGCTGCTATGGAAAGAGATCCCACTGAGACTCATCACTTATTGGCCCAAAAAAACTCTTAAAAAATTCCAAGGAAAACCAAAAGAAGGAAGTCCTGAGGAATTGGGTTACAAAAGACTCAGAGCTAGATGGTATCATATCTGAAGGTAATCCCAAATCTACTGAAAATCCAGAGTAGACCCCAGGCGGAGGTTGTTGGGGATCAGGCAATCCTGATTTCTAATCATCTAGTGCAGATGTTGACGGTAAACATAGGAAGATAGAAAGCTCTGCCAGGCATTCTTCTTCCCATAAGGAGAGGGAAGAGGGCTAATGAAGCCCATATAACTCCATCAGAGAAAGGAACGAACTATGATTAAATAGGACGCATGTTGGAATCATTATTTCAAACCCTGCATGAATGTGCTTTTATAAAAAGCTGAAACATCATCATAGTATATGACACTTTAACCAAACATGAATTTTAGTTGGCAATACTTTAATTGGCAAGAAACCCCCAAATAAAATAAGATAAACAAGTAAACCAAACAAGTGATGTTATGTGTGATTAAGTACACACCTTAGGGTAAAAACCTTCACGGTGAGATAATTGGTGCCTGCTGGTACACAGTCCTAAAGTAAAGAGAGTTTGAGTGGGTTTATTAATGTTACATGCCATAGTCAGTATTAATCTCAACGATTTCTAAAAATTAACGAAACATTACAAAAATGAAAGTTTGAATGAAATATTTTTTATAAAACGATGATATCATTGATGACAATGAATTTAAATAGATTATATATATTTTTAAACAATGTGTTACAGTAGGTTGTAACTTGGTATTTTCAGTTCACAATTTTCTCAAATATTCAGATAGTTATTTCCATGTTTCAGATTAGTTGGACGGGATTATCGAAAATAAATACGAGGCATAATCAATAGACCTACAATTAATAATATGTGAAGGTTTATAAGTGAAAGATCAATTTGTATCATTGCTAAGTATCACCTTATTAATTCCACTTTAGGCAGTAGTTTTTGATTATGCTTGTTTTGCATTTATCTTTTAGATTATTCGTTTTTAAAAGTGAATTTAGTGAGCCAAATAGTTTTAAAAGACAAAGCAATACGGGGTACATGAGGGCAAGGCCCGGCGATCACCTCTCCCAATTGTTGCGGGCGGGGGGTGGGAGGGTCAGTCAGTGAGCCTTGCCATAGTAAACACAATATTGTTTTGTATTTTAAAATTGTACACAATTGCAGTGTCACTGGGTCTTGCCTAGGCAGCCCCCGCAACTGCTTTTTTTCTAATGGTTAGGGGCCATTGCTTGGCTCACTGGGTCTTCCTGAGGGAGCACCCGCTGCTGCATTTTATTTCAATGGGCGGGAGGCCGGCGACCCCACCCCAGCACAATTGCGGGGGTCGACGTGTCTTACCCTGACAGCTCCCGCAGCTACATTCTCTTTAATTGGGGGGAGGGGCCGCCAAGGCAGGAACCTTGGTAGGTCTTGCCCTGGGGCCTCTGCAGCTGCACTTTTTAAATAGTGGGCAGAGTCACCAGGGCAAAGCCTGGCAACTCCCCCAGCACAATTGCAGTGGTCGTCGTATCTTACCCTGGCGGCCCCCGAAGCGGTTTTTATGTTTTTATATTGGCGGAGGGGCCAAACTCCAGTGACCCCCCTATTAACAGTTTTGGGGGGGTAGGAAGGAGGTTTACCTTGGCCTCTGGGCTGTGGTAGGCTGTAGCAGCCAATAAGGAAATACCTTATTTGGCTTCTGCAGCTAGTCCCTAAAGCTCAATGTGAGTGCTAGTTGTATGGTGAGAACACCTGTACGTGGGACATTTAAAAATGGCAACCCACAGGATTCCAAGATGGCCGCCAGCATCAGGTAACATGCTAGCAGCCGCTTCGGAAGCCCACAGACTTTTTGTGGCTCTCCCACCACCCAAAAGCCACTAAATCAGTCTGCTAGCCACAAAGGTGTGAGGGGGTTCCCCGACCCGGAGTGGTCGGTCTGAGCGTGCCACAGCGGGCTCCTCTCTTCCCAACGTCAGGCCGAGAAGTGGTGAGGTGCGGCGCAGACTTGAAGGCACACCTGGAACCACCACCAGCGAGGCAGTGCAGCGTCTGTGTACTGTGCGCTGCGCTGCCCTGCCTGGCTCTGTATTCCAGAGCGGGACACAACGGAGCACTGGTCCCGAGTGTGTCCAGTCCCACACAGCAGTAGAGGAGATCTGTGAGCGGGCAGGGCACTCGTTGCAGGTGTGCCGCTTGAGTGCACGCTGGAGCACTCTCGAGGGGAAGTGCCCAGCACCATTTGCTGGATGCTGCGTTTTCCAACGCATAACTGCCAGAATGACAGTGCAATGACTGGAGGGGAGAGTAGCTGCATTGCATGATCTTGGGGAAGTGCTGGTGAAGGCTGCCAGTACACAGCTCAGGGAAGAACGGTGCGTTCCTCAGCACGAAAAGACCCTGGGTGGCAGCGGTGATACTGAGGGAGACCTTCCCCCGGGGAAGAACCCATTACCCAGGGGGCAACCTGCAGGTCCTGGTAGCCAAGAGGTGAGGAGGGGGCACAGGAGTGGCACTGGCCCCATATCCATATTTCTCCAGGTGACGCCTGCCCTAATCACCCGCAAATGACAGTGGACTTTAGGGGAGAGCCCCCCCCACGCATTATAGTCACTTACTCATCAGGGACTGTGAGGGAAGCCCATGACTAGCGGGAGATGTGTGACCCCTCATTGAGAAGAGAGGGATCCGGAGGGCATGCAAGCCATCCCCTGGGGATTAGCGGAAAGGCTCATGGGCGGGCCTCATACGGAGGAGCCAGAGAGGGGCTGCCCCGCATCTGATGGTTGATTGCCATTGGATTTCTCCCCCTTCCCGCACCCCCTCAGTGTGGGAGATTGGAAGCAACACGCCAGAGACCCACTGTACAGACACTGGGAGTGACAGAGAGGTGTAAGGAAGGCATGGTATCGAAGTAAGACAGACACAAGTGACCACAGTTCAAGGGTGTTAATTTAACTTTCAAATGGGTGTGATAAACGCATATCTAAACCAAGATCTAAAATGGGAGCAAGCTACGGCCATCAAATGATAAAGAATTAAATCCTAGTGTAGTTTTGTCAAAATAAAAGGGCCTATACTAAAAAACCTATTGTCAATCCTTACCTCTAATTTACAAATAGTGTGCGGGAATTGTTGTGAAGACCGTGGAGGAAGCAGGTAAGTCTTCTTATAAGTATTTATTGGGATAAACAGGTGAAAAGACCCCCAGCAACAACAGAGGCCCTTCCCCAAACCAGCAAACTTCAACTGACAAAGTTAGAACACTGTATGCAGATAAACAAGCATAGATTCTATGACCTCACCAGAATTTGAGGAAGTAAAGATTCCATTATAATAGATTATAATAGATTACCTGCTATCTGGGCCTGCTATCTGGGACAACATCACAACACATCTCCCTTTTTTTTTTTAACATCTCCTTCAGAAAAACAAGTTTTGCTTGTCACACATGACATTTTCTTACAGTGGCAACTCTATCTTTATTCCATACTTGTCCAACAGCCACGGGTACCGCACCTTTCATAACCGCTACCACCCTAACTGGATCTGAATACAGAGAATTTCCCTTTTTCTTAACTACTCCCTTCTTTATCCTGACCCAGTCTCCACATTCCACATGCAATTCCTTTCTGCCTCTCCTTTCATTCTCACGCATGACCCATTCGCTCTTCTTCCTTTTAAGAGCATTTTTCACTTCGTCAATCACGACATCTGACTCCCGGCTCCTACCACGCCACAGAGGACATGCCATGGAAAAAGGCTTGCGTCCCCTCATGAGTTCAAATGGACACAGTCCTGTGGTAGCATGAGGCGCCATGCGCAATGCCTACATCCTATTCTGAATAGTCGCTAACTTATCGAAACCACACTCTTCCCCCATGCGAATGCTTTCCATCACACATCTATTCAATCTTTCACTACTCCATTTGTCTCGGGGTGATACAAAGCAGCCCTTTTATGACCCACTCCACATTTTTTTAAGTAATTGGGAAAACATTCACCGGTGAACTGAGGACCATTGTCAGTCCGAACACTTACTGGAAGACCCTCACTAGCGAAGAACTCTTGCAATACCCTGACCATGCTTTCTCCTGAAATTTCTCTCACAATTTTAAAATCTGCCCACCTGGAAAATAGATCCACAACCAAAACTATGAACTTTCTCCAACCATATCCTAGATCGACAGGGCCCAATATATCCATAGCCACGTCACTCCAGATCCTAGGTGGAACTCCAATATCAACCAATGGCTGCTTCCTACCTACCATACCCTTACCACTCTTGATACATAAATGACATTCAGCTAACCGGCTCTCAACCTCCTTGTCGAAACCCGGCCACCAATAATCTGTTCTCAATACTCCCTTGGTCTTGGTGACACCAATGTGGCCACTATAACGGAATCACCGCCCTCTCCCATCTGAACAATATGTCATTAGCAACGGATAGTTCATCTCTCACCTCCCAATACGGTTTCACTCCCTCCGCCAACTCTGATTTATTCGGCCAAGTTGTAGACACCACATACAGGATCAC
The DNA here is from genome assembly GCF_040938575.1 of Ambystoma mexicanum. Lineage (NCBI taxonomy): Eukaryota > Metazoa > Chordata > Amphibia > Caudata > Ambystomatidae > Ambystoma > Ambystoma mexicanum. Next base: position 764,318,370 of record NC_090935.1, read on the forward strand.
TTTACTGATTATCTCATCCTTTCTTATTTCATCTAGCCACTCTTGTCTCGATACAATTCCATCTGTGTTCACGAACACCATTTCCATATCCTCATCCTCCAACATATCCTGGGAGGAGACTCTCACCCTTGATAAACTATCAGCAAATGTGTTGTCTTTTCCGGGTATTACTTCCATTCTAAAACTATGTGCTTGCATCCTAGTGACCCAGCCTGCTACCCTGATCTAAGCCCTTAGTTTCAAAAATGACCTTCAAAGGTTTGTGATCCGTCTGAATCACAAATTCCACACCCCAAACAAAATTTCTAAACCGCTCAACAGCCCAATAACATGCCAGAACTTCTTTTTCAAGCGCCAAATAATCTTAATTCTACGCCCTTCAGGCACCGTGATGCATGTGCTATCACCTCTTCCAATCCATTCTATTGCTTCTGTGAAAGTACAGCACCCAGACCACCCTCGCTAGCGTCCACAATAATAATAAATAATTTTCCTGTGTCAAAACAACCTAAGGGACGAGCCATGTCTATCTATTCCTTGATTCTAGCAAACCCCAAATCACACTGTCGATTCCAAATGAAATCAGCACCCTTCCTCAAAATTTTCCTCATTTCCTGTACTTTGGACGCATAGTTCACTACGAATTTTTGATAAAATTCAGTCATGCCCAAAAATTAACGTAGTTCTCTTTTGGTGGTTGGCTTCTCAATCTCCTTTATAGAATTAATCATACCCTCTTTGGGTCTAACACCATCACCAGATACTTTGTGACCTAGATAATCCACTTTAGATACAGCAAATTTACATTTCTCCTCCCTTAAAGTTATGCCCCTCTCCTCAAAAATCTTCAACACTCTACCCAAATTCCTGTCATGCTCCTCTAGCGTTTCACCACTTTTTAACACATCGTCTTGGAAGCAAAATACTCCCCTCAAACCTCTCAGCAGACGATCCATAATCTTCTGAAATACCGATGAGGCTGATGCCAAACCAAACGGCATCCTTCTGAAATGAAACACTCCATCGTGGGTGATAGAGGCTGTAACTTTCATACACCATTCCTCTAGTTCAACTTGGTGATATGCAGATGTCATATCAAGTTTTGAAAAAAACTTGCCTCTACCAACCATGGTTAACATCTCACCCATGTTTGGCAGTGGATGCCTATCAACCATCACACATTTGTTAAGCTCACGCATGTCTACGCACAGCCTTAGATCACCTGAACTCTTTTTGACAACCACAACAGGGGATACCCACTCAACTCCACCCGCTCTTTCAATGACGCCCAACTGTAACAATTTCTCTAGCTCTCTTTTAACACCTTCTCGTAGAGAAAAGGGGACCGACCTAAGTTTTGCCACAACAGGCGTACTGCCCTTCCTTAATATTATTTGGTGCTGAAACCCTTTTACTCTCCCCAATGTCTTATCAAACATTCTTCCATACTCTGACGCATACTTGCTGGAAGCTGAGCATGACAACACTTGCAGTACTTGTTCTGGTTGATTGGGGTCGAGTCTGATGGCTTAATTCTTCTGTTCCCTCCATCCCAGTAAGGATTGACCTTTCTGAGTAATGTACACCTTGCCATCACATTTACGCCCCTTAAATTCAAATTTACTCCACACATAGCCCAAGAGGTCAATCCTATCCTGATTATAGCCACCGGGATTTATGTCAGGTTCTGACAATTCTGACAGCATGCCTTTCATCTCCCCCTCAAACACACTACTAGACACTAAAGTAATCTTCGAACCAGAATCAGCCATCATGGAAACCCTATGACCATTCACTTTCAACACCGCACACGGACATTCACAGTCATCTGAGCTTTCACCCTCCATAACAACATTAACGGTATTAACGATAACATTCTGCATCGGCAGCGTTATTTCCTCCTCTGACGACCTTCCATCTTCTTCCTCATTCACATAAAGGACCTTCCTATGACCCGCCTAGCCAAACTGGTAATTCCTGCAACAGTTCGCAAAATGTCCTCCCCTTTTGCATTCCGCACAAATAGTTCTGCGACCAGGACACACGATAGAGGAGGCAAAATGCGTACTACTCGCGCATCTAAAACATAGTCTTTCGTCTTTCCTTTCATCTTTCAGTTCTTTGCAGTGATGCATCTTGATTCTTTCTTTCTTCCACAGCAATCCGACTAGTTTGTCTATTCCTTCCCCTCCTTTTGCTCTTCGCATCTACCATGTTAAGTATTTCAGTCTCGTTTTCCTTTGGCTCTCCCATCTCACTCTTTGATAGTTTAGCCACACAGGCTAGAGAATGTTCCACGCGCTTGGCCAGATCTAATACTTCATCCAAACTAGGCTTGTCTCTTAACCATAGTTCCTCTCGAATTTTATTGGATCTACAATGTGTCATGAACTGATCACGGATGTGTTCGTCAAAGGCCTCCTGGAATTTACAAGATAATGCCAGGTGTCACAACGCTGTCACATATTCTTCCATGGATTCTCCATGGGCCTGCACTCGCATGCAAAAATGATATCGCTCCAGGATTGTGCTAGTTTTGGGGTTAAAATGCTTGTCGAGTTTCAATAAGGCCAAGTCAAACTCATTCATATCATCACCGCTACCATCCCCGGACGGTTGGGGAAGCGTTTCGTATATCCTTTCACCTTCATACCCCAGGAAATGTAACAGCAGTGCCAATTTCCTTTCGCTAGAATACGACGTTCCTCCAGCAGCTTTCATATAGTGTAAAAATCCTTGACGACATTGGGGCCACGCTATTTTTGCAGAGCCAGGAATTGGCATAAAATTAGGTGGGCCTGCTATTCCCGGCAAAGCTGCCATGCTCTTGAGGCTGTAACGACTGCACCTCTATCCTCAACTTTCTTCGCCACCAGCAGCTTTGGGAAAGCTTGTTGTGCAAACTGAACACAATGGCAGTCACAAAACAAAGCACAGCTCTCCTGGGTGCCTTGTTAATCAAATCACAACTTTCTGTGGTGCACAGTCTTTGCTGGGTAATTCTCTGCCAGTTACAGTAGTGATCCAATGACCTTCACGGAGCCAAACCACTGATATTGAGGTCCGACACCCTTGACACTCTGCTCTTCTAATGTTCCTCCTGCTTACAGTGCCAGTGAATTAGGATGGTTGCGAGGAGACTTCAATCCCTTACAACGTGCACACGAACTTCAACGAAACCCCTAATGCGCCTTCAATACCGAACATTCGGTAGGCTTCCTGGTGCTTCCCTTTGATTTCACGCTGCGTTGCTGCTACAGAGAACTGGATGATCTCCCTCCTCCTGTCTTCCCCTCCCCTTTCAGGAACTGAGCGGCGGCTTCCAGACGGTCGCTGCGTGGATCGGAACAGCACCGCTCCACCCGCATCGATACAGGGGAAGGACGGAACCCCTGTGGAGCGCTGCACCGACACAGCGAATAACGGCCGGGAGGGGAGGGAAGGAAAACGGGCACGACGGCAGCGTAACTTGGGGTTTCCAACAAGGAAAGTGGCGCAGGCACTTACTTGAGGATCGAGCTGCCGGACTCTGCTTGGTGGCCGCTCAACACCGGGAAGTGGCGGAGCGGCCAATCGTACGAAATAACATACGGGGAAACTTGTCCGTGGACCGCCGCTGCTACGCTTGGGGGGAAAGCTGAGCGGCAGGTGTGGGATCACCACTGGAGGTCTCCTGTTAACATCCCATCCTCGTCGCCATTGTTGTGAAGACCGTGGAGGAAGCAGGTAAGTCTTCTTATAAGTATTTATTGAGATAAACAGGTGAAAAGACTCCCAGCAACAACAGAGGCTCTTCCCCAAACCAGCAAACTTCAACTGACAAAGTTAGAACACTGTATGCAGATAAACAAGCATAGATTTTATGACCTCACCAGAACTTGAGGCAGTAAAGATTCCATGATAATAGATTACCTGCTATCTGGGCCTGCTATCGGGGACAACATCACAATACAAATGTCCATGAAAAAGAGAAGTGTTCACAAAATGATAAGTCAGGATGCTTGGGCTGTTGGCCTCCCTTCACCATGTTTTCAGCACGGGGCAAGGCGGTTCTCACTCGAGCCAAACACACACTCTGGCTTCCTTGACACAAGGATCCAGTTCCAATTCCAGCATCAGGGCCTTCTGTGCTCAAGTCTCTCTTCCATCAAAGTCTCTTGATTCTGAGGGCCTGATGTACAAAACAAAAATAGAAAGTTATTTTCTTCTTATAATTATATGATTTGGGTGTCTCTCACCGGATCCCCCTCAGCTGGGCTCAGATCACTTTATCCGGTCTCTGGTGACTCACAGTTCACCCCGGATACCCCTCAGCTGGACTCAGATCCCTTCTTCACATTCAATTGGGCTCGGATCAATTGCAGTTCACTTTATACTTTTCGAAGACTTTCGAATGTGCACAGGTTTTAGTTCGACCCGTCGTAGGACCACTTCGATACAAAGTTCCTTTTTTACAATGTAGTTGCTGTTCAGTTGGATACCTTACAGAGACCTTTGAATGAGCACCCACGTGGCGCCGGACCACTCTGTACCCGGTATCTTATTTGGCTTTTGCAAAGTACATTCCCTCCTTTAGTTTCCAGTTGTTCGCACCTCTCATCACGTACGCTTCAAACACTGTGCTTTGGCGATTTCTTCATACAATGTTGCTGCTTGCAACCTTCGGTTCAAACGGGAGCCGATTTAGTATCGGTTTCTCCGACTCACCGGCTGTGCTGCTTTTACTGGTGCTGCTTTCTTGCAAGAGCTGAGGACAGTACCACAGTGGCAATCGCTCCTCCCGGCGTGGGTTATCAATACGGGAGCTCTCCGGACACCTTTGATGCAGTGTGAGAGAGATCAGCGTCAGTTCCCGGTCTTAGGCTTCTCACTTTTCAAGGCTTGTGAAAGTACTGGTTTCTAGAGGCCAAGGGCTCTTCCCTCCTTGCAACCCTGTGCGGTCTTACCACCTCTCTACCTGTGCTAAATCGCCACCCTGGAACTGCTGCTTCGCTCAGTGTTCTTTCATGCTCCACCTTTTATTCGTGTCGGGAAGTGTGATGAAAGTCAGATGTGTGTAATGATTAGTAATTACCTGACCTTGGCTGACCAGGTTGTTGGGACATGTCAGGTATACGGCTCTGGTGTTAGTCCGTTGTCACTCATGATGAACTGTCTGTGAGAAAATGTTCATGTTGGGAAGAGGGTTTAGGGGATTGAGCTTCTAGGTATCCTACCTGGTAGCATGGGGAAAAGGTGTTACAGGAAAGGGGATACTGCATTTCACCCTTCGGTGCCCCACTTTCACACACCGGAGACCCCTCATCCAGTTGATCTTCCCGCACGGATCCACCCCCAGGAACTGGATCCAATAGCAATGGCTGTGTCCTGGCCACCTGGAGGACAGATCCCTGGGGACTAGTGGGAGGGACACCTTCATGTTTCTCACAGAGGCTGGCCACCACGCTTCTCCTTCCGCACCCACATAGCCAGAGAGGACTTAAGCAGCACACCAGAGGTCCACAGAACGGACACTGGGTGTGGAAGTGAAACAGGCACTCAACGCAGGAAATTGCTAATGGCCTGGGGCCCTGGGAGGAGACAGGGGAATGTCGAAGGCCAAGTCATTGAAGCAGGCCGCCGCCACAGGGGACTGCTGGACACTCTTCCTACCATATGGGGTCCGGTGAGGTGAGAGGGTCCAATAAAAAATCGTCTAACATGGCGGCCCAGGGGGAGTCCCCAAGGGCGGGGGTGTCGGAGCCCATATCACGACAGGACTTGCATAATGATTTAATGAACCTGTAAACATCTCTAACCAAGGCCTTTCAAGAGCAGTTTCAACTAATGAGTTCGGACCTCAGTACAACATTTATCGGAAATGGTGCAAGAAGTGGGCTAACTAGGTAAAAGGACAGATCTCCTCGAAAGCAGTCTTCAGGAGGTGGAAACGGACACAAAAGAAAACAGCAAGGCCATTGAACGACTGAATGTTGTGTGAGACAGGCATGGTATCAATAGAGAAACAGACTCAAAGTAACAGTTTGAAAACCTTTAACTTTGTGTGGTTGGTGTAATGCCTACCTGGCCCTAACTCTAAGGGGGTTGTTCCCTCAACTGATGCTTCTAAGGGCTGTCAATGTCTAAGTCCAAAACCAAAATACGTCTGTGTCTAAACCCATGCTTGCCCTCACTCTTAGCCAAAATGTGATATGGGGTTTTTAAAGGAAAAATGGTGGCTCAAAAGAAATATAAACCACAGCTGGTTTCAGGTAGCCTTACCAATAGGTGTAGTTCTGCCAGTTTCAAAAAGGTAGTTCTTGGAACCTTCCAAGTAGAGCTATTGCAGCAAATCAATAAAGTTCACAATGTCTCTGGTTCCCTTGAGGTTCCCTTCCCCAAGCTTTGATTCTTCCAGTTCCAAACAGATAAAAAGACAGAGTTCCTGTTCGGCCTCTCAGGGTTCCGTTTCCCCAAGCCTAGGACTTTCCTGTAAAGTTCCCAATGTCTCTATGGGCCTCTTAGGGTTCCCGTTCCCCCAATCTTAGGCCCCTTTTGGTCTTCAAACAAATAATTCTACTTGTCAGGATGCACCTTTCAATGTATAGTTCTTTCATGGGGGTAATGTCAGAGACTTTTGAGAATGCCAGGCACTTTGCTCCTACCATGCGCGTCCACTCTGACTTCTAGTTCACTCCTTATTCTCTGCACCTTCCTTCTGGCACCTTTTCCCTTTTGTGCCTCTTTCACTCTGTTCTTTTTCACTTCACTGCGCTTCCTACACACCTTATTTTCTGTTCTGCACACTTGCATCCTCTTTTCACCTTGCTGTGCCTCTTGCACACTTCTCTTTACTTTTTCATGCACTCTTGCATCTTCATTTCCCATTCCTGTGCTTCTTGCATACTCTGTTTTGGTTTTGGGTCGCTCACACCCTTTTTACCATTTTCGGGTCACTCGCACCTTTCTCCTTGCTTTCGGTTCACTTTCTTTTCTCTTTGGTTTGCGTGCCGCTATCGGACTATCTCTTGCTCCTTCTGTCTTTTAGGTTTCCATGCTGCTAGCGCACTTACTATCGCTTTGCTTTCTCTTGCTTTCAATTGTCGGGCCGCTTGCCAGCTTCCACTGCTTCTGCGCCCACTCCAGCCACCAGCATGCTACCGAGTTTCTCTCTCTCTCTCTCTAATTCGTGACACTCACCAAAGTATCACAGCGCTGACGAGCAGTTCTCCAGGGTCTTGGATTGAGGTCAGGGTCTTACCACCTGCCCCTCAGTCACCCCTGGGACCGCCACATGTCCTAGGGAAATGAGCACTGGCCTGAACACGCCCAACAGCCTGCAATTCATCCCGCTCCAGCTCCTTGGAGACATGGCTTCCTCGCCACGCTGCAGTCCATCTAACACACCAGGCCAGTGTCTCAGCATCCTGCACTCCACTGGGTCTTCCAGGCTCCTCCTTCTGCAGCCTTCTGCTCCTTGGCCTCCAAGTTCCATCCAGCAAACCCAGCTCACTCATTGCTTCTGGCAGAACCACACCCGTTTTACATTTTTTTATTTTATTGTTTTTTTAATAATGTGCCTAATACCATACCAGAGTTCGGTTTCTAATCGCGGATCCGGGATTCAAACCTCTGTTGCTCTGTGTGGTCTTGTTTTCCAAGACCAGCGTGTTGCCCCTGTGTGTTCCCCCGTTCACTTTTATAGTGTAGTGGAGACAAGTGTAGTCAGATATTCACAGTTGTAGTAAAGTGCCTGACCTTGCCGGACTCTAATAGTGGAACAGCCTAATGGTGTTATGTAGTAGGCCTCTCTTTGCAGCTCCATGCTGTTCCTGTGGGTAATCCGCATTGCTCTCAATCGCCTCTTCCTCGTCCCAGTACTTATTGGAACTGTGGAGGGGGAGATGGAGTGAGATTGGAAATACCCCATAAAGGCTGAGGGAGAGTGGGTTGGTGGACAATTGGGAAGGGGGAATACCATGTTTTACCCTTGGGCATTCTCCTCCCAATCCCCTGTAACCCTCCACTCAGGTGATCCTCCCTCACTTGTCCACCCCCAGGGTCAGGATCCAAAAGCGATGGCCGTTCCCTGGTCACCTGAATGGAAGATCCCCTTGGAGTAGGTGGGAGAATACCATCAGGTTTCTCACAGTTGCCACACAAAATCTCAAATTGCAAATGGAGGACGTGGATAATAGTCCACGGAGGACTAATATTCGGGTCAGAAAACGTACCAGAGAAAATATCAGATAAGGAGCTGAAGCAGCAGGTCCAGAAGATATTTGCAGACATCTTGGAAGATTCAAGCCCTGAAAAGGTGGGACTGGACCAAATCCACAGAACGGGAAGGACAATGAGAGGCCCCAATGGTAGGCAGCCGAAAGTCCTAACAGCTTTTTCGTAGTTCTCATAGAAAGACGCAATGTTACGTGCAACAAGGGAAAAAGAACTGCTGAGATATGTGAGGTGCAAAACTTTGTGAAGGTTTTTCAAAAGATGCCATTTTAGTAAATTAAAAGTTTGGATAAACAAACACCTCACTATCGCTGCCCGGACGATGATTTCCCTGCCTAAAATAAAGACACTCTAACTAAAAGTTTCTCTCTCTCACACCTGTACATACAACTCAACAAGGTGATATATGGGAGTTTGTTAGGGAGAATTCTCATTCTATGGTTAATTTCCCTTACCTATAGAGTCCCCCAGCAGCTTTGCTGGATTTGAAGGGTTTGTTTCTTTTTACCTGCTAACAGTGAGGCTCTTTTTCCCACTCTTAGGCATTTTTGCTATGTGTGTTCTAGGCTATTTTTTTGTGTTTCGTCCTTATGGGATTTTCTCAACCCCATAGGAACCATCTTTATTCACATGTGTTACACAGCACCTTCAGCGCAGTGACACAGGGGTGTCGTAGCGACCCCCAAACATAGACTCCATACCCTGGGACTGACTACTGTCTCCCAGGGCATGTAAAGTCCCAATTGACTTTACTAGTCAAATCCGATGAACTAAACCAGTACAACCCATCTTACTATGGAGGTACTGGAAGGGGTTAATAGTTTTTCCCCTATGTTCATTTTCGAGAGTGTACCCTACAGTAACTCTCTCAAAAGTTTCTGGCTGGTGGCAGTGGTTACTACCATAAATATTCGACCACAAATATTTCCCTATGGGATTTTCCCATTGTTCGAGGCTACCACTTTTTCTGACAGCCTCTAACATACCGCCAGTGCATTTTAATATTAACTTTGCTCCGGTAGGTATTATTTTCCAGAACTTTAATATAACTTCTGTCTCGTGTCTTTCTCTACGATCCTAACCCAGGTCGGGGATCCTTTGTTTGTCAGTTTGGCGGGCTTCTGCCCAGAAGCCCTCCTTCCGGCGCCACTGAGTCTGGGGTGGGTCTGGGGTGGGTCCATTGTGTGGGAGGGGGTTTAGGACCCCTGGACAGGATTGCCTCAGTTGGAGGGTCTCCCGCCAAGATAACCACTCCACTGTGTGAGTGACAGCTAGGCTGTATGAATGGGGATCTTTTTGCATAAAAGCAGGGTCCTGAGGACTATAAGAGCAAGACGTTGCCACTGGAACTAAGAAGCCGAAGAGGAGAGAAGCCAAAGACATCTGCAACGACTGAACCACCGGTGAAGCCCTGCTGCAGCGTCTCACCACTTTACTCCACACGACAAGAGAAGATCTTCATTTGCAAGAGCCTTCTTCCCTTGAGCTGGTGGGGCCAACCAGTTTGCCAATCGCATTCCCGGACCTACCTTGGTCGAATCTCCCATACCCTGTACTCGCAGACCGGATAGCCAGGCACCAGTCCACCCGGACTGCGATTTAAAGGAGCATACCTTTTATTCGTCGGGCAGCACCGTGGCTGGTTTCATCCCTGGGTAGTGCAGTAACTCAAACCTTCCTCCACTACGAGAGCCTCTCTTCCTCTGCTGGATCCCCCGAACTGCAGGAACTACCAGGAACAACCGCCACCGCAGGAGCCACGTCATCATTTTAAGGTACATTGTTCCGCCAGGCAGCCCTTTCTTCGCGGTAGTGCTAAAGGTGTTTTAAATCCTTTACCTACCTGTTGGGTTGGCCGCCCCTCTCTCTTAACATTGTCTTTCCTTTGCAACCACCACTTCAAATATCGTTAACCAAAGACTTGACTGCAGCGACAAGAACATTTTGCTCCTGGGCCCTTGCCCTGTACCACTAACTCTGGCACAGGCCTACTGACTCTGGTCACATTTGTTAGACCTGCCTTCTCGAGATTGATTCTCCATTCGAACTGTGTGGTGCACCCCTTTCTTATAACCACCCTTTCTTCCCACTGCATAATCATTGTGAAATGCCATTTTGCTCAGTTTTCATTTGAAGTATTGCCTATACTGATGCACTGCCTTGCTGAACTGATTCACAACTGAGGGGGAAGTGTTGCTAGGGTGCATAAGAACCTATTTCTGAATAACTTGTGCTTTCCCTCCCTTGTGAGGAATTGTTAGAGGATCCCTTGTTTGTAGTTTTCACTGTGCCGTTTTGCTCAGTTTTCACTCTGGTTCACTTGGTCTACAATTCATATAGGGAGTGTGTATACTTTTCCTTGACTTAATTTAACTTGCTTGATACTTGTGATACATGTACTTTCTTAGAAGTGTATAAAATAAATATATACATATTTATTAACTACAAAGCTTTGGTCAGTGTTTTCTTGTGCCATAGTATTATAGGCCTAATGTGTAAACCCTGAATACTGCTCATCTCCCTCTTGAGATAAGTCTGACTGCTCAGCCACAGCTACCAACTAAATCTTTGTGGTACAGACTGATACCAAAGCGGATTTATTGCTCTCACCTGTAGTCCTAATCTGGTGTAGTGCTCCCTAAGGGAACTGCACTGGATTCTGCCTAACAGAGTTCAAAAGAAACAAATATAACAGTTAGGTTCACAATATGATAACTGTCTTTCCTTATAATCTGGATGAATTTTCCTTCCCCAGATTCGAGCAGGATTCTCAACAGTTCCAAAAGAATAATGAAATCCTGCCCTGTAACAAAAAGGTCCAATGCAGTTCTTTTGATTTCAACTTAGCAACAAAAGGTTCCAACACTTTCAGAATTGCCCAACAAGGTTTCTTTCTCTTCCACTTGTGATATTAAGAAAAACAACCTGCTTTGTATAAGAACATTTCCTTAGTTCATTAGTATTAATATCAATTGTCTATGTCAGGACTATTCAGCCACCACACATTAGTTTAGAAATGATTATACATTTCTGCATCAGTTTATACAACATTGGCTTCAGCAATTAAAGTTTGTCAGGATGATTTGGCAATATTTCACCAAAACAAATCGATGATTCTACCACTGCTTCTTTGTGACTCGCCAGCACCACTTCATAGCACTTCATCAACTTCCATCTGGTTTACTTCCATGTCAGGCCTACTACTGCTTCTTCATGACTTGTTAACACTGTTATATGTTATGTTGATTTGTACCGACACCACTACCACCCAGGAACAGTCTCCAGGCACTTGCGCAGCTCTGCAAGAAAGGGGGTGGGGAGGTTAGTGAGGATAGGGTGAGAGGATATGTTCAGAACAAGGAGGAACTGGAGTCTGTGAGTGTTGTTTTGCATGTGGGAGTTTGTGCGGGAGGCCGTATGTGTAAGATTCAGTGCCTCAGGTGTGTAATAGTTTTGTGTTGGTGTTAGTGTGTTGTTTGGGGTTGTGGTGAGTTTGGTTGTGCGCACTGGTTAGATAGTGTCCATAAGGGATCCAGAATCACGGGTGGCCATAGCTGTAAGATTATTCGGTGTATTGATGTGTAATTGCGTTGTTGATGGTTTTATGGACTATGTGGGTAGTTGACCCTATGTGTGCTTCAGCATCTAGAGATGCTGGATGTTAACATAGAATAGATTTTTGGTTTTTTCTTTATGTGTAGTGTGGCTACCCCATGGTCTGGTATTGCGTCAGTTATGTTGGAGGAGCAGGAAGGGGAGAATGGGTTAGTCAGTAGGTAGGTTTGTTGGAGTCTCTGGCGCAACTCTTTGGTTGCCGCTTGATGGTATCTAGCCTGGTTCATGGTTGTGGTTCTTTGGCCCATCTTGTCTCCACTCTAGTTGTTTGTCTGTGATGTTATTGTTGCCGGTGTCCTTCGAGGTTGTCATTGTCTGTTGAATAACCAGGTTTTGAGCCGTCTCCTGAAGGTGATGTGGTCTTCTGTGGTTCGGATTTCTTTGGGCATGGTGTTCCATATGTTAGCAATTAGACGCGAGAACACTGTGTTGCCGAATTCTCTTTTTTCATAGTGTTTTGCCTCTATTTGTAGGTCGCTGCTGGATCTTAGGTCCCTTCCTGGGCAATACCAGCTAATCTTGTCTTGGAGGAATTCAGCCCCTTGTCTGTGCAAGGCTTTGTAGGCAACGCAGAGTGCTTTGAATTTGATGCACTGTTTTACTGGTAACCAGTGTAGTCTTTACAGAGCTAGAGTGATTTCTCTTCTGTTTAGTCTTAATAGGACACTGCTTCATAACACTTCATCAACTTCCACGTGGTATACTCCCAAGCCAGGCCTTCTACTTCAAAGTTCTCTATTTTGGTATACTCTCCTGCCACAACAGAATAAAGTTTTACTACAACCTCTGACCTGGTGTACTTTCCTGCCAAGTCAGAAAACTACGAACTACAAGTGCTTCTGTGGTTAAGATCAGCTCATAACAACTTAGCAATGTCTCTTGTTTCACAACACCATGTTTTAAGTATTTCTTCAGGGAAGACAAGATTCACATTGGTGCTCTTTATTACACTTTTGTGATTTTCACAACCTCTGCAAGGTATGCTGCACTCCTTCCGAACATCCTTTACTAAAAGGGCAGCCTTCCTGCCACTCTTGTTTCCACACTTCTTCATTAACCAAATACTAACAATAATTTGGTCTCACTCTGACTCTTCTTTGGATTTGGCAACGTGGGTTTACACCAACTTCCTTTATGCACTTCTTCATACATGGGCAATAAGCTTTACAAACCTTTGGACTCTCATTTGCCTCCTCTTGGCTTCGGCAATGATTGTTAGTTTTAATTTGCCTTTTTTAACTTTCTTTTGGCTTTGGCAAAGGCAGTTGCATTGGGTTCTTGAATTACTGCCCCATCTTGTTGCTGGCTATCAAATAAACCTGCATGCTTATAATCACAGTCAGATTGTGTTACAAATGAATGCTTTCTCTGCATTCTGCAAGTTCGGTATTCAAAATTGCCTTTCTTCTTTTTTTTACCCTCTACACGTTTGATTTCTCATGTTAAAGTACCTGTTCTGAGCAAGCGAGTGGCTACGGAGCGCTCCAGTGTCACAATAGCTTAGTGAACTCACCGGGTCTGGCGTGCGTGTCCATTTCCCTCGCTGCTTCCAGGTCCTCTGCCTCAGCTGCTTCTCACAGTCCGCAAAACCTGCTACTTCCAGTCTGCCGTGGCCCGTGCCACTCACACACAGAACTTCCTCTGCTCCAAAAGCTTTTCAAACTTTTGCTTCCTACTGCGCAGCCTCTGAAATTCAGGTCTCCAGGGGGGAAGCTTCTCTTTCTATGATGTTTCCCACTACGCAACCTCTGCAATGAAGGCTTCTGGAGGTGAAGACTGTCTCAGGGCCGGCTACTGCTTGACACTTGACAGTGGTCCAGGAGTCTTCTTTCTCCTCCAGGCTTTGCCTCTTCTGCAACATGAAGAGTCCACAACTCGTCCATTAACGAGTACTGCTCTGCTCCTACTCCTTCTTACCAATGGTCTGCACCTCAGGGGGCCTTTTCAGCCTCCCTCAGGTGTGGGTCATTTCCATTAAAAAGCTCCGCTTTGAGGCATTCCAAGATGGCTAGCGACCTGTGAGGACATGTTATCCAGTCCTCTGTCTGGGCCCACAGAAGCAGGCCTACGGGGTGACAAATAAAGGAAAGTGGACCCACTGTTGGCTTTGTTATCCTGAGCAGCTGGAACGCTGAGATCTGATACATGCCTGGCAAGACAACGGGAAGTTGTGCCCCGCAGCTAAGTAGCTCCGAGTCTCAGCGGGGTAGGACCTCCCATTTAGGTAGCAACGTGTCCGCCATAGGCAAAGAGGAACGTTCCCGACGATTGCCAGAGTAAGAACTGTGGCCGATGTGTGGCTAGCAGAGCAGTGGGGACGGGTGCCGTGGCCCAATAAGACTAAACTGGGGGCGGAGAGCAACCCAATGAGGGACAGAGCTGCAACAGGAGGCTTCACCGGGCCACTCAGAATGCTGAGGAGAGGCAAACTAGCCCCAGTTCTGTGAAGCAGTGAGTGCGGGGGCGAGGGAGGGGTAAACTCTCCCCCCAGGGCCTGTGGGCACAGCCCACAACACCGGGCCACGGTGAAGGCCCCTGCCCTCACTCAGAGACTAGCGAGAGGGAGCAGTCGCACAGAAACGGCAAGGGGGAGAGTGAAGTGGCGCTGAACAACTCCCTCCCTGTGGTGGCATCAGCGCTCCCACACAAGGAGCAACGCGACCCACAACAGACAATCAAAAGCAGCAACTGTAAACACAGGGTGCACGCCAAGTGTGGAGCACAGAGGAGCAGGACCGGGCCCTGGGGTCTAGTTAATAGTGGCAAGCATAAATAAGGAGAGACGTAGGGGTGATCCATTTTTGATCCTCCTCCCCTCACGGCCACCTACTTTCTGAACTTATACCTTGGCCCTGAGCACTATCTGGCATATAGGAGCATAGTCAAGATCGCCTGGCCCGGAGGGTATAGCGGGGTGAAGTGAAAGAGTGTCCCCGATCCGCAAAGCATCCTGAGAACACTGCGCCCATCAGGGTTGGGCATGCCAAGAGGACCACTGATGCCTGCCTATGTTAGGGTTACACTTGGCTGTGAAAGGGTATAGGCATTGGGAGGATCAAGACTGGCTATCCGTCCGGAGGACCTTGGCCCTAACAACACTGCAGTTTGTGGAAAGACTGAGTGAGCAAAATAGAGCAGCTTGGGCGATTGTCCGATTGACCGGATAAAGAGAGGCGAGAGCCCCACAGAAGCCAGGAGGAAAAACACTCTGGCTAAACTTAAAGGGTCGTCCGATCCACAAGGGGGACAGTTGGAGGGGTGTTGGCATCAACATCCGGAAGAAGCTTTGATGGCAGGCTCTGGGAAACAGCTGAGAAGTGCAGCCAAGGAGGGGCAACCACATACCATGGCCCTGAATAAAGAAGATCTACAGGAGTGTTTTAAAGGCAAAGAGGACAGAATGGTGAACTTCTTCCAAGACCAACTTGCTAAAATGAAGGACGATCTGCAGGAAGTTAGGAAGGAAATTAACAACATAGGCACCAGAGTGGGCATAACTGAACTTGGTCTGTCAGAAGTAGCAGAGGAGGTCAGACAGAACAGTGATCTCCTGGAGCAAGTAGCCAGGGCCACCCATAATCTCGAGTTGCAATCAGAAGATCTGGAAAATCTTTCCCACAGGTCAAACATCCAGGTGAAAGGCCTGAGCGAAGGAATTCTTGACACGGATCTGAGGGACACTATACAACAATGCTTTGGAAGCCTCTTGACGGAGATACAACCGGTAGAAGGGAGGATAAAACGGGTGCATAGGGTGGGTACCAAGAGACAGGGCCCAGGGACGAGGCCAAGAGATGTCCTGGTGGCCTTATCATCATATACAATGAAAGAAGATATACTCAGTGAAGCATCCAGGAGTAACAATCAATGGGCCCAAAGCCAATTGTATCAGGACTTGGCACTATCCATGCTACAAAAAAGGAAAGCTATGAACCCAGTGACCTAGTTGCCAAAAACATCTCTTACAAGTGAACATTCCTGTTTGGGCTCCTCTTCGTGTCGGAGAGCAGGCAACAGCGAGTCAAGGCGTGCGAAGAGGGACTGTGGGTAATGAATGTGGAGGAAGAAGAAAGGCACCCGCTGCAAGCCTTTAGATCCTTGTTTCCTAAAGGAGGCATTAAACCTTGGCAATGGTGTGGAGAGCGAGGAAGGAGAGGCAACAGAGGCATACAGCTGAAAGGCCCTCTAACCAAAATAGGGGATTCAAGCCCCACCGAAGAAAAATGACAATGCACCTGGGTCTTGTATCATAATCACTTAAGCCATACTGTCAGTTGGAGTAAGGCAGAGGACTGGAGTATAGGGATCCTGTTTGGTGGCTGCAGGTAGGAGGTGGACCAAACAGGCCGAGACGCAGGGAGGGAAGTCGAAGAGGTATTATGGAATCTGACAGGGTGGGTAGTTCACCCCCACAGGGGAGGTTCCCAGGGTTGAAACAGGACAGATGCTACAGGATAGCCTCTGGGGTAGTTCTTGGGAACACTGGCCCTGAACGGGAAAGGGGAGGGGGAGTTTATGGTAAAGGTGTTACGGAGGGAGTTGAGTTTAGGGAAATTTGGGGGCAGGTGGAAGTGCCTGAGTGGAAGGGAGGGGAAGGGAAAAGGGAGGGAGGGTGACCCATGCCTGTAGAACAAGCTCGAAATACATTACAGCTACGGTAAAGGTAAGGAAGAGGGGAAAGACCCATAAAAGGAACAATGTAATTTACAATTATATCACATAATGTAAGGGGATTAGGAGAAGATGGGAGAGATGGGGAATATACACATGGGGCGATGTATATGAAGACGGGGTGTTCAGGGAGCTTGACTCAATGCAGGAAAAGGAGGAGGTGCCAGGCGGGCAGTTTCTTTGGTATCAAAGAGTCCGAAAGGCGGCCAGAGAAAACTGTGAGGGTTGGCCGGAGGAACCACCAGCGGACCCATTGTTGACCCTGATGTATAACTTGAGCGATGGCTGGCGGCCGGTATCCAGGCTGTATAGCATGCTAATAGATACACCCAACCCCAAGGGTATAGCACTGAAAGAGCAGTGGGAAAAAGGCTTGGGCACGGATATAACAGAGAAGGAATGGGAGAGGATACTGGGGTACCCCAAAGAAGTATCAATAAACCATTGTTTCAAGCTGATACAACTGAACGTGCTATACCGCACATATATGACCCCACACAGGATAGCTACGTTCAATAAAATATGCGAGTCCACAATGCCCATGGTGCGGGGGCATGGAAGCAGATCTAACACACACGTTCTGCGGGTGTGTAAGTGTACGTGGGTTCTGGCTGCGCATAGAACAGGCCTGTAGGGAGGCAGGGATAGCAAGATATGAGTGGTCACCGAAGGAATGCTTTCTTGGAGCATACCTCAGAATCAGCAAATATAAACACGTGGTCAAATTCATGGACATGGCTTGCATATTGGCCAAGAGAACTATCGCCATGGCCTGGAAATAAACAATATGTAAAATGGCGCAGGGAGTTTGAACGTTGGGCTGAGGCAGAGACCAAGGTGTGGATGGAAGGGGCTAACAGATCGGAGCCCGACAGTAATGATCGGAGCCCGACAGTAATGATCAGAGCCCGACAGTAATGATAAGTGTGAGGCCTGGAAGGCGCTGGTTTGGGACATGTTCCACCCATCTGATGACAAATCCCCCTGAACCTATCAGTCAAGGCAAGAGATGCTCACTTTGACCGGGCGGTCACCCTAACACACCCAACCCAGCAATGGCCATCCTGAAACTCTATAGTGGAAAGGAAAAGCTGAGCCCCAGACCATGTCGTGCTCGCTCTAACTGTTAACACTGGCGCACAGTAAGACACGTGTAGGAAGTTCTTTGTTGTTAACTGTTATTGTTAATGATGTAAGTGCATGATGTGAATTGGATATGGAAAATTTAAATGCATGGTTGTACTTATATAAATGCCAATAAAAACATGTAAAAATAAATGAAATAATGTAAGGAGATTAAATTCCTCCGCCAAGTAAAAAAGTTGAAGGGCAAAAAAGACACTGGGCCTCATTACGAATCAGGCGTTAAGGGGTTAGCCGACCCTTAACGCCTGATTACAAGGTCCCTTAGCGCCATGGTGATATTAACGCCTGCTTTTTGCAGGCGTTAAAATCCATGGCGCTAAGGGACATGGTGCTAATTACGCCTCCGTAATTTACGGTGGCGTAATTAGCGCCTTCCCCACTCCCATTATGCCCTATGGGGAAAAAATGGGAATGGGGAAGGGTAAAATGGGAAATGGGGATTTACCGCCCCACTCACCTTGGAATGGGGCGGTAAATCCGCCATCCACCATGGTGTAAACATAGTTTACACCATGGTGGTAAGGGTACGACCCAGGCGGTAACTTACCGCCTGGGTCGTAATGAGGCCCACTGTCGAAGTGACATAATAATTTTCCAGGAGACTCACATAAAGAAAACGGATGAATCTATTCCCCGCTTTAACCAATTCACACAACTCTACCAAGCAAACTCGCAGGGGAGAACAGCAAAGGTATTGACGAGGAGCTCACTTCAAGCAAAGGTGCTGCACACGCTAGAAGACAATTAGGGGAGTTTCTATTCTTGCAAGTGCAATTGAGACATAGGGGATTGACCCTGGGAATAATTAATGCACCAAATACAAGACAAGAAAGTTCCCTACAAGAAGCACTGTTGAAACTCGGAGGGTTTGCAATAGGCCAGATGGTCCTCTCTGGTGACTTCAATCTGGCATGTGACCCCAATAAAGATAGAAGCACACGGAGTAGTCATTGAGGAAGTCCCCCCACCAAACTCTTAAAGGAGATATTTGACAACTTCGCCTCAAAGATGTCTGGCGAGTAAAGAAAGGGGAGTAAACTGGGTTCACCTGTTTCTCACAAGTATATCAGACCCTGTCCAGAATCAACGTCTGGATGTCAGCAGCCCTCCTGGGAGAGGTAGATGATGTAAATTTGGTAGCGATATCGCTGTCCAATCATGCACCGCTGAGGGGATGGGAACCACATAGAGGGCTGTGGGCCTAGTCATTTCCCCGAGAAATATGGTCGGATGAAAGGGTAGTGGAACGGTTGGGAGACAGGATAGACTAGTACTTTGCAGACAATGAGAACCAGGAAGCGACACAAAAGGGGATCTGGCAGGCATTTAAGGTGGTAATGCGAGAGAGATCATAGCTCTTCAGTCCCAAAAGCAGAAACAAAGAGCAGCTGTGGAAACAGATTTAGAATCCCAGGTACGGTAGACCATGCAGACCTTAGCAGGGAAAAAGTGTAAAGCAACATACAAAAAAATTGAAAGAACAGAGACCAACTAGAATTACACCGCTCACGCAGGGTGGAACAATCTCTACTGAATACAATGTAGCGCTATTATATAAGCGCAAACAGGCTACTAGGCAGGCAATTGAGACGGGCCGAGGCGAATCATACCATAATGGCCATGAAACAGCCAGATGGGTCGATAGCTACAGATACAGAGACGAAAGTGGGCTCCTTTGAGAAATTCTATTGGTCATTGTATAAGTCCGATAATACCGACCCTGCTGTTGGGAAACCAGCAGTTCTCCCCGGGGATGAGCCAGGACTCCCTTGCATAAGCTCTGACGTCTCTAAGAAGTCACACTACCAGCTGCACCTCGCCAAGAGGTATTCTTCCTTTCCTCTTCTTCCCACAGAAGCTCACTGTCTCCAGAGCTCTGGTTCTCTCTATGCTGGATTACTGCAACAGCCTCTTTCTAAATCTGGCTGCTTCTACTCTCCGCCCTCTGAAACTCATCCAGAACAGGACTGCAAGACTTGTCATTGGCTTCAAGCCCAGGGATCGTATCTCTCCAGGACCGACATCTCTGCACTGGCTCCCAGTGGCTGTGACGATAAAGTTCAAAACCCTCTGCATTGTCCACAGGGCCTTCTGGCGCCTAGGGCCACAATACCTCCAACTCTCTCTTCCTAAATATCTTCCTTCTAGAGCTCTTCTCTCATCTGCCTCCAACTTCCTCAGGGTCAGTCGCTTCACCAAGCAATGAGTTGGTGGTAGATCTCTCTCTTCGGCTGGGGCCTCCCTCTGGAACAGCCTCCCTGAAACTTGAGGAGAACCATCTGCGGTTTCGGAAGCACCTCAAGACCTTCCTCTTTGCTTCTGCTTTCTCTCCTCCTCTCCCCTCTTGAACTTCTGACTTAAACTGCACTGGTCACCTGGCTACCCTCTGATCGCGGGCCCAGGTCCCCTCCGCCACCAGCTGCACACCTGCACTGCCTCATGAGGGGGAAACCCCTGCACCTGGGGGCTGTTTCTGTATCCCTACAGTCCCCAGCAGCTCTTGGAACTTGATGTCTGCACTTACTCCTGCACTGCCACTAGCTGGCCACACGTTTACCTATTGTTTTATCAATTTTATTTATTCTTTACTGTTGATCCTATGTATTGCACTGCCCCCTTCCCCTTACCTCTGCACTTACCCTTTCCCCCCTCCTCTGCACTTGCAAGATCTCAATTTCACCTGGCCTAGTAAGATCGTTGTCTTTGTCTTCCCTCTGTTCCCCCTCCCTTGCCTCGTCGCGCCTTGAAACACTTGTGTATAGGCAGGTTTATAAATGCCATATCATAGCATGATGGCGTGAAGTTGAGTGTAGAAAAGTGGGAGATATGATGGTGGCGGGGAGAGGTTAGGTCCTTTGAGGAGTATAAACAACAGCTTGGGCTGACAGAAAAAGATGGGATGGAATACTATTAGTTGAGGCACTGGTTGAAACAACCCGAAATACAACGGGCAGTGCGAAGGGATCTAACGCCATTTGAGAAGTTTATTACAACACATGTAGGGGACAACGAGCTGGTGTTAAAGCTATATGCGATTCTACAGGGAGCGGGCCCTGACCCTACATGGACATATATGTTGCGATGGCAATAGACACTTATGGAAGAAATACCTATAAAACAATGAGAAACCGTTGGGAACAAATACCGAAATTAACCAGATCCATCCAAACCAGGGAGGCATGGTACAAGATAATGGTACAGTGGCACTACACTCCAGAACAATTGCATTTCATGTGCCCAGGGGTAATGCAAGAATGCTAGAGGGGATGCTCGGGGAGAGGCGACTGGAGGCATGTATGGTGGGACTGCCCGATACTAAAGGACTTCTGGGAGGACGTTAGTGGTCAGATACAACAGATGGTGTGCGGACCGCCAAATTATTCCCCAAAGGAATGGATGTGCAGCCTCTTTGACCCTGCGTTCCAAATCCCTACAAAACCTCAGCAGAAAGCATTTATGATACTGCTATAGCAGCCTGGCTATTCTTGGCTAGGAAATGGAAACAGAAAGCGCCTCCCACGAATATAGAAAGGCTGCATAAGGTATGGGCATAGTAGCCATGGAATGGGTGACATACGAAATACAAGCTGAAAGAGACAAATTCCGCCAGCACTGGGGAATGATATTGGACTACCTCCAGGGAGAGACTATGCACCAATGGTGCCCCCAGAATTTGGAAATACTGGACTTAATGTAGAAGCTGGGTCACATCTGGAGGTGACAATTTATATACAGTTTCACTGTACTAGGAATCGGGTTTGGGGAAGGGGAAACAGGGGGGATGGCAGGAGGGAAAAGGGATTTTTTTCTTGTTTTGTGTACATGTTGAAAATACCAATAAAAAATAAAATATTTTTTAAAAAAAGCTGAACTTTGCAGTTTTGTTCCTCTTCAGCACTCTTCTTCGTTCCAGTACTTTGGGGATTATGGGACATGGAATCCATAATGCAAATTTCTTCATCATAATTTTAATCTCATGCTCATTTCCTTTCCCAATTATATTCCCTATAGGAATATCATAAGGATTTATTAAAAGATGTGGCTTTACAGAGAAATAAAGATCTTTAGAATCTAAATTGGTATAATTTACAGACTCATCTTCACTGTTTCTTTGGGATTTAGGGGAGCTTCCAGCTCTATTAATCTCCATGGTTTTAAAAGGGATTTAATTTCTCCTAATGCATAAGTGGTGATGAATGTTTTCACCCACATTAAGATATTCAACTTGGGGACCTAAATGGTCTTTCTGACAATAAGCCATTACATATTTTGGCGTTGTTGCTATGTCTTCCCTTGAGGAAGACAAATACTGCATCTCACCCAACAGAGTTCTCCCGTTCTCTTGGGGCCCTTCTCCTCCCAGGTGATCCTCCTGGCTAATACCACCCCCAGGGTTAGGATCAGGAAGCGCCTGCCTTTCCTTGGCTACCTGGGAGTAGAATTTAGGTAGGGTCTTTGTGGGGACTCTGCAAGATTCATTATACATACCAAGGATCCCCGATCCAGCTATACCAGGACCTGGTGGGGAGTACCCTACTCAAAAGGAGGAAGATGGGGCCTGTGGTCATGGAGTTGGCCCACAGAGGAATCCAATACAAATGTTCCTTGCCTTTCGGGTTGGTATTTGAATGGGAAGGAGCGCAGAAACGCATAACATCCATTCAGGAGAGCGCTGCAGCTCGACTTAAGCCAGGACTTCCAGGAAGACCAACACCCGCTATCCGAGTGCCGCACATGGCAAAGGCCCTGGGAATGGGCGACAGCAGAGGATCGACGCAGGAGGAAAGCCCCCTTGCAGGGAACCCAGCCCAGGAGTGTGGGGGGCAGGGGGGTGGGGGAAGGCAGCAGACTGTTAATTGATGGCGCAAGGCTGTAACATATACTGCATTACATCAGAGAGTTGGTGAGAAATCAACGCACGAAGTAAGGCTGCTGGAACGCAGGTCATTCCATCTTGGATTCCGAGGGGTCGAGAGCGCCCAGAGGCTGGTTTGAGGAGGGTGTTCGGGCGGCGGGGGGCCAGGGGGGTTGTAGGAAGAGGAGTAAGGCGCATCCTGGTCTTCGGGGTCGGGATGGGGGAGGGTGGAGAGGACAGTGGTGGAGGTTGGGACCGGTGCTATGGAGGGTTGGGTCGTGAGACAATCTGCCAAACGAGCTTTTAACAACAACCGGGAAGCCCTTCTTGAAAGGAAAAAGAAAAACACTGCCAATCATGACACCCCATTGGTGTTTGTTAATACCTTTAGCAACATGTCCTACAAAGTTAAGAACATTATATGCAAAAATTGGAAAAAGACTATGAATAGCCCAGTACCTTTGATAGCCTTTAAAAAGAGCACTAACATCCGCAATCTTGTCATGAAAAACGACATACACAAGGTGGTCAATCATGAGGGCGCCCAAAGTACATTGTGGGGTCTGCCCCGTGTGATGGGACATCATCCGTGTGGAGAATGTGTTATGTGCCCTTTTACTAAGAAAATGACTTCTGTTGATTTGGGTTTAACTACAGAATGGTCTTTGAAAGAACATACTAACTGCAAAACGGAGAATGTAATTTATTTGATTAAATGCCCATGTGACCTAATTTATATAGGCAAAACCAACAGAAAGTGCAAGACTCGTATGATTGAACACAGGAGCTGTTTGAAAAATCATATTGATAAAGCTCCTCTAGTAAAACATTTCGATGAGAAAAGACACACATTCTCAGACTTCGAATGGTGTATCCTTAAAAAGATTAAAGGTAGAACCCAAGACGAAATCAATAGAAAATTGATTAATCTGGAACAGAAGCTGATTTTTCTTACCAATAGTCACATTACAGGATTAAATGAAAATATAGAGTGGCATAATATTAGATAAGAGAGCTTGGTGTCACAGCGATAGGGCTCACAAAATCATTGGAGTGTTGCACTTACTGGGGGTTCCCACTGTGGGAGAATATCAATCTCTATATGTAGAAACAAAGAACTATATATCTGGTGGTGAATTAATGATTGCATAAACCTCTTGATGGTGTAATTCATCAGTGATTGCTTCTATTGTGGCAAATCCTCATTGAGAGAGGTGACTCTTTGGTTTCTCTTTGACCGTTGGACATGATCGGGTCAGGGGTTTTCCCGCTGTAAGAGTGACTAGAATCACCCAGATGGTTGGCCTATAGTCTTGTTGACTGTAGTTTTTCTGTGATGGTCATTGGGTGAAAGAACTACGGTAAGTTACCCCGTTCTCTTTCATTTTGGTGTTACTACTTTTGAGCCCCAGATGTACCTTTGAGGCTGTTGTGGTAGGCACTCTGTTGGCCCATGTACACGTGGGGTTTTTGTGAGATCCCCATTTGTTTTCCCCGTAGCAATGGTTGCTTGGCAACCTCGCTATCGCTAGGGATTTTTGAGCCCGGCCCTATTTCTGCATGAAGGGTGCGTGATGACGTATTACGTCACTGCGCGATGACTAGCGTGATGACGTCATCACGGTACGCCACTTACGCGTAAAGAGGATTCGTGTACGGTTGTTGGTAGTTGTTACATTTTGCTGATCTAGCATTGTACTATTACGGTTGTTGTTACATTTTGCTGATCTAGCATTGTTCTATTACAGAGCGAGAGGTTTACATCCGTGAAGAGGAAGATGCCGTATTCAGATGGACTCTGATTAGAACATATATTTGTTGGCTTACAAGAGCCTGAGATAGGTAAGAACACTCCTTTGAGTTGGAGGTGAGGAATAATGGATATTTGGTGGGATAATGAAATCTATCTTCCACTACCTGTATTTCAGGCACCTGGAGGTCTAGAGGAATTGGAAAGGGGTCCACGGGTGGCTACCACTACTGAGACTTGGTTGGATCTAGGAAAAGTACAGCTTCCACATCCCATGGTGAGCAATCTATATAGTAGAACTTCTATTTTTGGGTTGTATTAGTATCCAACCGATGATTGAGATGCTAAGATTTCTTTTACTCAGGGGAAAGAACAGCTATTATGAGTCAGAGAGATCTACATTTTAGCTTTGGGGTAGGTAATTCGTGGTACTTGATGCTGAATCCCTATTGCTTTTGCAGTGAAGAGCCATAAATGGGTTGGCTTTTGAGGTCCAAGTTATATATTTCTTGAGACCCTAGACCAGGTATATGATTTACTGTATACTTGGTACCCTATTGGTGATTAGGGTGTGGCTATGGTGATTAATTAAACCGATTATGCCGGTGTTAGTGATACATGTTTGTCTCTTTTTTTCCTTAGAAATAGCAAGTTGTTGGTTGAATAGGAAGAATCTACCTGAAGCACAGGATTACTTTTGCCCCTGATGAATGTCCGGTTATTGAGAACACAGAGGACAGAAACTTATATAAGTTGGGCTGTGACACACAATGGGAAATGAGATCAATTAAGTTGCCATTGTTGTGTTATGCTGATCTATTTGTTGGCATAAATGTTTCTATACTGTGAGATGGAATGTTTTTAACATGTATATGACTATGTTATGTGTATATGTTTTTTAAACAATTTTTGTATTACTTGTGCTGAATTAGAGATTAATATATTAAAAATGATATTTTTTGACAATACTGTTTTATGTTCATTGAGAATATATAATGCAGCCTATATTGGTTTAGCGGCTGTTATTTAATATTGCTTTCTGAGGGGATATGTTCATTGTTTGATATAGTTTGTTGTATATTCCTTCCTTTTGTTGAAATACATGTTATACATCCTCACTTAGTGGGAGGGATTATCACCGGAGCGTGGGGTTACCCCTGTAGAAGAGTATCGGTTGGGAATCTGATACATGGGACCCAGGGAAGGGGCACCACAATGATTCTTGATGGCGGAAGCAGGGGAGGGGGCTGGGTGGCAAAGAGGTCACAGAGGGGTGGCTTTTCAGGGTAAGGTTCGGAGCAGGAGTAATAGCTCTGGCTACCTTCAAGTGGGCAACACATAACATAAGGGTGTTAAATTCCCCCTCAAAAGGATAACATTGAATTTCTACAATAGAAAATCAGGGCCGGATGACTGGTCGATCCAGGAGACCCATCTCATGCGGAGAGACCAGGTGAGACTGTAGGGATTCTCCCAGATCTTCCACGCCTCAAGTCCTAATAAAATATGTGGTGTAGACCTAGCTTTCTGGGATGGAGTGGACCTCAGAGTAACAGAGTCCAGGGCAGACAAAGAGGCAGGTACATTCTCGTGGTGGAATACTATAAGGGGACAGCCTATATGATAGCCACAATCTATGCCCTCAACGCAGGACAAAAAGCTTTCCTGAGATACCTATTGCTGACACTTCCGGGGTTTGCCAAAGGCCACATTATAATGATGGGAGACTTCAACTTAGCCTGGTTGCAGGAACTAGACAGGCATGCAGGTGGGTCCTTGCACAATTGGGGGGGAGTTGGTGGCTACCAGGTGGTTACAGGACAGATTTGAAGCCCTGGGCCTCCGGGACACCTGGAGATGGGTACAAGGGGACAAGGATGGGTTAACCTTTTTCTCTAATGGGCACGGTTCACAATCCCAAATTGATTACGTGTGGGTTTTGGCCCCCCTGCTGGGGGACATCACGGCATAGGGGTGGGCACGTTTGGGTCACAATGTACCCACGTATCTCCAGGCATAAACCGGGGATCTGGGGATGGAAAGAACAAGGGGAGCTATTGCATGACCCCGTCATCAGGCAGGAATTGGAGGAAAAGATTACTAACTTCTTTGACTTAAATAGGGTTTCGGATATGGGGGGCACAAAGGAGCATGCTGGTGGATAAAAATATTACATCAGGATCAGGCTGCACTCAGGGGGGCCGCAGGCTCCCGCCCCAATCTGGGGCTGCGCCGGTATCTCCTCCCTCCGCCGTCTGCAGAGGACAGCCGTTAGCTCTCAGACCAGCGCTTCTGCCCGTCGAAGGCTCCTCGGGCCGACGGTGCTTCATGTACCCCTCCCGCCATCGCTTTGTGTGCCCCTCCTGCTGTCGCTTCGTGTGCCCCTCCTGCCATTGTCCCGACACGGCAGCACGGGGGGAGGTGGGGAACTCCAGCCCGCCGGAGCACCAGTACACATGCCCCCTTACCCCACACAGGCCTCTACGGCGCCAGGCTCCAGGAGGGGTTTTGCTTTCTCTCCTGGAGGTCTCGGCCAGCGCTGGCAACAGCGTTGTACCACCAAGATCTTCAGTGATCTGGATCTCAATAACCTGGTCACCCCGGGGGAACCAAACTCGATCCACTGCTGTCTCATGTCAAAAGCTATCTAACTTCGTGCAGAAGGTTCACTTAGCAGGCACATTTCAGGATATTCCGTTGTTCAGGATTTTGCCGGGGCCAGAGCTCACAATCAAGCCCCAGTTCTCCTTGCCACTCAGCAGTGCCCCCAGTCTCTGTGGTTTCTGATTTAGCAGTTTGTTGTGATTGTAATTATTTGTACAGCGCTTATACAGAGGTGGAGTACGTCAAAGCACTTCAAGACGGGGAGGGAACAAGGGAATACAGTAATCATTCTTAGGCCTTTAAGTTTCTGAATGAACCAAACAGAAAACTAGCATACTAGGCCTGACAGCATTTCTCCTAGTGCAAGTGCATGAAGTGTTACAGTTTCTACGCAATGGATCAAGTTCCCAAATGTGGGAACCCACGTCCTCTGCACTCTATGGGTGGCTCTGTGAGGAGTCCTGATTTTTATTTTAGTTTAGTTAATTATTAAGTGGTAGTCTTATGTTTAAAATAAACATACACATAAATTGGTAATTTACTTGATAACATATATCAATACACATTGACACAGTTAAATGCTTTAGTACAAATCAAAATAATTTATTAGAAGCCCAACCCGTTTCGTGAAAATATTCACTTCTTCAGGGGCAATTTGCATAATCTTTCTTAAACGAATCTGGAAAACATAATATTAGAGCAAAATACATATTAGTTTCAATAATCTCAATGGATTTTATAATTTCAAGAAAGCAAAATACCAAATGGTAAACCTATATGTATCATTTTTCAAAAAACTCAACAACCTTGTTTGTAGATCTAAGTCAAATGGATTGTACACATTTTTTATCTAAATGTATTCTTAAAGATCATCATGGTAACATTTCTGTATACAAATAAATTACCTATGGAACTATTTCCATTAGTTATGTGAAGCTGGCTGTTCATCAAAAAAAGAGGAAAACTGCAAGTCTCCTCTGCCCATGAGTTGTATTTGTGGCCTTTGTCAAAAACAAAAAAGCTGTACAGAAATGAAGAATACGATATAGAGAGAATAGTCAAAGGAAGTGTAATTAAATGTAAGATGAGTAGTTAAAAGGAAAAAATGAGGCGGCAACTTACCGCCTAATGACTTGTGAATAGCTGTAGAAAGAATAATCCCATTTAATGGTGCTTAAATCGTGTGGGGAATGCCAGTGCATCCAGGTTTAAGCCATAGGCAAATGGTAAGGGCGGGAAAATCCTGGATGGTCCTGAAAAGAATCCAAAAACTGGATTTAACTCCTTGAGAATTAAGGAAGAAGAGACATTAGACTGGTGTCAGCCCAAAGGTGAAGGCGTACTTACAGGAAAGTAGTCCGGTAGATCGTGGCGGTGAAGAGTGGATGATGTCCCTCTGAAGGACTCGCTGCCCAACATGGAGGCATAGCGCTCCTTAATGCAAGTGAATGGCGGCCTGATGACGAGCGGACGTCGTATGTCAGAAACGCGTGAGGTCACGATGTAAACATCGTGACGTCATCGTGCACATGCGCACTGTGTAGTTGATTACGAAAAAGTAGCCGATCGGATTTTGTAATAATTATAATCATAAGAATGATTTTGTAAGAATTATAATCATAAGAATGATAGTAAGTTTAAAGGAAATAGGCTAAAGACCAAACAAAGGGTCTAATATACCAGTGAATGGTGGCCTGATGACGAACGGATGTCGAACGTCAGAAACGCGTGACGTCACGATGTAAACATTGTGACATCATCGCGCACATGCGCGCTGTGTTGTAGATGACGAAATAGTAAAAAATTGCTGATCGGATTTTGTAAGAAGTATAATCATGAGAATGATAGTAAGTTTCAAGGAAATAAGCTAAAGACCAACAAGGGGTCTAATATAGAAAATGTTGAAAAAAATGTATGGAGACACGTGTGGAAGACACTGCGTCTATGCCTTGCGCAAAGTGCGTAGTACATGCCGCTGCGTTATTATATATCTTTTAGCACTTTGCTTGTTTGCTGAGGTACTAGCAGATAAAAATGTTTCAAAAAATCAGGAAGAATAAAAGAATGATGAAAAGATATATATAGGGTATAGATAGTAGTACTCCATGTGTTAATTGCAGTCCAAAAAGTGAGTTAAACAGAGTATGTAGATTGATTATAAATGACTAAAACTGGGAGTAGCTAAGATGATAAAAAGATTTAAATGAGATAAAACAAGATATAAGCAATAAGTGGATGAACAACTGCACAGCGTAAGAAAATGTAATTTGTTGATATAAAGACTTTGTTGTCAATTTGAATCACAAGGTAACAAAATAAGGTAAAACGCAAGGTAAAACCAAGAGATGAAAAAAAATAATTTGTAGGTATGATGACAAGGTACTGTCAATGGTACATTTTACTCAATATCACTGTCTCCTTGAGAGCTCATATTCTAATCAACCACAACTTGGAAGGAACATATTCAGATATTGAAGACCGAACATAGAAGTCTAGACCCTCATAATGGTATTATATACAAGTGTAGTGTAGTTAGTCTTTTTCGTAGCCTGTTGGAGGGCTTTATAGCTACTAATCAGAAATGTACTGATTACAGCAAACCTCAAAAGAATTTATTTATAGGTAAGGACCCATATAAAAGTCATCATTAAGCCCAAGTGGGGCCAGTGAGTCGAGTCTATGGATCCAATACAATTCTCTCTGTGCAAGTCGTTTTACAAGATCACCTCCTCTTGGTAACCGTTTCATAATTTCCAAGACAACCCATATGATTTGAGAGATGTTATGTCTATTATCATTAAAATGTCTAAAAACTGGAGATTTTTGGTTACATGTTCTTAAATTGGATTTGGGCTCTGTGAGTCTTTCTTTGATTTTTCTTGAAGTCTTTCCCACATAATATTTCCCACAGAGGCATTTGAGGGCATAAATAAGATTCTTACTCTCACAAGTAGCAAAGTCCCTGAGTGGGATTTTTTACCACTGTTGGGGTGTCGGATGTGATCACCTTTCAAAATGTTAGAACAGTGTTGACAGTTTAAACAGGCGAACGTCCCTTGCTTAGGTTTGGCCAAAAAAGTTTGCTGTTGATTTTTCTGTTTTTCAGCTTTAATCAAATAATCTCTGAAGTTTTTGCCTCTTTTGAAGGCTAACATGGGAGGTTCCGGGAAAAGTTTATTGACATTCACATCAGATTTTATGATGTCCCAATTATTCTGATTTTTTTTTTTTTGATTTGGAAACTTTGACTGGAAAATTTGAGTGTGTGAATCAATCTAGTATTTTCTTTTTTTGTCTTTTCCTTCAGGAGTTCTTTTCTTTCCAGAGTTGTTGTACATGTAATGGCTTTGTTGAGCGTGTGCTCAGGGAAACCTCTCCTCTTAAACCGTGCGCTCATGTTGTCGAATTAGCGTGCTAGTTGAGTTGCATCAGATGTAACTCTTTTTGCTCTCAGGCATTGGCTATAAAGGTAGGTTCTGTTTTAGATGCAGCGGGGGAAACCTTGCGAAGTGTAAGGTGCTGTTGGCATATGTTGGTTTTCTGTAGATTTCAGTAATAAATGTGTTGTTTATTCTAGTAATATTCACATCTAAAAAGTGAATCTGAAGATTTCCAATTTCCAATGTGAATTGTATCTTCTCATGGCAACCATTTAAGTAGCTGAAAAATTGTTGTAATTCTTCCTTTGATCCATGCCAGATACCAAAAATATCATCTATGAATCATTTCCAGAAGATCAGGTTCCTGTTCCAGGGTTCTAGGTTCAGAAGGTGTGTTTTTTTGAAATGATACATAAAGATGTTTGCGTACGCAGGAGCCACTGAAGAGCCCATTGATGTGCCTGAGATCAGGAGGTAAAATTTGTTATTGAAGCGAAAGTAATTGTTGCAAAGGATGATGTTAATTAATTCAATGGCAAATTCTTTGTGTATTGAAATATCTTCATGTTGTAATAAAAACCATTCCAAAGATGCAATACCTTCAGCATGGGGGATCAAGGTATAAAGACTGTTTACGTCCAGTGTAAATAAAAGAAGTTGAGATTCATTCCAATATAAGTCCTCCAACAGGTTCAGAAATCGTGAGGTATCTTTTAAGTAAGTTTCAGTCTTCTGCACCAATGATTGCAGTGCTCTGTCCAAATAAATTGCTAGTGGATGAAAAATACTTTCCGTTCCTGCCACTATGGGCCTGAATGGTGGGTCTTGCATGTTTTTATGTAATTTTGGTAGCGCGTAAAGTACTGGGATAACAGGAAATGTTTTAATGAGAAATTCACCAGTATTGTCCGAAATCCAGTCATAATCCACTGCTTTATCAATTGTCTTCTTGATAATTACTTTGATAGCCATTGTGAGATCATTGTAAACTATCATGTATGTGTTGTCGTCTCTTAGTAGTTTCATACAACCTTCATTGTACATTGTGGTATCCATCATTACTAATGCCCCGCCTTTGTCAGCTGGTTTGAGTGTGATGGTATTGTCCTCTGCAAGTTCTTTGATTAATTTCAATTGGTGTTTCCTTATGTTAAGTTTGTTGGTGGGACCATATTTTAGGCGTTTGAGGTCTTTAGTAGTTTTATGTTTAAATAAATGTATAGCTGGGTGGTTGATTTGTGGATGGAATGTACTTTTCTTCTTCATTTCCAGAAACTCATGTTGTTTATGTCGAGTTGGGGGTTCTGGGATTGAGTCAAAGAAGACCTTTAGTTCCATTTTTCGAATCAACCTAAAGATATTGACCTCTTCTTCAAAACATGTTGTATAAGTAGTCGGAATGAAGGAAATACCTAGGTTGAGAGTATGTTCTTGTGCTCTAGTAAGGTGTTTTGAAGAGATGTTGAAGATGATGGAATCCTTTACTTGGTTTTCTGTCATGGCTTTCTTCTTCCCTCTGCAGGTTTTTCGCCTCCTTCTAAAAAAGGAGGGGGGGTCATTGGTAGATGCTACAGGTGTTGTTGTATTGGATGTTTCAGCCTCTCTTGATGATGGTTGATTTTCACTGGTACCAGTATTAGGATTATCACATTCGCCACTAGTGACGTCAGCACTGTCATTGTTATCCTGTGGATTTGGATGTCTTGGTGGTCTTGTTGGGGGTTTCTATGGTCTTAAATTATTGTAATATTCCTGCCAGGAATACAATGTCTCAGGCGTAGTCTAGAGTATCCCTTCTAAACTTACGAATGTTCCTCTGTTCAATTTCCTGTTTGTACGACGCTAATTTCTGATTTGTGTCATCTAGTATTTGCTTTCATTCTTCCTGTGTTTTGAGTTTAGTAAGTTGTGTTGTGATCTCTTCAATTTCCAGGTTGATTGAGTTTAGAGATTTTGACAGTTCTTCGATTGTTAGTAAGATTAAACCCAATGAGCATTTATTAAGTATCTGCTCCCATCTTTTGACAAATGCCTGGTTCTCTCTGCACAATGTTGGTTTAAGATATACTCTGAGTCCTCTTGGTATTTCCTTACTTTTGAAATATTGAGCTAATGTGGTAGCATGCAGTTTTATTTAGATATATCTCGTCTGATTAGCTTCTCTAATTTTGATATTAACCTATCTGGATTATCATCATTGGAAGCTGTAGTTTCTGCATCCTTGATTAAACCTAGGATGCGATTTGCTTCTTCTTCACTGAATGCTAGGGTTTTGGCTGATTTGTCAGTTAGTAAATTCATTTTTGCAAATGACATACTTTTGATTAATAATTAGTATGGGTCCGATTGATAGAATATGCCAACCCTGGTTGGTATGGCTACCGACTCCAGGGTCAAATATATACAATAAGAAGAACCGATCAATCAGCACACCTGATTTTTACACAAGAGTAGTTAATAAAATTGTACACTGAGAATTAATTATTTTAAGATGCGGAGGAGATAAATAACAACCCTGGCATATGGGTTGCAAAAATGTATGCAATGGATCAAGTTCCCAAGACATCCAAATCCACAGGATAACACTGACAGTTCTGACGTCACTAGTGGCGAATGTGATAATCCTTATACTGGTACCAGTGAAAATCAACCAACATCAAGAGAGGCTGAAACATCCAATAGAACATCACCGGTAGCATCTACCAGTGACCCCCCTCCTTTTTTAGAAGGAGTCGAAAAACCTGCAGAGGGAAGAAGAAAGCCAAGACAGAAAACCAAGTAAAGGATTCCATCATCTTCAACATCTCTTCAAAACACCTTACTAGAGCACAAGAAGATACTCTCAACCTAGGTATTTCCTTCATTCCGACTACTTATACAACACCTTTTGAAGAAGAGGTCAATATCTTTAAGTTGATTCGAAAAATGGAACTAAAAGTCTTCTTTGAATCAATCCCAGAACCCCCAACTCGACGTAAACAACATGAGTTTCTGTAAATGAAGAAGAAAAGTACATTCCATCCACAAATCAACCACCCAGCTATACATTTATTTAAACATAAAACTACTAAAGACCTCAAACGCCTAAAATATGGTCCCACCAACAAACTTAACATAAGGAAACACCATTTGAAATTGATCAAAGAACTTGCAGAGGACAATACCATCACACTCAAACCAGCTGACAAAGGCGGGCATTAGTAATGATGGATACCACAATGTACAATGAAGGTTGTATGAGACTACTAAGAGACGACAACACATACATGATACTTGGCAATGATCCTACAATGGCTATCAAAGAAATTATCAAGAAGACAATTGATAAAGCAGTGGATTATGACTGGATTTCAGACAATACTGGTGAATTTCTCATTAAAACATTTCCTGTTATCCCAGTACTTTACGCGCTACCAAAAGTACACAAAAACATGCGAGACCCACCATTCAGGCCCATAGTGGCAGGAACGCAAAGTATTTTTCATCTACTATCAATTTATTTGAACAGAGCACTGCAACCATTGGTGTAGAAGACTAAAACTTACTTAAAAGATACCTCACATTTTCTGAACCTGTTGGAGGACTTACATTGGAATGAATCTCAACTTCTTTTATTTACACTGGACGTAAACAGTCTTTATACGTCGATCCCCCATGCTGAAGGTATTGCATCATTGGAATGGATTTTATTACAACATGAAGATATTTCAATACACAAAGAATTTGCCATTGAATTAATTATCATCCTTTACAACAATTACTTTCGTTTCAATAACAAATTTTACCTCCAGATCTCAGGCACATCAATGGGCTCTTCAGTGACTCCTGCGTTCGCAAACATCTTTATGTATCATTTCGAAAAAATACACATTTTGAACATAGAACCCTGGAAGAGGAATCTGATCTTCTGGAAACGATTCATAGATGATATTTTTGGTATCTGGCATGGATCACAGGAAGAATTACAACAATTTTTCAGCTACTTAAATGGTTGCCATGAGAAGATACAATTCACATTGGAAATTGGAAATCCTCAGATTCACTTTTTAGATGGGAATATTACTAGAATTAACAACAAATGTATTACTGAAATCTACAGAAAACCAACAGATGCCAACAGCCACTTACACTTCACAAGCTTTCACCCGCTGCTTCTAAAACAGAACCTACCTTATAGCCAATGCCTGAGAGTAAAAATAATTACATCTGATGCAACTCAACTAACACGCGAATTCGACAACATGAGAACATGGTTTAAGACAAGAGGTTTCCCTGAGCACACGCTCAACAAAGCCATTGAACGTACAACAACTCAGGAAAGAAAAAAGAACTCCTGAAGGAAAAGACAAAAAAAGAAAATACTAGATTGATTCACACACTCAAATTCTCGAGTCAAAGTTTCCAAATCAAAAAAATAATTCAGAAAATTTGGGACATCATAAAATATGATACGAATCTCAATAAACTTTTCCCAGAACCTCCCATGTCAGCCTTCAAAAGAGGCAAAAACTTCAGAGATTCTTTGATTAAAGCTGAAAAACAGAAAAATCAACAGCAAACTTTTTTGGCCAAACCTAAGCAAGGGACGTTCGCCTGTTTAAACTGTCAACACTGTTCTAACATTTTGAAAGGTGATCACATCTGACACCCCAACAGTGGTAAAAAAATCCCACTCAGGGACTTTGCTACTTGTGAGAGTAAGAATCTTATTTATGCCCTCAAATGCCCCTGTGGGAAATCTTATGCGGGCAAGACTTCAAGAGAAATCAAAGAAAGACTCACACAGAGTACAAATCCAATATAAGAACATGCAACCAAAAATCTCCAGTTTTTAGACATTTTAATGAGAATAGACATAATATCTCTCAAATCAGATGGGTTGTCTTGGAAATTATGAAACACTTACCAAGAGGAGGTGGTCTTGCCAAACGACTTGCACAGAGATAATTTTATTGGATCCATAGACTTGACTCACTGGCCCTACTTGGGCTTAATGAAGACTTGGGCTTATATGGGTCCTTTCCTATAAATAAATTCTTTTGAGGTTTGCTGTAATCAGTACATTTCTGATTAGTAGCTATAAAGCCCTCCAACAGGCTATGAAATAGACTAACTACACTACACTTGCACATAATACCATTATGAGGGTCTAAACCTCTATGTTCAGTCTTCAATATCTGAATATGTTCGTTCCAAGTTGTGGTTGATTAGAATGTGAGCTCTCAAGAAGACAGTCATATTGAGTAAGAGGTACCATTGACAGTACCTTGTCATCATACCTACAAATTATGTTTTTACATCTCTTGGTTTTACCTTGCGTTTTACCTTATTTTGTTACCCTGTGATTCAAATTGACAACAAAGTCTTTATATCAACAAATTACATTTTCTTACGCTGTGCAGTTGTTCATCCACTTATTGCCTATATCTTGTTTTATCTCTTAAATCTTTTTATCATCTTAGCTACTCCCAGTTTTAGTCATTTATAATCAATCTACATACTCTGTTTAACTCACTTTTTGGACACCAATTCACACATGGAGTACTACTATATATGTCCTATATCTATCTTTTTATCATTCTTTTATTCTTCCTGATTTTTTAGAAAATGTTTTATCTGCTAGTACCCCAGCGAGCAAGCGAAGTGCTAAAAGATATATAATAATGCAGCGGCATGTACTAAGCACATTGCGCAAGGCATAGACACAGTGGGCCTCATTACGACCCTGGCGCTAAGTGAAAAACGATGGCGGTAAATGGTTACCGCCATCGTTTTCCACCAGGTCCGATCATGACCTGTGACCGTTAACTACGATGCCATTAGCGGCATCGTAGTTAACACTGCCGCTAACTGCGCTAAGGGTGCGCGCACGCGACCGGCCACACCGTACTTAGCGCCATGGCGGAAAGGTACGCAAATGCCGACCCAAGCGGACATGCACCTAACGCCATCACCCAGCCCATTAAGTACCTTACCGCCATGGTGCTAATTACGCCAACGCGAACCAACCGTAAAGGGCCATGTAAAGTGAATGCAGCTGCCACAGGTGCACAGAAACAGCACAGGCGAAGGCAATACAGACTCAGGAAGTACAAAAAGAGCACACGCCACCCCTTCCCACACCCAGTCACACTCCACAATGATACCAATACGACTAGCAATGTTGGGGCTGGAGGACCTGATAGCAATGCATGTGCTACAACAGCAACAACAACAACAGGCAGCACAGAGGAGACGCAGGAGGAGAAGGAGGGCAAGGCAGGCCCAGCAAGCCCCACCAGCACAGCCAGTGCCACCACGCAGGCAGCCCCCAATCCCACGCATCAGAGCCAATCCATTCAACCTCACTGCTGAGCAGATCCACACCCTGTACCGTTTGGACCGGGACACCATCACCGCCATCGTAGACATGATACACAACGACATCGTCAGCATGATAGAAACTCCAACCGCCATCCCCCCCCCTACTGAAGGTAGTGTCTGTACTCCACTTCCTGGCCACAGGCACCTACCAGCACACAGTGGGGCACTTGCATGGCATTTCACAACCATTATTTTCACGAACACTCATCCAAGTGCTCGATGCCCTCCTCAAGCACACAGAAGACCACATCTCATTACCACGGACTGCCCAGGACATTGCAAACACCAAAGTGGGTTTCCATGCACTAGCCGGCATACCCGGTTGCATAGGTGCCATCGACCGCACCCATGTGGAATTGGTGGTTCCACGTGCCATGGAGGTACCGTACCGCAACCGGAAACAGTTCCACTCAATGAACGTGCAAATGGTCTGTGACTCCAACAAGATCATCACACATTGTTGTGCCCGATTCCCCGGATCAACCCATGATTCTATGGTCCTGAGGAACTCCACAATACCACGCTACATGGAGCGACATGCAGGCCCAAGATCCTGGCTACTCGGTGAGTCCAATGTCATGGAAGTGGGCAGGTGAATGACGTACCGATGCATACTCCAGCTGGCTGATAGGGGGGGGGTGAATGATGCATACTCCACCTGGCTGAAAGGGGGGGGGGTGATGCATACTCCACCTGGCTGATAGGGGGGGGGATGATGCATACTCCACCTGGCAGAAAGGGGGGGGGGGTGATGCATACTCCACCTGGCTGATAGGGGGGGAATGATGCATACTCCACCTGGCTGAAAGGGGGGGGAATGATGCATACTCCACCTGGCTGTGAGTAACACAGAGAACGGAGACAGAGGATGGGCACTCACAATGTACTCAACCCCTCTGCATACATTGGGTGATGGCATGCAAAACAGGCCATGGGAGCCATGAGCATATACTGGTTGCATTGTGTGAATCAATTAGTGCATGTAGAAGTGAGCCAAAGTAACAGTTGGATGCAAGCCATGTTGGCACATCATGTTCTTGATCAGACGACATGACTGACGCATACATTCTCGCCTACATACAGGTGATGCAGGCTATCCCCTGAAGAGGTGGCTCCTTACACCAGTCCGTAACCCGCAGAACCAGCACGAGGAGGACTTCAACCGTGCACATACACGTACTCGTGTGGTCATAGAGCAGACATTCGGCCTATTGAAGGCATGGTTCCGAAGCCTCAGCAGGTCTGGTGGGGCACTCCTGTACCACCATGAGAAGGTGGCAAAGATCGTCATGGCATGTGTCATGCTACACAATATGTGCGTCAGACGGAATGTGCCCCTGCCCCCTGACGCAGAACTGCAACCACCTGACGATGAGGATGAGGAGGGTGCAGATGGGGCGGCACCCCATGGAGGAGGCGACGCACAGGAGGGGCGTGCAATGCGCCTAAGTATCATCGACCACTGCTTCTAGCACACACGGCTGGTGTGAATCACATGGAGACTGCACTTGGGGCACTGTGTGTCTCTGGGACATGCACACTGTGGACTGTACACCAATAAAGCACAAATACGCAATGAAAATGTCCACACATTTCATTTTGGGAAAGAAAAAAGTGTATTTAAACTATGAAACGTCGTGACACACCCCCTCCCCCCTGCACACCCCAACACACCCCCTCCTCCCCCTGCACACCCCAACACACCCCCTACCCCCTCCCCCCTGCACACCCCAACACACCCCATGTAGGTGTCAACAGATTCCTGTGACAGTGGGCACAGGCTGTTACAAGCCCCCTCTCCCGGCCCCCGGGGCACCCCTGGCTGTGGAGCGCAGGTTACGTCCGGAACGTCG
The DNA here is from genome assembly GCF_040938575.1 of Ambystoma mexicanum. Lineage (NCBI taxonomy): Eukaryota > Metazoa > Chordata > Amphibia > Caudata > Ambystomatidae > Ambystoma > Ambystoma mexicanum. The sequence continues at coordinate 764,356,821 of NC_090935.1, forward strand.
GACGGGGCTGCTCTGTGCAGAACTGGCAGTGGAGGATGTCCCTGCCTGCCCCCGTGCATGCACGTCCTGTAGGGTGTGGGTGAGCTCAGTGAGTGCATGACGCAAGCCGGCAAGTTCAGCACAGATGTCCCTGGACATGGCCTGCATGGCATCCCTCAGGGTGGCAGTGCTCTGCACAACTTCGGCCCTTAGGGTCTCCGTGGCCTTTTCAATGGTTGCCCTAGCCCCCACACATTCCGCGGCATGCTCAGCCAGCATCATGGACAGTTGTTGCTGCCGTTCTGTGATGTCCTCGAGGGACTGCTGCCCCTGCTGGCCCATGGCCAGTGCTGGTGGTGTGATGGAGGGGCTGCTCCCCTCCTTTGGACTGAGGACTGGGCATGGGCTAGAAGGCCACTCCTCTACCTCTGTGTGCCCCTGTGTGTGATCCTCATGGGGGCTGGCGTCTGACAAACAGGGGGAATGTAGTAGGGCAGTGGGGCTTCTGACTTCGTGCTCCTCAATGTCTGAGTCTGAACATGCAGCTATTGCAGCTGTCTCACCCATGTTGCTGCTGGCCGCTGACCCGGTGCCTTCTGTGGCAGGCAATTTTGGTAGAGGTGGAGCAGTTGCTGCTGGCCTGCTGACTACAGGGGTGCTTGCCGGTGGGATGTCCGGTATGCTTGCAGTGGGTCCTGCTTGTTGTGGGGTCTGCCTCACTGCAGCTGAGGTCGAGGGTGCGGGGACGGTATAATTGGCCTTCTTGGCTCTCTTCGTCGCAGGGGTGTCCTGGTCCTCGGGGTGTGAATCTGTGCCTGTGGTGGAGCAAAGGAGGGAGGGCGTTATTGATGGGTCTGCGGACTTTGGAATGACAATGATAGACATTATTCTGGTCAGTAGATGAGGCAGATTTCAGGCAGGGCCATGCAGGTTGTCTCCTTTTAGTGTGGAATGTGGATGCAGGTATGCGGGTGCCAGCAGTGTATACAGGGTGGTGCTCGCATGTGGCTATGGGCAGTGTGGAAATGTGTTGCATTTACACTCTAGGGCAACCTTGTGCTACACATGAATGGACTGCAGTGACTATGGCATGTCTTGTTTGAGGCACCTACCTTCATCGCCTGATGTCGGAGCTCCCCTTTCCATCCCTCCGACGCCTTCAATGGCTTCCATGCCAATCGTGGTTGCACAAATCTCCTCCCACGGTTGGAGTTTTAGTGGGGATTCCGACCCTCCACCGGTACCCATTGCAAGGTTCCGGTTCGCAGAGATGACCGCTCTGACCCGTATGCGGAGGTCGTCCCAGCGCTTCCTGCACTGCTGTGGGGTGCGGGGTACGGTCCCCACCGCGCTGACGCGCTCGGCCACCAGGGCCCAGATGACCTTCTTTTTCCCTATCGCTGTCCTGGTCATTTCAGGGGAGAAAACAACAGCTGCGTTGTCTTGCAGGGTCTCCGCAAGCATGCAGAGTTCCTCCCGGCTGAATCTTTCCTGGCGCTGGCGGTCACATGCCTTCTTAACAGCTTTAGGCATTTTTGGGTAGTTGGATGGGTGGGTGATTGGTTGGGACAGGTGTCAGGGTTGGATCTGGCGTTGTTCGGTAGGATGGCAATGGATTGTGTTTTTAAAGATGGCCGACGTGCTGTTTCCCGTTCCGGCGCGATGACGCTATTTCCAGTCCTGCTTTTTACGGCCACCGCAAATTACGGTGGCCGCTAATTACGGTGGCCGCTACTTACGGTGGCGGAAGTGCACCTTGCTCGCTTTACGATGCCGGTAGGGGCCTTTTCCGCCATGGCGTTAATTGCATTACCGCCATGGCGTAATGCTCGTGCGCGATGGGTCGTAATGTGGCGCTCTTTACGCCATCGGCCCACGGTGTAAACGCTCATTACGCCATGGCGGTAATGATGGAAGATTACCGCCTGGGTCGTAATGACGCCCAGTGTCTTCCACACGTGTCTCCATACATTTTTTTCAACATTTTCTATATTAGACCCCTTGTTGGTCTTTAGCTTATTTCCTTGAAACTTACTATCATTCTCGTGATTATACTTCTTAGAAAATCTGATCGGCTATTCTTTACTATTTCGTCATCTACAACACAGTGCGCATGTGCGCGATGACGTCACGATGTTTACATCGTGATGTCACGCGTTTCTGACGTACGACGTCCGCTCGTCATCAGGCCGCCATTCACTGGTATTTAAGGAGCGCTATGCCTCCTTGTTGGGCAGCGAGTCCTTCAGAGGGACATCATCCACTCTTCACCTCCACGATCTACCGGACTACTTACCTGTAAGTACGTCTTCACCTTTGGCCTGACACCAGTCTAATGTTTCTTCTTCCTTAAATCTCAAGAAGTTAAATCCAGTTTTTGGATTCTTTTTTAGGACCATCTGGGATTTCCCCGCCTTTACCTTTTGCCTATGGCTTAAACCTGGATGCACTGGCATTCCCCACATGATTTAAGCACCATTAAATGGGATATTCTTTCTACAGCTATTCACAAGTCATTAGGCAGTAAGTTGCCGCCTCATTTTTTCCTTTTAACTGCTCATCTTACATTTAATTACACTTCCTTTGACTATTCTCTCTATATCTTATTCTTCATTTCTGTACAGCATTTTTTGACAAAGGCCACAAATTCAACTCATGGGCAGAGGAGACTTGCAGTTTTCCTCTTTTTTTGATGACCAGCCAGCTTCACATAACTAATGGAAATAGTTACATAGGTAATTTATTTGTATACAGAAATGTTAGCATGATGATCTTTAAGAATACATTTAGAGAAAAAATGTTGTACGATCCATTTGACATATATCTACAAACAAGGTTGTTGAGTTTTTGAAAAATTATACATATGGGTTTACCATTTGGTATTTTGCTTTCTTGAAATTATAAAATCCATTGAGATTATTGAAACTAATATGTATTTTGCTCTAATATTATGTTTTCCAGATTCGTTTAAGAAAAATTATGCAAATTGCCCCTGAAGAAGTGAATATTTTCACGAAACGCGTTGGGCTTCTAATAAATTATTTTGATTTGTACTAAAGCATTTAACTGTGTCAATGTGTATTGATATATGTTATCAAGTAAATTACCAATTTATGTGTATGTTTATTTTAAACATAAGTCTACCACTTAATTATTAACTAAACTAAAATAAAAATCAGGACTCCTCACAGAGCCACCCATAGAGTGCAGAGGACGTGAGTTCCCACATTTGGGAACTTGATCCATTGCGCACATTTTTGCAACCCATATGCCAGGGATGTTATTTATCTCCTCTGCACCTTAAAATTAATTAATTCTCAGTGTACAATTTTATTAACTGCTCTTGAGTAAATATCAGGTGTGCTGATTGATCTGTTCTTCTTAGTGTTACAGTTTCTACCCAGCTAGGTGGGCAAGTGGGGGGGACAGGACAGACTAGCTTACTAGTCCTAGTACATTTAGGTAACGCACGCGTACAGACGGAGGTGCAAGGAAGAGGGGGTGAGGGGAACAAACACGTCCAGTCACAACTTGGTCCTGGGTTAAGTGCAGAGAGGTTACCTCACTCAGAGCGTAAGCAGAAAGTGCAGTAATGCTGAACATAGTTCAGTGGCCCAGAGGCAGGTGCAAAGATTGGTGGGAGGCCTGGGACCTGTAAGGCCCTAGACTTGAACCAGGCTACCAGTCAGCAAAAACTGAACAGAGTAAGGAAGGAGGAAGGAGGGTGGAGAAAGGAACAGAGGTTAGCAGGGTAGAGGGAGAGAGAAGGAGGAATAGAAGAGGAAGGTCTTGAGGAGTTTCTGGAACTTCAGGTGCTTCGGCTCAAGGCAGAGAGAGGCAGGGAGGCTGTTCCAGATGGAGGCACCTGCAGAGGATAAAGATCTCCCCCCAAATCTCTGTTTGTGAAAGCGGCTCACCTGCAGAGAGTTGGAGAAGGACGAGCAGAGGACTCTAGAGGGAGAGTATTTAGAAGTGAGTGTTGTAGATAGTGTGGGCCCTGGCCCCAGAAACCTTGTGCATTATGCAGTGTCTTGAACTTGATCCTTTCAGCCACGGGGAGCCAGTAGAGGGATTTGAGCACAAGAGAGATGCGGTTCATGGGCTTGAGGCCAAGGATCAGTCTTGCGGTTCTGTTCTGGATGAGTTGTTGAGGACGGAGAGTAGAAGTAGGAAGGTTGAGAAAGAGGTTGTTTCAATAGTCCAGCCTGGAGAGAACCAGGGCTCTCGAGGTGGTGTGCCTCTGGGGGAAAGTGAGAAAAAAGGTAGAATACCTCTGAGGAGGTGCAGTTGGTAGTTGGACCTTCTGGAGATGTCTGAGATGTGCAAAGAGAAAGAGAGAGTGGAATCTAAGATGAATCCACAATTTTTTGCCTCATTGGTAGGTGACGGGGCAGGGTCAAGGGGGGCCGGCCATTGTGAAAGTGGGAAAGCGGGAGCAGGAGCCCAATGAGGATGTTCTCTGTCTTACTGGCATTCAGGCAGAGATCATTAGCAGCACACCAAGACTGAATTGCGGATAGACAGTCAGGGATGAGCAAGGAGGAGAAGGAGGCTGTGAGTATCCTGAAAGAGAGCTGCGTGTCATCCGCATATCACTGAAAGTTAGAGGTAAAGGTAGAGATCCTGTGGGTGTGGGCCAAGGGGGCCATGTAAATATTGAAGAACAAGGGGGACAAGTTATATTGCTGGGGGACACCACAAGCAGAGAGAGTGATAGAGGAGAGAAAGGACCCAAGTTCCACCTGGGAGGGCCGGTCAAAGAGAAAGGAGGCGAGCCACACCCGGGCCTGATCTGTGATGCCAAGGGTATCACGGAGGCGAGTGAGCAGGATGTTGCGGTTTACCGTATCGAAAGCAGAAGAGAGGTCAAGAAGAATGAGGACAGAGGGAGAGTTAGAGTCAAGATTAGAGAGCAGGTCTTCGCGGATGTTCAGAAGAGCAGTTTTTGTGCCTCTGGATGCTCTAAAACCAGACTGATGGTCATGGAGACAACCCCCAGATTCAGTGTGGAGGGTAAGTTGGGTGATAGCTAGCTTCTCCAGGAGTTTTCCCAGGAAAGGGGTGATGTAGATTGTGCAATAGTTTTCTGGAATAGACGGGTCGGCAGAGTTTTTTTGTGCAGAGGGTGCACAAGTGAGTGCCTGATAGGAGAGGGGAGGGGAAAACTCCAGTGGCAAAAGAGAGGTTGCAGAGGTCGGCCAAGGCTGGAGTGAGAGTGTCAATATTGTCCTTGATGGTTTTGTAAGGGCAGGGGTCCACCTGTTTGGAAGAGGCTTTCAGAGACCGGACTAGTCTAAAGACCTCATCAGGTGTGTTCCTTCTTCCATTCAACATAGTGATATCAGCATTGTTCACGTACCTGATGGTCCACCCCTACTTGACTTTGGTCATGCCACCACTTACCTCTTGTGCTGAGCTTGAATGCTTCACCTTCACTTCGGCTTCTCACATCACTTCTCTTCTCCAACGCCATGCGTCAGAAACTTCAGCTGGATTCCGCCTTTGCATAGGAAACTGCGCCTGTAGCTTTCCTTCAGGATGCATCTCAAAGCAAGTTTGTAACTTACAGGTTCTCTCACTCTTCTCCCAGTCTACGCCTACTTCCTAAATTACACTTTCCTCAGCCTTCCCCAGTGTAACGTTATAGTCCTTTCTCTATGTTTGCTTCATGATCTGTATTCCTCCACAGGTCTTTCCCCTTGTCTCAGTATCATGTAGTTTTTCCTTTAGCGACATAAGCAGAGTAGCTTGATGGCAATGACAGATTTTGGTATGTTCTTCATACCATTCTTCACTGGATGTTTTTAGAGGTATGTTGGTGGTGTGTTTGTTAGGGAATTCTGTTCCTTGTCCCAAAAGGGGGAGTCTCTCCCGATGAGGACCTGCTTCCCTCTACCCCTAGGACAGGTAGTGCAGGGCAGGCTCACCTCCCTGACCTCAAAGGCAAAGGCTCCCCCCTTGGGGAGAAGTGATGGATTCTCGTGATTCGTCGCAATCCCTTAATAAATATTGTGGGCTCAATAGCACTTGCCTGCACGCCCTAGTAAATGAGTCTTCTTTATGGTGTGCCAGACTAGCTCTTGACCCCACCAGTAACACCTTTATACGATATAAAGCAACCGTCAAATCTTTGGTACATGTATATAATTTTAACATTGATGTGATGATTGAATATTTTTTTTTGTATTGATAGTAGTCGTCTAGATATTTTTATATTCAGATGTATCAAAAGCCTTACTGGCTACATTATACTCAATGAATGACTAAATAACGGAGCATGTGAAGGGATGGGCCAGGAAAGCACCCACATCTTTCACAACTGGAGAGGCAGAGCTGGGATTCATCAGTTTGCAGGCCAATCTCCAGGTGCAGCCGCCTGATGGAATAAAGCAGGCCCTGTGCTGTGCTGCACCACTGAGAGGCCAGCCCATTCTGGGGCATTAGAGAAACGGTTCCACTCGGGAATATTCATGGAGAAAAGAAAGATCTGAGCCTTCTGTGTGAAGAGTGCAAGGACTCCAAGTGCTCTTAGACGGAAGGTACTGTTAACAGGGCATTGGGCCTTATATGCAACAGAGCCGAAATACCTCGATGTCAAGGAGTCGGTTCTGCAAGAGTTTGATCCAGGCCTCTTGACTTCAACCTTGGAAATACACTTGCTTTAAGCAAGTTAGCATTAATTATTCTTCATTACGCTATGTTAATTTCTTATTTGTACAGTATGCTTTCAGAAATTGTTATCCAGTTGTGTCTGCAGAAGTGCTATCATTTAATGTAGGGTGTTTCAATTAAAATTTTGGCATTTTATAGTGTAACCTTAGTATCTTGTTGCAGCAATCAGAGGTAATTATGTGATTGTTTCCCTTTACAGTAATTATTTTAAGAAAATATCTACTTTCCCTCCATGGATATATGAGCAGTTCAATACAAGGATGTGTCTCTTGTACTGTGGGAAAGTTACTTGCTAAATGTTCAGGTGAGACTAGATCTTTCAAAAAGTTGTGTTCCATATGAGTGTTATGCTGTAAACCAAGCTACATTGAGTGTGCGTGTCTGTGTGTGTGTGTGTGTTTGCAAATTAAAGCAGGTCCATATTGGAGAAGTTGTGGCCTGTTATTTTGAGTTGGCAAAGGCTAAAAAGTTGTGTTTACATTTATAATATGTCCTGTGACCCCTGAATTATGAGCATGATGTGTGGCATGCGTTGACTGTTATATGCTGGAGAGGTGATGTCCTTTCCTGTTGGGGTTGCTTGCGAATGTGAGTCAGTGTGCATGCTTGGCTGTGTGCGTTGATGACCTGTAATCTATGAGTATTGCAGTACGTTATGTTTAATTACAAGTATTTTTACGTTTTATAAATGTATGTCGTTGACTTCAGTGGTATATGCTGGTGTAGTATTGGCTTGTCTGTTTGGTGCAGTCGAGAAAGGTATGTTAAACTGTAAGTTATGATTTCTGGCTTTAGGTTATGTTATTTATCCCACAATTACAAATATTACACATATGCTGTGTGCATGTGAAGACAGATACATGCTGACGTGGTAATGGCCTGTCTGTTTGGGGTAGGGTAATAATTTGTGCTTATTAAGTTTGAGTAAACCTTTGGTGCTTTCACTTGAGTAGTTTGAATGCTGTGTGCATGTCAGGGCGGGTACATGCTGGAGAGGTAATAGTTCATCCTGTTGGGGTATTTTGAGGAATACGCTGTGCATTATTGTCATCTGAAGTAGGCCTTGCCTTGTGGCTCCCATGTCCTGGCTCAGTATGGAGTAAACAGTGTGTGGGTGTAGTAAGTGACCTCTCGGTTCCCACTGTTATCTAGCACATATTTCATCATTTCAAACGGGGTAGCATTCTGGGTGACCTTTGTCGGCTCCCCCTGTCTTCTAGCACCTATTTCACCTTTTTACACAGTTTTTTGTGGGCAGAATTATGGGTGCCCCTTACTGAACCCCTGTACCAACTACTCCTATGCTCCTTCATTTCTTATATTTTGCTCTTTGTATAATATTAGGTGAGCTGTTCCACCATTTCTTTTGGCCCACTCCCTACCGTTTCCCAGTTTTACTTATCACGAGGGATGTTGAGTGTTAGTGTTCTGCATGTATTATGAGCCCAGCTAACTATCCTATTCTTTGGCTATAACTGCTGCAGAGGCTCACTAACCTGGACCTCAGTGTGTGCCATTTGCTGAGGCTCAACTACCTGCATATGTTTTGTAACAGGGTTTTGTTTTTCCCACTATTTCATCTGGTCTTCCCCCTTCCTTTAAGGAGAGTCTTGTGCCTGTGTACGTGTGTGGGGTACACAAGGTCTGCTGTTTGTGGGTGTTGTGTGTGGTATGTTTGGGCTTCTGTGGTTTTGTATGTGTGGGTCTAGTGTATATGTGTGCATGTGCCTCTATCTACAGTTGAGTGTGGTTGGGGGAATGTGATGTGAGGCTGTGTTTTACAGCCATGTGCTTGAATACATTCCTGATGTAACCCACAGACTCAGGCGTGCTTATGTTGCATATATGTCTCGGGGAGAAATGTGGAAGGTGGAGTGCAGAATGTATGATGTGCACATGTGTGTTTGTTCCATGAGGGACAGTAAGGAAAGAGACTGTAGAAGGATGGAGGCACCTGTGGTTGCTGTGCTATGTACTTACCCAAGTATTCTTCCTACCTGAACTTTGCACTACCAATAAAGTATGGTTCTTCACTTACCTAAGATTCTCCTGCTTGGTTACTGGCATGTTTGATGTCACCTCATTAATTACCACCAGGGGGTTGGAGAAAGCAGATTAGAAAGAACAACAAGAAGAGATTGTGGCTTAGGAGGAGGTGAAATTAAAGCAGGATGGACAAAGAATGTTGGAGCAGAGGGTAAGGATAGAGTGGAGGAAGTGGTGGTCGGTGTAGAGAAAGTAACAACTAAGAAGGGGGTTGTGTGGACATTAAAGTGGGGGGAGCAGGTAATGAACAAAGACTAAGGAACAAAGAAAGATCACCGACAGCACGTGAAGGAAGGTCTCGGGAGGCAAGTGGCAGATAGACAAAGAGGTGGAAAGAAGGAGAGGAGGATTTTATTATTATTGTGATATTGTTTTTTTTAGAGATAAGCCTTTCACATTTCATTTACACATTGACAATTACTGCCAAACAAATAAAGCAAAATAAAAAACAATATACAAGAACTCAACATGCTAAAATAATAAAATTCCTATCTGCATTACATCACACATAGAGATCCTAGATGACTACCTCTATAATCTTGAATGACTCAACTAAAAAACCATCAAGGGCAATTATTAGTGACGCACTGTCCTCCCACATTAGGTGAACCCATAAGATTTCACCCAAACTACCAGAGTGAGTTTGAACACCTAAAGTAAGGTACTGTGTCCTAATGTCTGTTAACCTGGAACAGTCTAAGACCAAGCCCTTCAGAGTTTCAAGGAATGTCTCAGAATCACATAGTCTACAATGTGATCGACTTACTCCTACTAACTTCCAAATGCTTATTCTCTCCAAGGTAGGAAGTTAATTAAGACGGAAGCGTATATATACTGGCTGTATAGTTTTGCTGGGGAACAGATATATACATTTAGGGAGACTCTTCCTTTTTCTTGGGAACACTTGCATATTCACTATATGACTGTGGAGCGATAGATCGTCAACCGTCGCACACCAGTCCATAGTAAATAGTTTGTTTTTTTATAACTGCCGGCCTTAACGTCGGTTCCTCTTCTCAGGAACTAATTGCCTCCAAAATGTTCCTACAATAGAGGCTAAACACGTTTAGTGATTGTACAGACTGGTTGGATATCAGTTCATCCAAATCCTCATCTAAGGAATTATGGGGAGGAGATATAATTTTAAAGTAATTAGATAGTTGTCCCCATTGGCTCCTTGCGTGTAAGGATGGAAATCAGACCCAGCCTGCATTGAATTATTCTGTTAGGAACAGACTTTAACAAACCCAAAGTCTCCTTCCAAACCAACCCATGAATAGTGTTTAGATAAAGCCCCACGTCTAAAGTGGTCAGATCTTACCCATACAAAAAGGTAGGATCCACTTTGGGCAGATAATATCTAATGACCGCGAAGAGGGGAAATGCATCAATATTTTCATCTGGCAGATTAGTGGGCTAGATTTTTCTCTAAGACAAGGCCTACTTACTGCCAGTGAACGAGTGTTCGTAAGATCGTAACCTAAATAACGTAAAGAAGCCACCTGCTCCAAAATCTGGTCTCCAACCTTTCATGTCATTAATTTTGGTTTTACCTTGTTGGAGAAGATAATGATCTTAAATTTCTCTCCATTTACCATAGGATTGCGCTCAATGGCATAGGTATGGAAAAGATTTAATTGTCTGGAAGGCCTATAGGGGTTTTATAAAAAGAAAATCAGGTTGTCTGCAAATATTAAACTGTTGAGCTTCACATGCCCTAAGTTAACTGGGTATGTAACAGCCTCTGACCAGATGTACTAATAATTTAAACATTAAAGCGGGTGGGTGCCAGGACACAGCTTTGTCTTAGACCGACACAAGTTTAAACTGGTCCCGACAACACCCCCTCCCTCGTCAACCTGATACTAACAGATGTCAACCTGTGGAGGCTAGCCAAAAGTTGCCCAGTTTTGAGAGGAACAGATTTTCCCAGCAGTTTATTCCAAATGAGAGATCTATCAACTCTATCAAAAGCTCTGCTCATACCAAGGGAGGTAATGTAGATGGAATCCAGGGCCCCATTTTTGACCGATTCCAACAAATGTCCCATGCTGGTAGCATGAAGGACAGTCCCCATGCCTGATCTAAACCTCACCTGGCAACGATTAAGCACCCCCGATCCATAGGCAAGCGATTCAAATCTCGCAAAAGGACAGAGGAGAATAACTTGCTGGCAGCATCAAGGAGCATGATAGCCCTATACTATTTAGGGTCATTAGCTAGACCTTTCTTAAAAAATAGGTATAATAAAAGACTCATGCCAGGTGGAAGGAAGGACATGGGTGGCATATATGGATGAAAATAATACTTGTAATGGGCCAAGCCAGGTCTAATGGGTTGGCTTTGAATAACACAGGGGCCAACCCATCAGGGCCGGGAGCCCTAGAAGCGCTTGCTTTTCTTACTGTCCATAAAATGTCCTTATCATCCCAGGGATACTGACCTGATTTGCAGGGCTGGACAATCGTGGGTCCACCCGGACAAACCCCTTTGGTAAAGCAAACTTGGCAGAATAGGATTTGGTCCAGGTTGATTAGGAAATCAAACACATCATAACAGACTTAGCAGTGTTCACCTTGGACCCTACTGTTGCCCAAAACTCAGCTGAGTTACAAATGGGTTAACTGTTCAAGGATGTTTTGATTGTTTTTAGTATGCATTTCAATTTTAATAGCGTTCTTATGGCTTTGTAATATACCTCTCTTCCAAGATCCTGTATCACCAACAGACCCGATATAGAGGACAAGTAATTGGTGAGAAATATTTAGTTTATCCAGGAACATGTTGAACCTCTGTGTCAAGTAGATATCCCCCTCCCATCAAATGATCTATCTTGTAGAGCTAAATGGAGACCCCATTGCTGCATGCATGTGCCCCATTGTAAACTCTACCCACAGGGTCATTTTGTGGCCCAAGCAGATCGGATTGATTGTTATTTAGCCTAACTCCCTCAATGCAGCAGCAGTTAAAGTCACTGCCCACTATTATGTTGAGAGGGTGTCCACCATCCAACCATTTTGTGAAACGCTCCACCAGCCCACTCTGCATAGTCTCGAATAACATCTTGCTGAGTGTTCCAGTAGAGATTCACAATCAATACTTCTAATTTTGGGTGATCCGATGATACAGCTTGCCCTATAAACGTTTGTTAGTTGTGGATATTTCCTCATATTTCACCTTGAGGCCAAGATTAAAACCAATAGCAAGGCCTCCAGAGGGACAGCCTAGGGTGCCTCTTGCGGCTGGTGTAGTAAAGGTGGCTAACCCTTCTAGAGCAAAGTGAGATTGATGCATGGTTTCCTGCAGAAGCAAAATGTGTTTGTCTAGAGAAATGTGTGTCGATTTTGAAGCCTTGTCCAAGTTATTGTAACCACAGACATTCCATGAAGTTAGGGTTACGTTGGAGAGATTAAAGCTGCTGTGGAGCATGTCTAGTTAGTAATGCCACATTACTTCAAAGAGTTCCGCCTGGTCTACTCACCTGCCAGCCCTACACTACAAAAGTGCTTTGCCCTGGTTTACTCTCCTATCACGACAATGTGAAACTACTACTACTACAACTACTTCTGTGGCACAGTTATGCTTTGCAAAACGTATAAAGTCTTTGAATTTCCACAACCTCAGTGTTGACTACTTCTTCTGGGAAAACATAAGATACGTTGCTGCTGTTTGTTCCGCACTTTTAAATGCCACATGCAATGCAGGTTATGCTCCTCTCCTCCTGAACACTGTATATCAGAAGGGTAGTAGCCTTCATGCCACTCTTGCTCTTATTTGGCTTAGGCAATGCTTGTTCAGGTCAGTTCTTTCTATTTCCTCTGTTTCTCTTTTACAATAGGTTTCACAGACAGCGGGTTGCTTAACCTCCCCCTTTTGACTTTGGCAATTTTGTTTCTCTTCAAATGGATTCACTATTGCCCTCTTTTGGCTTTAGCAACAGTTATTAACTTTAGGTTTGAAAAATATTGCCCTGAAGTGCTGTTGCCAATTGTTATGACCTTTATTCACAATGGTTCTGCCACTTCCTCCCCTTCGTATCAGCGTGACATTCAAAATAAACATCTCTCAGCTTTTCACCAGTTCGATTCGCACAGTATTTACTTTTCTGCCACTTAGTTTCTTTCACATTGGTTCGATATTCAAAAGGCCCACGTTCGGCTAGCGAGTGATCAAGGAGCGCTCCAGCGTCACAGTATTCAAATGACCTCACTGGGCTTGGCTTACGCATCCGCTCATTCTGCTGCTCTTGGGCTCTATCCTCCTCCTTCTTTACATGGACTGGAAAACTACCTTGTTCTGAATTTGGACCGTTCCTTGCTCCACATGTTGCCAGGTGCTAGCCTGCCACCCAAGTCTGTTTTACTTTGGGGAGAGCATTCCCACTTCAAACCTCCCGCTGCAAGATCTATGCAAGCATGATGGTCAGGGAGCAAGCTTTTACATAACACGCTTCCCGCTGCACAACCTCTGCAAACAAAGTCCCTGAAGGTAGAGACCCTTGCAGAACCGGCATCCGTACAGTCGGCAGTCCCGGCGTCTGTTTTCCGTCAGCTGCAATTTTGCTGTGGAGTCACGGCAAGCACTCCACCTTCCACTACTACTGCTACTCTCTATGGCCTGCACCTGAGGGGGCCTTTTATGCCTCTCAGTCTCCCTGAGGTGTGGGTCATTAACCTTAATTGGCTGCATCATGCAGTTCAAAGCCTCTCCATCCCCTTTCTTCTTCTCAGTATTTTTGGCATTGTGGGACTTGTAGCCCCCAATGTTCAATTCACTCCTTTTAAAGGAATAATTGTTACAAAACTTTGTTTCTATCCTTAAACCCCTTTTTAAAATGGTTATAATAAGGTTTTACTGTATTGTTTTGCTCTTTAGACAATTTATGACTTTCAGAATCTAATGTGATATTATTCACAGATTCATCTTTCATATTCCATTGTTGAACATGCAAGCTTTCCCCTCTACAATTATGCTTAACCTTGGGGAAATTACTTCTACTTCCAATACAGAACTGATCAGAACAGTTTTTATCACCATCAGAATAGTTCACTTTGGGGAAGAAAAGCTTCTTCTGGCAACAGGACATTATAGACTCCTGTATTATTGTCTCTTCCTCCTTAGAGGAAGAAAAATAACACGTCTCTCCCAACAGAGTGCTCCTATTCCCCTGGGGACCTTCTCCTCCAAGGTGACCCTCCCAGCTAACATCACCATCATGGTCGGCATCTGGTAGCGGCTGCCTTCCCCTGGCCAAGTGGAAGGAGACTTTAGGTAGGGTCTTTGTGAGGACTCTGCAGGAGGAAGGTGGGATACTGTGGGGGTATTGTGGAAGAGTGATAGGTCAATCAGACACGGAAAGGAAGTGCAAAACCACACCCATCAGGTAAACCAGCTTTATTGGTCCAGTCATTGGTTGATAATCTGGGGCCTAACTTGGTGATGGGCATTCCTACTTCCCAAGGCTGCCTATTTCAGGTGCAGGTGCACCTGAGTCATGTGGCCTAGACAAACAAGTCCATAGAATGCAAGCAGAAACCAGAACCCACGAGCAGAGAAGATGCCCAGAAGAGAAACCAAGGATGCAGGATCCACTTCAGACGTCCAGCAAACAGTTGTATGGGAATTCTTTCTAAGAGGCAGGGAAGATGTCAGTAGTGTGGAATAGTCTGAAGAGGGAGCATGGGTAAAAGAGGAAGCAGATGCAAACTCTTTATTTTTCGCGTGAAGGTGCAATGGGAGAACAGGATGGGATGGTTGAGCAAAGGATAGGGAAGAGTCCAATGGGGTTGAGAGAGCAGTGGGATATTGAGGTGACTGTCAGTATGTTGGGAGAGAGAGGGAGTGGGAGAAAAAAGTGAGTGGGCAGGGTGTTAAATATGGTAGTGATCTTGGAGAAAACATAAGAGGCAAAGAGAAGAAGGATAGAGAGCCTGTTTTGGTGGAAGAATCAAAGCCCTATAGGGGTATGGATATCTTCGGAGGGTGAGAGAGTTGGTGTAGTAAGAGGATTTTATCAGAAGTATTGAGGCCAAGAAAAGTGCTTTTGAAGCCTGATAGATGAGTAGGGGTGTGAATTATAAGCCTGGGGTGCATGATTGCCCTCAGCAGTTGAAAGCCTAGGGAGATCCATGGTTTAGGATGGGGGAGAGGTGCTGAAGCAGTGAGCAGGACAGAAACATTCAATGAGGTAGCCAATGGGATGTTGAAGGTAAACATCATCAGAATTAGCAAAATGGATCAAGAGGGATAGGAGGGAGGACTTCACTCGGCCAATATATGAAAGCAAGGAGTTGTGTTTGAATAGCATTCCAGTAATCAAAGAAGGAGGAGGAAAGGGGGGGGGGTCAGAGATGGTGAGGTAGGTAAGTGAGTGGATCAGAGGCAGGAGGGTCGACAGAGAGAGCAAAGGGGCTAAGAGTGGATCATAGGAACATTTTTACAAAAAACAGAGTTCCCATGGGTGTGAGTAGGACGTCTATTCAGTAGTTTGAACATGGAGTGATCAGACAGAAGGGAGTCCAGAGACATCCATGCTAACAGGACTCCAGTAACGCGATTTTTGAAAAAGTGAATTATAGGTAGGTTGGTTGAACTGATAGACTTGATCATAAGTAGAAACATGTGTGAAATTGATATACCACCCTATTACGTTTCTCCTAAACTTCCATTAAATAAATGCATTAACAATGTTCTTTCGAGCAAGGGTGTCAGGAAGGGGTGTCCCCATTATCTTAAAACAGACTTCAAATAGAGTAAGCCATATTCCTTGAGAAGGTAAACTGTTACATTTAAAAAACGTTACATGCAGTACTGCAAGATCTATAACCAAGCTAATATAAATGCTACAATACTACAAAGTGCACGGTTACAGACTGCACAGTCTGAGCAATAAGAACATACAACTTCGATTAAAACTGGATCAGCTATTTAAATACACATTAATGTTTGATATCTTGTCATCTGTGAATCTCACAGACTTCTAAATCATGGCATTTTAAACAGGACAGAATAGTAATAGCTATGCTGTAATTTGGAAAATGTGAAAAGTGGAAAATTGAAGTATTAAGACATTTGAAGCTTTTGGTAAAAAATTATTCCTATCATGTTGGAGAAATGGTATCTTCAGGAGGTGGAGAAAAATGAACTGACATTCCGCGGTGTGTTTCCGAACTCTGAAAATGTATGATATGCTTTCTGTGTAGATTCCCAGGCTCATGAGAGCTTTGGGTGTGGATGTAGAAAATATTCCACAAATTAAAGTAACCTATTTAGACTAACAAGGGTATTGGCTTATCGCTCTGAGACCTCTGGGTTAGCGGCGCTTTATACAACTTACCATAAATAAATATGATCTGGTCCATTGAAGGGGCTATCATGCTATTTAAGTCCTGGCACAAAGTGAACATGAGAGAAAAAATGAAAAAGAAAGCTGAGGAAGACAAGAATTTAGTAGAGAACTCCTCTAATCAAGATCCACAAGCAAGATGTAAACAGATCAGAGAGACCTCCAGCTCACAGCAGCATACCAGGATAGAGAAAGAGGCCTACATATGAATCTCCAAAGACCTAACGGCATAAGGAGAGCCACGCCTTTTAAAATAAGAAAAAAAATAGTATCCGAGCAGAGTTAAAAAATTGTTACATTCATTAAGAACTTAAGTGACTGAAAAGGGGCAATTACATGTGCAGTAAATTATTAATAAAGTAAATTCCCAAGAAATGTTCTCTCTCTCTCGCTCTCACACACACACACCTAAACCCGCGATGGACATTTGTTTTTTCTACAGTGTGTGTAATGAGAGGATTATTTGTTCCATTCCTTCTTAAATTCCCTGGTCCCATCTGCCCACCTCCCATTGTGGTTAAACCCTCCCCCTCCTGAATGATTTAGTTTACGTCCAACCTGGGCACACCACATTCGGTTAAGGCAAGAGTGGTATGGCCGATTCCTGTCCTGTGTTCTACCTGCCAAGGTCATAGGAACTGGATGTCCCAAGCAGGCTGCCTGCCTGGCAAGTTCACAGGAACTGTCTCTCCACTCACTGCTCATATGACTTTAACCTAGTGGTCAGCAACACTTGTTGTACGAGTGAAATGTATTTGTAATGTGGTCTTGTGCAAATGTCTGCTGGTCATCCCTGCATGAGATTAGAATGTTGGCGACTGAGTGAATCCCAGCTCAGTGAATGCTGGATGGATGTTGATTTGTGAGTGTTCTGTGAGTGTCCGTTGGGACCTGAGCTGGTATGATGAAGGATGGTCGGTGGCTGTGTCCCCTTTTCTTCTTGCTGCAAGTAACATGAACCCGTAACACATGTATAGATGAAGCTACAAGATTTCTTCAACCTGATCCCATATGATTGTATACTACTGAGGGAGCTATGTACATTGCAACACTCCTGAGGCATTTTGGACTACCACTCCCATTATCCCTGTCCAACATAGTGAACAGTTAGGGATTGTGGTAGGCTTAGTCCAAAAAATCTGGAAGGCCACATGATGCAGACCCTCGCTTTAAATTAATGCTGCAGTTCTCTGCATATATATCATGAATGCCTGATTCCTTTCTCTACAGCCCATAATCTATGTTGGGGTTCAACCTCGGCCGTGCAACATGCTTAGCTGTGTCTGTTTGTCCTCCGCTGCTTGTGTCTGTAGTATGTTGGTGTAGGGTGCGTGAGGGGTCAGCAAAGTGAGGTGGACAACTGTTTGATTGTTCAAAATATGCGATTATATTAAAGAGAAAACAATGATATTAAATGCCTCACTGTCCTTTCTCTGCTGAGGATTTCCCTGCCTAACAAAACTAAAGGGAAACACTAACACAGGATGTCTAGCCCTCACACTTAAACATCAAATACAAAGAAAATATATGACAATTCAGATAACAACAATAACATTCACAGTTTCTTAATAATCTCTCAATAACCTGGGCAAGTTCCCTTCCACAGGATTCAATGTTACTTCAGCTCCAAGGTCTAACAAAAGAAAACAAGGACATCCATGTATGTAAGATAGTCTCAGGTTAGTTCTTGATTATTTCAATGTCAAGGTAAAGTCTTGTTAACCAAAGTTCCAACAATAGCAAATCTTTTTTTTTTGGTGAAATATGGACTTTCCCACTTCCTCCAAACAGCACCAATGGTATTCACATCCACAATGCTTTGCCACCACTTCCAATAATCCAAGAAGACTTGCCACAGTTAAAAGGAAATGCATCTATAATTATTAGTGAAACACAGTTCTTGTTTAACAGTTACTATGTCACTATTCACAATTTAGGCTTTATGGTAGGCTTGTCGGGATAACTTCACAGTACTGCTGCTTCTACTTCATTGACTTCACTTCTACTAAAGTGTACCATGAGAACATTCTCCTTTATCTCACAGTACTCCACTTCACTTTTACTACTGACGTTTGCATCTACTGACAACCAGATGCACCACCATAAAGTCAGTACTTTGTGATTCCACCACAGACTCAGCACTTTGTGATTCAAAACAGGTTTTAGTTCTGACAAGATTTACTTTAAGGCACTGCAACACCTTCAAACAGGCAGGCACTCTTCCTCTGAATAGCTCTCTTCAAAAGGGGCAGTCCCTTTGCCTTTCTTGTCTGGATGACTTCAAAGCAACAACCTAGGTTTGCCTTTATGACCCACTTCTCTCTGATGCTTAAAGTCTTTGGCAATATAGATTGTGTCAGCTTCAAAGAATATGTATGAGCTGCAAGTTTCCCTTCCCTAACTGTGCCTTCCTCTCTCTGCCAACTGCTGGCCAAAACAATTACCCAGAAGCCTTGGTGCCACTCTCTGGGCTTCAGGTAATGCTTGCACACTTGTATTTTAGGCATGGTTAAACTTCCATTAGGCTTACATTCTTGGTTGGATTGTTTTCTGGCTTTTCGGAAAAAGGCTGCTGTAACAGGCGTTGCATGTAAGAAACGTTCTCCTTCTCCAGCATTGGATCTTTCGTAGATTCACATGCTGTGAATAGATTATGTAGCAGTATACGGATAGTGGAGCTGCACACATGTAAACCCCCACCAGAACACCTTACAGCAAATCCATAGGATGGTACCTTATTGGAATATGCACTGTAGGACTGCTCACCCTGTACGCACTTCTTCGGCATTCTGCTTCTCCAGGCAGTAGTGCTTTACAAAGGTATGCAGCACTGATCAGGTAGCCACTTGGCAGATGTCTGTGATTGGGATCCCCTGACCACCAGGCCGCCAATGCCCATGTAGCTCTCATTGAATGTGCATGCAGAGGAGCCTGGGGGGGCTTCCCCGCAGACCTGTGGCAGACAACAATGGTCGACTAGTTCCACCTCGCTGTGCTTTGCTTGGATAGAGCATTGCCTTTATTTGTCAGACCATATGCTGCAAAGAGTTGAGTTGACTTCCTGAAAGACTATTTCCTGTCAATATAGTATTTCAACTCCCGCTTGAGGTCGAGCAAGTGCAGTGCCACCTCTGCAGGTGACAAAGGCTTGCTAAAGAAAACCAGCAAGGTTATCGAGGAATTCTTGTGAAAATCCGCAGGGACTTTGAGAACGAATCCTGGGTTCGTCATGAGAAGTACCCTGTTCTTTTGAAAACGTAAGTGGGGTTGGTTAATTGTGAGGGCTTGCAGTTCCGACACTCTCCTAGCTGATGTAATAGCCACCAGGAAAGCCACTTTCCACTTTCCACGACAGATAGTTTAGTGGTGTAGTGGCTTTTGGTTCAAATGGTTTTCTCATTAGCCCTGAGAGTATGGCGTTGAGGCTCCATTCCGGTGACATCCGTTTAACTGGTGGAAAACTTCTGAAAAGGCCTTTGAGGAAATGCTTTATGAGTCTGGGTCCATAAAGGGAAATGCCTTTCAGCAGTCTCGTGTACCTAAAGATGGCCGCCAAATACACTTTAATAGACTTGTTGGCAATGCCCTGTTTGGCCAGGCCAAGCAGGTATGGCAGTACCTCCTCCGGTATCACCGGGAATGGGTTCAGCATTTCCTGGTGTTCCTCGCACTGTGTTTTGCAAAACCGCTTCCACTTTAGGAAGCATGACTTGTTGGTGGCAGGGACTCTTGCCGCAGCTAGCACCTGCCTACACTACTATGATTTGCTTAGGCTTACAAAATCCGCAAAGTCAGAAGCCACGCCGTCAGGCAAAGTGATTGGAGGTTGTGTGTAGAATTTTCCCCTTGCCTTGTCATAATGTCTGGTGGATTGCTGAGTCGGATGGGTTTGTCCCTGAAGAGCTGGACCACATCGGAATGCCAGGTCTGGCGACGCCAGTCTGGCACGATGAGTATTAATGTGCAGGAGTGCCGCTTGATAGTCTGTATTGTCCTGCGCAGATTAGGGAGCATTGGGAACGCCTATGCAAAGAGGCCGTCCCATGGAAAAAACGAATGAGTTTCCCATTTAGCCCTTTTGGGGTGTCCTGCTGGTGTATTTGTCACACGTTTTGTTGTAGATCGTGATAAACCGGTCCACTGCCGGATGGTCTCAGTGTTGGAATAACGACTGCAGCATTGCAGAGTGGAGCTCTCATTTGTGGTTTTGGGACACTTGCCCACTGAGGCTGTCTGATTCTGTATCCCTGGAAGATGGAATGCCTGAATGTTGATTCTGTGGGAAATGGCCCAGCGCCAGGTCAGTTGAGCTTCCTTGGACAGTGTCTTGGATCTTGTTCCTCCTTGCTTTCGCATATAATAGATTGTGGTGGTGTTGTCTGTGAGGACGTTGACCGCCTGGTTCTTTAGTATTGGGAGAAATTACTTGAGTGCCCACCAAACTGCTCTGAGTTTGAATACATTTATATGTAGGCATGTTTCGCGGGGCGTCCATAGCCCCTTGACGTATATCTGATCCATGCCTGGACCATACCCCTGGAGGGAGGCATCCGTAATTAGCTTTCTGTTGGGTGTTGGATCGTTTTCCCCCTGCAGACACTGGTTTTGCTTGCCCAGCATTGAAGTTGCGAGCACAGTTTGAAAGGGATACGCACTTTGTCACCACATGATCCGGTGACCTGGGAACAGATTGCTGCCAGGAACTGTTGCAGCAGTCTCATAGGGAGTCTGCAGTGAGGGACTAGTGGTATGCAAGACGCCATTATCCCGAGTAGTTGCATGCATTGTCGCACTGTTTGGTGTGAACGTCTTCAGCAGGGTTGCAAGGGCTCTGCTCTGTCGCGGCAGGCATGCCTTGTTGGTTCCTGGGTGGAGAATTCCACTCCAAGGAATATGAGCCTCCTGCATGGCAGTAAGAAGGATTTCATGTAATTGATGGTAAAGCCCAATGTTTGTAATAGACTCACCGTTGCTGCTATAGAAGACTCTATTCCCTTCCTTGATGGGGAGCGCACCAGCCCGTCATCTAAATAAGGATAGTCGTGGTTTCCCTGTTTGCGAAGTCTGGCTGCCACTGGCACGAGCCAATTAGTGAAGGTGCACAGGGCTGATTTGAGGCTGATTTGAGGCCGAATGGAAAGACCTTGAATTGGTAATGAGACTTTCTGACTACAAACCGGAAGTACTTTCATTGCCTTGGATGGCCGGGAACGTGAAAGTATGCGTCTGGGAGATCCAGGGACGCAAGGTGGTTGTGGTGTTGCATTGCTTCTATGAACTGCTGTAATGTGATCATAGTAAACATTTGTTTAGGTCTAGAATGGGCCTCCATTTTCCATCCGGTTTGCGAATGACGAAATACCTGAGGTTTACTCCCCTTTCCCCTTTGGTTGCTGGGGAATTTTTCTATGGCCCTTTTTGCAGCATGAGCTGTACCTCTTGTAGGAGCACAGTCTTGTGCGCCTGTGGTTGGTGGTTTGGAGGCATGGGAGAGGGCGTTTGTTTGAACTCTAGCAGGTGCCCGTATAAAATCACATCCAGCACCCATCTGTTTTTTGATACTTCTCTCCAGTTTCAGGCAAACTCCCTCCCAGGGTGCCGTGGGATGGATTATCACTGTTGGGCCTTGCCCTGCCGTCCCCTCTGGGATATGGAGGGCTGCTTGTGGCGCTGATTCTGTCTATAGTCTTGATTTTTGGTACCCTTGGTAAGGTCTTTTGTACACCTGGGAGTAATGTGTGGAGCCCCTAGAGTATTGATGTCCCTTGTTGGATGAGGATGTGGATGTTCTGCCAGCCGCCCCACTGAACTGGCGAAAAGGCAGACGGTTCTGCAGAGATGTTAACAACCTGACTGTGTCGGTGTCCGTTTTGTTTTTAGAGATTTGTCTATCTTGGGTCAAAATAGTTCATGCCCCTCGAAGGGCATGTCCACTACTTTATGGTGGACATCCGGCTGGAAATCTATACATTGGAGCCACGCCTGTCTCCTCAGGACCACCCCGTTGGCCACTTGTTTAAAACTTGTTTCTGCCAGGTCCACCGCCATTTTGATCCCCAGGTTGGAGGACTCTTCCCATTCCTCTTCCCCTTCCTTTAAGGATTGCCCTTGCCTCCTTAGGCTTCTCCTCTTGGAGATGCTCCAGCATTGGATTGAGCGTATACCATATCTCCCTATCATATCTGGCTATGATGGCTATGGAGTTGGCTGCCTTTACTGTTGTGGCTCCAATCACTAAGACCTTTTTCCCAAAAGCGTCCTGTTTTCGTGCCTCACTGTCCAGTGGTATTGCACATTTCTGTTTCTCGGATTTTGCTTTCTGGCTTGCCGCCGCTGAGACCATTGACTCGGGAGATGGCTAAGAGGTTAGACATGTTGTTGCATTTTCTGGTGGGTTGTACATTTTATCTAGGCAGCCTTTCACCGCTGGGATTGTTCCTCTTGCCAGACGTGGTTGAGGAAGGGAATTGAGACCACTGCCTTTCTCCTCCTACCCATATGGTCAAATAAAAAGCATTCCTTTTCATCCTAAGAGGCAAAGAGGGCAAACTCCTTGCCCGCCTTCATTACTATAGAATGGAACACTGTGATGTCGTCAGGGGGAGGCGGTTTTGCTGAATCCTCGCCCTGGGGAATTCTTGAGGGGAATCTGAGTCCCAATCATCACCCTGCCTCGTAGAGTCGGATGAAGAAGACGTGCTATTGCGGGGTTCGTCCGCCTCTGTATCTGTTAGCTCCCCTTCGTCCAGCACCGAATGCACCGGTGGTGAAAGGTTAACAGTGCCCTTTATTCCCTTTGTTGGATTTTTGGGATTTGTAGGTGGGTGGGGCCCGTGGGCAATGCTGAACCTGCCTCTTCCTGAGGCTGCCTGCCTGCTAGGTTCCCTTCCTGAATCTTACTTCCTGGGGTGTGTGGTCTAGCTGTAGTCGCCTCCTCTAATATTACCAACTGTTCCGAGTCTGACCCTCCAGCCTTCTGACGCTCTGTTTTGGTGTCAACCTTGTATTTTTGTCTGGTATTACATCAGAGTACTGGATAGGGGGGACATGGCTGATACATTATAGTTGTGTGTGATTGTCTGGTTGAGGAGGCTGTACCGCCTGAGGAAGTTTTTGCTCTCTGTCTACAGGGCTGCCGTCCACGGTTTCGGCGATGACCCTTCTTTCTGTGGTTTCTGGGGGTTTGAGGGTGATTCCTTCCCCACCACTGAAGCAGTAGGCCGGGGTGACGGGACCATGATTGTGCAGTCCTTTCCCATGGTTTCCTTCATCGACGAGTCCGATTTATGATGCGTCATAGACAAGGTCATTTGTGGAGGGTTGTCGACGAGGTGGACTTTAGGTGCGGACTGGACGAGGCAGATTTGTGGAGTGTCGTCGATGAGCTGGACTTGTGCAGTATTGTTGACAAGGAGGTCTTATGTGTCGATGTCGAAGGGTTAGACGCCCGATGCTTCGTTGCCATTTAAGTCAATGGGCTGACCTTTTTCTTTTTTAAACAGGCTTTATTGGTATTTGCAATGTATAATCATGTACATATTAGGGAGCAGTTTCAATACTGACATAGTAAGGTCCATAGCATATATAAACTTATCCCCAAATCATCCCTCCGTCCCCATCTCCAACTCCCTCCACCTCCGTGTTGCCTTTGATACTAGCACCTAGTCTATGAATATGGTGACTTCCTAGGGTTGAGCTGCATGTGGCGTCTGTGGGGCTGTATTCGCTGTCTCGGATTCCACAGTCTCCAGTGCAAACAATGTCTGTGTCAGTATATTCCATGCTACTACATCCTCGCTAGTCTCAGAGAGGCTCAAGTGTATCCCCCGCCTCATACCGCTGTTTCAGCTAGTGCCTATTTTTTAAGATTGTGCCACCAGTCTTCTACATTGGGGATGCTCAGGGATTTCCATGCCATCGCTATCCTGCGCTTAGCTAGTATAAATGCTAGGTCTTTCATCTTGGATACATAACATGTAGGTGTGGGCCGTCTGAAGCATCCCAGCAAGCAGTTAGAAGGGGACAACGGGTCCATGTTAAGGCCACTTCTGCTCATTCTAACCGCCACCCCCTCCCAGAATTCCTGTATGGTGGGGCATGACCAAAACATGTGTAATATGCTGGCTTCTGAGGCGGTCCATCTAAGGCAGCACTGCCGAGCCGCGCCGGGGAATCTAGAATTCCTAAAGGGAGTCAACCATGCTCTATGTGTTAGTAACAGTTGGATCAATTGCAATGTTGCGCTCCGGGAAACCTTCTTGTGATATCTCAATATCTCTGACCAGTGTATATCTTGGAACAGAGCAACGAGGTCCTCCTCCTATTTAGTCCTAATCGTTAAGTCCGTGGAGGGTCCACTAGTCAGGAGAAAGTCATATAACTTAGATATTGCGTGCCCACTCTCAGCAGTGTCGTACAGGGTGTCGGCTACAGAGTGCATTTCCATTATGTCACTGTGCATTGGCCATCTGCATACAATCGCATTTTTGATGGTGTGGTGCAGCAGGTATTGGCCTTCGTGGAGAGGCCAGTATTATCCACTAACTCCTGAAAGGGTGTGAAGGAGGTATTGTGAATCAAATCATCTATTGTGGTGATGCCTTTTGGTTCCCAATGTGTGCAAATTCCCACTTGTGACTAAGATGCGGCTGCTACCATTGAGACTAAGGGAATCTGTACAGAGAATGGATCCGTCAGCCTTATTAGTGCAAGTGCCCTGTCCCATGATGGGATTCCCAGTGTTACCAAGTGTGAATGCTGGCTGGCCTGGGGCCGTTTGTTCCATAGTAACTCTTTTAGGAAGAAGCGTGGCACCGTGGGATGAAGTAGCTTGGCATCTAAAGTTGGTTAATCTGCTAACCAGTCTACCACGAACTGTAGCTGCCCTGCAATGTAATACAGCTCAAAGTGGGTTACTCTAATGCTGCCCTCTTCATAAGGCCTTTGTAAAGAAGCTAACAATATCCTGCATCTACCACTATTCCACAGGAATTCCCTACACAAGGAATCTATATTTTTGAAGAAGGCCTTAGGTATATTATATTGGATGTTTACAAAGTAGTGTAGAAGCATAGGGAGGGCCACCATTTTTTAACCATGCGGCTCTGCTCATCAATGAAAGGGGTAGGTTGGTCCAGAACTTCATTGAATTCCGTATACCATCTAAGGCTTTTTGTGTATTGTTATGTTCCTGAACGGCATCATGATATATGATATATGTTGACTCCTAGGTATCTGAACGTATGAGTGCTCCATTGTAGAGCAAGTACTGGGAGTTTATCGTGTTGCGTCTTGGCTAGTCTGGCCAATGGGAACAGAGTTGACTTCTCTATACTAATTGTGATGCCTGAAAGCCGAACGAAATGCGCTAGAGCCTCTTTTATAAGTTCTAAGTTGTCTTCCGGATTTTACACATATAAAAGTGTATCGTCGGCGTACATGGATATCAAGTGGCGTGTTCCATTAACGGTTATGCCTGCTTCTATGTATTCCATTCTTAAATATGCAGCCAACAGCTCCATGGTGAAAATATACAGCAGAGAGGATAATGGGCAGCCTTGTCTAGTGCCCTTCTCCAGCACCCAGGGCTCTGAGAAGTATTTGCCTGTCTTTACCCTTGCTACAGGGTTGATATATATTAGTCTCACCCATTTTATATAATTTGGACCAAAGCCGAAGCTGCGTAATGTAGTGTATAACCAGTCCCACTTGATGAAATCAACTGCTTTTATGGCGTCCAGCGCCGCTATCGCGCAAGGTGTATCCCAGGATGCAGTGCTATCCATAAAATGATGTAAGCACCTTACGTTCCAAGACATATTTTTGCCTGGCACATATCCAGTCTGGTCGGGATGCACCAATGTATGAATTACCTTTTTCAGCCTATTAGCTAGGGTTGCTGTCAGGATTTCGCTGTCCTGATTAAGCTTGGACAAGGGTCTGTACGAACTACACTCAAGTGGTGGCTTGTTGAGTTTAAGGAGGGTTATAATTATCGATTCCCTTAAACTGAGAGGAAGGAGGCTGGAGTCGTGCGCTTTGGTCCGAGTGTGTATATCGAATAGATGGGTACACGTAGTTCTTCCCTTTTATATAGCCAGGCCAGCAGTCGGCCCGGTTTACCCCCTTCAGCGTGTTGTCTCTATGAATTTGGAGTAAGTATACATGCCCAGCCTTTCCCAGCAACTCAAGCATTTCTGTCGCAGTGCTGTTTCATCATCCCGTTGGTCCACGTGTGATTGTTTTCGTTTTTTTGCAATGCGTCTTCGGTGGAGTAAGTTCCATACAAATCATGGCCTGAATGCCACCCGACTTGGCTATTGCAGTGCCTATGATGACCACATTTAAGGCTTCCCAAAGAGTACCTGCGCTGGTGACCCTGCCAGTGTTTTGTGTGAAATATTCTGTGATGCTGTCTTTAATGTCATCCCAGAAGAACAAGTTACTTTCTTACCTGGTAACGTTCTTTCAATGGGATGTTCCGACGACGTATTCCACATCTATGACAGGTAATCGCCAGAGCTGTGCTGCTTTGGAAAATTGTTGTCATCTGCGTCCCGTGTCAATGATGTCGATAACCTGTCCTCGAGGGCCTCCATCGATACAACGTCACCGGATGTTATAAGTAGGAGGCACGACGCCCATAGCCCCGGTCTCGTTTTTTCCCCCAGAACGTGTGGCACCAATCTTCTGCCAGTATGACCACAGAAAGCCTTCCGGAAACGTAAGAAATTCTGTAGAGGGGCAGGCTGGGAGGGAACGATGTGGAATATGTCATCGGAACATCCCATCGAAAGAACGTTACCAGGTAAGAAAGTAACTTGTTCTTCGAAGGGATTGGTTCCTCTGACGTATTCCACATCTATGACAGACTCCCAAAGCAGTACCAACATATGGAGGTGGGAAAAAAATTTAGAATTTTAGAATGCCGAATTAAATTGCAGAATAGAGGACCGCCTTGCCAAAGGCCAAGTCCTGCCCATGGATAGAATCCAGGGAGTAGTGTTTTACAAAAGTATGGACAGAGGCCCATGTGGCTGCTTCACAAATGTTACGAATGGGAACACCCCTTTGCAGAGCAGTAGAGGCAGACACACCTCTAGTAGAATGGGCCCGTAAACCTACCAGAGGGTCCTTACCCGCCAAGCGGTAACATTCAGAAATTGTCAAGATAATCCATCTAGACAAAGTCTGCTTAGTAAAAGCATGTCCCAAATGCCTGACAGCGTATCCTACAAAGAGTTGATCGTCCACTCTGACCCAGTACATGCGTGAGATGTAGAAACTTAAAGCTCTCCTAGGATCCAACCTATGGAGCCTCTCCTCTTCCTTACCAGGATGTGGAGGAGGATAGAACGACGGAAGAATGACCTTCTGGTTTAAATGAAATTCCAACACAACTTTCGGAAGAAAAGAAGAACGAACCCTAAGGACAACCCTGTGCTTATGAAACACTGTAAAGGGTGGCTTAGCAGATAGTGCCTGCAACTCACTCATTCTGCGAGCGGAAGAAACCGCAACTAAAAATACATTTTTAAAGGTCAATAGTCTCAAAGGACAAGAATGTAAAGGCTCAAATGGAGCACCCATTAGGAATTTTAGAACCAGGTTCAAATCCCAACCGGGCACCTGGAAAGGTAACGGTGGGAACACATTAGTGAGCCCTTTCAAAAACTGAGAAATCAAAGGAATCTTAAAATAAGAACACTCCTCAGACGAGCGCTTAAATATGAACAGCGCCGTCAGGTAACCTTTAATGGTACCTACTTGCAGACCCTTGTGGGCCAACGAAAGCAAAAAGGACAGAACCATAGGAATGGCACATGAAAAACGATCCACATTCTTAACCCTGCACCAGTCGCAAAACTTTCTCCAACGGAAACGTTACAGGGACTTTGTTGCAGGCCTTCTGGACGATAGCAACACCTGCATCACGTCTTCAGGAAGGTCCCAATCCTCATACCTCAACCTTTCAGAAGCCAAGCATGAAGGTTGAGGGACTTGACCTCTGGATGGAGAACCTGACCCCCCACCCATGAGAGCAGATCGTCTCGGTAGAGAAGACGGCGTGGAGGGCAGATGGACATGTCGAGAAGGTCCCGGTACCACGTTCTCCGGGCCCATGCCGGAGCAATGAGGATCATTCGGGAACCGAACCTCCGTAACCTCTGCAGCACTTGCGGAATGACGGGGACTGGAGGAAACGCGTACAGCAGTGGGAAGGACCACTCCACTACGAACACGTCCCCTAAGACTCCTCTTGGAGGAAATTCCTGCGAGCAGAGTCTTTCGCACTTACAGTTGACACTGGTGGCGAAGAGATCCACTTGAGGGGTCCCCCAAAGGACAAAGATCTCCAGGAGAATCTCCTGAGCCAGCTCCCACTCATGAGAGACTGTGCGCTGCCTGCTCAGAGCGTCCGCCGCCTCGTTTTCGTCTCCGGCCAGATTAACTGGCGAGATCGAAATTTCCTGCTGGATGGCCCAGAACCAGAGCTTCATCGCCTCTCTGCACAGAGGGAGAGACCCTGCCCCCCCCCTTTT
The DNA here is from genome assembly GCF_040938575.1 of Ambystoma mexicanum. NCBI lineage: Eukaryota > Metazoa > Chordata > Amphibia > Caudata > Ambystomatidae > Ambystoma > Ambystoma mexicanum. Next base: position 764,385,405 of record NC_090935.1, read on the forward strand.
TGTTGAGGTAGTGCATGGACACTGTATTCTCTGTCAGAATCAGGACATTCTTCCCCCGCACAGACAGCAGAAAAGCCTTCAGGGCTAGTCTGATGGCTCTCAGCTCCAACAGAGTAATATGGAGTCTGGACTCCGATGAAGACCAACGACCGCCGACTGTCAACTCGTTGGCATGAGCTCCCCATCCCGTGAGGGATGCGTCCGTCACGATCGTCACCTCTGGCCAGGGTAGCCAAAATGGAGCCCCTTTCATCAGATTGCCTTCGACGGCTCACCACAGAAGATCCTGGGCGACCGAGGGCGCCACCTAAACGGGATCCGACATCCTGCCGGAGGACTGCGACCACTGTATCTTGAGAGCCCACTGTAGAGATCTCATCCGCAGCCTGGCGTCTGGCACCAGGAGAATGCAGGATGCCATGAGGCCTAGCAACCTCAAGAACTCGAACGCCGGGAGACTCTGGGCATGTTGAAACTTGCGCACCATCTCCAGAATGTGATGAGCCATCACCTGGGGAGGGAAACACTGCCCCAGGGATGTGTCGAGCACTGCTCCAATGTATTGGAGCCGCTGAGTTGCTGTCAAATGAGACTTCTATAAATTGAGGGAGAAGCCCAACTTGTGGAAGGAGTGGCAGGTGACGGACAGATGATCCAGGACTTGCTCGGGAGAGCATGCCCTGATCAACCAATCATCCAGGTAGGGGTAGACGTGAATCCCCCCTTTCCTGAGATACGCTGCCACCACCACCATGAGCTTGGTGAAAACCCTCGGGCGGAGGCTTGTCCTTCCTGAGGAGCTTGTTCAAACCACGCAAGTCTATAATGGGTCTCAATCCCCTGTCTTTTTTCGGGATCAAAAAATATGGGGAATACCATCCCTTGTTCCTCTCCGCTACAGGCACCAGTTCTATGGCGCCTTTTTCCAGCAGGGATTTGATTTCCTGCGCAAGGAGCAGATCTGGACTCTTTAAAGAGAGATTCCCTGGTGGATTGTCGTGAGGCCTATGCCGGAAAGGGAGACAGTAGCCGTGGGCTATGATCTCCAGAACCCACACATCTGAAGTAATGGCACGCCATTCTACAAGATGCTGTGCCAGCCTTCCCCCAACCGGCGAACCATGGGACATGGCCTCATGACCAAGCTGAAGCGGCTGCGGCAGTGCCTGAGGGCAAAGAGGCAACTGCCCGAGCGGCCTTGGCACCTCGAGTACCTTGTTTGCCACCTCTGGTACTCCTACGTTGGCCCCTTTGACTTGCAGTTCCCCTCGATCTACCAAAGGCCGAGTAGTATTGAAAGGAACCTCCCCTCCAATGCTGTCCCCTAGGACGAAAAGGCAGAGGTTGGCGAACTGCAGCGCTCAAAAACTTTGCTGCAGCTTTGGAGGTCTGCAACCTCTCAAGGCTCTCGTCAGCCTTGCTGCCAAAAAGATGGTCACCATCAAAGGGCATGTTGAGAAGCCGGGCCTGCACATCAGGAGCAAATCCCGACTTCCTCAACCACGCAAATCTGCGCATCACGGTGCTCGCCGCCATGGACCGGCTGACACAGTCTGTCACGTCCAGTCCCGACTAAACGGATTCACACATGGCATCCTTGCCATCCTGTACAAGGGCAAGAAAGCCATCCCATTCTTCCCCTTTGGGAATATGTTCAGCCGCCAATGAAACATAATTCCACAGAGTGTGAGTGAAACGTGCTAAGGCACACACAGAGTTGGCTGCTTTCAAAGCCGTACCCCCTGAAAAAAATACTTTCTTTGCCCAACCGTCAAAACATTTGTCGTCCCTATCAAGAGGGATGGTAGGGTACGACGCCTGTTTTGCTGGGGCCGTAGCCGCCTGCACCACCAAACTCTCCGGAGTAGGGTGCATGGACAAGTAGCCGGGGTCGCCACTGGCTGGGCGGTACTTCTTCAGGAACGACTTACCCACTGCCGGGAGACTCTCTGGAGCAGTCCAAGCTGTCACAACCCTTCTTTGCAAGGCCATATGGAATGGCAGTACCGGGTCAGTTGGTGGACCTTGGTCCAAGATATCTATCAGGTCATCCTGCAGAAAATCCACTGGTGGCGCAAACCACCCCAAGTACTCCGTCACCCTCGACATGAGCTACCGAACTCAACCTCCGGAGAGGTTTCCAGACCACTGTTGTCGTGCAAAGACTGACGCAGGTCTTCCATCTGGCTATGACCAGATAAGAGGTCGTCAGGAACCTCATCAGGAACCAAACCTTCCTCAGACCATTCCTCCACCTCAGAAATATAATCCAGAGGCTGGAACAAATACCTAGAAGAGGGCACTGAAAAAGGCTCAAATACAGCCCTCACCGACTTCTTCAGGGCCTTCCTCAGAGTTTCCACCGATGCACGGGGTACCTCTGTTAGAGCCTCCACAAAAGGCGTCTAGGGCGTCGACAGAATCGGCGTCGACGTCAAGCGCTGATGGCTTCGACACAGGCCTCGAGGGCGTTGCCCCGAGCGTGTCCTTCGACGGCCTTGGTGCCGATGGAGACAATTACTTCCTCGGAGGTGGAGCCTCGAGAGAGTCCCTCGACGGACTTGGCGCTGATGGTGTCGACGTCTTCTTCGAAGACCTCACAGGCTCCGATGGTCTCGAGGGCGTCGAGGACCGGGACCTGGAGCGGGCATGGCTAGAGCGATCCACCTTGTCCGATCGGGCCCTCGAAGGCTCCCGGTGATCGCACCGACCACCCGAGCCCGAAGGTGTGCGAGCGGCAGGCCTAGCACGTTCCCTGCCGGCTTCTTTCGAAGGGGCGGACGGAACAGAGCCCTGCGATTGGAAAATCGCCATCATCTCCATATGAAAATGCATCCCATTCCGCAGGAGAAGAGTGCTTGTTGGGACAAGCAACCCGCCGACAGGCGGAGTCCTCAGACAAGGATGGGGAAGGCGACCGGTGATGGCGCTTCCGCGAGTGCCTCGAAGAGGCAGAGGAATGGCGGGAACCACTCCAGGAACGAGACCCCCTGGACTTACGCCAACGACGCGGAGAGTCGCCTCTCGAATTTTCGGTCAAAAGCCCGGCGGATTCCGACTTTCGGGGCTTGGAAACCGTACTGACAGAAAGCTTCTTCTTCTGCTCCCACAAAGCCTTTGATGTTAACGACTGGCAATCGTCACAGTCATCCATGGCGTGGTCCTCACCGAGGCACCAGAGGCAGGCGTAGTGTGGGTCCATAAGTGACATCTTGGAACCGCAGTCCCGACACTTCTTGAATCCCGACCGCAGGGTAGAAGAAGACGAAGACATGATATCTTCTCAACAAACACATTCGAAGAACCGATAGAATAACTCAGAAGAACCGAGGCGTGCCAAGATCTCCGAAGCGAACATGTTCGCAGAAAAAACGGAACTGAGGCTACGGCGTTGTGCGTCCTACTTATAACATCCGGTGACGTCGGCTCGACGGAGGCCCTCGAGGACACTGTATCGACGTCATTGACGCAGAAGCCAAAAATGTTCCGAAGCAGCACAGCTTTGGTGATTACCTGTCATAGATGTGGAATACGACGGAGGAAGCAATCCCTTCGAAAGGGGTGTCTTGTAGTGCTTCGCTCCTAAGTTTCCATGTTGGGACTGGGGGTCTAGGGGGTACATATTCCCACTTCAATAACAAGAGTTGGTCTGATAAGACAGTACTCTTATATTCTGCAGTTAGTTTATCAGTCAGGTTTGTTACCTCTGAAAAAGTAATTAAGCCTGGTGTGGTCAGTATGCTCTGTAGAGAAGTGTGGGTGAAGTGTCTGCCAAATATATACCAGATCAAAGGTTTTGCAGGGACTTGGCTGGTGGGGCAGGTTTCTGGAATTTTGTGTCTGCCCTGTCCATTTGCGGGTTCATGATACAGTTAAAATCACCTCCCCATACAATGTTTGGGGTATAGCGTCTGAAAGAAAGCCACTGTGTTGTGGTTGGGAGGATATGTATTAACTAGGCAAGTGTCCACATTTTCTAGGAGCCCGTGTATAAGTACCATTCTGCCTTTATCATCTGTTTTAAACTGGGTCACCTTAAAGGGCACTCTAGCTGCCATCCAAGTCAGTAACCCCTGGGCGTACGCCAAGTATGGGAAGCTTATAACACGTCTACCTAATTTTCTGGCAATTAGCACTTGTTTATCTGCTGTGAGGTGGGCCTCCTGCAGTAGGGTAATGCCGATTTTGTGTCTACGGAGATAAGTGTAAAATCTGCTCCTTTTCACATAGTTTATCAAAGTCCCAGGACATTCCAGGTAAGCAATTTTATGTCTCTAGCCATTGTCTATTCGTTGTAATGGGGTCCCATATCCAGGTCCAACACACAATCCCCCATTGTTACTTCTTAAAAAATAGTCCAGCATTTTCGGACTACATTGCAATTCGGTGACTTGTACAGGCAAAACAAATGTCCCTTTAACTTCCCCAACTAACAACAATCACCCAGCATTGTTACCCATGCTCAGGCCTGTCCGCTTCTCGCGTCCACCTCCAGTATCTGGTCCAGAGACATGTGCGCAGCGGGTGGGGGCAGAAAAAAGCGTCCAAAGAAGAAAAACACTGAGGGCGGGTTGGTAGCAGCCGTGGGATGGGTTTCCTCTTTCGGGAATGATGGTCAAGTTCTTGAGGTGGGACCTGCCATATAAAACAAATAAAATGATGACTGTGATCTTGAGAGACGGTCTGCCCAGTCAGTGACCCGCTTGTCCCGGGTTTCCCAACTGGCGCCAGGCTAGTGTTGCTCAATTCTCTCGAAGTGTTGTCTCTTTGTTTAGGTGGAGTTGCCATCTGTGAGGTGGGCTAGTTCTTTCTCTGTCCATCCACGCTTGTGCCTCTTCCGGGAGGTCGAAGAATAGGGCACAGTTTTTGTAAAGGACCTTTAGTTGAGCTGGGTACATCAACATGTATTTCAGGCCAGCTATCTGAAGCCTGCCTTTAGTTGATGAGAAATGAGCTCTGCTTTTCGGGACTTGTAAGGTATAGTCGGCATACACAGCCAGGTTTGCTACTGCTCTTCGTATAGTGCCACCTTGCCTTGAATAGGATGAGATATTCTCTCTGTCCTTGCAATTTAGGACTTTTGCTATTATTGGTCGTGGAGGGGCCCCCGGCTGTGTTTTTCTGGTGAGGGTCTAATGTTCCCTTTCTATCGTGAAGCCTTGTGAGAGGTTCCCGAGTCTGAGGTTTGCAAGAACATAACCTCCATATAAGACATGGGGTCTGTTCCTCCTTCTCCCTCTGGTAGGCCGACAATGCAGATGTTATTCCTGCGGGCTCTCCCCTCTGCGTCCTCTGCCCTGCTTTCCAGTAGTCTGATCTTTTGCTGCAAAATGTTGATCTCAGTGTGATTTTCCTGAATCATTGGAGTGTTGTCCGTCAGTTGCCTTTCCAAGTTTGTGGTACTTTCGGATAATTTCCTAACATCTTGACGCAGCAAACCCACATCCACTATGACAGCATTTATCTTTGAACCCAGTGGAACTTTCAATTCTGCGATAGCCGACTTGGTTGTCCGGCTCCCCAGCATCCTTTACCTCATCTTGTGTCGACGCCATATTGTCAGTAGGCGCTTGTGACTGGGTTTTGGCGTAACTGTCTATTGTTGTTTGGTTGCCCTTTGGTTTGGCCGCCTTAGGAGGCATTCAGCTCCCTATGTGTGATGCAATGTTATTCTTAAAACATACTTTTTCCCACAGCGTTGCCAGGGAGTAGCCAGCTAAGTCTGTTGTATAGCTGTGACGTGTCTCCTGGCTTCTGTCCTGGCTTCTCTTATATTTGCGTGGAGCGATGTAGGGATGTGAATCAAAGTGCGTGAGCTTTCCGGTGGGCTACCTTTCTATTAAATCCCCTGGGTGCCAGTGACGGTTCTAAAGGCCCACCAGTGTAGCACAGTGAGCAGGGAGTGCGTCTCCTCCGGTGTGTTTCCAGGGCCCACCACTCCGAGATGTTATCCTGGGGTTCCTAGGCGCTTCTTAGGTAGTATGATCCCCTTCGACTGTAGGGGGGATTTGGATTCGACTGCAGCTTGAGCCTTGACCAATCTTCAGGGATTATTAATGTTCTGCCGTGATGAATGCTGCCCATAGGTCTGCGAATTTCGCATTACTTAAACTTCAGTGCTTGGGCAGAAAATTGTTGAACGTCCCATTGGCAGTCTATGCGCCTCGCTGCGCGCTGAACTGTGGGAGCCACAGTCTAGCCCCGCGTTGGTGCCCGTAGGCGTGTCTGTGCACCGAAAAATTCTCTGCGCTATGCTGGTGTCTGGGTTCTGTTGGCTCACCTTTGTTTCCTTTGGCGTGTGTCCGGGACGGCATCTGCTGGGCTTCCACTTCCCAGAGATCGCCCTGTTGCCGCAGCTGGTTCGCTTCGCCCTCAGCTCCACACTTCTCAGAGCTCACTGCATCGCAGTCGAGGGCGCCGTTTTGGTTCAGCTCTGACAGGCCACCTACGAAACCTGCAAGCTGTTGTTCTGCCGATCCATATTGGCAGGCTCTCCCACAAGTCTGAAGCCTACTCTGCAAATGCTTAGGTAGGTCTCCCATTAATTACAAGATGGATCGTTGCGGCAGATCGGTCTTTTTCGGTGGATCGCGTCGGATCAGGCAGGAGTCCACTGAGAAGCCATCTCACACCATGGCTGCGGGCCACGCCCCCTCGTCAATGGGCTGACCTTATGCGACTTTTGTCGTTCCTTCTCTGTGGTCGCAATTAGAGTGTGCTTGTGCGCCTTCCGTGCCTCTTCGGGTTTTGTCAATATGTGATTAAGTGTTTTCGGTTTACCCGACAATTAGGTGCTTACGTCTACAGCCTTGGCGGCTGTGACCAGCTTCAAGGGTTTCGGGTGTCCCTCGTGTCCCCCACCTCTCCCTCTGGACTTAGTGACTTTGACGAGGGCTCGCCCTCTCCCACTGACCTTGATTTATGTTTGTGCTTTCATTTTTCTGTCGATTTGCTGCCTTCCGCTCTTGACTTCCGCCCCAGCGACGACTGGCCTTCTTCAAGTTCTGCTCTTGGTCGATTCGATGTCAGAGGAGTACTCAGGGTAGTTCCCCTCATTGAGCCAGCAGACCAGCCTTCTGTTTTTATCCATGAGAGTCTTGGAACTAAGACCTCGACAGATAGTGCAGCTTTCAACGGTGTGGTCGGGGTACAGGCAGAATATGCAATCGGAGCGCTTATCTCCCTCAAATATGTTTTTTCAGGACACAAGTGGCAAAGGATTTAAAAAGGGGCCTACTTTTGCGCTCTATCCCCAGAAACCTCCACACTTTGAAGCAGTAGACTTGATTTTGTAGAAGAAAATGCTTCTTTTTTGAAACATTTTGTATATTTGAAGATTTTAACCTAAACTCAGACTGTGGAAAAACAGAGGACTCCCTCAGCTGAACACGAGATTAGAATCTGAGGGGCAGAGGAAGAGGAAGGTCTAGTCTAGTGCTACTCGAGGACCCATAGGTGGGGACCAAAAGCACCCATAACAAGAGTGATATGCTAGAAAATGTAGGTTCTTCTTGCCTAAGGCAAGGGAAACCAAAAAGTACCTGAGGATTCCCAGCCTGACGACGGGGAATATTCACAGCATGTGAATCGATGGAAGATCCAATGCTGGATAACTTATATGTGGTTCAGATACATTCTAATGACAATAAGCCTTTACCTGTTTTGGCAACCCTGAAAAGCTCTCCCTTTCAAAGGACAAATACTGTGTCTTATCCCACGTGATCTCCTAACCACCCTGGGTCTTGTCTCCTCCCAGGTGATCCCCCCCCCCCGCAGGTAACCACCCCAAAGGTCAGGATCAGGAAGTGTCTGCCTTTCCCTGGCCACCTGGGAGGAGGGGTTTAGTGAGGGATCCATAAGATTATTTACAGGTGTCAGAACCTAAATACAGCTATGGATTCTCTGCCAGCTAGCTGTAGGAGACACACGCACACCAGGTCTCTCTTGCCAGATGTGGGAGGAATGGGAAGTTCTGGGAAAATCTCCCATTTACTGCCTCCAAGAGTTGACACCATATAGCAGGTCGCTCTGCCTGTCCTCAGAGTTCCCCAGTCTATCCGTCACAGTAGTAATAATTAAACAGGCAGACAGCATTGCATTTCAGTGTGTCTATGTTCAAAGGTTGTGTATGTCAAGAGTGAAAGGCATTAAGTATCACAATTTCAATTCAGAAATAAATGTATTGCTACAAAACAGTGTATTTCCTGTCCCACATAGTGGGGTGGGATTGATGCATCTTGCACTATTAAACTGGAGTTGCCCTCATCCATTCAAGAATCCGAAGCAGTAAAGTGTGCAATTGTTTGTTTGGGTGGCTTGCTAAATTGCACTTGAAGGATGTTATCCAATTAAATATTCAACATTAGCCTTTCAAAAGGCTACACTGTTCAGTCTTCTGTGAATTACATCTGAGCTATTTCTGGTGATGGTTGCTTCAGAGGACCCTCTGGTCTTTCCGCCCCCTGTCCTAGGGTCCTCTGCTGCTTCAACTGCAAAGGAGTGTTATCACTTACAGTTCTACTTCTCACAGTTCCTATGTTTTCCTGAAACTGTTCTTTGTATCCTGTACAGGTCATGTTCTGTACTGCTTAGTTGAGTGACTGCTGCATCATGGGATAGCCATGCCAAGTGTGGTGGGGAAAGGAAGGATTGTAAGGTAATTTACAGTTGGCCAAGATGACATTGGAGACATGAGTGAAGTGCTTTAATATACAAGCGCTTGGCTTCGTCTAGGGCTAAGGTATAAGATGTATGTTTAAAATATTATTCCGGGTGTACACGTCATGTAAATCAAGAAGGTGAGTGTGTGTGTGAGTGAATAGTAAGGGAACCAAAGGGAGGTTGCAGTGAGGGAAAGGGTGAAATTGTGGAATGAGATTGAGGCATCGAAGTCTGAGAGATGGGTACAAGCATCACTAAATAGCATTTGCAGAAGTAGTGCTATTTCTGTTAGGTGGAATTACTAGCATTTTAGAATACATTTCAAGTTTGAGGTCAGATGCTCTTGGCCAAGTCGAGCTTCTAATGTCAATCTTACATATACGTTTTCAGGAGTGTCAGAAGGGACTAAAAAAAGATTTGTCAGCTCTCTGACTTGGGTTTTCTGTCACTCAGCGGCTTATTTTGCCAATGCAGATCACATGCACCCTTCCCAGTTCAAGATTTCTTTAATCATAGGGTTAAATATGCTATTCTTTAACACTTACTACAAAATTAACAAAGTGGGAAAACATGCATTCTGCAAATTGAAAGATGCCTGTTGTTCTGCCATTCACACTTTCTCTTTCCTAGAATACAGTAATGCTTTACACACCTGGAGTTTCCTGAAACAAAAGTCTGATAAACCTCTGAATCATACAGCAAGGATCATTATGTGGTTGTCTGATCACATCCAGGAAAACATGCACAGGAAGGAACACTGCTTGCAATATGTTCAGAGATCACAGAAATGTATGGTTGGATGTCACCAGAACCCTGACCATTCCACCAGCAGAGGAAATGAAACCAAACCAACCAAAAGGATTCGAGCTTGGCAGAGTAGGTGTAAGCAACCACTCCTGGTATGCAATGGAAGTGTTCTTAGATGATTATGCAGAATGAGGAAAAATGCACAAAAGGAAGAATTACCTGGCTTTTGTCCAGGTCATGGCACAGAGTCAGCCATGCTGGACATTAAAAAACAATTAGACGATATTTGTGATGCCGGCAACCTTGCCTTCCTCCTACTGCGTGACCTCTCCACCACATTTGATTTGGTCAACCACCAAACTCTCTGCCACCACCTTACCACAGCAGCCAACTAATGTCCCATGGCCGCAAAATGGGATGCCTCTTTCCTTGCAGACAGAACAACCTGTGTCGATGCAGGAAACGGAACTGCCCACCCTACTCAAGTTCCCTGGAGAGTTCTGCAAGGCTCCTGCATCTCCCCAACATTACACAACATCTAGACAAAACCACTTTTTGACTACCTCGACTCTTTGGGTATTTCATTCTCGAACGACGCCGGTGATACCCAAGTCCTTACTCCCCTTTCAGGTAACTATGAACAAGAATCCAGAAATATCAACAAAAACAACATCATTCAAGCCTGGATGGTCACAAACCAACTTTGTCTCAATGATGACAAGACAGAAATCCTGATAGTTGGACCCCATTCTCGTCTAGCCAAACATGACCCAGCGTTCCACTCCACCATTGATGCCTGCAACATCACCATCTCCACCTCCATCAAAACTCTTGGTGTCCACTTGGACTCCAGTCTCAGCATGAACCGACATGTCAACGCCATTGCATCATCCTACTCAAACATGACTACATTTCAGCTCATAGAAAAGCTGCACATTGGCTTCAAGTCAGAGAATGCATACACTTTAAAAATCTCTCATCAATCATTGCTGTCTTTCAAACTCTGCACCTCCCTACCTATCAAAGAGACTGACCAATAATGGCTCCTCCAGACCTACAAGATCTATCTACAGCCACAGACTGACCACCCTGTGCTTCAAACGGTCAAGAGCTGGTGGCTCTAGTTTCCCAGTCATTGCCGCCCGCCTGTGGAATAACCTTCCTCTTCAACTACACTCTGAGCCTTCTTATTGGCCCTTCAGGAAACAACTGGAAAACAGACTATTCCACTGACTATTAACCTTTGAACACTTATGGTACTGATCTTCTCCCCCTCCTATTCCACCTACACTAAATCCTCCCTCCCTTTGCCCCCCCCCCAACCAGCGCCTTGATGCCTGTGGGTTTTGAGCACTTTACAAATGTAAAAACAAATAAATAAATAAGAATGGTCTGGGAAGTGATGGTTGTGGAGCAACAGATTTGATGCACTGAAATTCTGTAGCACTTAGATTTTAATGCTCGGGAGGACTCTATGGGTATGCCTGGCCTTTGGTTCCTGCTATCTGCCAATGTTCAGCTCCTGAATAGTGCCACTCTGCATCTGTGAAGTGCCACTCCGAGGACTCTGCGAATCTGTTGCTGGTGCCATCTTGCATATTCTACCGACAGTCCTTGTCCTCTGCCACACAATGACAGGCCATCAATCCCAAAGCCTCCAGACATTGGACCCACTTACCAAGTAAGGGGGCGCTGGGCAATGAGGAAGCTCGGAAAGTGGGCTGTATTTTCCGGTCTGTATTGTCACGTTCCTAGCAACCAAGAGCTACTGGCCAACACCCACCTCCTTTCCCCACTCCTGCTCGCCTTCTGCATTCCCCTGTCATCTCTTAGCATCCATGTAGCTCGCTACATGGGTGCTAAAGGTGTTTAATACATTTTCTTTTTAAACAACTTACCTGCGCAGCGCTGCAGCGCTGTGCTGTAGTTTCTGAAATCCTGTTTCCTTGTTGATGACTTCATGGTCATCAACATAGAACATAAAAATGGACTTAAGAATCTACAGCACAGCACCACAACATACGTTTTCTCGCATAGGAAACTACACGGGCGCTAATGGTGATATACATCTCTGCAATGACCCAATCCTGCCGGTAATGGCACCGCCGCCAGCATTAAGAGATCCTCGCTTTGCTCTGACCGTTAACTTGGGTGGTGGGCCATTAACGGCAGGGTCGGCACACTGCCTCAGCGTATCACCTCTGTAAAACACTGTGGTAATGTGGGATTACCAGAACATTCGGCAACGTGGGCATAGGGGTCCAGAGTATCTCAATCTACTCCCCTTTCGTACGGGGTTCTACATCAGACTCCTCTCACTCTGTATGGTCTGATTTAACTGAGCTCAGGGATCTCCATTCCTCACAGGATTTAGAGGGAATAGACATGCTGAAACAAGCCCACTAGGACACCTCTGGTTCATATGTATTCTTGGGTGTTGTGACACTTCAGGTGGAATTGTCACCATATTGGTTTCCACAATTACTGTCAACTCAGGTCTAGGGTAGAAAAAGGTAGAACAATCAAACTGGTTTAAACTCTCAAGATGCTTGCTTCAGAAATAAGGGTCAGAAGTCGGTGGACCTCTTCTTGCCCTTCACTCAAGGTTTTTATTTCAATGAGACTTGTGGAGAACCTCTTTGCAGCATGTTCCAGAACTCCCACTTCTAAAAACCTTTATGATTTAAGAGTAACAGACCACTTGACACACTGAAGATAAACTCCAATACATTTACTTATGGAGACCACGCTTGGGTTGGAAGAAAGCATTAAGTGAGCATTTGAATCTGAAAACACAAAACCGGACAATCAGTCTGAATTGACCATTCAAACCAGTGAATTGCAGGGGTTAACTACAATGGCAATAAGGTTTTCTTAGTATATTTAAATAATCCATGTCGTAAGTAGGAGCCCATTCCTTTCACTTTGTCCTTCCAACCTAACTTTCTTTTAACAATTGAGAGGGGGTGAATGCCAACGTGTCTAGGAAACTTAGCCACAATTCAAATCAGATGACTATTTCTTAAAAGGTGTTAGAAATCCTGACACTAGATTTCCTGGTTTTAGTTTCTTAGTTTTAGACAGGTTTTAAACTCTTGGTTTCAGTTTGGTTCCCCAAATCTATGACACAATCTCAGGAATATGGCACCCGGCGCACTTCATGGTTCAATCTCAGCCTTAGGCATGTAATTCCCAGCATGCTTCTTGATTTCGCTTGGGTTCTTTCTTAATCCATGAATTGTCAACCTGTGGGCTGCTGGCTGCCTTCTGAGGCTTGTTTGTGTCACAAACACCTACCAGCAAGTACTTCTTAATACCCCTTACCTCAGCAGGTACCATACTAGCAAGTGCCTTGACCCGCCCCCCCTCTGCCACAATATTACTATTTAATTTCAAGAAGGTATTTCTTCCCCCTTGCCAGGATACCATCAGCCTGAAGCTATTACCTTCCAGTCATGCGCTGCAATCCTAGGCTACAGCCCTCAACAGACACTGACATTTTCCTTCTATTCTCTGGCTACCACCAGTACCTGAGATATATTCCTCAGCAGGCTAGCGCTGAGCTCCCTTCCTTTGGCTTTGGATGTTAGTAGTTTTATTTTTGCCCATAGTATGCATAGGGCTTTCCCTTCTGCCATTCTCTAACTTCCTATGGGTGGGAATGCCCGGATTATTCAAGGATGCTTTTAACTAGCCCTTGCCTTTCATGATTTTGCTACCCTTTCGTCATTGGCCCTGGGCTGGTTTCATCTCCTCCCTTGCTGTTATCCCTTCTCTCCTTAAACCTCTTAGGTTTACGTTCATCCTCTTTCCACAATTCGGACTGGCTAGCCAACTTTCTGCCACGGTGGTGACCTAGGGCTTGATCTGCCATTTTAAGGTCAGGTGAAAGGGAGCCCAGTCCTACACATATCTGTAGAATGCTACATGGGGCGAGGTCACTCCACTTCTAGCCTTAAGCAGCTCTGAGATCTGGATATTGGAATGGGAGCCATGCAAGATGTATTGTTAGTGCATCTGTTTGTAATCCTTCACCGAAGCAAGGCAGTCCTCTGTTCAGTCGCAGGAAGCCAAGGAAAAAATACTCTGCCAAAGGCTGACTGTGGAGAGCGGGGAGGGATCAGCCACCCGAGTTAAGTAACATGATGATCTTTTAAATGCTCCAGCGCAGATGGTATTAAGTCAGTGTTACATATTTATTTGGATGGCATCTAATGAATCTTTTCTGGCCCCCTTATTCTAGATCTGAACTCCATAGGAATTTTGGAGGAGATCCGACAAGTGCCTCTTCCAGAAAGCACTTCACATCATTTGTAGCATTTCCAGCCCACAGAGTACATCCAACCCTTAGAGATGGTCCTTCCAATGTGTCCTGGTTCCAGCATATAACCACTAATACATAATCTGTTATAGAAAAATGATATCAAAACATAGCATACTAACACCATACAAAAACACATTACAATATCAAACATGTTCTTTCAGAATGATTGAATAGCAAGATCATGACGACTTGATAGGTGCATCTCATACATGTTTAACCTGTCATTATAATATTTAAAAAATCATATTAAAATAATTATGGACATTTTAGGGTTGGCTGAACTAGTTATATGTATGTGTGCCTTAACGCCAAATCGAACAAAAGTAGCAAAGAGTTGACATTTTAAAATGTAACAAACCTCATGAAATAGTGTTGATCCTGGAAGGATGATTGCTTGGAAGGGATTAAAGATGAGAGTATTCCCTCTTAAGCTTTTCATGTCCGATGTTAAAGGTCTCGTAGCTTGTATTTTCTTATTTGGTAAGGAGAGCATCTCTTTCAAATACTCCTGAAATAATAGAAATTCTTTTAGGCTTGTTAACATGGCCGATCTACTTGGAATATAAAAGAATACAAAATTCACATGGAATGTTTTTGGGACCATTAGTTTGGATGATAAACCCCTGCATTTCAATTTAAATGAGGGCTGTTAATCAATTTTAAAACATTAATAAAGCACCCACAATTAATCTCAATCTGCAGTTCATTATGTGCTCCAAATTATTGTTATCGTGCAAGAGAAAGCAGCAACAATTTCTGTTGCTGAGCTGAGAGGGTAATTTTTCAGTTAAAGTTGTTTCCATTGTTGGGCCTAGTTGATTGATTCTATGGTTATAAATGTGTGCCTATTGCAGATATAAGTCAAGTGCTATGCTCCCTTGGTCCTTTTGTTTGCCATCTTTGTGGTGTCACCAAATATGAAACTGTTGAGAAAAGCTTATGTAGCAATGAAATAGCACATTATGTATCTAAATGCTCTAACATCCATCTCTGACATCACACAGAGGAATATGGAAGCCATATTCCACTGGCATGACCTCACGATAGGGAACGCAACATGGGTCACTAATGAGGTGGAGGGTTTGATGAATCCTGCAGAATCATCACTGATTCCCTGTTGATGATGATCTCCACCATGGCCAGGGGACGGCAGCCGCTACCTGATCCTGACCCTGGGGGTGGTATTATGAGGGAGGATCATGTGGGAGGGCAAAACTATCAGGAGACGGTGATATACAATATTCTTCCCCCCTTATGAGGGAAACTGTATGTCACCTAGGATCCTAATGGCATACTGTCATTCTGAGCAGTATACTATTCACACCTCATATATATATACATATATATATTCAATGAAAAAACTTTGTTAAAGGGACGTTATGGTTAAGTTGCGCTACTAAAACATATGAAATTCAGTGAAAAAACGTTGTTAAAGGGACGTTATGGTTAAGTTGCGCTACTAAAACATATGAAATTCAGTGAAAAAACGTTGTTAAAGGGATGTTATGGTTCCAAGTAAAACCGAAAAACCCCTGAAATTCGCCCGTTATGGTAAGCTAAGCAACCATAACTCGCGCCACCACCTTGTACTGGAAAGACTAACACCCAGGACATCAAAGATGACATCACAAATGTCATTGATGACATCACTGATGACATCACATGTCTGGCTCCCTCTTTTTTCCTTTACTGATATATCTAGGCCAGTAACAGTCAGGAACTAAAAATTAACTATACTATAGTACAAAGAACTATATTTGTAGACTCATCCATTAAGAATCTAGTTGCAAAACTGCAATTTTTCTTAAAATAGAATCGGCTAATGCCATCCCTCCTCCCCAAGAGACACCACCACTGCTGTAATCAAGGAGCATGAGAAACACTGACCCCTACCCTAGAAATAACACACACGCAACATTTTCACCTGTCCACCTGCCCCTCCATATTAGTGTTTGGTGCCTCTTCCCTCATTTCCCTCCCCAACTTTTGTTCTAAGCTCTCCTGCCAAAAACAAAAATGCACCCAAAAACAAAATAAATGTTCCTTTAGGAGCCACCTTTCACAGTTAAAAAATATAACTAAAAAAAAACATATAGACTCCATCTACTTTATATTTCTCAGTAAAGTACATAGACTCAATAAGATTTTCCAACATTTCCATTTTGTGTTATGCTAATGGGAAAATTGTGGCGTTCATCCTCCGTTCCAGGGACTGGAACAGTGGATACCGGCCCAGCAGCCCAAGTTATGAGCCCAAGCGAAGCAAGGGTGGATAACGAGGTCCCTGGACCATTATCCCCCCCCATTCCAGCCCTTGAAATGGGGGATGAAGGCCATTAGCACCCTAGGTTCCCAAAGCGGAAAACCGGGGTACTAAAAAAGAGGATTTTTCTTCCTACACCGGGACGCCTTTAGCGTCCCGATGTAGGAAGGAAAATCCTTTTCCAAGATGGCCACCATGGAAAGGGAAGGCGGGGGTGTTAGGGAGAATTCTAATACTATGGCTAATTTCCCTTACCTATAGAGTCCCCCAGCAGCTTTGCTGGATTTGAAGGGTTTGTTTCTTTTTACCTGCTAAGAGTGAGACTCTTTTTCCTACTCTTAGGCATTTATGCTATGTGTGTTCTAGGCTATTTTTGTGTTTAATGCCTATGGGATTTTCTCTCCCCTATAGGAACCATATTTATTCACATGTGTTACACAGCACCCTCAGTGCAGTGAGACAGGGGTGTCATAGCGACCCCCAAACATAGACTCCATACCCTGGGACTGACTACTGTCTCCCAGGGCATGTAAAGTCCCCATTGACTTTACTAGTCAAATCCGATGAACTAAACCAGTACAACCCATCTTACTATGGAGATACTGGAAGGGGTTAATAGTTTTTCCCCTATGTTCATTTTCCCCCTAAAGTCCCTCTCTATCTAAAATGTCTGGCTGGTGGCAGTGGTTACTACCAAAAATATTCGACAGCAAATATTTCCCTACGGGATTTTCCCATTGTTCGAGGCTACCACTTTTTCTGACAGCCTCTAGCATACCACCGGTGCATTTTAATATTAACTTTGCTCCGGTAGGTTTTATTTGCCAGAACTTTAATATAACTTCTTTCTCGTGTCTTTCTCTACGATCCTAACCCAGGTCGGGGATCCTTTGTTCGTCTATTTGGCGGGTTTCTGCCCAGAAGCCCTCCTTCCGGCGCCACTGAGTCTGGGGTGGGGCCATTGTGTGGGAGGGGGAGTAAGACCCCTGGACAGGGTTGCTTGCCTCAGCAACCCATGTCGCACTCTATCCTGATAGGCTGGAGGGTCTCCCGCCAAGATGACCACTCCACTGTGTGAGTGACAGCTAGGCTGTATGAATGGGGATCTTTTTTGCATAAAAGCAGTGTCCTGAGGACTGGAAGAGCAAGACGTTGCCACTGGAACTACGGAACCGAAGAGGAGAGAAGCCAAAGACATCTGCAATGACTACCACCGCCGGTGAAGCCCTGCTGCAGCGTCTCACCATTTTTCTCCACACAACGAGAGGAGATCTTCATCTGAAAGAGCCTTCTTCCCTTGAGCTGGTGGGGCCAACCAGTTTGCCAATCGCCTTCCCGAACCTGCTGTGGTTGAATCGCCAGTGCCCCGCACTCGGAAACCGGATAGCCAAGCAGCTATCGACCCTGACCGCGATTAAAAGGAGCGTACCTTTTAAACTTCGTTTGGCAGCACCGTGGCTGGTTTCATCCCTGGGTAGTGCAGAACCTCGAACCTTCCTCCACGACGAGAGCCTCTCTTCCTCTGCTGGATCACCCGAACTGCAGGAACTACCAGGAACAACCGCCACCGCAGAAGCCACTTCTTCATTTTTAGGGTACACTGTTCTGCCAGGCCGCCCTTTGTTCGTGGTAGTGCTAGTGGTGTTTTAAATCCTTTACCTACCTATTGTCTTTCGCTTTCTGCATCCACCTTTTCAACATTGTTAACCAAAGACTTGACTGCAGCTATAAGAACATTTTGCTCCTGGGCCCTTGCCCTGTACCACTAACTCTGGCACAGGCCTACTGACTCTGGTCACATTTGTAAGACCTGCCTTCTCAAGGTTGATTCTCCATTCGAACTGTGTGGTGCAACTCTTTCTTATAACTACCCTTTCCTTCCCACTGCATAATCACTGTGAAATGCCATTTTGCTCAGTTTACATTTGAAGTATTGCCTATACTGATGCACTGTCTTGCTGAACTGGTTCACAACTGATGGGAAGTGCTGTTAGGGTGTGCAAGAACCTATTTCTAGATAACTTGTGTTTTACCTCCCTTGTGAGAAATTGTTAGAGGAACCCTGGTGTGTAGTTGTCATTGTGCCGTTTTGCTCTGTTTTCACTCTGGTTCACTTGGTCTACAATTTATATAGGGAGTGTGTATATTTTTCTATTGACTTAATTTAACTTGCTTGATACTTGTGACACATGTTTTCTTAGAAGTGTATAAAATAAATATATATATACTTTTTAACTACAAAGCTTTGGTCAGTGTTTCCTTGTGCCATAGTACAGTAGGCCTATTGTGTAAACCCTGAATACTGCTCATCTCCCTCTTCAGATAAGTCTGACTGTTCAGCCACAGCTACCAACAAAATCTTTGTGGTACAGACTGATACCAAAGGGGATTTATTGCTCTCACCTGTAGTCCTAATCTGGTGTAGTGCTCCCTAAGGGAACTACACTGGATTCTGCCTAATAGGGGGTTCCATACAGGGAACCCTCTTTGCTTTCCATGGCAGCCTGCAGAAGGTAAAAAGAGAACCCTATGACCATATTACCACAAGCACATTTTTCTTCCCTTTCAAATCTATCCTAATTTCGAATAACTTTACCACAAAGCCAGTCCCAGGTGGACATGGCCACTTTAATCCTATGTTTTGTCCCTTGTGGTCATGGCCAGTAGCCAGATTGTCCGGAACATGACCTTATTCCATGACCCAGACAATCTGGCCACTGCCCATGGCCACAGGCTACCCCTCAGTCACTAAAGGTATACCGCTATTTTTTGTAGCTACATTATGACACTTGCCAAAAAATAAAAAACTGGCACATTTCCAAAACCATACTTGTAGGTCCTTGCCAATGGTCCTTACGCAAGTTTGCTGGAAATCCACCCATGTTTTATTTTTTCAAAAGTGTCAAATGTATGCACATACAATCGTCATATAACCTAGCCCCCACTTGACAAAATCCATTCAGACTTTACGAAAACATTTATATCTAGATCTATAATCTTTTTGCAAACCTTTGTGTAGATTTGTCAAATGGCACCTCATCTATAAGCCTTTACATTATTTTGGCACGCCCCTCTAATTTTGCCCCCTCTTGACAAAATCCCACCAAACCTCACAAAAACATGTGTATCTAGATCTATTATCAGTTTGCCAAATTAAGAGTAGATTCTTCAAATGGCACCTCATTTATAAGCCGTTACATTATTTTGGGACCCTCCCTCTAATTGTGCCCCCTCATGACAGAATCCCACCAAAGTTTGTAAACCCATTCGGAATCAGGTCAGAAATATACATGAAAGTTTCATGCAGTTCTATTAAGTGGCGTCAAAGTTATAAGCCATTCAAGAACTGCATTTCACCAACCATGTAATGCAGAGGTGTCCGTGAACCTCACAGGACTGTCCGCGAACATCCGAACTGTTCGCGGACTTTCGCTGCAAAAAACACTCGAATTTTTTGCTTCTTGCAGCCATATGCCTTCCCATCCTCATCACCCCTTACCTCCCCAGAGGTTATTTGATAAGTTTGGCAAGTGCAATGTTGTGTTTTTTAATATGTTTTTACCAGGATGTTTGCGGACACCGGCACATGTCCGCGAATCCAAGATGGCGGGCGTTTCCAAAATCTGACGCACTTCACGCTCTTCACCATTCAATCAGCGAACACGTTGCATGTCCGCAGACATGATGCAAGACGATTAACCAATCAGTGTCCTGTCCGCGGAACGAACAGGGAAGTGTGTCCGCGGAGCAGACATAGATATCACAAATTTTTGTGACCTACTTTTTGGTCATTTTTTTAAAAAATACTGGATGGATTTTCACCCTTTACAAAAGTACGCTTTCGGAACCAAGCCGCTGCTCCTGCTGCAAATTTGGTGAAAATCCAGCGGTTTGGGCTGAACCAAACCTCATCGAACTTTGCAAAATATTTCAGAGTGGGCCATATACTTGTTTTGCAAAGTTTGGTGAGGATTCGTCCAGGGGGAGCAAAGTTATAAGCCGCCCAAAAAGTGCTCTTCCTATGGGATTAGCAATTTAACCATAACTACACAGCCACTACTCACCTCAAGTACTGAGATGAGGAAGAGGAAGGAGGAGTTAAAATGGATCAAAGGAAACACTAAGATGAGCATGCAGGCTAGTTGTTGTAATGAGACCCAACTGTGCAAGACATTTAAAAATGGTATCCGTATCAGCAAGAGAGAGAGAAGACGAACGGAAGAAGATGGAAGCAGAACTTTGGGAGAAGGCAGAATCATGGGAATAGACTGTGCTGGGGAAAGCAGATGCTTTCAGGCTGTCGGTTGCAAGCAGGACCTACCGGAGTGGCACAAGGCCACAGAGGACTCTGCAGGCGCCATGAGAGGACAACTTGGGCACTGGCAGCAACAGCAAGGATACTGGCAGCTCCGTCAAATCCAGAAGCAGCAGGATTAACGGTGGATGAGCTTGGAGCCGGCGGACAAGTACAAAGCCAGCGGAAGAGCTAAGAGAAGGTCTACAGCACAGAGTACGCCATCACGAAGTGAAAGCTTCACTGCAGCAACGTGCCACGGGTCAGAGACGCTGTCAGACACCGGTGAGTCTGTCCAGAGATGTTGGGGACCCTAGGGCATACCGACAGCCATGTGAGCCATTAAGAACTTATTTTGAATACCGACCAAATAGAAAAGAAAGACAGAATTTGCACAAATCCTCATGTATGAAATGTCAATATCTGCGGAAAGTCGGACCAAGTATTGCCACAAGCCAATGAATGCTAGTGCAGCAGTTAAAAAAACAAAACTTGAACAAGTGTCCATATATGAAATTTCAATGTGGGGAAAGTTGGAAGAAGTAGAACCTCAAGCCAAGAAAGTATAGACCGTGAAGGAATACAACTGTGCTATACTGAAAGACAGTGGGAACGTTAAAATAATTCCTGTTGAAAGAAGCAAATAAGTCAGTGAGCATTTGGGGAGATACCTGGCAGATTAGTATACCAGGGAATATGCAAGCCCCAGAACCATTTTTTAATATACAAAGGAATAAGACATTGTGGACAGATACCTGGCAGGAGAGTATACCAGGGGATCTGATGAACTGACTAAAGGCCTCCTGGCAGGAAAGTATACCAGGAGGTTATACGTAAGAAGTTAATACTTCAAATAGACACTTTTGGCCATGCTTAGGAAGTGGTTGTTTGAAAAAGACACTTTTGTCATCTTACCTGAGACATCCAGGGGAAAGGAAACAACTTCTGGATCTAAGGATTATTTTGTTGGATTTACCTATTTCAGAACCTATGTCAGAAACACTTGCATATACACCTAGTTGTTCACTTTTAGTTTGAGGGTCAGATTAATGTTTTGGACACAAGGACAGTGTACTTAATTTTGACGACGAGACACAGACTGATCTTTAGTTCGTTTCCTAGGTAGGGAAACTCTCATTAGGATAGTGACAGATAGGCCTTTATCCAACCCTTTTATTTTAGTAAAGATGTCTGATGTTGAAAACACTACCACTTTCTGTCTGCCTTTCATTTTTGGCCCCTCAAATATGGTGTCAGAAATGGGATCGGATTCCGTTGACACAAACTGGGGGACCCTTAAGTTTGAGAAACTTAGTAAGGGAGCCTCTGATCCTCCCATTGCCACAGAACATTCTATAGGATTTAACTTATACAGTAGTAGGGGAGAATTGCTTCAACCTGGGGACTGAGTTTACGGCAATGTTAAAATCTTTGCTGGAGAAACCTCTCTGCCCTCCGCACCCCAATGAGAAGCAAGTACAAGCATCGGGGAAGAACCACAGCACATGCAGACGAGATCTATGACGAGGAAGAAGGACGCAGAAGCTGACAAGTAGAAAGACAAGGAATTTGTTGGATTGTGACTTGGTTCAGGACACTCTATCAATCCATCTCTAGAAGGGTTAAAGAGAGCTGATGTGAACACTCTGTGCTGATATATAAGAGTGAAAGAAAAGTATTTGTTTTTTTAGCCACAGAGGAGCTTGTTAAAAACTTTGGACTGAGGCATGCTTAAGCCTTGATAATAAGAGAAATATGGCAGACTCTGATCGTGGCTTTGATAATTGGAAGAGAGTGCAGTATCCCGATTTGTTCCACATTGAGTTCTTGTTTGGATTTGCCTATGGCATTATCCAATGACAACGTTTCAAGGATTATACATGAGGCTTTTCTCTATGTGCTGTGTTCATATCCAGCAATTGTGGGGAGAACTTGTAATATTCATACTTTTTTGCAAGATCCTAAAAATGGCCCGATTGTGAGGAGACTACTTGCAGAAATCATCGAGCAAGTGTTGCAGTTACCTGAGTATAGTGGGGATAGCACAAATGCCCCTATCACCTGATGCTGCATACAGACTTGTCAGAAGGGTTTTCTTTCGCTTGATTGAAGAATACCTACAGCATGCTGGCAGATGCAAAGACGTGCTCACATTCCTAAGGGATCCCAAAAATACTGAAACTCTGACTGTGATCTTGGAGGGAATCAGAATTCAAGTGAGCCTATACTCTGAGAAAACCCACAGGACGGTGATATGAAACTTTGCTTCGAGGGACAGATCGAGAAGGTTGCTGGTAAAGACAGACTTTTTTGTTTCATGACTGAAAGAAGTTCATCATGTCGTCTGGCTTAAAGCAGATTCGAGGAGTAGAATGGGAGCTGGTATATGTCATTGAACTGGTCTAGACATACTGAGAGCAGTTTTCTTCTTGCTGGAGACATTTATATTTCGTATGGTTAAAAACTGGTTCCAGAGAAATAGAGATTGAGAGTTTGTTCTTATCGTTTAGCAAGCAGACAATGGATCAAGGACGAAAGTGCTGAGGCAAAACAGCAGTTTCCAGAAGGAGTGCATAATGCTGATGTATTAAAGATTACTTTTTTCTTTCCTTAGGTAATAAAGATGAGCAGCACTAATAACAATTTTGTGATACCTGATAAACAAAGACATACACGTTGTCCACGCAATAGGTTTTTTACATCAACATACCTTTGCTTCATTTATGGTTGCATTCTGTTTATAATCGTACTGCTTTCACTCACAGTTCGTACTTCTTACTATTTTGATGTACATGGAGCCAAGACTCCAGTGAATCTTCCTGAGCAACAGGAAGTGGCAATTGTGCCAACTACTAGGCACCCAAGACCCTATGTAGTTATTCCTGTTCCAAAGAAAGATGACCAATTACCTGAATCTGAGATAAATGCCATTAGCAATCATTCACATGCAAGAAAGGTTGTAGAAATCATGTTTGGGCACAAAAAGCAGGCTTGGCAAGATGGGAAAGATGAGAGTGCCAGACAATGTGCCTATACAGATAATGCATGCAAAAATACCTGATCCTGTCATAAATGACCCAAAGATAATCTCCAGAAGACAGACACATGGATATTTTGCAAGACATTTTCACGCCTAAATTCTATGGTGAGAGGATGAAACTCTCTGAGCTTTCTCCTACCCAGGGAACACATGTAGATGTAACCAGTCCACTGACAGATGCGCCTATGATTTATCCAGAAAGAAGAAGTTATGCCGGTACACTTCATGATATGATTATGGAGGTCACATGAGGAGAATGAGAACTAAAATAAACATTCAAGAAGATGATTTCGAGCTAAATGATTACCTGGACAGTACGACACGTTTGGGAAATAACATTTAGTACCAGCATATGAAAAAAGTAGGAAGAAGGACCTCGAATGAGGAATGCTTTGTGTGTGCACTTCTGCCGTACAGTATGGGAAAGTCTAAAATCTTCGTAGCTATCGAAATAGACATCCAGACAGCTCATTGTCTTTCACATACAGCGCTTTGCAAAAAACCAGAGGCCAGAACATGGGTCGAGATGCCTACCTCAAATAGGCAACTGAATGGACAGATCCAGATGAAGATGACTATGTGCAAGATACCAAGACAAGAAACAAAGCCCATACCAAGAATCATGTGATCAGATATGAGAAGCCTGGAGTAAAAGGAGCTGGAATCAGATGGACGGTGAACAAGAAATTGGAGGTTGCAGGAAAAACTGCAGAGGATGCTTAAAGATTAAAGAATAGAGGCCAAATGCAGATCTGGGGATCTGTGTTATCACCAGTCGGATGGGAAGAAGGAGTGGTCGTCTGCAGAATCTGGGTGATCATTGGATGCTATAAACCAGTTATTGATATTGTGAAGAATGGCTGCAAACCATTATGGCCAAGACTTCCTAAACTACTGACTTGGGTTGAAGACAGAGGAGGACCCCTGCAGATAGTGCCATTGAAGAGTTCAAAGCTGTGCTTTAGAAATAATGGCACAAGAAAGGGTGGAGAAAATAAAACTTGTGGATGAATCTTTGATGTTCTAGGGATGGTACATGGAACAGCAGTGATTATGGATCATTATTGGGCTTGTGCAGCCAAATCCTATATCAGATTGCCTGCAGATTGGGGATGAATATGCACGTTGGTGAATGTCCATGTTCCGGATTTGGTGATTCCAAAGAGTGATTTGCACATGGACAATTTCCAGAACACAGATGCTCACCTGAGGAAGAAGAGATCTGTGGAGCTAATAAAGAGGATGAAGAGAAATAATTATTTCTCAGCTACATCCATAGAAGCTTTTGATGCCATACCATACAAACATAGGCCGTTTAGCCAGACCTCATCTGTGTTCACATTGATCTTCATGCCAGCTATTCAGGTGGGAGCAAAGATCAAGTGGCTCCACATCACCAGATGGGAATTGCTGCAGACAATTAACACTACAATAAAGGGATTCAATGCAATCATAGAAGAGATGGGAGCCATAAGATTGATGACTCATCAGAACAGGTACGTCCTGGACATGATTACAGCAATGGATGGAGGTGTTTGTGCAAAAATCGGAGAATCATGTTGCACATTTATACCTTCTCATGATGACGAGAATGGAACCTTGACAGAGGCCATAGACATGCTGACGAAACTCCATGGCCAGAGGATAGAGGAAGTAGAAGACATTGCTGATGACAGCTGATTTGGATCACTCTTCTCTTGGATTCCACAATGAATGGCAGACATTTTCAAGTTCCTTGGAGCCCTGATAGTGATGATATTGCTTGGATTTTGTGTGATCAAGATAATAACCT
Organism: Ambystoma mexicanum; assembly: GCF_040938575.1. NCBI lineage: Eukaryota > Metazoa > Chordata > Amphibia > Caudata > Ambystomatidae > Ambystoma > Ambystoma mexicanum. The sequence goes on from NC_090935.1 coordinate 764,410,526, forward strand.
CACAATGTAAGAAGACAGCAAAGAAAGCCATAGGGATGAAGATTATGATCAATGTTGAATCAGGATGGAAGCCCAAATACCTGACAGATGAAGAGATCAGAGACTTTGTGAAGGCTAGAATCCATGCACCTGAAGGGACAATGTTCCTGTATCCAAAGAATCATATGAAATATGTGTGAAGATGGATCTACTGTAGTCCAAGTGGACAATGCCAACTTATGACCGCTCATGAGCATGTGAAAACAGCAGGATACCTGAAGGGAGTCAAAGATATGGGTCCCAAAGAAGTTGTTCTTCAGGCCAAGTTGCCTGGATGTGAAGGATGATGTGCGAGTGGTCGATGAATCGCCCAGAAGGGGGCGTGTAAAGGAGGAGCCAAGTACCCCCACCTCAATCAACCCGCCCCTTTAACCAGTTGAATCGACAAAGAGCAGAGTATGGACTCAGTCCAGTACCAGTGAAAGGGCCAGTACCTAAGAGAATATGGGAGCCAACGTACCCATTGGCAAAACCATATCTGCATACGAAGAAATATGATGGCCATTTGAATGAAATCCCTGAAGAAGCAGATGCAATAAACGGCAAGGATGAATGGTAGTGCCAGTAACCATTGCCAGTATATGTTACATGGAGCTGAAGATGAAGTACACGAAAGAGATGCAATGTGTGGATACCCTATAAGGCATCAAGAAAGCAATAAGGATAAGTGACATCTTGGGCTGAAGGTGAAGAAGCTTATGCCACAGAAACAGATTAAGATATCAAGTCATTTTACACGTGTACAGATGCAGAAGAAACGCAAGAAGCAAAGTAATCGTGAACATAGCTCTAAGCTTATAGTAAATAGACTGCGGCAAGCACCAACGTACACATACATAGGAATGAGAGAATTATGGATGTTTCCACTAAACGTATTATAGCAGGTTGGACATTAGCATAAGGCCTTAGTTCAGTGTGTTGCAGTAAAAAGCAAATAGAATTACAAGCAGAATATCAGCAAAAGATGAGGCTGAGCGAGCCAAGAAGCCAAGGTCTTATCAAAACTGGAGTGAACTGACTTTGGATACAAAATCATGTGAAGAACAAACCTCCTGTTCAAAAGGCATGAACATAACAAGAAACACGTCAGAAGTCTAGTAGAAAATAATATTAAATACACGAAAAGGCTCGATTTCATGGTCTCTAGCCACATGGAAGCATGAAGTTGGATGAACGAGGTGGTCACACCTACGCATGAAGGAAGACTATGCTTCTCACTCCTTAATTTTCTCAGAGCTAAGAACACTCTCAAGGATGAATTTCAAAGGCCTAATTGACAGTAGACCACTGAGGTGATGATGGATTGATATGCTAATTGGTGGGAAGCTAAAGTTAAGGCAACCTCACCAGCATCTGGATGGCCAGCCTGCAAGTTGCTAACGTAGGTGGAAAAGTACTGAAGGTGGATAGAGTGCCAACCAATAGTAGAGGACTTGTGTATTTAGGGGTCTTATAGTGTGTGAACCAATGGGACGTTGTGTATTTAGTGATGTTCTTAGTGGTCATTTTGAATGGAGGGCTTAGTTGCCCCACCTGATGTTGAGTAACTAATCACATAGTTATACTTTTTTAGACTAGTATGGATCATATACTTAGATGTTCACTTAGAACTAATAGCCGATGCTTATAGGTTTTTGTAGTTTGCCACGTAGGATGACGTTAGTAGTTTTAAGATCGAGCGATTGCGTTGATGTTCGTTATGCTCCCGGTTTTTGATAATTGATATTAAAACAGTCTGCATTTTGTCAACTTCCTGAGTCGGCTCCATTATTGATGTACGAGTAAGGTGTATGAGTAAGGTCTGCATCCCCATCCATCTCGAGGGTAATTGCTGCTCATCAAAGGGGCTGGACTATCCAGTTCAATGTCCAAAATAAAGTTCTCCGTCCTGCGTCCAAAACCTAATCTGACCCTCACAATCCAAACTCAACAAAATGTGAAAAAGGGGACATGTTATTTTGCAGTACCCAAAAGTAAGAGTTCCAAAGCAAAGAAAGTGTTAAAAACAAAGTTCCATTAAGAAAAACAAGGTGCTCTAAAGAAACAGTTCCAACAACTATCAATGTTTTCCCTTTGACAATGGCTGGGCTTCTAGGTAGTGTGTTTCATCTTTGTCTAAATATTGGCTGCTTTACAGTCTTGGTTTACTCTCCTGCCAAGATCTTGGTAAATCTATTATAAGCATAGATTATTTTGACAGCCTGTGTTCTTTGCTGGATTTCTCCCTCACTCACAGCCTTGGTTTACCCTCTTGACAAGGTCTATGTGTCTTTTGGTCTGTCCAATATTATTTTCTTTGTATTCACACTGGCTCATAGCCTTGGTGTACTCTCCTGCCAATTACTATGTGCCCTTTACTAGTGTTTGCCTTAATGTCTCATGTCGTCAGTTGTTTAGGCCATCCTAGGGGTTTATGATGTGATAATGCTTTTTGTCTGCAAGGTTCCTGGGATTTTATAACAACTTTTCCATCTCCGTCCAGCTTGTTTAATTTATTTGCTTGTATAGTGCACCGAACCCGAAGGTATCTGGGTGCTTTTGCTTGAAAATACAAAATTTGTTACATACTGGAAAAGAAATTACCAGGACAAATGAACACATACGTTGCCCGAAAAGTGCAGAAGAAAACAGGGAAGGCTGTTGACTTGTGTTACAGATCAAGTTGCATGTCTACAGATATCAGGAGAGTGATATACAGTTATGTACAATGTTCTAAACAGATTTAGAAAGAATTCTAGGGTGAGACCTTCTGGGGCAAACACCTAGTGTTACATATCTGGGCGTAAGTCCTATTGAGGGCACATCAATGAAGCATCCGTGTAGAAACAGAGGTGTAGTGGCATCATTAGTAAAGCTGGGAGAAGAGCCAGGATTTTACCTTGTTTCTGAAGGACAGAAATGATGGTTCACCTCTTAGAGCAAGGGGCAGAGAGTTCCAGGTCTTGGCTGCCAACACTGGGAAACTAGACTCTCCAGCTTTATGCAGTTTGAATTTGGAAATGTTGAGGCAATGTGAATAGTTGGCTCTAGTGGGTCTGGAGGATTGCTTTATGGAGAATGTATCAACAAGTTACTTAGGGGCTAGATTTGCCAGACGTTTGTGGGTGATCATTAAGGTTCTGAATAAGATCCTGTCTTGTATTGGGAGCCAGTAGGTGTTACGTCTGGCTTGTAAAATGTGATTAGAGCGAGGGATGTTTAGGGCCGTTCTGAGGGTGTTGGTCTGCAACACTTGTATCTTATTTTAGGTTTTGCTTGCTGGTGCCTAAATATAAAGTGTTGCAGTAGTCCAATTTAGAAAGTATGAGTGCTCTTGTGAGTGTGATGCAGCTGTTAGTGGACAAGAAGGGTCTGCATGCGTTTATTAATTTGGAAGTGTATGCTGTTGCTGAGGCTGTCCCAATGTATTATCACTCCCCCCTCCCTGAAGTAACTTATGCAGTGATTCTGCATCACGGCTCATTTCAAATTTATTTAACAGCTCACAATGGGTTTCCAGAGACGTGGCTGCTCTTTCCTTGCTTTCCCCCCATCGACAAGCTAATGAAGCCTGCGTCCCCCGGGCTCCCCCGGCGACCTCGTGGCAAAGGTACAGGTTCAGTGTGGCGGGTAACACCCTCCGCCTGCAGGCACTTCATCCCAGCTGCTGTCTGCCACGGCATCCAGGTCCGTTGGTGAGTGTCGCCTGTACGTGGATATCAGTCCCTCAAGACCTTGCGGATCGCCACTCGTTCTGCCTGGGAGTATTGCCTGTGTTAAGGTGCTGACAGTTTCTGCTCCAACAAGATGGCAGACAGGTTGGCAGTCTCCCGATTCGATTTTCGGCGTTCGGTTCCCCTGCCTGCCACTCGATGGGAGTCGTGTCTGCAGCGCTCCCCTTCTGAGCTCCCAGTCGATATAGCAGCTTTGGGTCGAACTTCAATTCTTCAGTTCATTCTCTGGTGTTCAGTTTCTACAGTCTCTTCCACCTCTCTCGTCTACTTCCAGAACTCCTTCGGCTTCCACTACTGCTCCCACCACCAATGTCTTGTCCTTCTCCTCTTTTATGTTTCCAACAGTTTTTAGCTTTTGGAAAACAACTAGAGTATTGTTTGTGCTTCTCTCTTACATCCATGCAGGGTCTCCTGGTTCCAGTGATACACCTGTTCACTACCTGATCTTTATCGTTCTTCCTCATCGCAATACTACCCGTATATTTTATAGGGGTCATCTTGTAGAAATACATGGGTTTATGTACCATATGATGACTAGGGATGGGTGGAGTTGTGGAAACCTTTAAGAAACACCTTGGTTTGGGTATGCAAGCAGCATTTCTTCTGGTAATACAAGGGGCGAGACTCTCTGACTCGTCACAGAGGGTAGTCTAGAGACTCAAATCATTATCATGAGCAAAGCGCTAATAGTTATGAGTGGCATCAACTTCTGGTTCAGGAAAAGGGCTGCTTGAAACTTGAAAATCTCAGGTGTTCATTTCACCTTCCTTATTACACAGCGCCTTTGTATGCATTTTTTCTTTCGTCCACATATATCAACGGTGGTTTGGCCCCAATATATCTCTGATATTGGCTGTGTGTAGCCTTTGGATACACTGTGCATCATTTTACCCATAGGTTCTTCGTTGCCATTAAACAGGGGTGGAAGCACCCATACCTTCATGTGCTGGCTATGGCCACAAGCATGAGGCAAGTGGGAGCAGAATGAGACATGGGGATACTTTCAAACACATAGGTGTTCAAACGACCGTCCATCTCTGTAGCAGCAGTAACTGCAGCGTTCAAAGCCTACCTTATGCATGCATTATATACTGTGAATCTGTGCCAACCTAGTGAGAGCCTCATTATTTATGTGACCCACAATAAACTGTGTTGCAGGATTCGTTGTTACTATTAATGTGTTCATTAGCTAATACTTTATTGTTGGCATTTTTTAAAGTATTTATTATTTTGGTTTCTATACATCCCCTGCTTTCTTCATGCATGTTTTTGGTGCTGAAAATAAGCATTGTAAAAAAGGTACCAGTAGATGGGTGCAGTAATACTTTATTGTTTTTAAAGTACACATTGAATCCATGGGGCAAACTTGTATGCACCTCCATAAAACACAAACAGAAACAATATGCTGTACACTTCTCGATGAACCCCCAACTCCAACAACCTCAAATGCAGTGTTCAACTGCAGCTGCCTTCCCCTCAACCACCCCACCTGCCCAAGCCATTGACACCTAACAGCAACAGGATCCCACGTGAAAAGGTGCAAACACTGTGCAAATGGCCAGAGGCAGTATCAACACCCTGCAAGAGGTTATGGCTGGTTCCTCCTCACCCCACAGCCACCAAAAAAAACCACCAAAAAGCAGAATTCGAAGGTACCGTGTGACAGCTAAGAAATGAAGAAAGGAAGCCCAAACCAGAGTATACATTTCAATAAAGATCTCACAATATACACACAGCATTGTGATTATAACTATTCAGGTTTTATTATTGCATTTTAATTGCTTGAGAAGTCAAAACAGAAGCGCCAAACAATTCCAAACAGTTAGTAAGGTGAATGCTCTTGCCACTTCACAACTAGCACTGTGACAATGAAGCCTGTAGAAACATAATTAAGCTTCAACACATCCCCATACATCACAATGCACTTAGTTACAAAGTGTGACTGCACTCAGCTACAAAGTCACACTTACTGTCCACAGAGCCATGGTGCTCTCATTGCTGACCCAAGCATGTATTTTTCTATTTCTGCTTCTACAGTTACAAATTCAATATAACACATGGCTCTGGCAAAACCTTGTGCAGGGACAGCATGGTTTCTACCTGCAAGTACCGGCCCTGGCCAGAAACCAGAAGTCAATCACAGAGACAAAGGGTCGTCATCATGTGTCGCCTGATATTTCAAATAACGATGCCAGTACATGACACTCTGTATAGTACTGTACACTAAGAGCATTGTTTTTCCAGCACTCTATGTTAAAGTACAGTATAGTGGATACTCCCCACATCCCCCAGAAGGAAACACATTCAGTTCAGTTCTTGGAGAACACACACTTTGCAACTGCCAGGGCACCCCACATTTGAATGCTCATGACTTTCCACTTCTGACTGCTCTTACAGCAGAGATACATACCTGAATTTAAGCCACTGCCCTGCCATCAGTTTTATAGATGCACTTTAAGAGGACCCTAGTTAGTGCACGATTCTATGACAAGACTGGAGGCGAGCATTATGCTTCAACTTCTTTAATTTACTACTCTTCAGCAGTTCCAACAAACTCATAAAACCATAACAAAACACTGAACAGACTTTTCTTCCTTTGAAACTACAATCCCCATAGTCTCTGTAGTCCGTCTCACTCCATGCTCAGCTATGACCACTTCCTGTCCCTGAGCTCCTCCTCTTCTTTTACTGCTCTTCAAGCAGATAAGTACTATTCTGATTATCTCCCTATCTAATGTGGAATTTTAGTAGTTTCAGCATTGTGTAGGGATGTGATAGAGTGATAAGCATATCTTGCCAGAGTATGACAGCGCAGCGCAGGCACAATAGCGCAGGAAGGTATATTTTATTCTTTTGATCTTCAGATCGTTAATCTTTGGCATATCGACGTGAACAGCGCGGCAGCGCGAAGTTCATTGATTGCGAGCGGCTTTATCTAGCGTTTGCGTGTATAGCCCGTTCGTGCAGGCATACCCCACGGCAAGTCCGCCCCGTGCCGTATTACCGGCACCCCAGGGGTGGCTGCCCGTCGCCGTGGGAGTTCGCAGCAGCCCTGAGGAGCCGTGCAGAATTAGGGAGTCCCCAGCCCCCTCCCTCGCGGAGACGGAGGCAGCGGGGACTCTGAGCGCCTAAGATTGCGGCCCCCTCCCTCAGGGAGGCGAAGCCAGCAGCGCTCTAGTACGCTGAGGCCCTACGGCCCCCGCCTTTGCAGGGGCGGGGCCGGGAAGCAGAGCTCGCTTCTGTGTCGCATTTCTTGCAGCGACGCGGAGCAGAGCACTCTTTGGAAGCCGGGCCCGGCGGTGATTTGATAATAAGCTACGCAAGTAGCCAGAATAAGCACATCTGCTCGAATTCCCGAGCGTAGGAGCTTGGAGTAACATGCGCGCCCCAGAGCACAGATTCAATCAGCAAACAGCTCTCTCAAAGAGCTACGGCCTCGCGAGGGGAACCAAGGCTTTTGCCTAGGCTATGTACAGCGCTCCTCACAGACAGTGAGGACAATAAGAAAAATGCCCATACCAGGCACATTTAAGAACGGTATTAAGTCCGGTGAAGCCACAGCTTGAAAAGAAAATGCATACTAGAGCATTTTGAGGACATCTGAAGCACCTATAGTGAAAGGCCGTGCAGAGACACCTTCATGGGTACATCAGGCACACAGCACCCTCCCAAGATGTCGGAATTTGAGTGGAGTGAGGAGGAGCAGCCATCAGACCTTGCTGCCAGCTTCAAGGAGGTGCTGGGGAGTTCACTTATAGATGCAGTGGCTCAAGGGGTTAAACCCCTGCAAGATAGGCTGGAGTCCCTAGAGGCAATGCTACACCAGCCCATAGACAGCGCCGGACAGAATGATCGCACGCCCGCAGAACCCTCTGAAACAGGGTGAATGGGAGTACTAAGGCCCGAAAGAGGAAAGCCTCTCGCGACCCCAGGGCCCTTCGGATGGGGCAAAAGAGAAGGCCCCGGAGGTCGTCGATGCCTTCGCAAAGCTCCGTGAAGCGTATTTGCGGCATCAGACAGTGCCGGACCTCACAACCCCCACTCCAGGGGAAGAAGAAGATGGAGAAGAGAACCCAGGCTCAGAAGAGGAGCTGGAGGAAGGTGACCCCCCCCTCCCAAGATGAGGAGGAATCAAGGGAGGAGGAAATCAAACCCAGCGGAGGGAAGAGAATCCGCAAAGAGAAGCACCTCGAGGAGGTGGAAGAGGATATGTTTGACCCGGACAGCATCCGGAACCCGAGGTCTTCGGACTGGCAACCCTCGCCAAGAGTGGCTCAGTATATGACCAAGAGGTTGAGAAATGTTCTGGACAAAGAGGTCCGCCAGCGCCTTTGGGCAGAGTGCCCTAGGTGGGACCTTCTGGGGAAAGTGGCCGAAACGCCGGAATTAGACCCCAAAATGCTGACATTCGTATCAAAAACAAGCAAGGACCCCCGTAAAGGCATTGATAGATCTTGGATGAGTTGTCAAGAGAAGGTGCTTGACCTGGCCGGCCCACTCACGAAAATCATGGACCTGGCAGAAAGGGCCAGGGATACGGGAGAAGAGGTGGACCCCGAAGCCCTGACAGGCTGGGCGCAGAGAGCAGTATGCCTCTTAGGCGATGCTAACTGCGCCATCGCCTCAGAACGCCGGAGAGGTCTGTTATTGAAAATTGACGCAAAGCTCAGTGACCTAGCCTCATACGAGGCCGGAGAGGCAGCACAAGGACTCCTCTTCGGAGAGATCTTCGGCAAAGAAATGGGCCGCTTTGTCGGCACCTACACGTCACTGGAGAAGGCGCAGGCCTCAATCCGTAAGATTTTTCCTAACCAAGTTTTTGGCGGGACCAGTCACCACAGGGGTCGTTCGACTGGTCACAACCAGGGTGGAAGAAGACCCCAGAATCCCAGAGCCCAATACCGGGAGAATAGGCAGCAGGACTCCTTCTTCCCATCCAGAGGACGCTTCCCAAGAGGGCGCAGAGGAAGAGGATCCTGTCGTGGTCAAGGGTTCACTCAAGGTGAGAGCAGCGCATTACGCCCCTCTAGGGGGGGTTCTTGAGAAACTGGCACGCACTTTCCAGCGATGCCTGGGTGCTACAAACAGTTTTGGGAATGCGCCTATAGTTTATACAACCACCCGTACAGGAGCGCAGGCTTCACCAGCAGCGTTTAGAGCGTGCAGAGCAGAGGCTTCTAGACCATGAGCTATACCTGTTAGCGAAGAAGAACGCCATAGAGAGGTGTCCGGGAGACCCCGACTTTATAAGCAATATGTTTCTGGTGCACAGAAAGGAGAAAGTGTATCCAGTGATAAACTTAAAGGAACTGAACGGTTGGATAGTTTACCGGCATTTCAAGATGGAGGGCATCCATCAACTCAGAGACTCGCTCAGAGAGAAAGATTGGCCGACGAAGCTGGATCTGAAGGATGCCTATCTAACGATCCCAATAGCAGAAGAATTCAGGACTTTCCTAGCTTTTCGCTGGAAAGGACAGCTCTGGCGATTCAGGACTATGCCCTTCAGGCCTGCTTCAGCGCCCTGGGCCTTTACCAAGCTCATGAAGCCAATAGTGGCAGCAATAAGAGAGAAAGGAATAAGTTTGATCATTTATTTAGACGATCTCCTGCTATTAGCCGAGGACCGAGAGACTCTCATATACCAGACAAGATGGGTCCAGGACCTGCTATCATCCCTAGGATTCCTAGTAAATATAGAGAAGTCAGACACCGAACCAGCCCAAAGGCTGGGCTTTCTTGGTTTCGTCCTGGATACCAGGAAAGCGACGCTCGAGCTGCCTGCTAGAAAAATTCCCGACATCAAGAGGGAACTAAGAGGGTGCCTACAAAGACAGGTAGTGTCACTCCGAACACTGGCAAGAATAGTGGGGCTGTTAGCAGCTTCCATTCAAGCCATATTTCCTGGACCTTTACATTATCGATAACTGCAGAGTTTGAAGATAAGGCATATGCAGCAGGGCTTGAGATACCATCAATCGGTGCTGTTGGATCAGGAATCCAGGACGGAGCTGGAATGGTGGTTAAAGATTATGGACGTCTGGAATGGACATGCCAGACCGGATCTGATTATAGAATCCGACACCAGCTGGATGGGCTGGGGCGCAAGGTGCGGAGACATACAGACACGGGGGAAATGGAGCGAAGAGGAACTCCGATTACACATAAATTGCCTAGAGTTACTAGCAGGGTCCTTTGCGATCAGAGCCTTCACGAGGGGGAAGATGAGATTGTGCGTCCTATTAAAGATGGACAACATATCAGTGGTGCGATATATAAACCATCTAGGCGGCACCAAATCCAGGATGCTAGCCGAGCTAGCGAAGGATTTTTGGCACTTCTGCCTGCAATCAGAGACATCGGTCACAGCAGAGTACCCCCCCGGGACGCTGAACATAATAGGGGACTGGAACTCACGCTACCTCACGGATTCCAGTGATTGGAGGCTGGATCCAGCAGTTTTTCAGAGGATGACCGAAAGATGGGGTCCGCTACATATAGACCTCTTCGCATCCCGGTTGAACGCCCAGACAGCAGAATATTTCAGCTGGAGGCTGGACCCCGGGGGCTCGAGGGACAGATGCGTTCCTGTGACAATGAAGCGGAGGTCCGCAGAGTTCTAGCGAAGTGTCGGAGGGAGAAGGCAGAGTTGCTGTTAGTAGCACTGTTCTGGAAGTCTCAAGTGTGGTTCCTGACTCTTATGGAACTAACAGTGGATTACCCGAGAATACTCCCAGAAGAAGAGCACCTGCTCACGGACCCAGTTGGATCATATCATCCTCTGAGAGTGAGAGGGACACTCCCGCTCATCGCGTGCAGGATATCAGGAGATGCTGGGCGTTGCCAGGCATTTTGTCAAAGGCTGCTCAGCTCAACGCAGAATCCTGGGCTCCGTCCACGAGAAGGAGCTACGACGCGGCTTGGGCCAAGTGGACTTGCTGGTGCAAAACGAGAGGTGTTCATCCCATTTCTGCAGCTGTAGTGATGATTTTGAATTTTTTAACACAACTATTACAAGGTGGTAAAGCATTCAGTACCATAGGAGTGTACAGGTCCGCCATTTCCGTGGGGCACCTGCCAATCGAGGGTGTACCAGCGGGTGAGCATCCAACAGTGATTAGGCTCATTCGGGGAGCCAAATTTAAAGCACCTCCAGAACCTCGATATAAGACAGTCTGGGATGTACTAATAGTTCTTAAGCTATTGGAGAGTTGGCCCGGGAACAGATATTTATCCCTGAAACAATTGTCGGGGAAGTTGGCAATGCTTTTGTGCTTAGTTTCTTGTAAACGCGCGTCAGACGTGAGAGCCCTAGAAGTAGATAGGAAGTCATTTGGACCAGAGGGCGTAACAGGCACGTCTTCAGTACACTACCCATATTTACCCGAGTAGACCTAAATGGTGTGTGGCAAGTTGCGTCAGAGAATATGAAAGCAGGACAGCGGAACACAGAGCAGCAAATACCACGCAATTGCGTTTCGCGCGTAGAAAGCCTTTCAAGGGTGTATCCACAGCTCCTATCGCCAGATGGGTTCAGGAAGTCATGCATGCAGCAGGGATAGGTGTAGGGAAGTATGGGGCTCATTCTGTACGCGGAGCTATGGCATCTAAAGTTTTTACGACAGGAGTATCCCTTAGAGATATTATGTTAGCAGCAGACTGGTTGAATGATAGAACATTTAAAGAATTTTATTTCAAGCCGACCGAGAGTTTAGCAGTCGCTGTGTTGGGAAGCTTTGAACAAGCATAATGCTTGCCTCCAGTCTTGTCATAGAATGAAGATTACCCCTGCTAAATGCGCAGGGAGTATTAATTCTATTAAAGACTAGGAGGCGAGCATTAAATTCCCACCCAAGCTTTGTATTGCACATGATGTTGGATTATAGCATGTGATAAGAATGTGATGATATTGTCAATAAATGGACGCCACCCTGATTTCTCTGCTTTGTGTTATTCCTAGGAGAAGATCAGAAGAACAATTGAAGTAGGAGACTAGCAGAGGTAGTCGCCTTGAGGCGAGGAAGTTCGACATTCGGTTTGGAGTGGTTCATGTCTTTGCCAGTTGCAGGACTTAGTTTGTAGTTCTCAGAGTGACTTTTTCAGAGCGAGTAAAAGAGAGGAGGAGCTCAGGGACATGAAGTGGTCATAGCTGAGCATGGAGTGAGATGGACTACAGAGACTATGGGGATTGTAGTTTCAAAGGAATAAAAGTCTCTTCAGACATTTTTCAGTGTTTTGTTATGGTTTTATGAGTTTGTTGAAACTGCTGGAGTAGTAAATTGAAGAAGTTGAAGCATAATGCTCGCCTCCTAGTCTTTAATAGAATTAATACTCCCTGCGCTGTTAGCAGGGGTAATCTTCATTGTGTGCCAGGCAACATAGGCTTTGCCCCTTCCAGCTGGGGCCGGCCGCTATCACACCGGCACCTTCCCCTTTTGTGTTCCATGAAAGTGATCTTGAACATTTATCCACCCCTATCCCCAAAGACCCTGAAGTTGCTTGGGTTGCCAATGAACTTCATAATGCACGTTTTGGCAGCTACTCCCAGCCAGTGTCTGTGGTCCTGGATGGAGTTGGGGATAGAGGATGGCAAAGACATTTCCATGTATGTTCAATACAGCATTAAACATGGAACATCATAGACTAAAACTATTTTGTGTAGAGGTCCATATTTCCATGTAGTTTATCTGCTAGCAAAATTAAAAGATGAAAATAACAAGTTGGTAATTATAGCAAGCTATCCGTGCGTAAAGACAGCGGCTGTTGCATCATAAGGCAAGATGAGCGTGGTGGGCCTGATAGCTAGATGTGTGGATGCTGTATAGTGAAACATACCGCTGCCAGTGTTGTCTGGCCCAACATTAACAGAATGGAACAGCATACCAGAAATAATTGAAAACATACCCTGCCCTTAGGGAGGGATTTACATGTCGCTGCACTAACCTGGCATCTGCAATCTTTGGCTAGCCAGGTGTTTTAGGTTAGACCTCCCTTCTCCCTAGCCTACATGGTCAATGGTGAGGGGTCATGGGAGTTCAAATAGTATGAGTCACACATTGCAGACCCCAATGTGTAAATTGCAGTAGGGTAATACATATTAAATGGCTACCCACACAGAAAAGTCACTTGCCACCATTTGTCAATGAACACAGAGCATGCCATGAGAGGACATGGACCACAGTGTTAGAAATGTACAACTATAGCTCTAAGAACAACATATCTCACAAGTACCGAATGTAAAACATAATCCAGCTGTATAATCATTCCTTTTCCTAATCAGTCTCCTTTCTGTGTTTGCTCTCTGCACTTATCTTATCAGCACTTTGTTCTTATCTCAATCCCAACCATTCACACCAAACAGCCTATGTTGAAAAGAATGCCTAAAAAACGAACATTGGCGATGCCAAATATTTTGGCTATTGCCATATGATTGGGTAGTATGCCATATTCCTTCATACCCATTGGCTCAATATGCAGGCTACTGTTCTTAATCCATATTGAAAACCCAGGAAGAGGTGTCCCAGGCTCGCGATTCATTGCATTCCATACGGCAGAAGGTCAAGAGGTAACATCGACTTATCACAGGAGCCCCAAGTTTGTTCTCATTCTCTTGTTCTTAGTTTCTCTCGGTCTGTATCCTTGAGTCGGGATACTTTGGAGGATTGTCTTGGCGTGTGTGCAGTAACATTATTATGGATATGAAATGCTTTAACTGGAAATGTGTTGAGCATTTTGCTGGCAACGCCATGTGAGAAGCAAAATGAATGTCACGTACAAAAACACGCTACCATCCACACTCTGCTAAAGGATATTGCAAATTCATATAGAAGGAAGACACGTTACCCAAGACTTTACCTAATTACCATGAAGCCTTCTTTTAAAGAACCAGTGCATTCTTCCAGACGCAGGCTTTTTCTCTTCTCCATCATTCCGGGAAGCTTAAATGGTGTCAACAAGTTCAGGACCGGCGTTAAGCATACGCAGTCAGTGGAGTGTCATGGGGCCTTATGCCGATGGGGGACCTGACACCTACATGCTCCCTAACCTCGGGAGAGCATTCTGGTTAGGCTACTGTCTGGAGCAAAGACCTTCTTCCTTCCCCACTCCCTGTGAGGCCCTGCTCTCTCTCCCCAACCAATATGTGAGGTACTAAAGACAACTCCTTCCCCCATCTCCTATGTTCCCAAGCAAACACTTTACAGCAGGTCCCAATGGAGTCTCGTGAATACTGAAATACTTAACGCTCTCTTCGTTATGGCGGAGCATTTAAATGGTGCTCTTTATAACTGATGGTTTATTGGTGTAATAATTGTTTGCACCACGACCCTAATACATTTGAAAGTTTAACGTGGTAAGAACTGTGATGGGTGAATTTTTCACAGGGAAGCCTATGGGGTCCAGCTGCTTCTTTCAAGATAAAGTGTGTTACACAACACACTTTTTTAAACTGTCTCCCTTTTTTATGTGCGCTTAACTGACACACTAAATAACATGTTTTTGTGTGACTTCTTTTTTTTCCATATCATACATGCAGCCTGTATGTCAGGCAATGACTATAACCCGGTGACCTTGTAACTCACTATTGTTTGTTGTGTGGCTTTAAGTCTTTAAAGTACATTTACAAAACCAAGGGGTTATATTTAAAACACACACTTCTTTGCATTCTAGTACTAGTAGGGTTCCACTCAAGTAAGGGGGAAACTAAGTTACAATCATCCTATTTTTGCTTAACAGATTAATAGAGGTATATATATTTGTTAAAGTGGTCTAGCATGATTTGTGAACTTTTCAAGTACTGTGTACTGTTCAATCTGCTATACATTAATTTATAGATTAATATTCTGCACAATAACAATTAATCCAAGTAATGAATTACACATGGGAATCCATGTGTGTATACTAGAACAGGTACCAATGATAATTCACTTCACTTCAAAATATAGTTGAAAACAAATCCATTAAATAAACCAAGTCAAACCCAGTTCATTATTCATCCCTTTGGGTTCCAATGAGTCCAGTCTTTCAATCCATTCAACTTCTTTCTGTCTGAGTAAAATACTAATATCACCTTCTCTTTTTGGACAGGTAATCTGTTCCAATATGATACATTTCATCTGAGCTATTGAGTGTTTGAATGTTTGAAAACGTTACGCCACAGGTGAATGTGCCAAACATACCTGGATGTTGGACTTATGTTCGGTCCATCACATTTTTACCTTTCTGGATGTGAGCCGTACATAAAACATGCCACATGGGCATCTGATCCCATAGATTACATTACTGGAATCACAGGTGCTGGTATGTCTCAAGGGTATCTTTCTACTTGTATATGGATGATTGATGCTTGACCCTTTAATGATGTTATTGCAATGTTGACAGTTGTTACAGGGTAAGGTCCCCTTAAAGATTCTTTGTTCTGTTAATGTTTGATGGTAGTCCGCTTGAAATAAATGGTCTTTAATGCATTTATTTTTTCTGTATGCAAATGTTGGACTGTTCGCAAATAGCTGAGCAAGAACAGGATCCATCTTGTACATTTCCCAGTTCTTTTTGATGATGTTTTTAATTTTGTAACTTTGTGCTGAAATGGTAGTGAGGCTCTAAGGACGAAGCAGGCCCAAATTCAGGCTGTCTTTTTTTAGGCAAAAGAAAACCAGAAGAGCAAAAAAGAAGCAATCCGTCCCGGCAGGTCAATGTTCCACAAAGGAAAACGTAGTCATTAACATTTCATCATACAATTTGAACACACTTGAAATGAAGACATGGAGTGCTGTGAGGGGTCAGTATTGCAAGGCAGACAACTGTTTGAGGATTTCTCAAAATATGTCATTTTTATTATAAAGAAAATATGTCAAAATACTTGACTGCCCCTCACTCTGCTGAGCAATTCCCTGCCTGACCTAAAGCTTAGGGAATACACTCTAACAGCAGATAACTGTCCATCACACTAAACGAACAAATACATAAAGAAAAGATATGGCAATTCAACATGACATAATCAACATTCACATTTTCTAAATGACCTTCTAATGTCCTAGGAGATTTCCCTTCCCCAGGATTCAAAGTCACTTCGGCAAATGTTCAATCAAAGAAAGAAAATGCCTGAACTCAGTTCTTGATGTTTTAAAGTCAAAGTAAAAGTTCATCAACGAAAGTTCCACTAGCAACAAATCTCTTTTGGGTGAAGTTATCCATTTTCCACTTCTAGCAAAATAGCCTCCATGGTAATCCTGGCCACAATGCTTTGCGACTCCCACTGGAAGATTAGCTCAGCTATTTGCGAACAGTCCAACATTTGCATACAGAAAAAATAGCACGCAGTTTAAAAGAAAATGCAACATCCACACTGTCAATGATACACAGTACTTGGTTAACAGCATTCCTTGAATTATAGTTTCATCATTCAAAATGGTATAATTTGTCAGGATGACTTCTTAATATTGCTGCTTCTGGGGGGCGCTGCTGCGCACGAGAGAGGATGGCGGCTCTCGTGTGAGCTCCAGCTAGACCCAGGGCCGCAAAGCCAGAAAAGGCAATTTGCAGGCACCGGTTACCCGCGATTTCTGCAGAGGACGGGTAACAACATCTTCAGATACCCCACACGAAATTTCAGACTGATCGGCGCGGGGATTCCAGAGATAGAGGCTGGATGATCTCCGGGCGGCCCGGAGATCGGCGTCCGGCGGGAAGAGGGAGGAGCCCCGCCCGGCACGGCAGCATCGAGCCGCTCCTGCCGTCCACCCATCGTGAGGAAGCCGCGGCTGCTCCGGATATCGTGCACCGCCCGCCGGCCCACCTACCGCCTTCTTCGCATGGGAGCCTGAGAGGCCCGGACGGGTGAAGGCCTGCCCTGTGGTCGGACCGCACTTGAAGAGGTAGGCTCCCCTCGCCTCAAAACCAGAACGCCACCCAGCTATCCCCGAGGTTGCCTCCCCGCACCGCCTACGCGGGCCACCATCTCCCAGGGACTGATGACCGTAGGCGCACCGAAACTAGCGCTCCATTCGTCCATATATGAAAGTGAGAAACGTCTGCCCCCTCTAATAAATTTGCGACGGGGCACAGACTCCACCGCCGCTGGCAGATATAGCACAGAGCGAGACGTGGTGGAACCAACACCGCCTGGATAACCCACATCTCCCATTCCGGGGACGATGCCCAAGAACTTTGGCCCGAAGAAAGGCAGAGGAACCATCGACAAATTCACGACCGCGATGCAGAGAGAAGCGGAGCCCGAGACAGAGCAGGAAACGCCGGTGCAGGAGAACAAGGCGGCCCTGACTACAATGATGGACCCCCAGGACGTTTTTAAGGCGATGCAACAGGGCTTCGCTGCACTCACGGACAAATTAGATGGGATCACGGCAAGTGTCGCCAACATTAAGACACAACTCGACAAGGCAACCATGCGCATGACGGAGGCGGAATCTAGGATATCTGGCACTGAGGACGCTTTAGAGGCCCTGAAAACCACGTAATCCACAATGGCTATCGAACTTGGAACGGTGAAGTCCAAATGTGCAGATTTGGAGGTGAGATCTAGGAGAAACGTTATTGGCGTTCCAGAAGGCGCCATGAAAGGATCAATGGAGAAGGTAGTGGAAGATCTCCTCCGCACACTATTGGGTGATCCCGGATGGTCACCGATGTTCATAGTCGAGAGGGCGCACAGATCACTGGCCCTGAAACCGAAACCCGGGGCATACCCAGGCCCATCATAGCACGCATGTTGAACTACAGGGACAGAGATCTGACCCTTAAAACCGCCAGGGAAAAGCAGGAGCTCAAATGGGAAGCAAATGTTATCTGCATTTTTCCGGACTTTACCTTGGCGGTCCAACAGGAAAGGAAGCTTTTTACAGGAGTCAAGAAAATGCTACGCGACCGGCAAGTCCAATACGCAATGCTCTACCCCGCCAGGCTCAAAATCCAGCATCAAAACAAGTCCTACTTTTTCACATTTCCTGAAGAAGCGGCAACCTTTATAGAAACGCATATCCCTCCGAACACGGAACAGACGTAAAGTGTGGGCGACTTGAACAAAACTGAGACCTAAATATTCTCATCCCGTTCTTGAAGTGAAAAGGAACAGCAACGCCTGAAGCCTCCACCCTGGAGGCCCGCATCTGGGACACTAAAGTAGAATGTACATCTCTAATCGGCTATGGAAACACCATCCCAGAAGTCAGTAGGATGTGCGAGAGCAACGTGCGGAAACCAAACCGGACACGATACCTATAAGTGAAGCTGACTTGGGCTCTGGAGACGCCGCAGCCCCCCCTGTAGCAGGTGCTTGAAATGTTGTTGGGTGGGGAGGGATGGATATCTAATGGCACAGTTGAAGTTTGGGGAACTGTGAGGGTGGGGGGAGGGATTTATGCGGGAGTTGCGGGGTTTTGTTATACAAGAAAAAGCACACAGATTTCAGACATGCCGTCATTCCATCCCACAATGGCAGATTATAAGAGGCCACATGGCTTTGTACACCCCATAGACAATGGCTAGCTTAGACAAAGACAACATCAATATGCTAAGCTGGAATGTAAGGGGCCTGGGATCTAGGATTAAGAGGTGGAAGATACTGGCCTACCTAAATAGACACGCGGCCAGGGTGATCTTCCTACAGGAGGCGCATTCTGGACCGCGACAAGGAGGACAATTGATGCCCAACTGGGGCTCACATCAGTATTTCACGACATACTCCAGCCGGGCTAGAAGGGTAGCAATTATAATTCATAAAACACTGCCCTTTGAATGTATTGATGTTGAGTGTGACCCGGGGGGGAGATATGTCATGCTTCATGGCAACCTATATGATAAAGAATTTGTCTTTCTGAACGTGTACGGTCCGAACATCGACCAACCAGACTTTTATGCCTCAGTGTTTGAAAAATTGGCAAGATACCCGACAGTCCGGGTGATTTGTGGCGGGGACTTTAACACAATATTAGATGTACATCTCGATCGCACAACTACGCAAGCTAGAACACTGACTAAGGCTGCGCAAGCAATACACCTACATATGGCTGATCTACAACTGAAAGATGCCTGGAGAACATTGAACCCGATCAGTAGAGAATACACCTTTTACTCCACAGTCCATGACATGCACTCCAGGATAGATTTATGGCTCATAGATCGGGACAGCATGGCATGGGTCACAGACTCCCATATACACCCAAGAGCGTACTCAGACCACTCACTGATACAGCTAACACTAAGAATCCCTGGTCGGGTCCTCTCCAGACCACCTTGGAGATTCAAGCCGGCAGCCCTGAAAGATCTGGTCTATAACACCTCGATGAAACAATATATACAGGACTACTTCGATAACAACGAACACTCTGTCTCTACCCAGTCTATACTATGGCAGGCGTTCAAAGTCTGCATCAGAGGTCACTCAATATCCGTAGAGGGGGGAATCCTTAAACACATTAGGAATAGGTTAATTAGGCTAGAATCTCAAATAGCATCCCTGCAATCACAGTATGCATCCTCTCCGTCACCCCAAATCAGCTCTGAACTAAAGACCAAACTAGACGAATACACCGAGACCACAGAACAAGAAGTCAGATACTTTGATCGACCAGCTGCAGCCCGTAGATATGGGGAAGGGGAGCGTCCGGGGAAATTATTAGCTAGAATAGTAGGCATTGAGAATGGCCCCACTACCATACCAGACAGATGCCTCATGGCGCGGTAACCACCGACCAGGACAAAATGAAGGAGACCTTCTATGCCTATTACAAAGACCTATACTCCCCGCAAAGCACTGCAACAGATGACGAGATTGAGAGCTACCTGGCCCAGATACCCACAACCCTTTTAGCGGACACCACTAGGGAAACACTTGAGCTACCCATCACCGAACCTGAAATACTCGAGGCAATAAAAGCTCTCCCCAATGGGAAAGCGCCGGGTTCAGACGTGCTAAGTGCTGAGTTCCATAAAGAGTTTAGTAGTGAACTGGCTGCCAGGCTCCACGCTGTATGGATGGAGGCTCTGGACACAGGGCAACTCCCCGAGACCACCACCAGGGAGGCTTTAATTACTCTCCTGCTGAAATCGGGGAAGCCCCCTGGGGATTGTGGATCATACCGACCTTTATCCCTAATAAACACTGATGCCAAAATCCTGACCAAAATAATAGCATCTAGGCTTACACCACTGATGCCATACATGATACACGAAGATCAGGCGGGGTTTATATTAGGCAGATCTACGGCAAAGAATATAAGGAGATGCCAACAAATCATTGCCACGATACCCCCAGAAACCCAAGGTATAGCGATCTCCTTAGATATGAGGAAAGCATTTGACACTGTCTCATGGCCGTTCCTGTTCGGGGTGTTACGAAATTATGGATTTGGCCCAAACTTCATAAGGTGGATCCGAATACTTTACATGCGACCATACGCTAAGATCAGAATTAATGGGTCTTTCACAGATATACTTGAACTACTGGGGGGTACTAGGCAGGGCTGCCCACTCTCCCCACTACTCTTCGCCCTGGTTATTGAACCCCTTGCGGACATACTCATATTCCGTTTTAGCACATTCGGGATATGGCTAGAGGGTAAGCCACACATTATAACGCTTTATGCAGATGATATCTTATTATACCTGAAAAACCCAGACCGCACACTGGGCAAGGTGCTGGCTGCAGTGAAAGAGTTCAGTGAATATTCAGGTCTTCGCCTAAATCCCAATAAGTCGGAGATATTCCCACTCACAGATGCCACCATGCAGCCCCAGAACCTCCACGGCCTTATATGGAGTCCATTACACATTGTTTATCTAGGTGCGGCAATCGCCAGATCCCCTCAACTCTCCAGAACACTAAACTACACCTCACTGACAGACGCACTTTGCACCAAAATAAAGCGCTGGAATGTCCTTCCAATATCAATGATGGGTAGGATAGCATTAATTAAAATGATCATCCTGCCTAAGCTTTTCTACCTGTTCAGTACAGTACCGGTGTGGCCGGGTCGCACACTATTCTCCAAAATTAATAGTGCATGCATAGCGTTTGTGTGGGGAGGTCACTCGAGGCTGAACTGGAGGGTGCTAACAGATACGTATCCCAGAGGCGTTCAAATGGCTCCCGACGTGGAACTGTATTACCTGGCAGCGCAGGCACATTACGCTGCCGACTGGGCTACGTGCTTCCTCAACCCTGCCCCCCCACCCTCTCCCGCGAGGGAACAGGAAGCGATACTGGCCCTACAGAAAATCACTAGGCCCACACCTAAACGATATAACACTATGCATCCATCCAATGTCACAATCACTACATGGGCCAAAATAAATTATATGTTTGCAGCCGGCTAACTATACCACCCGAGCATGCCAATATGGGGCGACCCCCACACACTCTTCCCCTTAGACAGTGCGGTGGCAACACACTGGACTGCCAAAGGAATCACACAATGGGGACAGATGTTTTGGGACAAACAGTTTGTGGAGTGGGAGGAGATTAAGGACATGGTAGGAAACACAAATGCACACAGACAGCAATTCGACAAGGTTGCAACAGCCACACAACGGATCTACCCATCATTCCCAAACGAACCTGAAATAAACATGGGCCTTGGATACATATTCACGGGGGGGACCCAGAAGGTTACGGCCTCCACTCTCTACAAAACTATAATGCAAACACGCCCGGAAACACCCCACACCGCAAAGACCGGCTGGGAGCGTGATCTGAACCAGCCGATAGAAGAACAGGATTGGTCCCAGATCTGTGCACTGACTAAGCTGGTGTCCTGCAACTTGAGATTCAAATTGATACACTATAAAATTATCCATAGAACCCACTACACGCCAGCGAAACTCAAGCGTCTATATCCCACTCTCTCTGGCAACTGCCCAAGATGCAATTCTGAAAATGCTAATATATACCATATGCTGTGGAACTGTGTAGAACTAAGTCAATACTGGGCTGGGGTCTGTGGAGCTCTGGATAAGATGGCGGACCAACCGGTCGAATGGACACCGCAGTTGTGTAAATTGGGGGCGATTGGGAAAATGAACCCAACCTGGCGAAAACTGCTCAATTTAAGTCTGCTGTTAGCAAAAAGGGTCATTCTGATGAGGTGAAAAAACGCTCGCCCGCCAACAGTAGAGGACTGGAACAGAGACATGTTGTGGGCTAATGACACTGAAGAACTGTATATAGACTCAGTTATGACCCCCTCTAGACCCAGAAATATATGGACACGGTACAAACAGTATCTAGCAGAGCTACCACCCCCTGAGGATGTAAATGTAAAGTGAAATTGGCCAATACATGTATTATGATCACTGAAATTGAATGTCGCAAATGTAAGTGCATAATCTGTGTGCAAAGTTAAATAAAGTTGCTGCTTCTACTTCAACAACTATATTTCTACTTGCTATACCATGAGAACAGTCACCTTTGTCCCAGAGTATTTCACCTTGGTTTTGACAAGTGCAATGTATCATCTACTGACAACCAGATATACCTCTCTAGTTTCAATACTTGGGACTGCAGTCGCAGCTTCAATGGCTTTTAAAACAGACTTCAACAAGATAGATTTTTAAAGCACTTAAACCTCTTCAGGCAGGCAAGGCACTCTTCCTCTGAAAAGCTTTCTTCAAAGAAGGAGCCTCTTTACCTTTGTTGTCTATCTGCCACAATAACAACCTGGGTTTGCTTGTAAGACTCACTTATCTCTGGCTTCCACAGTCTTGGGCATTACAGGTTAAGCCTGCTTCAAAATAGTCTTTAAAAGCAGCAGGTTCCCCTTCCCCAACTTTACCTGCACTTTCTGTCAGCTTTCAGCCCAACAATTACCCAGAAGCCTTGGTGCCACTCTCTTAGCTTCAGGTAATACTTACACACTGTTTTCAATTAACTCTTAGTTTCTTCACAGTATTGCTGGATTGCTTTTTAACTCTAAGAACGTTTGGTTTCACTGTCAGAATGGAGCGACTCTTGGCTTGGGCAATACTTGTTTTTCTCTTCAACAGTTTACCCACTCTTTAAGTTCTAAGGAATGAAAGATCTTTCACTTTCAGGTATAGCACAGGATTTAGTCTTTCTGTAGAAACTACAATTAGGCACACGCAACAACTCTGTGAAGTAGATTTCAAGGTTTAAAGATGTCAATATGAATTGTATTCCCCATGTGAAGATAAGGTTAGCGTTCTGGCCTTCGGTGGGAATCACAATTAGGCACATTGTTATATATTCTAACTCTTGTATTTTCAAAGTTCGGTTTTCGATAAGAGTCAGAGCAGTGTTCCCTCTCCTTAATTAGGGATACACTGCCACTTCTTCGAACAGAAACAGTCTTGTTAAAATTGAACAATGGTTTGTTATAACGTTCAGCTCATCAAGCGAATAAAAGATCATGCACATTACACGCAATTGCTACATTTCTATTGTTCTGAGTATTCTGAATGCAACAAACAACTTCTACTGACATAAAGCCTCACAGAAGTTAATAAGGAGCTGGTTACTGTTACCGGCAAGGCTTGTGCGATGTATTAGAATGCTGTGCTAGACTCACCGGCTTCTTATACACTTGCTCTGCGGGTCACACAGCTTTCCCGACTACCACTACAACTGCTACTACTTCTGGCTTGCTGGAGGGACACACCCTTCTCCTGAACAGGTGTCTCTGGTTCAGCCATTTTGGGAGTTCCTCTTACTCCCGAGACCATCGGCTTGACAATTGGTTCTTGCCTCAGTCTCCTGCACGTTCACAGCTCGGCAACCACAGCAATCAGGCTCATATGTGGGAAACAATTTCTTCTGCATGTCTTCTGCTGCGCAGCCTCTACACGTCAGAGTTTGGGGGATCAGGACTCTCTCAGAACACACAGGTGAAATCTACTGTCTCCACATTCCAGCATCCCTCTTGTTCTCCCACTTCTGCTTGGCTTGCTGGCCTCATGCCTTCTTTCTGCTTCCACTGCTTCAACCTGCACTCCAGCGAATGTTGCAGCTCCTTCCACTCCTCCCTCCTGCCTGTACGAGAGAGGGCCTTCTATGCCTCTGTGAGAAACCTGAGGGCATCTTCACACCTACTCCCCTTGGATCCTCTTCTCAGGTGGCCTGGGAAAGGCCATCAATTTCAGATCCTGACCCTGGGGGTGGAGATGTGAGGGAGGATCACCTGGGTGGAGGGTCCTTGGCCACTAGGGAGAGGATATCTGCAGGCAAGACATGGTATCCCCCTTTTCCTTATGATAACCAGCTTTACTCCCCCCTGCCTTTATAGGCTGTTGCCAATCCCAATCTATCATTCCCCCTAAATCACAACAAATACATTACTGGGACAAGGAAGTGGCGACTAGGAGCAGTACGCACTAACATGTCATTTCACCACTCTGGTACTGAGATGAGGAAGAGGACTGTGAAACACCACACTACTAATCAGGCAAGTTCCACTAATTGGGGGCAGGTAAAGGAGTTACACCTGCAGCCAGTTGACAGGGTACCGGTGTATATAAGGAGAAAGAAGGCAGAAGAAAAGGGAGTCCAGCTGGGAGAGCGAACCCAGGTTGCAAGAGTCCAGCTGTGAGAGAGAACCCAGGTTGTAGGAGTCCAGCTGATAGAGGGACCCCCCCCTTGCAGGAGACGGCATCCTGTGTGAAGAAAGGAGCATGTTTTCTGGAAAAGACGCTGAGCGCTGCAGAAAAGGCAGAGAGATGCCACAGCCTGGCTGGGCTGTGATGGGGTCAGGAGTCCTGCACAATCTGCTGCCGCGAGTACCCCACTGGAGGTGGGGGACACTGAAGACTCCAGGGAGCCGCACCATGCAGCAGAAAGGTTTGGAAGAGGCGAGCAGAGCTTGCCAAATCTCCCAATGAGACAAAAGGGAGCGAGCAAACGCAGAGGAGAGAAGCAAAGGCACCCGGAGGAGCTGCCGGATACCGTGAGTGACAGTGAGGGAAAGTCACACCGGGAAACTCCAGGGGCTTG
Organism: Ambystoma mexicanum; assembly: GCF_040938575.1. NCBI lineage: Eukaryota > Metazoa > Chordata > Amphibia > Caudata > Ambystomatidae > Ambystoma > Ambystoma mexicanum. The sequence continues at coordinate 764,435,237 of NC_090935.1, forward strand.
CGTTCGGGCATACAGAGATGCCTATCAGATGAAAGCTAATATTAATTAGGCCAGGAGACCAAACAAGAGTTTTATGAAACCCAAACAAGCTGCCAAATATTGCCTGCATTTTTGAATACCGAACTAAAGAAAAGTTATGTGAAATACATGAAAGCACTGTATGAATGAAATGAAAGTGAAATGCAATTTGGAGAATAATGAAAGCCAGTCCAAGGTGTCAATAGACAATATGAAAGCATGAATCAAAGGAAAGCCAGAAACAAGGGCTGTGAAAGCAAGTGAAAAGCAAAGTATAAGCACTATTGTGAAGTGTGAAAGCAAGCTGGGGACACGGAAATAATCCCACAAAGTGAATGGTGTGAAGTCACGTTGTGGCAGAGTCAAGAAAACTGCCAAAGAGGAAAAGAGCTGCAAGTGTACAACTGATGCAGGTTCAAAGAGGAAGCCTGTGTTTGCAAGGACGTCCAATGAGAAAAGTGACTACAACAAAGTGCCAAGGGTTTTGGGTTGCGTGACCTGTAGTGGGTGGACCGTGTGGTCAGACAACTGCGCCTAGACTGAGTAACCCTGCTTGGAGTGAACCAAGGAAAGTTAACTCTGTGGTGGTCCTATTTATTCCCCACTTTTCTGTCATACTCTTTCATACGTGCGCTCTTATTTCGTAGGTTGCTTTCAAATGGGTAGTCTCTCTTAACTTTCATCAGCCAATAGCTTTGTCCACTAAGTTTTCATTCAGTTCGATATTTAAGTTGACTCATAATACAGCACTTCGTTACTTATGCATAGCCCCTAGCAGCGCCCCGGCTTCAAGTGTATTTCCCATGCACTCACCAGTCCTCAGCATTCCGTTCCGGTGGCCTCACTGCTTTCCTTCTGCTTCTCCGGCTGGCGGCCAGTCACTGCTTCCCTTCTGCTTTGCCGGCTGGCAGCTGGTCAATGCATGCCGCGCTCGCACTCCAGATGATTCCCTGCACACACCGGTAGCTCCGCTCCTCTTCCACGGATGCGGATGGCGTCCTCTATTCTTTCGTCCTTGTCCGGAGCTCCAGCTGCTCTTGCACGACCACGGAGGCTCCCACACAAGTGTAATGGCCCAACTCGCCCTGGGCTCCACAGGTTCTCTGGGAATTCTGCCAGGGTCCTGGCTTCCTCTCAGGTCCCACCACGGCTGCCTCCTCATGCACAGTGTCCCCTGCTGGTCTTTCCCACACAGGCCTCCCGGTTAGTCATCCTCTTGCTGCTCTCTGCCTCTCCTCTTATACACCTGCAACCACTTGACATATTGCAGGTGTGACTTCTCAATTGGATTTGCCAGACTGTAGTTAGAGGGACATGACTGACCTTCATAGTACTTTACAGGCATCTTCCTCGTCTCAATACTAGAGAGCTGAAAGGAGTTACTAGTGTTCATTACTCCTAGTACCCTTTTCCTTGCCCCAGTACTGTCAGAAGCAAATTGTGTGGAAATGTTTTACAATAGTCCATAAAGGCCAGCGGAGAATTAGGTTGTTTTTCAATAGGGAAAGGGGGATAGGATGTCTTGCCTGTGGGTACCCCACTCCCAATCCCCAAGAACCCTCCACCCAGGTGATCCTGCCTCGCTTCTCCACCCCAAGGGTCAGGATCAAATGGCGATGGCCTTTGCCTGGCTACATGAGAAGAGTATCCGGGGGGAGTAGGAGTGAGGATACCTTCAGGTTTCTCACAGCTGTTAGGCCCAATTACCTGACTACTACTTTGGCTGTTAGGCTTCATTGCCTGACTGTTACAACTGCATGCCTCTTCAGCCATCTTCCTCGTCTCAGTCTTTCTGGAATGCTGGGACTTGTAGTTCCCGTCAACAAAGTTAGTTTTTGTAACATTTAAGTTACTTTCAGGGTAGATTTAATTCTCTTAAAGGTATTGAGAGATGGGCTATTAAATGTAGCTGATATAGAGGAAGGTAGTTTACTGAAGACAACATTTCGATATTCCTTTACATTGTACCCTTGGGATCGAGGAAGGTATTTAGTTTGGGATACCCAAAAAGATCTCTCTTTTGGTAAAGTTTGCTCAGATTTTACAACCTTAGGGACTATAACCTTAGATCTAATATGAGGGTTAGGGACAGTAAAATGACAATAAGCCATTACCCCTTTAGCTACCATGGGAAGATTCTTACTTTCAGTTTCAGAGGAAAAATATGTGTCTCATGTGGAGAATCCGATGTAATTCCCCCCAGGAGCCTGGTCTGGGACCCTTCTAATGAGGCCAGGGGGTGGTGTACTGTGGGAGGACCAAAGGGGGAGTGGGGTCAGACCAGGAAGACTGGGAGGAACCCCATTTTAACTTTCCCTGTAACCCCGCCCTTCTGATGGCCTTTTGCCAACCAAGAAAGGTTAAAAAAAAAATAATTTTCCTTAGAATTGACTATATGTGGGGGGCGCTGTTGAGCAGCCAAAGGAAATGGCTGCCTAGCCCTTGAGCTCCGTCTCTGCCCACTACAATCCATCGGACATCGGCGCAATACGGCTAAGCACACCCACGAGACTTGCACGATTCTTGCCCCCCTGTCTCCCTACACACCTGGCTGAAGTTTGGGGTGAAATCGTTGCTGTCGGACGAAGATACAGACCCTTGCTCTTGGGGGGCGTCGTGGCCTCCTTCCCGGCCCCGGAGGCGGCGGCCCGTGGCCTCCTGACGTCTCTCCCCCGCTGGCCCGGGGGCCTCCCTGCTCTACCCGCGTCCGAGCGGACCCCCCCCCTGGATGCGCCCGCTGCCCGATCCCTCGCGCTGCGAGATCCGCGGCTCGCTGCCGCCCCGGCCGCGCCTGCGGCCTCTGATCACCCGCTTGGAGCGGGCCCTGCGTGGTGTGCGCCCGGCTCCCGGGGGGCCTCCTCGCCATCGATCCCCCCTGCCGACTGATCCGTGGACTGCGCCGCTGACACCGCGAGCATCGCTGGCCCGGGCGGTGCGACGCAGCCCTTGCACTGATCCCAGCGGCGTGGGGCCATGCCCCTCTGCTTCGCCTTCCCCCGGAGGCGGCGGAGCCTCGCCGGGGCCTACATCCGGACTGCCTCTGGGCGGCGGCGCCGGATCGCCTGTGCGGCTGTCTGGGCGCGGCCTGGCCTCTGCGGCCGCCTGGGGCCGTGGCCTCCTGGGGCCGTGCTGGTGCCCGACGACTGCTCCTGCTCCCATCGCTTGAGGATACGGGCGGACTGCGGCCCCGACGTGCTCGAGGTGGGTGTTCGCGCCGAATCAGCGCCGTCTGGTCCCCCGGCGCTGTATGTGAACGGCCTGGGTCGGCTGGCTGGGTAATTACATATAGTGCCATAGGTGTGTACCCCTCCTCCACTTGACAACTCTATGAGCCGCCTCTGCATTTGGGCTACATATTCACCTCCTGGGGCCCCACGGACTTTTGCGAGGATCCACTATGCAGGTGCCACCATACCCGGGCCGAATTTATTAACGCCACGGCCCACATTGACCGTTGCAGGAGCCGCTACTGGGGGTTGGCTACTGTGAGGACCCATCCTGCAAACGCCACTATACCTGAGCGGGCACCCCTCCCGCCGCTGTGATGCCCGGTAAATCAAAACCCAGTGGTAAACCTGGCGCCATGGACAAATTCACCAAGTCAGCGCCCAGGGCGGACCATGCTTCGACTACGGCGCTGCACGAGGAGGATGAGGGTGTGTCGGAGCCCAATCGAGCTGACCTTACTATAATGATGGAATCCATGGCCAAGAACTTTGCAGCGGTGCACGAAAAACTGGACGACATTAATGCAAATGCGGCCTCAATGAGAGTGAAGATTGATCAACATGGGTCTAGAATTGCTGAGACTGAGCAGAGAATCGGGTCTGCTGAGGACAATGTCCATACCTTGCAAAACACGGTCTCGGAACTGGTCAGGGACATGAAGCAGGTAAAAGCTAAGTGTGACGACTTAGAATCACGGTCCCGGAGGAACAATCTCCGCATAGTTGGAGTTCCCGAATCGACATTGAAGGGCCGCATGGAAACGGCGGTCGAACAACTGCTTAAAGACCTCCTCGGTGACCCGCCATTATCTCCCTTCTTCACTGTGGAAAGGGCACATCGCTCCCTGGCACCTCGCCCTAAACCCGGTGATTTCCCGAGACCGATCATAGCAAAACTTTTGAGCTATAAGGACAGAGACCTTGTCCTCCGTTTGGCCAGAGAAAAGGGTGAACTTAGGATGGACTCTCAAATCATCAGAATCTTCCCGGATTTTTCAATGGCGGTCCAGGCGGAGAGGCGACAATTCAATGGTGTAAAGAAACTACTAAGGGAACGAAAGATAGAATATGCAATGCTCTTCCCGGCCCGCCTAAAATTCACCCACCACAATAAACACTACTTTTTCACGGTCCCAGATGAGGCGGTCAAATTTATTGAAGCACAGATCCCGCCGGAGGAGCGCATCGAAGACGACCAACCGCCAAACCTGTGATCTACCGCACTGCACAATGTATTTATGGTGGCAAAAACACTATAAGCCACACTGGCGGGCCGGGGGTCTTCCCGCTCTTTATATGGTGAAATACGAATGAGGTCCGCTCATACATAAGTGCACGCACCGTTCTAGTACCCTGCAATTTGGTGCGGGGATGTGTGGCACTGCCAGTGAGGTTGGGGGTCACACTTCCGCGGCTCTCCTCCGCTGGGGTGCTGCATATAGAAGCTATAATGCTCCATTATCCGCTCCCTGAAATTGTTTAAATTGTTTATCTTGTTAGCTGATGTCCAGTCATATATGATCCAAATGTAACAGTAGCCAGTACAAGTGGGCAGAACGGCAGCAGCTGCCCCCACTGCGATTGCAATTCTTATTTTATTTGATCTTAAATGTTTGTGTTTTGGCCCCTGTTGGGCTACTTCTCCTGTGTCTCCAAGTTGGGGAAGGAGCACAGGCGAGAAATGTATGGGTGGGGTTTCATGCACTGCTGGTTGGAGTAGGGCGGTGAGGGTGGGGCTTGATGAAGTTGGGGTACGTTATACACAAAATGGCAGGGGAGTGGAGGCGGGCTCGGGAGGATGGCGCCCGCATGTTACAGCGATACACAGGTGCGACACGTATGACAAAGGCTTCCACCGGAATGTTCCCTAGTGTGAGACATGGCGGTTAAAATGATGTCCTGGAATATCCGGGGGCTGACAAATTTTACGAAATCTCGCAGGATTACAGCCTATGCACAGAGACACGGGGTTAAGATCCTTCTACTACAGGAGACGCATGCTCTAAAACACCTATCGGCAAACATAGCGCACAATTGGGGCTCTAATAGGCACTACACTCAATACTCAACCCAGGCTAGGGGGGTCCTGACCCTTATCCATAAATCCTTACAGTTCACACTCCACGCGTCCCACATTGATACTGAGGGAAGATACGTCATTTTACACTGTAGCTTGAACCATGAAGATTGTATACTGGTCAATGTATATGCACCCAATACTGATTCTCCCGAGTTCTTTGACAAAGTGACCTCCATCCTCATGAAATATCCGGACGTCCCCACCGTATGGGCGGGAGACTTTAATCTGATACTCAACAATTCCCTAGATAGAACCACAACCACCCGCAGAACCACCACGCGCGCAGCTGAACGGCTACGCGCACATATGGAATTCCTAAACTTGCATGATATATGGAGAACTCTCCACCCCCAAGAGAGGGACTATACGTTTTACTCCTCGGTGCACGATAGTTCCTCTCGAATAGACTTGTTTTTGCTCTCGGGCGGGTTAGTGGGCAGAACCCTGGACATTAAGATCCTGCCGCGCACGCTATCTGATCACTCCCCGGTGCTACTACAGATACAGACTGGCAATGTGGGCCCGCCGCGTCCTGCGTGGCGTTTCAAATCCTCCGCCCTCTCAGATATTGTATTTAAGGCCGAAATATTAGCGGACATTACCTCATTCTTTGAGAACAACCGGGTTGCTGACACCTTGGAGGCGGTCAGGTGGGAGGCATTCAAGGTGTACATCCGGGGGATGTGCATCTCTAAAGAAGCAGGTGTCCTGAAGGCCATCAGGCAGGCCCTGAATGCTTCAGAAACTAAACTAAAAACCCTCGAGCAGAGATACCTGACCAGTCCCTCCCCGGGGATACTGGCAGAAATCAGGGCGGAGCTGGAGCAATTCGAATCACAGGCCTCTAGGGAGGTGCAATATCATACCCGTCCCATAGCCGCCCGTCGTTATGGAGAGGGAGACAGACCGGGCAGAACACTGGCTAGACTGGTGCGAACGGAGGGTGGCAGGTCTCGGATTGATGCATTATGGATGAACAAGGACTAAAACACTGGTCCGACCAATCCATACTTGACATATTTGCCGCCTTTTATGCCGATCTGTATGGGCCCCGCCTTGGCCACTCTGACCAAGATCTAGACGACCTCCTAGAGAGCATCCCTATGACGATAATCTCCCACGACACCAGAGAGTGTCTTGAGGCACCGTTCACCCTAGAAGAGATAGTCCAAGTAATATCGGATCTTCCCAAAAATAAGGCACCTGGTCCGGATGGACTCACCGCTGAGTTCTATCAGGAACATGTGGCTGCTCTGGCTCCAGTACTACTCGGGGTCTGGTCCGAGGCGCTCCGGCTGCGCGCCCTCCCGCCCTCTTTAAGGGAAGCCTTAATAACGGTCCTCCCCAAACCGGGTAAGCCTCCTGAAGAATGCGGGTCCTACAGACCCCTATCCCTAATTAACACTGACATGAAAGTTTTCGCTAAAATAATAGCAAATAGGTTTCTCCCCTTTATGACCCATATGGTACATCCTGACCAGAGCGGGTTCATACCTGGCAGATCCACGTCCCTCAACATCCGTCGCCTATTCAATGTGATGGCCAGAATCGACCCGGGTGCAGAGGCGGTTGCTGTGACCATAGATGCCCAAAAGGCCTTCGACATGGTCTCCTGGCAATACCTGTGGGCGGTGCTGAAGAAGATGGGTGTGGGCCCGAATATGCTCTCTTATATTAAGCTTTTATACACAGACCCGGTAGCCAGGGTCCTGGTAAACTCTATCCCTTCCCGCCTCTTTAAGCTTCATCACGGAACCCGCCAGGGCTGCCCTTTCTCACCCTTACTCTCCGCCCTTGCCATTGAACCCATGGCGGACCATGTCAGAGGGCGGCATTCCAACAAAGGTATCCGGTTGACGGGGGCCCCAGAGTTAATCTCACTCTACGCGGATGACGTCCTTCTGTACGTCAGAAACCCCTCCACTAATCTGAACCCGATCATTCGGGACATCACGAAAATAGGCACGTTTTCCGGGTTCACGATTAACTACTCCAAATCTGAAATTTTCCCCCTCACCAAAACAACACAGCATCCGGCATGCGAATACCCCCTGCGCTGGTCTCCTGAGGGAGTCAGGTACCTTGGGGTTCACATGTCGCTATTCAAATGTGCCCTCCTAAAGGATAACTATGAGGCCATGGCTCAGCTTATCGTCACCAAATTCTCCAAGTGGCGGCATTTACCCCTGTCCTTGGCAGCCAAACTCTCCCTGATAAAGATGACATTGGTTCCCAAGCTCCTGTATGTGTTTGCCAACGTCCCTGTCTGGCCCGGAAGGCAATACTTTGCGAGGCTCCACGCCGAATGTGCTCAATTTCTCTGGCATCCGGGGTCGGTCCGTACGAAGTGGCACCACATGACAGCACCATACGACAGGGGTGGATTCGCGGCTCCTGACCTACGACTGTACTGGCACGCGGCCCAGGCCCAACACGCCTCCCATTGGTATACATTCCAAAATCCGCCTCCGCATGTGAAACTTGAAAAAATGGCTGGAGGTGGAACCAACATTATGACCCTACTGTTACACCGCTCGCTCCGCACAGATTCCCATGCAGACCCAGTAACCACCACGATTAGAGCATGGAACGCTATTCTATATACTGAGCAGACTGATCTCCCATATTACAAGTGGCTCCCCCTGTGGCAATTCCCTGGTCTCTCCCCCACACACGACCAACACCTTGCTACACACTGGGAGGGCCTGGGATATCGGTGCCTGGCAGACCTCTTCCCAGAAGGTAAATTTGTCACCCCTCAAACGTGGCGTCCAGGTCACACTGATTCTCCCCTTGAGATGCTACAGTACTACAGGCTCCGAGCCGCGGTACGATCCGCATGGCCTTCATATCCGGATGAGCCCCCGGAATCGCCCGAACTCCAGTATATAGCAAACTCAGCGGGCTCCAAAGGGGTGTTATCCAACCTGTACAAGCGCCAACTGGGTGGGAGAATGTCTGGGGCCCTCAGGCCACGTATAGCTTGGGCTAATGAGCTCGAAATGGAGATATCCGACGGACTCTGGACCAAGATGTGCGCAAATACACGCGGGGTGTCCCTATGTGCCAGATTCCGATGCATCCAGTTTAAATTTCTTAACAGGCTCTATTATACACCAACGAGGGTAGCAAGATTTGCTGGGGCAGGGTCCGTTACATGCCCAAAGTGTAAATCTTCTGATGCCGACCATATCCATATGTTCTGGGCGTGCCCTGCGATCAGCGCCTTCTGGTTCGAGGTAGCAGAGGCGCTCTCAGAAATAGTGGAATCTCCAGTTGACCTGGACCCGCTTGCCCTGCTGTTCGGGGTCTGGGAAGGCGAGAATGTACGGAAAATGTCTAAATTTTTGAATGTCGGAGCTATTGTGGATAAAAAATGTATATTACTAAACTGGAAACGGCACAGCCCCCCCACCCTCGCGATGTGGCTCACAGCCCTTACTTGGACACAAATACGAGAAGAGGACTACATTGGTTCCCTGCCACCCACATCGCGACCCAAAAATGTGTGGTCGGCATTCCGTACCTATTTGAACAATAGAGACGATGCGGAGGAGGTAGCACCCCCTGCCCACTCACCCCCTGTAACTACTTGATACTGTAATGTCTCTGTCTTGGCTGTCACACACGAGAATACTGTCCGACTGTATCATACTGTGTTGTATTGATGTCCATGTTGCAGATCCGCTGGTTCAGCGCTGTGTGCCTTGTCCTGTGCCTGTCTTAACTTTCTGCCAATAAACAAAGTTTAAAAAAAAAAAAAGAATTGACTATATGTTCTAGAATCCCTCAGGGACTGTAATGAAGAAGAGGGCTGAAGAGGCATGTAGAGGTAAAGGACAGACAGACAGGCCTAATAGCCTTTGGCACGATCGTTTGGCAGGGTCAGGCAATTAGTACTAAGGGTGTGTACATGAAGGGGCATAAAAGGCTGCAGCAGGAGGAGCAGAAGAAAGCAGCAGGAGCAGGAGCTGGAAGGTCGGCAGTAGCAGAAGAAAAAGCACAGCACGTGGCTTGCAGTTCACTCGGAGGTGTGACCACAGAAGTGACGCCATAGCAAAGAAAGAGCAGATTCCATCTGCATGCTCTGAGTTGGACCTGTGCTCACAAACCCTGTTTGGCTGTGACTGCATTGAAAGAGACTGGGAGAAGCTGGCAGTCTTTCCAGGTACGCCTAATTGCTGTGAACACAGAGCTGAAGTCATGCGTTTATCTGAGGCCCTTGTGCAGAAGCAAGCCGAGGGAAGCTGGAGAAAAGAAGACTCTGCATTGTCGAGGCCGGACATGAGACACCTGTACTGCAGAGGGGTGTGGGTCCCAAGAGAACTTGTGGCATTAGTAGCAGTAGCAGGAAAGTCAGGAAGAGGAAGCCGCCCACAACCGCTGTGACTTTGACTTTGGAGCTGGTGAGTGAAGCTCTGTACTTCAAATCACATAAAACTCCTTGCCCATAACTGTAACCAGCTGAATTCACACCTGTGTACAAGTTAAAGCGAGTGAAGTTGTTTGCAGTAGTGGTAAGTCATTGATAATAAAAAGGAATTTTATCACGCACATATACAGCATCAGTTACAGTGCTCGCGTAAGAAGAACATCTTTCTTTTTCCATTGTTGCATAAAAACCATTACCAGAGAGGTCAAATGTCTCCTATTAAGAGGAGAGCATTGTCAGTAATGGTTCAAGAAGTAGCAGCTGACTTTCCCAAAGTGTTACATGAATATTTCACATTAAAGAAAGGTTGCGTATAAGACACTGTTTCCCAATCCATGTTAAAGTAGAACGCTGCTGGAATAAAAGGGAACGCAAGTTTGTAAGGAACAAGTTACTTACCTGTAACTGTTGTTCTCCAGCATGGGTCTGGCATGGATTCACATGCTCATGAATATTCCCCGTCGTCAGGCTGGGAATCCTCGGTAAAGAAAAAACCAGTATCAGTTTCGTTTCTGATCTGTCTTTCGTAGTAATATCCAATCACTGGTCTCTGCGTCATACTGACCACAGCCAATGACTGCCCTCTACCTAACACCGCCTCTGGCAGCCATCTTCAGATTTGGAAGCACGTGAAGTGGCAGTATGACCAAGTGAAGAGCCGCAGAGGGGTAGGCGGGAGGGTTCGCATGTGAATCCATGCCAGACCCATGCTGGAGAACAACAGTTACAGGTAAGTAACTTGTTCCTTCTCCAGCATGGGGTCTGGCATGGATTCACATGCTCATGAATAAAGAATACATAGCAGTACACACATGCACAACCACGGGAGGTGGCAAAGGCTCAACATTAAGCATTACATCAAACTCAACATTAAGCATCTTACCTCCTCACCAGGCTCACCTCAGGCGAACAGGTTGCGCAGCACTGCTTGGCCGACCCTGGACTCCTCCCTGGAATCCCGATCGACGCAGTAGAATTTCGTGAAGGTGTGCGTCAACCTCCACGTAGCAGCCCTGCATATGTCCAGCAGGGGCACACCAGAAAGGAACGCCGTGGTAGCTGCGATCGCTCTGGTGGAATGGGCTCTCGGACGGCCAGGCAGCGGTCGGTTTGCCAACCGATGACAGTACATGATACAGCCGGAGAGCCATCTGGAAATGGAAGCCTTCGAGAGAGCCTTCCCCTGATCGACAGGTCCAAAGTTCACAAAGAGTTGTGACGTCTTCCGAAAACACTTCGTGCGGTCCAGGTAGAACTTCAGCACTCTAGCCACATCCAGCGAGTGCAAAGTCCTCTCAGCCGGCGACGAAGGAGACGGGAAGAACACAGGCAACACCAAGGGTTCGTTGAGATGGAAGTCCGACGGTACCTTGGGCATGAAGGAGGGGTGCGTCCTGAGCACTACCCTCGTGTCGTGAAAAGTCAAGTACGGGGCCTTGCAGGAAAGGGCCTGGATCTCTCCCACCCGTAGTGCGGAGGTGATGGCCACAAGAAACGCTGTTTTCCACGACAGAAACTTCAACGGGGCCGAGTGCAGAGGCTTGAACGGAGGTCCCATGAGCTTGGTCAGCACCACGTTGAGCTCCCACGCCGGGGCCGGCGCCTTCACCGGCGGGAACGATCTGAACAGTCCCTTCATGAACTCTTTCACCAGACGATGAGACCACAGGGACGTCCGGCCCGTGGTTCTGGTGTATCGGGAGATCGCAGCAAGATGAATCTTGATGGACGCGTGTGCCAGTCCAGCTTTGGCCAGCGTCAGCAGGTACAGCAGTACCTGGGGAGCCGTAATCCGTAGAGGGTTAATCTTCTGTGCGTGGCACCAGACAGAGAACCTCTTCCATTTGTGTCTGTAGCATTTAAGAGTCGAGGACGCCCTGGCCTTTGCAAGAACCTCCCTGCAGTCGGCCGGTATGTCGTATCCTCCAAACTCTAGCGCTGCAGGAGCCAGGCCTGCAAGTTCAGCGACTTCGGGTCGTGGTGGAGGATGGCGCCTCCTTCCCTGGAGAGTAGATCCGCATCCACCGGCAGCTTGATTGGCGGGGACGCTGACAAGTCCAGAAGGTCCGGGAACCATATCTGCCTCGGCCACGCAGGTGCGACGAGGATCATCCTGCACCGTGACCTCTTGAGCTGGTTGACGAGCCGGATTAGCAGTGGCAAAGGAGGGAACGCGTAGAGGAACAAGCCCTCCCAGGGGAACGAGAAAGCATCGCCCATGCTCCTCGCCTAGGGAAACCTGCTGGCGAACCTCCGGCACTTGGTGTTCGTCGCCGTCGCGAACAGGTCGATCTGGGGTGTGCCCCACCGTCGGAAGAGGCGATCCACTAGATCCTGCCGTAGTTCCCACTCGTGGCACGAGCGCAGCTCCCTGCTGAGTGAGTCGGCGATGGTGTTTTTTATCCCTGCCAGATGAAACGGCACCAGAAACATCCTTTGGGCGACTGCCCAATGCCACAGGTCCTGCGCCTCCTTGGACAGTGCTGGGGACCTGGTTCCGCCCTGTTTCCTGATGTAAAACATGGTGGTGGTGTTGTCGGTGAAGATCCTCACCGCCTTGCCCTTGAGGGACGGAAGGAAGGACCTGAGGGCCCAGAACACTGCACGGAGCTCCAGGACGTTGATATGGAGGGACTTCTCCGTCGGGAGCCAGAGACCTCTCGCGTGCAGATTCTCGGTGTGCGCTCCCCACCCTTCCAGGGAGGCATCCGTGGTCACTGTCTCCTGGTGGTCTGGGGTCTGGAAGTCCATGCCCGCCGTCAGATGCGCGTGGGTGCCCCACCACCGGACCGCTCGGCGGAAACTCTCGTCGAGTGTGATCCTCTCCTCGAAGCCGCCCGTCGTTTGGATCCAGCGCGCGTCCAGGAACTCCTGCAACGGGCGCATCCGGAGCCTGCACATGGGAATGAGGTAGATGCAAGAGGACATCATTCCGAGGAGGGACTTGATGGACCTCACCTTGGCCGCGTCGGAAACCAACATCCGCTGTACCTTGCCTAGGATGGACCTTGTCCTTTCCTCCGACGGGGAGGCCAGAAGGGACACTGTGTCGAGCTTCGCTCCCAGAAACAGTGCGTTTTGCGCGGGTACCAGGTGGGACTTGGCGTAGTTCACGGAGAATCCCAGGTCCGTGAGAAGTTGGACGGTCCTTGCCGTGTGCTCCACGGCGAGCTCCCTCGTCTTGGCTCGGATGAGCCAGTCGTCCAGGTAGGGGTAGACGTGGATCCCCTCGCGGCGCAGCTGCGCCGCCACCGGTGCAAGGCACTTGGTAAATACCCTGGGTGCCGACCGTAGTCCGAAGGGGAGGGCTTTGAACTGGTAGTGACGCCCTTGGACCACAAACCTGAGGAATTTTCGGTGCCCCTTTAGGATGGGAATATGGAAGTAGGCATCCTCCAAATCCAACGACGACAGGAAGTCTCCTTCCTCCAGCTGACCCAGGACGTGCTGGAGGGTGACCATCCGGAACTTCTGTGCCTTGATGAACTTGTTCAGACGTCGCAGGTCTAGGATGGGGCGCCATCCTCCCGTCTTCTTCTTCACGAGGAAGTATCTCGAGTAAACTCCGGAGCCCCGAAGCCTCTTTGGGACGAGTTCGATGGCGCCCTTCCTGAGCAACGCCTTTACCTCCAGGAGAAGCTGAGGGACGTGAAGCTCTCTCCTGGCCACGGGGGGGACGCGCGGGCACCTTCTTTGAAACTCGAGCGCGTGGCCCCGGGCCAAGGCATCCAGCACCCAACGGTCGGTGGAGATGGACTCCCACACGCTGACAAAGCTCGCCAGCCGGCCTCCCACCGGGGTGCTTCGGTGGGGGCCCGACCCCACGGCCGGTTCAATCCTGTTTCGACGAGGCTTTGCCGCCTTGACCTCCTTGGCCACGACGGCGGGGTCCTCCAGACTTGCCACGTCCTCTGTAGGCCTCTTGAGACGACGCTTGACGGTAGGTAGAGAAACCGCCGCCGGAACCTTTGGAGGCGCCCTTGCCTCCGCTGCTCCGAAAGGGCGTCCGTCGTTGCTGTAGAACACCAAGGGCCCGGGCCGTCTCAGTGTCCGCTTTAATGGCCTGAAGGGAATCGTCCACTGTTTTCCCAAACAGGTTGTTCCCATCGAACGGCATGTCCAGGACTCTGGTCTGTACGTCTTGACGGAAGTCCGTAGCCTTGAGCCATCCACGCCGCCTAAGGCACACGCCGTTGCCCAACTGGCGAAACCCAGTGTCGGTGATGTTCGTTGCAATAGTGATGGCGTGGTCCGACGCCACCTCACCTTCCTGTAGGATCTCCAGGACATCCGCCCTCTTGTCGTCCGGTAGGAAGTCCAGCAGGGGAGCCAGTTTGTACCATAGCTCCCTGTCGTAGCGGGCCACGATAGCCAAGGCGTTGGCCGCTTTAATCGTCGTCGCTGCAGACGAGATGACCCTGCGTCCCATAGCGTCCAATTTCTTTCCCTCGCTGTCCGGTGGGGAAGTCGAAGTGGAGGCCGCACCCCCCCGCTTTCTTCCTGGCCGCCGCGGAGACGACGGAGTCCGGGGTAGGCTGCGCCCGGAGGCACAGGGGGGCCGCGTCCGGGACCCGGTACTTCTTATCGTACCGGTCTCTTCTAGCTGGCGTCGTGGAAGGGTTCTTGAGGAGGGCGAGGCCCTCATCCCAAATGTCATCCAGTAGAGGCACCGCGAGGACCGTCTTCCTCTTGGCCTCGCGCCGTTGATAAAGGAATCCTTCCTTTTTCTTCTCCTCAGGGCAGAGTTGGAAAAGCTCGGATGCCCTGGCGATCATGGAGTGGAACGATCCAATCTCGTCGGGCGGAGAGGCCCTGGTGGGAGGTGACTACGGGAGATCCTCGTCGTATACCTCGTCGTCCGTACCTGTCGCTGCCGTGTCAGTCCCCGTATCATCCCCTCGGGTGGACGGGGAGGAGGGCTGGACGGGTCGCGACGGCTGAAAAGGAGGTGGAGGGTGAATCCTTCTTTTCTTGGGAGGGGGAACACCCGAAGGTCCCGGTTCAGGATCCCCCGACGGGAGAGGCTCCTCCGTCGGCAACGGTAGTCTCGTCCTTATCTCTGAGCATAAGGACTGTATAGCCAACAAAATGGCCGCCGAGTTGTCTTGCGGCGCTGGCAGAGGGGAATCCGACGGGCGATCAGGGGCCCCGTCGGCACCCTCGACGCTGTCGTCGTCACCTGCGTCGGGCTCCATCCCGACGGGCCGGTCTTCTTCCACGCCAAGGCCGTGGCTTAAGACCTCGATCAGCTCTTCCTCTGAAGCCGAATCTACGACGACGCCCTGCCCCCCCCTTTTTCTTCCCCGCCGGGGATTTCACGGGGGTCCTATCGATGGGCACAAAAGAGGACTCCCTCTGAGGTGGCAGGGAGACTCTGAGCCTCGAGGTCGCCACCACTGGTGTAGCCTCCACAGGCTGAGCCAGGGCCGCCGCGACAGTATCGATAGAGGGCTTGGCCGGATGGATTAAGGCCTTCACCACCTTAGGTGCGCTCACCGCCTTATACTTGAGGGGGGGGGACACTGCCTCGCTCCCCCTCCGATGGGGCCTTCGAGCTCGACCGGGGCCTCTCCAGGAGCTCCGCCGGGTGCTCGCCCTTCCTCTTACCCGACCCAGAGCGTTGGCTCGTGGCTGAAGGTGCCGGGGAGGGTGCGCCCTGCCTGGCGCCCGTAGAGTCCGACCGTTCGGCGCTCCCGGTGCCAGCGGACTCGCGGTGCTTGGCCTTGTGTTGGACCCCCGTCGCCGGGGCGTCCTCAAAGGTCTTAGAAGACCGCTCGGATTTCTTCCTCTTCTTCTCGCCTGACGGGCTCTTCCCTTCCAGCCAGTTGGCGAGGCGTTGGTGGCGGTCCTTCATGGTCCGCTCCGACATATTGCCGCAAAACTCACAGTCCTTCTCCACGTGCGTCTTGTCCTCATGTAAGCAGTAGAGACAAAAGGAGTGTTCGTCCTCCTTAAAGACGTTCTGCAGCTGGCATCCAGGGCAGACCCTGAACAGCTTTCCGGGCGTCAAGCTTCCCTTCTCCTGGGCCATGTCCAGGCCTGAGAAGCTTCTGGAGTCCTCCAAAACGTAGCTCGACGAAATCTTCACCCTTGAGGGGCGCAGACGAATCCGACACGGGTCCCCGTTGATCGGATGGAGAGTCGGTGGAGCTTGAGGCTCTTTTGACCGGAAAAAACGAAGTTTTGAGAAAAAAAACGTGAAAAATTAGCACTAACGCTCGAGAGCAATAGCACGAGGATCCCGACACATGAACGTGCGGTAAAAATCTGAAGATGGCTGCCAGAGGCGGTGCTTAGGTAGAGGGCAGTAATTGGCTGTGGTCAGTATGACGCAGAGACCAGTGATTGGATATTACTACGAAAGACAGATCAGAAACGAAACTGATACTGGTTTTTTCTTTACCGAGGATTCCCAGCCTGACGACGGGGAATATTCATGAGCATGTGAATCCATGCCAGACCCCATGCTGGAGAAGTTGAAATTCATCATCAAAGAGAGGTTGCATGTACCTAAATTTATTTCTGAAGTGAAACCTGATTCTTGTAACATTCCAAACAAACACTTAATAATTGTAGAAGTTGCAGAACTCACAAGAAGAACAAGCATTACCCAAGCCAGTAGACAGATCCTTTCTAAGGTGACACCAGCCCAATTAAGATCTGAACACCAAAGTTTTGAATTTGTTGGTGCTACTATAAACCCAGAGTCCTCTGATACAAGGGTGACAAGTGTATACAGGGCTGGAAGTGTGGCAATACAGCTTTGGGGTAACTACTGGAAATCACAAGGTGTACATAAAGCCGAGGAAGGGAGCTGGGTGCTTGTTAAAAAGAAATAATCAACAATCTGTGAAGCTGAGACTGTTGCAGCTGAGAGAGAGAAGCAGTATAGAAGCCAAGACCGATTTTTGTGGTAGCTGTAAGACAGACACAAGAGGCAAAGAGGCTACCCTTTCTTACGATACATGAAAGAAGAGTGCCTTGCCTACCTGTAGAGGTCAAAGAGTCTTGTCTAAGTTGCCTAACATATTTTCAAAGTATCAAGTTGTAGCAGAAGCATTGGAACTGTGGTTGTCTCTAATTTTGTCAGAACAGGTTTATCTGAATGTAGTTGAAGCAGAACTGTGAGGCAAAGGAGCCTGCTTTCACAGTATCATTTGCAGAAGGGAGTTGCCAAGGAGAGAGCAACCCCTCTGGAAGAGGCATCCTGAAATTTGTTTTAAGGATGATAACACGATAACAAAAGTTATAAAAAAGAGTTGTTGTTAAAGCAGAAGTGATATTTCTTTTGTTTTGAACTCTATCCTTTTTATCCTGGATGGAGGTTATCCAGGAGTAGCATTGGTGCTGTTTTCTTTGTGGCACTTGGAAAGGGAATCTTTGATCAAACGAAGAAGGAACTGCTACCAGTGGCTTTTTGTTTGAGTGAACTTTTGTTTCTTTGGAACTTTTCAAGAACTGATTTAAGACTTTATTTTCCTTGGGGGAAATTGGCTTTGTACATTCCTGGGGCAACAAGATGTACCCAGGACAAGTAGAAGTCATCCAAGACATTGGTTATTTTGTAATCTTTTATTTATGTTGTTTATGCTTTGTTTTGATTGTCCTGTTTAGTGCGATTCTCAGTTCTGTGTATGCTAGGAGATTTTCCCTTAGATTCTAAACTAGGTAGAGAATCCCCTGGTAGAGTGGGCTAAATTAGATTTTATTTGCATTTTTCTTTTGAAATAAAATGTCAAATACTGAGAAACCTACAAGAAGTTGTCCGCCTTGCATTACTGACCTCTAACACTCATTCCATGGAGTCTACTCACCACCCTGGGCCATATCTCCTCCCTGGTGATCCTCCCACAGTACACCACCCCCAGGATTGGGATCAGGAAGCGTCTGCCTTTCCCCTGGCCACGTGAAAGGAGACTTAAGGCAGGGTTTCAATGAAGGATCCATATTAGATATTGGCTCCCTTTCTGGAGCCAATATCTTTACCTCTATGAAAGAGAATGTTGGTGCAGACTGTACTCTCAATACATTTCTAGGAGAAATCCTCCTTCGGTAGTCCGAAGATAATGGTCACCCCCTTAAACAGGCAATCTGCTAAAGTATATTGGTCCCTTTCTAGCCTTCTATTAGTTGTCCAATCCTACCTGTTGTATTCAGATATAGTCTTTTGCCTGGTGAGGTCTATCCCACAGTGATTTGTCTGCAGAAAGTGCCTAGGGGGCACACAAAGTGTGGAAGCCATGGGAGAATCTAAGATAGTGGGACCTTTCTGTGGACTGGTGCTCCTCTCCCGACTACTTTGCCTGTCCTCTCGCCTGCCTGCACTGCATCAACAAGTCTCTGTTAATCACCACCCTGGTGTGAGCTCTCATTTGTCCTGACAGAATGTGTATTTGATGCAGGGGTTCGCAGCTAACCCCCGGTGGATTTCCTGTCTTCTGGAGGTGGTGACAAGCCTCCAAAAGTGATCAAAAGGGGGTGCGGGGGGTTTCACGGGCCAGGCCCAAATGGTTGCTTTGGGTAAAAAACAGTCCTAGACAGTGATACACAAAAAGCCTTGTCAGTGAAATGATTCTCAAGCAACCAACCTGACAATAACATGATTCAAATAGGTTTTTGCCCACAGAAATGTAAATTCCCAGAGACCACCATGCCAAAACCAGGCATGGCTTATATTAATAATTTCATCTGCCACCATGCTCTGGGAGCACACACTTATATAATTCTGGATTTGGGCTACCCACGGTTAAAGGATGACCCTGGGTGCTGGAATACTGGGTTCCATCAGGCTGTTGGCAGGAATGCGCATGCCATTTTGTAACTGGCATTTTGCCAAACTACAAGGCAGATTCTGAAAGGTGTCAATATTCAGGCTCAGCACAGTTAAATGTTTGCACTGTACTGTTCATCATGGGGTATTATTAAAGTTGGGTACGATTAGCAGTCCACACTTTCAAAGACACATTTACCTGCATCTTTGTATATTAAATATTAAAAAAGCTCAGTCTATTCCGTCCTCACATAAAGCATTCCGTCACAATGAAATTCTCCCTATGTATATTTCAAGTCACTTAGCATGGTCTCAGGTGATCTCGTTTGCATCCATTCTGCATATTGTAAATACATACTCTGGCTAACTTTGTGAATAAATCACTGTCTGTAATAAAATACTTAGTATACAAACCATTTAATCAGTAAGTAACTCACCCTCATTCTGTAAATAAATCACTTATTAGAAAAGGGTGAGGGATCAATAACACCTGGCCTCCTCCCTCCTTCTCTGCCTTTCCTCTGTTCTCCCCAGAGGAGGTTTCTAGACAAATCCGATTATGAAAGTCTTGTCAAAACAGGTCCACCCCTGTTCCTCCAAAACCATTAAGGACCACATTGACACCCTGGCTCCTGCTCTGGCTGATTTCTGCAACCACTCCTTCGCCAGTAGAGTCTTCCCCTCCACCCTGAAGCACGTTCTTGTGCATCCTCTTCTTAAGAAACCCTCTGCCGACCGTTCATGCCTGGCCAACTATCATCCAATCTCCATCATTCCTTTCCTGGGCAAACCCCTGGAAAAGCTGGCCATCTCCCAGCTGAATCTTCACACTGAATCTGTTGGTTGTCTCCATGACCATCAGTCTGGCTTCAGAGCTGCCATAGCATGGAGACTGCTCTCCTAAACATCCGTGAAGACCTGCTCTCCAACCTTAATTTCAACACCACCTGTGTCCTCATCCTACTCAATCTTTCTTCTGCCTTTGACACGGTCAACCATGCCATCCTGCTCAACCATCTCTGTGATAACCTGGGTATCACCGATCAGGCCCTGGCTTGGCTGACCTTCTTCCCCTCTGATCGACCCTCCCAGGTCCAACTTGGGTCCTTCCTCTCCTCTATCTCTACCTGTGGTGTTCCCCAGGGGTCTAACCTCTCTCCCTGGCTGTTCAACCAATACCTAGCTCTTCTTGCCCACCACATTGCCGCTCTCTGCCCCAACTTTCAGTGCTATGCGGATGACACTCAACTCATTTTCAGGCTCCCTTCCACCACCTCCTCTCCTCTCATCTCTGACTGTCTGTCTGCCATCCAGGAGTGGTGTGCCGCAAATGATCTCTGCCTTAATGCCAGTAAGACCAAGATTCTCCTCATTGGCACACCTGCTCCCTCCTTTCATGTCACTCTCCGGCCAGCCTCTCTCGGCCCTCTTCCTGCTCCCACCTGTGAGGGTAAAAACCTTGGGGTCATCTTCTACTCCACACTTTCCTTCTCTCCTCACATCTCTGACATCTCTAAGAAGTCACACTACTAGCTGCACCTCCTCAGAGGTATTCTTCCTTTCCTCTCCTTCCCCCAAAAGCTCACCGTCTCCAGAGCTCTGGCTCTGTTTAGGCTGGACTACTGCAACACCCTCTTTCTAAATCTGCCTACCTCTACTCTCTGCCCTCTGCAACTCATCCAAAACAGGACTGCGGACTTGTCCTTGGCCTCAAGCCCGGGGATAGTATCTCTCCAGGACTGAAATCTCTGCACTGGCTCCCAGTGTCAGCGTGGATTAAGTTCAAAACCCTCTGCATTGTACACAAGGCCTTCTGGGGCCTGGGACCTCAATACCTTCAACTCTCTCTTCCCAAATATCTTCCTTCTCAAGCTCTTTGCTCATCCGCCTCCAACTCCCACAGCAGCAGGTTGGTGATAGATCTCTTTCTTCTGCTGGGGCCTCCCTCTGGAACAGCCTCCCTCCCTCTCTGAAACTTGAGGAAAACCATTTCTGGTTCTGGAAGCACCTCAAGACCTTCCTCTTTACTTCTGCTTTCTCTCCTCCTCTCCCCTGCTGATCCCCTGGCTGAATCTGATACTGCATTGGTTACCTGCCTACCCTCTGATCTCGGGCCCAGGTCCATCCCCAACTGCACTGCCTCCCTGGCAACGATACATTCGGGGACTGTTTCTGTATCCCTACAGACCCCTCTAGCACTTGACACCTGATGTCTGCACTTACCCTTGCACTTGCCACCAGCTGGCTGCACTTTTATTTATTGTCTTTATTTATTTTAGTGCTATCCTATGTACTGCACTGCCCCCCCTTCCTTCCACCTGCACTTATTCCCTTCCCCTCTCCCCTGCACTTGCACAATCTCAATGTCACCGGGCCTTGTAGGATCGTTGTCTCTGTTTTCCCTCCGTTTCCCCTCCCTTGCCTCGTCGCACCTTGAAACACTTGTGTATAGGCGCGTTATGAATACCTTATCATATCATATCATATAAAATCCAAGAGTATGTTGAGAGCATAAGAATGGCCGCATATTTTTATATTTGGAAAATATGTCTGTAATTGTGATTCACTCATGACACCCTTCTGAACAAGTAAGTCATAACGGGGTTGGTGCTCATTTCATTTGTCACAGCACTCACCCGAACAGTGAAATGTCTGCAAACCATAAAGCAAATATAGTTGTACAGCCTTGGCTCTAAGCTGTGAGGCTTAGGTTGTCCTGCTCGAGCAGAGGACACCTCTTTCAGAGTTTGTAAATAACTTGCTTGTTGCAGGCCTAGCAGTGCTAACAATGGTGGTCATCATTAATGGCCCCAACCTTTCCTGTGGGAGCTGCGTGGGCCTCTGTTACACCAGTGTGGGGGTAGGTGTATTTCCAGTGTAAGGGAAGTGAGGGGGACATCTATGTTGTCGATGCTTCACCCATACCTCCCTTCTCCAACTCTAGCAATACTGCCCTATGGGGACAGCAGAGGGGGTTGGCAACAGAAGCAGCGGGAGTGTGCATGAAATCAAATTGTATATGGGTGATTATCAACTACGGGTGTCTTCCACCTGGGGGTTCTCTGTGACAATGTAGACAACTCAAGTTTCATTCTTGTTGTGTAGCAGCAGACCTCAAGTCTAGAAGTGATGAGTCTGGAACAGGGTGTCTGTGTGTGTGTGTGTGTTTGTGTATGAGTGTGTGTGGCACCACTGTAATATCCTATTTGGGACAGGTTACCTTTGTGGTGCTGCTACGCTGGGTTACATTATTATTTGTTTTTTTTTGCTAAGCTATGATATGTTTTTGCTACGGGGCTGTGTTATGCTATCCTTGCCATGCTCAGCCCTGCTTTGAAATCTTATGTTCTATTAGATTTAGTTTTCTACTATCGGTTATGTTGTGCTCATGCTACGCGTATAAAGTTTAAACTTCAGGGACATGTTGTGCAATGTTGTCTGTTAGGATCTATGTGTTTAGTTCCCAAATCTAAATGCATATTAACTTGAATTTATCATTTTGATGTACACCTTCCTTTTAGGTGGGTGGCCTTCGTGCCCCTCTTCACCCCGACACACCCCATTTGGACTTTCACTTCCTCCCTCAATGCATCTAAACCTAAACCTGCTCTGCCCATGTGTTTTCCTTTTTTAATTAACCATTCCGAATTGAGATCTTTTAACCAAATTAGAATTTCGTGGTTTTAAGGGAGTTTTGCACATTTTTCGATTTGTTATGCATTTGTCCAACCCATTTCTATTATTTGTTTGGGCCATGATGCCGGTTTTGTTAAAATAACTGGTTACTTCATGTTATGTCAGGTTATATGATGTAATGTTTTGTTATATAGTTTAATCTTAATGGCTACTGTGAAGTGTTTTGAAGCAGCCATTAGGTGGCAGGTAGGACTCCCCAAAACACCCACATTAATAACTAATACACAGGAGCAGCACTCCATTTCTGAAAAGGTCCATAATGCCAAAGTAGACCTGCATATGTAAAGTGTTAAGAAGACTCTTCACCCCTGTTTGGACCTGAGATTGCATCCTCCCCTCTATTAACTGGGCAAAGTAACTGCAGTCCAGGCCGATAAGGAAAGACAAGGCTGGATTAAGCAGATTAACTCTCAGACGAGCCCAGCCTCCTCCCAAGAGGAGTCCTGCCTCATATGCCAATGTATCTCTCACCATATATTTCCTAGCAGGACTCACATTTCAAAGAGGCCCAGTCCAGGGCTTTCCTCCCAGAGGAGCCATGGTTCAAAATCCACCCTCATTTAAAAGAGCCCATAGTTCCACCCAGCTTTCCTGTCTATTACAACTGGCCATTCATGGCTATTTAGTACCTAGGGGAGTAAGTGGAAGGCTACACAGAAGGGCTTTGCACTCCTGTTTCCACGTGGTTTCAACATGCCTAGGCTCAACAAAGACACCCTGGCACTGTGGAAGGCTTACAAGATTGCCCACTGAGCCGTGCTATTGTCCTCCAAACATTTTGCACAAAATGACATGCCTCTATGAGCTCTGAAACTATTACATTGATCATTTAGCACAGTGTAAATCTCATTTTTCAGGGAGCCGCAAAATGGCAAATTGAGATTTCTAACATGCAATCACCCCCTGTTTCTGTTAATGCAAGGGGCTGGGGGTGTAACAAGCTGCCCAGACCGTTTCTCTTGCCTGTGAGCCTGTTTTGGAGCACATTCACTTCAGTTTCCACCCATTCTCTGATGTGGACCTGTGCTATAACAAACATTCTTCCCGCATTGCATCCCTCGTGCCATGTGTTTGGAGCATCCATGTTCTGCTCTCCCATCCCCTTGACTTGCCCTCGCTCATTTTCTTTCCTCCGGCAGACTAAGGTCTAGATACCCTTGGAAGGCACAGCCTGCCACTCCATGGACACGCCCAGGTGCTCTGAAACTACTATGGTGGGGATTAGGTGTAATAGAAGATTTCACAACAATTCCCTTGCGGAATGTATCTGCATCGTTGTTAGCTACTCATCTATAATCCTACTGTTTATGCACATAAGAGCACCTGACGATAAATAGTCCATTAAGGGCAGACACTGTTATGCGTCAGTTAAGACAGTTTTCATTTGTGTGCTGCTGCAATTTAAACTCAACGTTCTGCAATGTTTGATTTTCTTTTTTAAAATGTCTAATTTAGGACCATATTTCCTCTCTTCCATCTCGTTTCTTCTGAATTTTTCTTGGTTGGATGCTCAAGTATACTCTTTCTTTGTGTGACAATACATTGTGTGTGTGTATGTAGTTTGGGGGGGGGGAGAAAATTCCCACACCTGCCTTTCAGTTTTGTTATGATGTGACTTCCAGGATGCTCCAAGTAAGCTTCCTTGAAAGCAGTTTTAACAGACACCTTCTTATGCTCCATCTTATTAAGTTCCTATGCAGCTGGAGCCACCGGTGCCCACCTCTCAAGCTACAGCCTTCCAAATGACAACCCTTGAACGCCTTGGGTCACTACATAGCACACAGCTCACACACTCGTGCATTCCACTGCTGACATCACGTCCATTCACATTTCAGTCACACACACACAACACATCCCCCCTCTTTACTGAACACACATCCAAGTTCAAAACAGATACGACCCATTTCATTTTAGGTTTAACCATCAGTACAGAGGCATGTAAACGACCTGCCAATTGATGCCCAATAAATCACAGACTTCACTAGATCGGTACCGCTTCTTACACTGAAGAGAACTGCCACTTACTCCGCGCCTCTAGCGTGGGGCGGGCCACTGGCAGCCGCATGCATAAAACATGCACGTATCGCACGTATGCGTGCCTATGCCGCATCATACATTTCAGGTAAACATGCATGTCTCGTTGCATGCACCAAAGTGAACTCTTCCTGCTTGCATGTAGAGAACCAGAAACGGGAACGCATTCCATTACCATGCAATATCGAGCTTGCTATGTATTGACTTTAAGGAAGATTATCAGCTCCATGGATAACCCTTAGCTGCCAGCAGACGCTGCCTCAGGCCACTACACACCTAATTGCTCAGTAAAAAGCCACTTTCCCTACCTCATTGAGCTGGATGATGTGATAAATGTGCCTCAGGTACTCGCTGCCACCTGGTTTGTGGCAGATATCCAGGACCATCGTGTTTGTTTTCTGCTCAGTCAATTCAAGCGTGCAGCTTCCCTCCTCCCCGGCTGCGGAATCCTCCGGCGCGAGAGAAAAGCTGAGAGTGAGAGAGAGAGAGAGGGAGAGAGAGAGTAAAAACGAATAACTAGAGTAATCACCGAGGTCACCAAAGTAAAGCTTATGCATTAAAGGGTCCATCCAATCTGCAAGATTTCGGTAAGATGTGCGCCACTGTAGTCTGTTATGGAAACAATAGTATACTAATGAAACAACAGCATTTGGTGCGCGTGAAGGCACTACTTCTTTCCACAAAATGTGGCGAAATAGTACTCTTTATCAGACTCAATGTTAAACTATCACCTCTATAAAATTGCATTTATTGTGGAAAATTGTGGCTGTTGTTTGTGATTTTTCTGTGCATATTTGATCGAATTGACTGCAAAACATGTTGCTGGCAAGTGCCCCAAAGTTGTCAGGGTCGACTTAATCCAATCCCATCTTTTTAGCTGTCAGCACTTTGCATGATTGATGATGGACCTTACTTGCAATGAAAACCGGAGAAATAAAAGTCCCAAAACCTTCAGAATGGAGAAATTAAAAGTTCCAGCACACAAAGGGATCAGGGCTAAACGGCCGGGCCTGATGACATTAGGCAACTTGGCATCTATGAAGAAAAAGAATTCTGGTCAGGTTGAAAACATGACTACGTTTCACTAGGTGTGGACAGGCCATTGCATGTCCATCTCAAGAGCACTGCGGTCCGTCTCACACAACCTGGATCCAGTAAATTCTTACCTAAATGTTAAAACTTCCCATTTCTAACTCCTAGTGATCATTTTAGCATTATTAGATCTCCATTTTTTCGATCTACGTAGATTTTCCAGCCTAGGCATCCCCCTCTTTTCTTTGCTCTTCATCTCTACCCCATTTCCATTGCTTTACAAAAACCAACAAGCATAATGAATAGTTGTGTCAGTTGTCTCAGCCTGCCGTTTTATACGGATATATTATCTGCCACATCTGTACATTAGAGGGTCAGCAAGCACTTTTTGAGATGCTTCTAACTTTGGCAGTGTTGAACGACTCGTCGTAAAACTTTCCGAAAAATACATAGCCGACAATGTTTGGTAAACTTTCAGAGGGGCAGAGGCGGATAAGGGTCTGCCAAGTGATGCAAAGTTATAAGGGGGTCTCAAAACTTGTATAACCCATGGAATTTCACAAAGTTCAATTGTATCTCTCGTCTGCAGCCCAGAACACACTGCGCCAAACTTGCACAGGGGCCTTATCTCTGGACTGAATCACAACCATTTGTGGTTTAGCACAAATATGTGCAGAGGTTTGATTTTAAATCTGGCCAAAGGTGTCAGAATACGATGTAGTGATAACTGGGTTCATCAAAACTGTCAGCGGAGCCACGTGGCTATTTGTAAGAACGTTTTTCTCTTATCAATGTTTTTTCTTATGAATTTTTTTATTGTTTGGCAAAATAACCGTTTTCGATTAAATTTGTGATGAAATGTTTTTTCTTGTTTTACACCATTACACTTTTTGTTTGCGTTGGTGTTAAACAAGAATACACAAATTGCAAACAAAATTAAAGTGCGAATGATCATTGTTGTTTGATCTTTTAGACAGCCCTGCATGTCCAGTATACTAATTATGCTGATAACACCCAGTGCCTTTTCGAATTGACTGGTGTCTATGACACCGACACCAAAACTGTGAATGATTTCTTTTAAGTGATCCAAAACTGGATAGCCTATAATTCCTTGGCTCTGAATAACAGCAAAACTGAGCTCATCATATTTGACTCAGGTCTGCTTCTTAAGAAAATCCATGCAAGATTTCTCAGTTTGTTGTAAGGTGTTTCTCCCTAATGTGTCTGAAAAGAGGGGTGGGCAGCAACCTGTAGGAGTCCTGAGCATGGGATATTTTCACCTTACCGCACACATGTGCGAAATGACAACCCAGGGGGCGATGAGTGAGCTCTTCTATGATGATCTTGGCTGCCCTCTGTGGGAGTGAAATACCTCTTCTATGGACCAGTTAGCCCTGGTGGCTAACTCTGATTAGTGTGCACCATGGTTAAATACACAGTCATAGACTATACTCATTTGACCAGCTTGACAGACTTCATTATAAGACAGAAATTGTGCAATTAAAACCTTGGTATAACAATCATTACATAACATCAACAGTCATCAGTGAGAGAATCAGTTCACATTCGGTACATACATAATTGAGTATCATGGATTGGGCCACCTGGGAGCAAGTTAATTCACCTCTGGTAGATACAAAATGAAATATTAGCAATTGGATTCCTGGTAAGCCAGGCAGTTCACATTTGGTACATAAATAAGTGAATACCATAAATTGGGTCGCTTGGGAGCAAGGTAATTCACTGCTGGTAAATAAATAAAGATTTGCAGTTCAGGTTTTGGCAGAGTCCTGGTCTCTCCGATCGTATACAACTTAGTTTTCTCTGATCTATTCTCGTCCTCTGTGAACCTATGCACCTCAACCTTTCCCTTGAACGGGGAAAAGTAAACACCACACCGTAGTGGGTAGACCACACAAACTTCCAGATGCATGTCAGCCTCGGAGGAAACACTGTGGGGATTTATGAATGGTTCTGTGACCATTCCCCCCCCCCCACTATCCCTTGCTTGTGGGCTACTCCTTTTTGGTTTATTCTTATTCTATTTTGTAATTCTTTTTTAGTTATCTGGCAAACTTATCACATAGGTCTCTTCCCCACCCTGCGCTACCCCTGCTGGGGCCCGTTCAATGGGACTGAGTAACATTTCCCTTTCAGCACGGATTGAGGGACCAATGAACCCATTTAGGTACGTTCCTCCCCCTAACTTGGACAGGAATTACACACTTCACCAAGTACGTCTGTGCAGCGCAAGTGAAAAGTATTCCGCCACACAGGTTGTAAATGTACATTTCTCCCCCTCACTTTGACAGGAGTTTCACAGTTTACCAAGCACGTCTGTGCAGCACAGGCGAAAAGTATTCCGTCACACAGGTTGTAATTGTACGTTTCTCCACCTCACTTTGACAGGAATTTCACACTTTACCAAGCACTGTGTGGCGAAGGTGAAAGTAATCTGCCACACAGTTCATAAATGTACGTTTCTTCCCTCACTTTCTCCCTCCTACCTCGAAGCCAGTACACGCGGCTTAGCATGCGAGCGATCCGGCTCTGTTTTACAGAACAGAATACACGGAATACACTGCCAGCTCTGAGCGGTCCAACACTCTTGATCCAGGGTTGGGGAGAGAAACAGGCCAGCCCGAAGCAAGGACAGCCTCAGGGGACGTCCCTTCAAGCACAAGAGAGCCTTGCTGCAGTCTCTGGTTACCTGGGAGCTTCTCCTCATGCGCCACCACCGGGGCACCCTTTATCAAAATATGCTCTGCCCACTAGTTGCTGAACCACAGGGGCCTTCTGACAGGAATACAGGTGAAAACACCTGAGCCTCACGCTCGCTCCCCCTGTTGGCGGAGAATACCAAGTGCCCTGGGACTTCTCTCACTAGAACAAAGCTACAGCAAGTGGAAGAGTGCCTTTCAATGCAAAACATGAACCCAGGGCCCATTTACACACAAACCAACATGAAATGCAGGTTTATATTGTTATCATGGATAATATCATTCCTGTCTCCAAAATTGTGAAAACATTGGGTGTCACCGTTGACTCTGAACTATCCATGAAAAAGCATGTTGCATGTCTCCAATGTTCGCTTTTCTTGCGGGCTGGTTATTAAACTCCTCTATCAGATGAGTCCCTATCTTAATATTAATAATCGCTCCCTTCTAGCCACTACACTAGTTAATTCTCGCCTAGACTATTGTAACAGCCTACTGATTGGTATCCCCAAAGCTAACTTCAAACGACTACAGACTACGCAGAACGGCGGAGTTAGGGCAGTTTTTGACCTCGCTAAATGTAATCATGTTTCTGACAGAAGGAAAGAACTCCATTGGTTGCGGGTTAAGGAGAGAGTGAGATACAAGACCTTATCCTTGACCTTTAAATCTCTTATCTCAGTTGCACCTCTCTATCTGGAAAGAAGAATCCCACGTGCAACGCCTTTGAGAACTCTGCGCTGATGCAATTCACATCTCTTAATCCAAACTCGCTATCGTCCGGAGAAGTTTGGAGGCACTTGCTTTGAATTTAGGGCTCCGCTTGAATGGAACTTCTTACCCCCCTATCAAATCATCTCCTTCTCTGACTGTTTTTAAGAAAGCTATTCAGAAGTTTCTCTTCTGTAGAAGTTTGGAGGCACTTGCTTTGAATTTAGGGCTCCGCTTGAATGGAACTTCTTACCCCCCTATCAAATCATCTCCTTCTCTGACTGTTTTTAAGAAAGCTATTCAGAAGTTTCTCTTCTGGAGAAGTTTGGAGGCACTTGCTTTGAATTTAGGGCTCCGCTTGAATGGAACTTCTTACCCCCCTATCAAATCATCTCCTTCTCTGACTGTTTTTAAGAAAGCTATTCAGAAGTTTCTCTTTAATTCTCTGGATTAGATCTTCTTCCTGTCATGTGCCTCACCCTGCCTGACTGTAGCCATCTGTCTTTTGTGTGTGCTCTGAGGCCTACGGGTGTGTAGCGCTCTATGAAAATGAAAAATAAATAAATGTTAAAATGAAATATATGATTTGTGTAAGAACCACAACATTAAATACAATATATTTAGACAATAACGGGACTCATAGTGACGGTTCACCGTGATTTTGATACTTTTCTGACATACGACTTGAAGTCTGACTATCGCTATACTTGTCCCGACCTGCCTAACAAATTCGGTGCTCACAGCAGATACAACGTCATGGATTGGATATTGCAGCTCCTTCCCGTAAACCTGCCTTAATGTGGCCATAATGTGGTGAGCCCTAAACAAAAACACTGAATAAATACATGGGGTCACCCACTTGCTCCAAGACTTAAACTAATCTCTGTGGTCTCTTATTCTGTAAACGCTACTTTCCCCACATGCTTTTTTGCAAACTGTACTGAAATGTATACTGCTTGTCAAGCACAATCTTTGGGGTAGACTGACCGTGCGCTGTACTGAATTGTCACAACAATGCCAACATAGTGTGCCAAAATGGGTGAAGGAAAAGGTAAAGCGACATTGGCTTTGGATGGCAATTTGGCTGCCTGTATTAATAATAATGAAATTGTCTTGGGTCCAGGCGAGCTAGAGATCTAATGCCGATAGCACCCAAGTGACTAAAAGTCCCTCCAAAGCCACCTGTGAGGATGTTGCACAGTCTGTGCCACTAAATCCCTTCCCTCGGGGTCAGCTGCTAACATCCAGGCCACACTACATGACACCGCTTCCTGACCATTTAATCTTGGAATCAGACGAGCCGGAGATCGATTGGCCCCAATACTCAGATGAACAGGGGTCCCTACAAAGTCATCTGGGTGGAAGACCCACTTTCCCTGCCACTACCATCCCTCCTGTGCAGCTGCAAACATCGGAGGTGTTCACTCATGGCCTGCAACTGGGTCCAACCTTACATCCGGCACTGGCCCCTCTGCTAAATTTCTCATATTGTGTCATGTTATACTGCCTATCGGGAGGTGAGATAAAGGACAGATGGCAAAGGGCAGAACCTGCTTCTCTAGCTCGTACTCCTCCGACATGGCCATCTGTGACATCCTTCACCCAGGACAGAAACTAACTATCTGCATGACTAGTTTCTCCTAATACAGCATTTGGTCACTACTGGCACCATGTTAGTGCATCTGGACACTCGTGACCGCTTGTCATGGCACTTGGTTGCTAGAGACAGACAAGTTACTTACCTTATGTAAAGTTCTTTCTGATGGAGTCAACTCTGACACATTCCTCATCTTTGAAATATTATTCAGGCCCAGATGGGTCCAGATATCTTTTCAACAGCCAGGCTACATGCAGCTTTGCGCCGACTTTGCTGTGGCATCACTGGTGCCACTTACTCAGAAGTGGCATCCTTGCTGTGTATTATATAGATATTACAGAGTCACATTCGCAACTGTGTAGTCTTGGTTACGTTGCTTTTTCCTATAGGAAGAGGTAATATTAAGATGCTTAGAATTTTGGCAGCATACACAACTTACACAAACATACATACCCAGATGAATGTCTTCATGAAGTTCTAATTATGGGGGATGTCCCAAAGGATGCATTTCCCATTCAAACTGCCATAGGAAACTTTGCACTCATATATGGAAAAAAACAGGGATTTGCATCTTTCATGAGCAGTAGATGTCTGGGCCAACTTAAGTGCCCTACTTGATGAATTCCAACCAGTGCTTTACAATTTATTTTAAAATGCAGCATTTTGACTTATGTATATTTTGGCAGTTATATCAGCAAAACTGAAAGCTTTAACCGGCAAGCATCAATGTGATTGCCTATAGAGGTAATAAGGAATATGTTTCTTACTTGTAACTACAGTTCTCTAGCATAGGTTATCTTTCGTAGATTCACATGCTTTAAATATTCCCCTTCGTCAGGCTAGTAATCCTCCGTTACCTATTTTCTACTCTATGGCTAAAGAAAAAAACAGAGCCTTTTGTAGTTTAGCGACCTTCTTTTGGGTAATCTTTGACCTCCAGTCAATAGGACTTTGAGTGTTTAGTTCCACCCCTGGAGGACATGTTCAGATTCTAACCAGGTGAAGTGCGTATAACTGGTTAGAGTGACAGGCCTTTACTGGGGTTGGATGAGGTCACATTTGAATCTATGAAAGGTAATGTTGTAGAGCTGGAGTTAAAGGTAAGCAACTTACTGTTTCTCCAGCATTGGGCTTTCATAGATTCACATGCTTTAAATAGATTGCAAAGCATTGTATCATCATCAGCTGTATTTAATTCATGTGCTAGGAAGTAAAAGCTTACCTTATTGAAATAGGTGCTGCAACACTGCCCGTCCCACACTAGCTTCTGTTCTTCCCCCCAAGTCCAAACAGCAGATGTCCTGTAGCGGGATACACACCCACATGGCCGCTGACCACCCCTTAGTAGGGGTCTGTTAGCTCTTACGTAGCAGAAAGATATTGCAGATGTAATTCATCACAGGATTCTCTGTTTGGAAATCACTTTCGCCTTGTTTGCAGGTCCAAAGGAAATGAACAATTGTCTGAATTGTCAGAAATTATTTTTTTCCATCTACGTAATACTTCAACACTCTTAACATTCAGAGAATGTAAAGTCATTTCTGCTGGCGAGGAGACAACAGAAGACAAGGCACTAACACCAGAGCCGTTTACCTGACATGTCCCAATACAATGGTCAGGCAAAGTCAGGCAATTAACCAGAATCGCACGCACCTGATGGCCCTTTCTCTTCCCCAGAGGGATAAAAGGTGGAGCACAAGACCACAGGACGAACAAAGCAGTCCACACGACGTGAGAGCTAACTCAGCATGGCAATTCAAGTCAAGGAGGTGACAGATGACGCAGACCGTGAGGGTGACAAGGGGTCGACCTTGCCCTTTCCGACCAAGGCATGTGGAACCTCCACAGAAGGAATAATACGTCTGTGAACCATAGCCAATATGTGTTGTAGCAGATGTCAATGCTGTAGGAGACCCACCTCTGCTGAAGCCGGGGAGAGTCGCTTGTCTTTGTGGTACCAGCCTTGACTCCAAGAAGAAAGAAAGCCAAGTGGCTCATCACAGCCAGTGAGTCGAGGGGAGTGTCAATAAGAAACAGAACTGTTTTGAACGAAAGGTAGCCAACGGCTAATTTGAACCTTGAAAAGCAAAAGAATACTATTGATGAAAGAGAGGGGAAAACCAGCAACAGAGGAATCCGGCACCACATGGGTGCTCACGCAGGAAACTCGGGGCGATTACTCAATGGTAGAAACAACGTAACCAGAAAGCCTTGAGAAAAGGCGAGAAGAGGCTCTACCGTAGAAAGTATTTGACCAACAGATGTTTGGGAAACTGAGGGAAATTAATCCTGCATGGTGAAATAAGCGCATGAACAGTGTGTTACGAGGGTTGGCAAGAGTGAACCCAGTCGAGGGAAGTTCACACTGCATTGTTTGAAAAGACATTACGATTGGTGAAAGCAATATGTATTGCAAGACAAAGGGAAATGAAGTGTCCCCCTTGTCAATTCGGGTCCGAGCCCGACCGAGAGAGATCCAGGGGTAGAAAGTCATCACTCAAAGTTCACTGAGAACAGGAACTGTTTGGTTAATTTGTTGAATACGAGGGGTCTGCACCCAGAAGAAGCGGACACAGGGGTGAAGCCATCACCCAAAGTATTTGTGGAACAGAACTTTGTGTTTGTTTGTTGAGAACATCAGGCCTCGAATGCAAGAGACTTTTATTGAAAAGAGACCTAACCATGGAAGAACCACATAGCTGATACAGAACTATTGGCTCGTGCTGGGAAGGCTCAAGCATGTGCTGTGCTCCAAAGTCCCACCTTGTCCCGTGCTAAAAACGTGGGTAAGGGAAACGTCAAGGCAATCACATCCCGACTTATTATTTGCGAATACCTTTTTCTTTATTTGAACACCCTATCCCACACTCTTTCTGTAATTAGTTGTAAGGAATTGGCAATAGTATATTTTTTTAGTATAGGCCTTTTATCTTGACAAGACGCCACAATGACTGCCTTATTTTTCATTTTGATGGTCGAAGCTTGCTCCCATCTTAGATTTAGGTTTAGTTTAGGCATTTTTCCCTGCATTTACAATTTAATAAACACCCTTGAACTGTGATCACTTGTGTCTGTCTTTACTGTTGTCACCATGAGTTCCTTACAGACCTCACCGGGAGAGACTCCCCCATTGGGGATAAAACCCCCCATTCCTATGAGGAACTCCCAAGGCCAACTAACGTAGCCGCATACATGGGACTGCCTATAAAGGTAAATAAAGTGGTATCTTTGTCTTTGGCTGAAGGCAATGCAAAAAGAAACCCAACTAAACAAGAAAAGGAAGATGTCCTTTAAAACGTGACGCATATTTAACTGTGACAAGTAGAAGAGGAAGAGGAGAGCCTTGTGCCCAGGTGAAGCCCACTGACATCATTACACCATGTGGAGGTGGAGCGAAAGCCAGTCGTGGAGCCCGCGACTTTAAATAGGGCAGATACTTGCCAGTACGAGACACCAGAGGCGTGACGTATGCAGTTGTGAGGATAGCATTATGAGGAAAGAAGGAGGAACAAAATATCTGTAGTGGCGTGACCAGAAGAGTACTGTGGTATGCAGGACGCCCGAAGAACGATGCAGAGATCACCGGTATGGGTCGCGTGTGCCACTTCCAATCGCCAGCACTCATGTGGAGCCGGAACCCAACGAGGAACCGAGAACAGGTACCCGAGATGCGAGAAGAGTGAGAAAGCTATCGCAAGCAAGAGCCGAGCCCCACCACAGTGCCTAGCACAGAGAGAGGTACCAGGGGAACAGAGAGAAGCAGGAGGCTGCAGAGACAGCATTATAAATCAGAAGAAACTCGTCCCAGTCCTACGGATGAGAAAATAGAACTAAAATTGTGTAATTGGAGTTGCAAAAGAATAACCCGGCTAAGGAGGAGGGTTACTATATGAAGCGAGAAACTCAGCCGAGTCCACAGGACGTGATATGAAGCAGGAAACTAAGTAAGATAAGAAGTTAAAAGCCTAGAAAATAGGGGGTTAAGCAACCCAGGTGGGGAACTAACAAAGGCTGGAAACAAGCTCCCTGAGACGAAGGGAAGGAACTACCTTCCTTTAAAGGTCAAGACTGGAGGAAGTCTAACGCAGAATCATATAATGAGAAACAGGATATAAAATGCCTGAATGAGTAAGCTCACTAAAGACATATTGTAAGACATAGAAGTTATCACAATGGATATTTAAATAGGGGTCAAGAGAAGCCCAGCTCAGGAAATGGTATAAAGAAAAACTGGGAAGAATATATTGTGATATCACAGTGTGAGGAAATGTCAGTGAGGAAGCTATTCTAAATATAGGACCACAGAAACTACCCCAGCACTTGCACGCCCCCCTTTCCGACCTGTACTTCCTTTCCCTCCTTAGCATCAATGTGTGCCGCTCCGACCGGTACTCCCCCCCCCCCCCTAATCCCACACTCCCCTGCTCTTCTTGTTACTGCACTTGCACGATCTGAATGACACAAGGCCTAGTAGGACCGTGTTTTGTTATTCTTCATCCCTGTCACCCCCCTCACCCTTCTGACTTGTTGTGACTTGAAATGTTAATGTTGTATAGGTGCATTATAAATACCCAATAAATAAAATAAATACATATATCACACAGAACATCTAAAAAGACAAAGACTATCAAAGGACCTGACGGGACCTGGCGACGACATGACAGTCCAATGCTCTATTTAAGTTAGTTAAATATAGCGGTAGGGTCAGATAGGGCTAGTGTGGTTGGAGGACATATTTACCTTTGACTTCCTGAATAATGACAGGCACCTTTAGTTTCTTTAGGTAGGTAGGGTATTCCTTCTAGTAATAGGGAAAGTTAGGCCTTCTACTTATATATTTCATTAAATAATTTGAATCAAGTCTCTGAGTGTCCGTCTCCTCCTTCCGACCCGCTACAATGCATTTTGAGGGTTACAAGATCCTCTCCAAGCCCAGGCCTAATGGGTCTGGAGGAGGACTAGCCTTGATCTTCCCTCAATGGGTCCTGCTACTATAATTCCCACTCAGACCTACTCTTCCTTCAAATGCCTCTTCTGCAGGCTTGGTGTCTCTCCAACCCACTTGTTGACTCTCACCACCAACTTCAGGACCCCTGGTCAGGTCTCCCTCTTCCTCTCGGAGTGGTCTGACCTCACATCTTCTCTTCTTGCCTCCATCTTCAAGCTTCTCCTCCTCAGAGACTTCAATATTCACCTTGACTCTCCTGATTCGGCCACTGGACTCTTCCGCAGCCTCTATGACTTTCTGTCCCTCGCCATTCATCCCTTTCGTCCGACGCGTTCAGTCGGACATACCTTGGATGTTCTCAACGCAGCAGACATGTCGGACATACCTTGGATGTTCTCATCGCATCAGACATCTCCATCTCCAACCCTCTCTAAATCTCTCTCCTGGTCTGACCATGCTCTCCTGCCCTCTCACCTGGATCTCCTTGGTCCCCCGGCTAATCCTCTGCCTGCACTGCCAGTCTCGTCGATGCAGCGAGTGTCAGTTGCTGCTTTTGCTGCCATTTCCATTCCCACTCCCGCCCCGGACTCCCACACTGAGTCTGCCCTTGCTAATCTTCACCTCTATATCACCAACACCCTGGATAACCTTGTCCCTGTCATGAGCATCCACATGAAGCCTGCCTCCAAGCGTAACACCTGGTTTGAATCCGACCTAGCCTCTCTGAAACATAAGTACAGAGTTGCTGAGCGGAAGTGGTGGGCATCAGGCACATCCTCTGACAGACTGGCCTGCTGCCTGCTCCAAAGGCAATCCAGACTCCCCATCCGCTCGAAGAAGAGGGCCCACATTCAAGCCTGTGTCTCTGGGAAAACTAACAACACAGGCAAACTGTTTAAAATCTGCAAGGAACTCGCCAATCCTACTGCAGTCTCCACTTCTCCCCTGCCATCCCTGACACTCTGTACTTCACTGGCCTCCCACTTCTTAACCAAAACTCAGGACATCCTTTTCTCACTCTACTCTACTTTAACCTAACCCCCACAGCTCTCAGGCCTCTTTTGGCCCCCCTGTCCACCTCCCTCCTTCTTTCCTCTTTCTCAGCCACAGGACCGGATGAGGTCTCTCTCGCCCACAGCACCCGATGAGGTCTCTAAACAAGTCCTCTCTATGAAAGTCCCCTCAAACAGGATCTCCCCTGCTCCTCTGGAACTATCAAGGACAACATTGCCTCCCTTGTGCCAGCCTTGGCTGATTTTTGTAATCACTCCTTTTCCACAGGCTTCCCGCTACCCCTCAAGCACTCCTTTGTGAATCCTCTCCTCAAAAAGCCCTCTGCCGACCCCTCCTGCCCAGCTAACTACCACCCTATATCTATTACCCCCTTCCTCAGCAGACTCATGAGAAGCTGGTCATCTCCCAACTGATTCAGGACACTGAATCTGTTGGACGTCTCTACAACCACCTCTCTGGCTTCAGAGTACCAGTCTTTGCTTTTGCTTCTACCTTCATCCCCCCCCCTCCAAACCCTGCTTCTGATTCTCCCCCTGACTCTGTCCTTACTAATCTGCACCTCTCCATCTCTAACACCCTCAACATCGTTGCCCCTGTCATGAGGATCCACCTAAAACCTGCCTCCAAGTGCAACTGCTGGTATGACTCTAATCTAGCATCTCTAAAATGTAATTGCAGAGTTGCTGGAAGGAAGTGGCAGTACTCAGGTTCATCCTCTGACAAACTGGCCTGTCGCCTGCTCCAAAGGCAAAATTGTTTGTCTATCCGCTCCAAGAAGAGGACCCACACCCAAGCTTGCATCGCTGGAGCCACTAAAAACATAGCTGACCTTTTCAAAATTTGCAAGGAACTCGCCAATCCAACTGCTGTCTCTACCTCTTTCCTTTCTTTCCAGGATCTCTGCACCACTTTGGCCTCCCATTTTACATCTAAAACTCTCCTCCAGCCACATCTTCACTTCCACTCCTGCTCCCCTGCCTCCCTTGGCTCCCCTTCTTCCACCCCCACACTCTCCTCCATCCTGCCCATAGCACCGGATGAGGTCTCCAAAGTTGTCTGATATATGAAGGTCTCCTCCAAACGGTGCTCCACTGCTCTTCTAGAACCATTTAGGACAAGATATCCTCTCTCGCCCAAGCTCTTGCCGACTTCTGTAACCATTCCTTCACCACTGGCTCTTTCCCTCTATCCCTCAAGCACTCCATTGTGCATGCTCTATTAAAAAGGCCATCTGCTGATCCCTCCTGCCTGGCTGACTATCGCCCTATCTCCACTACCCCCCTTCCTGGGTAAACTCTTGGAGAAGTTGGTCCTCCCCCAACTGACCATCCACACTGAACTTGGTGGTTGCCTCCATGACCATCAATCTGGATTCCGGGCATCCAGAGGCACGGAAAATGCTTTGCTGAACACTTGTGAAGACATGCTGGCAAATCTTGACACTAACTCTCCTGCTGTTCTCATTCTCCTTGATCTCTCCTCTGTCTTTGACACGGTCAACCATTCTGTCCTCATTAAACAACTCTGCGATAGCCTCGGCATCACAGACCGGGCACTGGATTGGCTGACCTCTTTCCTCACTAACCGCCCTTCCCAGTTGCACTGGGCCTTTTCTCCTTCACCACCACGCTCCCTACCTGCGGTGTCCACCAGGCTCTATCCTATTTATTAATTTACTGCATTTGTTACACAAACAAACCCAAGGGTATTACGGCGTTGGTTACTTATACACTACTTGCTACAGATTTAGGGATACTTGTTACATACATTCAGTTACAACATTCAGTTACAACATGTTGAGATATTAACAGTGTTGGTTAAGGCATCTATCGATTTATGTCAAAAAGCCAGGTTTTGATCATTTTCCTGAAGCACTGGTGTGGTTGCTCATTCCTAATGTGTGCCAGCAAAGTAGTCCAAAGAGTTGGTGCTGCTATGGGAAAGCTAGAGCCTCCCGCCCTTTAGCGCTTGTAACGAGGAACATTCAGGCATGTGCTGGTACATGATTTTAGGGACCAAGTTGAAACCTTTTGGGTTAAGATATTGTTCAAGTAGGACGTGGCGTCATTCTGGACACATTTGTGGGCAGTGATCCAGGTCTTAAAGAGGATTCTCGCTTCGACAGGGAGCCAATGAACTTCTCTTCTAATATGGGAGATGTGATCCTTCCATTTTAGGCCAAAGGCAGCGCATAGGGCTTTATTCTGGAGTAATAGCAGTTTGGCAAGATTTGTTGTGGTACCCAGTAAAAGGATGTTGTAGTAATCTATTTTCGAGAGGATCAGGGCTAATGCTAGTGTTAGGCAGTTCTGGGGTAAAGAGAATTGTCGGCGGAGTGAGATGAGTTTTGTAGTATAGGCGGTGGAGGATGACAGGGTGTTAATGTGCTTGGTCATGGAGAGATTAACCTTGAGATAGACGCCTAGTATTTTCACTTGTTTCAGGACAGGGTTGGATCTACCATCAATATTCATGGCATAGTAGCTAGCATCTAATGATTTTAGGCGGGCGGGGGAACCCACAATGAGGATCTCCGTTTTCTCATCGTTGAGGCATAGGCTGTGGGTGGCCATCCAGTTTGGGATGATCGCAAATATCTTATTGATGGTGGCAGTGTTAGGTATCAATATCTGGGTGTCCTCTGCGAAATTCATGTAGATGACGCACATGGAATCTAGTGCTGCAAATAGTAGTTTTCTGTATATATATTGTAAAGTGTGGGTGAGAGGCAAGAGCCCTGAGGGACACCCAGAGGTACTGTGATGGGGTCAGCAGCCTCATCGCTGATAAAGACTCTGAAGGTGCATTCAACAGGAATGATTTGATCCATAGGGTGGCTTCTGGGGAGAAGTGGATGTTTTCGGCCAGTGCAAGGCACAATTTATCATGGTCTACCAAGTCAAGCACAGCTGACAGGTCGAGAAGGAAATAATGCCTATGTTACCAGTGTCTCAGATGCTGTCGATCTGGAATTTTAAATCTAATAGTGCTGTCAGTGTTGTGTTTGGGGCGGAAACCGGATTGGCTAGCTCCCAGAAGGTGTTTACTTTACAAAATAGTGTTGGATTTGTGTGTAGGCTACTCAGTCAATTATTTTCAGTAGGAAGGGAACAGTGGTGACGGGGCAATAGTTGGTAGGGGTAGTGGGATCAAGGGTTGTTTCTTGTGTAGTGGGGTTACCTAAGCCGATTTGAAGCTGAAGGGGACTGAGTTGGAGGTAAATGAGGTATTGAAGAAGTCGGTCGATAATGGGCACTAGGGCTGGTGCACAGAGTGTAACCAGCCAAGCAGGGAAGTTGTCACCTTTGCAGTTGGAGAGTTTAAGGGTAGTGATGGTGGCCAAAACCTGTTCTTGGGATACTTTACTGAATTTGAATTGGGATAAGGTGGTTTCAACGTTAGGACTAGGTAAGTGTGAAGGCATACCTTTGCCAGCTAGTAGGTCTCTCTTGGTCTTTATTTTCTCTTGTAGGGTGAGGATTTTGTGTGCCAGTGCATTTTGAATAGTTGTACACCAAGCTTCGTCTGTATGGGCAAGTGTAGCTATGGAGATGGGTGATTCCAGTTCCCTAAGTATGGTGAAAAGTTCTTTAGTACTTGAGGCTGCCTTAGTAATGCGGGTGTTGAGAGAGTTCATCATCATCAATAACTATATTCGGCCATAAGGCCATCAAAGTAATCCTACCATATACATTTACTAAACATACAGAATCAAATCACAACATGGCAAAACGTAAACAAGGGAAGCAAAAGAGTGGCCGCTAATAGTAGTTTGAAGACCACTGAGAAGGGGCCAACCCTATTCAGTATTGCCCCCGGTCAAACTATTTGACTACAGTGAGTCCCCCAGTTCTCTTTATC
Source organism: Ambystoma mexicanum (assembly GCF_040938575.1). Lineage (NCBI taxonomy): Eukaryota > Metazoa > Chordata > Amphibia > Caudata > Ambystomatidae > Ambystoma > Ambystoma mexicanum. The sequence continues at coordinate 764,475,374 of NC_090935.1, forward strand.
CCAAAGGAATTATGTTTGCGCCAGTTAGGGGGTATTAACTGTAGTATGCCCAAAACAGCCAACCGCAGATTGTTGGGGTTACTGGCTGGATGAGATCCCACACTGTGTCATCCCACCATCCCACCCAGTTCTTTTCCAAAATCCTGTTGGCCACTTGCCATCCCAAAGAACCATCTTCACAGAGAGAGTTAGCTTTCTGTGCTACCACTGCTGATTTGTAGGTTTTATTGGCTAAGTCAAACGCATTGATTGTGTTCATGAAGGGGTTATTTTTGTGGAGGTGTTCCAACGCCCTTATGTTGTGGCGTAGGAGTGTGAGTTCTTCATTGCTGTGGCTCTTCAATATCTATCTCTCTCCCATCTTGCGTACCTGATCTCCTCATTTCCGGTGTTATGCTGATGACAAACAGCTTTACTTCAAGCTTCCCTCTACTGCCTCCTCTTCCTCCTCTCTCATCACTGACTGCTTAACTGCTATTTCGGCATTGGTGTGCTGCCAATGATCTCTAACATAATGCCAATAAGACGGAGTCCTTTTCATTGGGACCCCAGCTGCCGTCTTCCCTCTTCTCTCTGGCTGCCTTCCATGGGTCCCCTCCCCCGCCCCTCTTGTCAGGCAAGACCTTGGTGTCATCTTTGATTCCTCTCTCTACTTCTCTCCTCACATCGCGGACCTTGCCAAGAAGGGCCACTATCAGCTGCACCTCCTCAGAGGCATTCTCCCTTTCCTTACCGTCCCCCAGAAACTCAATGGGCCTCATTATGACCATGGCGGTGGCCGTGCCGGTAAATACGAGCATGGTTGCCGCCGGAGTCATGATTTTACCGGCACCCAGCAATGGACAATTACTGGGGCATTCCAGGCCCAGCGGACCCAGTAATTTCCCATTGCCGGGTGCCGGTTATTTTTACTCCCCATTCCCATTTGAGTCCTATTGGACTGAATGGGAATGGGGAGGTCGGATGCACCAGCACCATTCATGAATGGTACCGGTGTATCCGTCGAGTTCTGCTTGCAGGTGCCGTTACGCCCACCAGGTTAGACCTGCTGGGCTGAAAGGCTCCCGCAAGCAGAATTTGTAGTTTGCCGGACCGGCAACTTCGTAATGAGGCCCAATCTCTCCAGAGCTCTGGCCCTCTATAGGCTGGATTACTGCAACAGCCTCTTCCTCAATCTTCCTTCATCCTCCTTTCGGCCCCTTCAACTAATCCAGACTGCAAGACTTATCATTGACTGCATCTCTCCAGCCCTAAAATCTTTCCACTGGCTCCCAGTCCCACCCAACTCTCTCTCCCTAAATACCTCCCTGCTAGAGCTATTTGTTCTTCTAGCTCCAACTCTCTGCAGATCAGACGCTTCTCTAAGCAGAGAGTCAGGGGTGGGTAGATCTCTCTCCTCTGCAGGAGCCTCCCTCTGGACTGGTCTCCCCGCCTCTCTCAGGCTTGACCCTGATTGCTTTAAGTTCCGGAAGCTCCTCAAGACCCTCCTTTTCTCTTCTTCCTTCCCTCCCCACTCCCCTGCTAACACCCCCGTCTTCCACAGTGACTGGCTGCCTGGTTCCCTCTAAGCTCTACTGGGCACCCACCCAATCCACCCCCCTTCTCGCACTTAGCATGTGGACCCTCACCCACTGCACTCCATGCAATAACTTGCACTTGCCTTCCTGGCCTCCCATTTGCACTCGCCTAGCCCACAGGCCTTCTTCCCCCCCCGCAGTCACTTGCACTCTCTCCTCTTTTCCCTGCACTTCCCTTCCCAACCCATCATTTTGCGCAGACCGACACTACCCACCCCCTCGCATTTCTTGTTACTGCACTTGCACGAGCCGAATGTCACAAGGCCTAATAGGACCGTTATTGCTATCTTCTCCCTTGTTCCCCCGCCCTTTTTTTTATCTTGTGGAGCCTTGAAACACCTTTTGATGTATAGGTGCCTTACAAATAACCAATAAATAAAATAAATAATAAATAATGGAGACACAGTATGATACCCCTCACCCAACACCATATACACCTCCCCACCAGTGGTCGAAGTGTATGAAAAGAAGTACTGGAACTATGTACCCTGCTGGCCTGTCCAGCTCCTTACAAACCCCATTGCCATGCCCCCTCCGACACACAATACAAACCCGCAAACAAATGCACCTGCTGTTTAAGGGAACTTTCGGTGCAGTGCACTGAAGTTTAAGTTTCAACTGCTTCCAACACTTTTATTTGGAAATCCAAACCATTACGGAATGGTTTATTTTTAAAATAAAAGTATAGGAACAGTAAAACTTAATTTAAAAAAAGTAGAGGAACACTACTGCCAACAGCTCCCGCCCACTTCAACCACTGCTCCCCACTTTGTAAACCGCAGTCATATACCTAACCAACCCATGTACGTATGTAGGTCCATAGACTTGACTGCCACTGATATGAGGAAGAACATGAACTAACCAAGGGAGAGTGATGATAGAAGTACTGGGACGAGGAGGTGGCACAGAGGAATAAAGGTGTAAGGGCCAAAGACATTGAAAAGGGTCTTAAAACAGAATGGCAACCATTGCCAACCAGCCAATATAAAAATAGACGACTACATGAAGAGGGCCAGCCAACCAGCAGGAGAGCCTGTCTAGCGAGGGAAGTTCAACGGGAGGAGGCCAAGGAAGCCATAAGCAACCTGTTCCCCAAATACAGAGACTGGAGTGGGGAATCCTTGGTCCGGTGGTGTGGAACGACTCCACAGCAGAACTGGCAGGTGGAAGGTAGGGTCGTAACCCAAAGAGGTGGGACCAAATGGTCACAGAAGAATGCTGTGAGCGCCAACAACATCCTACAGCAAAGCCAGACAGGAGTGCACCAAACGGAAAGAGACAGTGCAAATCAAGACCCAGAGACCCATCAAGAACCGACAAAAGAGCTCCAGAGAAAGAGGTAACGGGAGAACGAGTAAGTCCAGGTGGGGGCCGTGTGTCACAGCAATAGTGAAAGGCGAGAGAGAATGCCTCAGGAGTCATCCTCCTGGGCACAGTGGTTGGTGGCATACCACTAATGAAGATAACCATAATAGAGAGTCTTTCAGGAGTAATCCTCCTCGGTACAGTGGTTGATCGCAAATCACTATTGAAGCAGACAGTAAGAGAAAGCAGATTGCAAGTCAGTTTCACGTGGGAGGAGAGTGAACCAGGTCTGCCAAAATCAATTCACAGAGAAGTAGGGGCCTGGGACCCACACCCACAAGAAAAGGAGATTCCAACACATTCCCCGCATCGTAGCACTTGGCAGGAGAGTATACCAAGTACTCGTGGCGGGGAGACGAGAAACCTGGGTCTGGGACCCTCATCACAATTGGTTCTTTGCTTTATGAGAAAAACCAGGAGAAGGGAGTCATTCCCCGGTTGTTGTGAGCTGTGAAATAGAATCTAAGGAAGGATGGAACATTCACTCTGGTGTTGTGAACTGGGAAAACAAAGCTGAAGAAGGCCAGGAGAAAGGAGTCATTCTCCTGGCAATTGAACCTGCAAGGAGGATCAAACAAGTGATTCAGGGCAAGGGATTCATTCACCCTGGGATACAGAGTATTGAACTTTCTGACGGAGAGTGTTAGAGGACCTGCAACCCTTTTGTTTGTTTACAAAGCACTAAAGCCAGGGGGTGGGAGTCATTCCCCCTGTTGGAGAACTTTCAACCAGAACTGTGCGATCTAGTTCAGGAGGAGGGAGTCGTCGTCCTGGACCAAGAACTCTGGTACAACTGTTTAGTTCAGTTATACGTGTAAGAGACAGCGATAGGGCCATTTTGACACAGGACGGTGGACTCTTTAAGTTACTAAAACATCCTGAAAGATCCATTAGCACTTTAGTTTGAGGCAGGGAAACCACTCATAGATATAAGGAGAGGTAGGTTTTCTCTTTATTTTCATCACAAATAAAAGTCTATACCAATCACAATGACACCTGTGTGTCAGTCTCCTCCTTCTGCACCCTTACAATTTCCGTAGGTCATAGGTACAGCATAGATATGGAAATATAACATGCCTCATATGATGCACTCGAGCAGGCCTAACAATAATCTGACAAAGGTGAAGCTTGGAGTCAAGGTCTAAATATACATGAAGCATTAGACGTGTGTGGCTGTAGAAAATATTATTAGAGCACAGGTTCATACAAATCTGATGTGCAATCAGATATCACCTGGTAGTGAGGAAATAAGTACAATGACAAGAACAAGAACAGAGGATTAGGCAAAATCCTAAAGTCACTGAACTAAATTCATTCCCCAAGGTTAAGGCTTTCATTAACAGTACTTCTAGTACATCTTTATGTCTTGTGCCCAGTGCAGTACGCTACGTGTCAAGGCATGTGTTCACTCTTACTAAACAAAAAGAGCTTCATCAGCTATAATGTTACATATGGGCTTGTTATGTTTTGCACTATTCATTTGCCTATTTAAGTGTTGTCATGGGACCATGGAACTTCGAAGCAGTGGGACCCCAAGACCCCTTTAGGCTGATTATACTAGAAGCAGTTAGCTTCTGGGGGTCTTGTGGACGCAGCCCTTTATGTTAACTCTTCTGTCTTCACTTCATACCCAATACATAGCTTGTGTGTGCTGAATGTATGTAAACTCTTTCCATAGTTTTCTTCAAGTGTCACCATGGATATACAATGTAATTGGTGGTGCATACGATGTCATAAGTGATGTCATTGCTGCCATTTGTGATGCCATCTGTGATGTCATGTGTGTCAGTCAGTATGAACAAAATACATGGGTGGGTTCCTAACATGTCTCACATAATTTAAAAGCATGATTTCAATGTATTATGTGCAAACAATTTTGGATCCTAAAGGTTTATGAATGGGACCAAAAAAAGCTATGAAAATACTTTTCATGTGTTTTTATATTCACCAATACATATTTTTGGAAAATATATATCTTTTTTTATTATGTCTGTGTGCAAAAAAATAACCTCGGATAGGGTAGTAATCACAATCAATTCCATTGAAATAACCAAAAAATGATCTATAACATAACGCAAGACAAAAAAAAATGAATAGAGCAGGTAGAATGAGATACATACAAACTAAAATCGGTGCAGCAATTCAAAACATAATTCAACAACTAACATATATTTGCACCCTGGCGGGGGATGCCAGCCAATCGGGTGACCAGGAATGCAGGCTAGAACCACTGGTGCAAGCACGCGTTGAATGCTGCCTGACGGGTGGTTCCCCTTGCAGCCTTCTCCCCCCCACCCTACGTCCCCGTTTAATTTTATTTTTTTATCTCCCCCCCCACAACTTACCTTATTTCGGCTGCGGCGGCACTCGCCGCAGCAGTCGCACCTTTCTCTCTGCTCCCAACGGCCGCCATGGAAAGGGAAGAGGGGCTAAGTACGGAGCCCTGTCTTTATTTTCCATGGTGGCCATCTTTGTAAAGGAATTTCCTTTGTTCAACCGGACGCGCATGGCCTCCTGTTAAATAAAGGAAAATCCTTCTTTTTTAACAACCCGGTTACCGCTTTGTTTGCCTGGGGTGCTAATGGACTTGAGCCCACGTTCCAATTGCTGGAACGGGGATTAATGACCCAGAGCGCTCGTTAATGGCCCTTGCTTCGCTTGGGCCATTAACCTGGGATGACGGGCCATTACTCCCCGTTCCACCCCTTGGAACGGGGGCTTAATGCCACAATAAAACAAACAAATGTTCTGAAGTATGGCGAAACCACGGTGTTATTTTCAAATGTGGTAGTTGTTATGCTTTTTTGAACTTGACAACAAATAAATCCTTATGTATCCGAGTGAGCAGTGCATGTGGGTGGCTTGAGTTACGATTGCATAGTGTACTATATTTGGCAAATTTCTATGCTTTCCTATGGGATACAAACAATAACGTCCTTTGAGTTTTTGCACAGATTGTGCATATTTTGTAAAGTGTAAGCTTAACCATAACGTCCCTTCAACTAAACATTTTCATGAACTTGGGAGAGGACTTTATTTCCTGGATTGCCCTGTTGTATGCTTGTCCAACGGCCAATGTTAAAGCTAATGGCCAACTGTCAGACACTTTTGAACTACAGAGGGGTACTAGGAAGGGATGTCCTCTGTCTCCTCTATTATTTATTTTGGCCATTGAACCTTTAGTGATCGCCTTGAGGTGTGATGTTGGAGTTCAAGGCCTAAACTTTCATGGAGCTGAACAAAAGTTACGGTTTTATGCGGATGATCTGCTACTGTTGTTGAGGAATTTGGCTGTCTCATTACCTGCCTTATTAAGTGTATTGGACAGGTTTCATAGTGTAGCGGGATACCAGGTTAGTTGGTCTAAATCTGAGGTGTTACCATTGACCGGATTCTGTGATAAGAGTTTGATGACTGGACTGGGTTTTCAGTGGTGCGACAGGAAACTGAAATACCTGGGTGTTTGGCTGACCCCATTGGTCAATGAAATGGCAGAAGTGAATATGAACGAGGTATGTAGTGACTTAAAATTGCGCATTCAGAGGTGCTCTTTGCTTCGCTTATCTCTCTGGGGCAAGGTGAACGCTCTAAAAATGAATGCAGCTCCGAAAATGAATTACATTCTCGGTATGCCTGCGGTGAAAATAAGCCAATTTCATTGGAAGAAAATTGATGGTTTGCTACAGTCCTTTGTTTGGGATGATAAACTGCTACGGCTGAAGTTGTGGAAACTTCAGTTACCTGTGGAAAAAGGGGGACTAGGAGTCCCGAATTTCAAAGCTTATCATTTGGCTTTTTCAAGTCAATTTGTTGTACCCTTTTTGAAGGAAACACCAGATAAATGGGCTATTGCAGAGGCAGGTTTGTTGGGCCCGCTGCCTCTTAGGGCGATTCCCACGGCTACGAACAAGACGTGTAGGAAAATGCCACTGACAGTTTTTCAGAGGGAGACTTGGAACAATATACATGAATTATTGGGTTCGGTTGCTTTGAAAACCACTCATGCTTCCATTTGGCTGAATCCAGCAATTACTGTTGGGGGTAAGACTTTATTCTGGCCAGAATAGCTTCTGAGTGGTATATACTGGATTGGTGATGTCATTAAAGATGGTGAGTGGATTGGAGGAAGAGAGTTATGTGCGAAATTTAACATTGAACATTTCCGAATTGATGATTTCAGAAAATTGAAGAGATGTATAAGTGATGTGGCAGAGCAAGGGGGTGCAATGATGGCTCTCTTTCTAAAGGAAAAGGAGCCAGGTTGTGGTTCAATTGCTAGTAGGATTTACAATCGAATTGTGTCTGCATATAAAGAGAATTCTGAATTGAGAGCTGACTGGGGCAGGAGATTGGGGTGTGGGATTACGCCTGAGATGTGGTTGGAGATGTGTGCTAATGTTAAGCTTTGTTCTATACATTTTGAGGAACGCTTGAGACAAATAAAGATCCTCAACAGAGTGTTTTGCAGTCCAGAATGATTGTTCAAGAGAGGTAGGATGGATACAGATGAATGCTGGTGTTGTGGGAATGGATTGGGTAGTTTGGAACATTTACCATGGGACTATGTACGAGTACAGGGATTTTGGCAGGACGAATGTTGCATTTTTTTACGTATTCTGAAATTGAATATTGCATTAGATTTCAAAACAATGATCTTGGGAGGAGGTGATTTGCTTGAGGACCTTTCTATCTCTCAGAAAAAAAATCTTGCTCCGAGGGGCAGGTGTGGGCAAGAAGATGGTATTGAGGGGCTGGAAATCTCGGAATGAGCCTACTGTGGCGGATTGGATTGAAAGGATGTCTAGTCTTGCAAATATGGAAAGAATGATTTATAAGAGACACAGGAAATTGTCACTGCATGCAAAGATTTGGGATGAATTCCTGATGTTGTACTAGTTCTTTATCTGTAAATATGCATATTACATTCTGCATGTTGTTGCTTTGCTTTGGTTATTAGGTCATTTGCTTTTATGGAACTGCTTATTGTTATTGTGTAAATTGTACAAATAAATACATAAAAAAATAAAAAGGTTTTCATTAAATTTCGAAGGTATATAACTGAAGGTATTTCGGGTAGCGCCCCGATGCCCGTGGGCTTTCAGCGCTTTAGAAATATATAAATAAATAAAATACTGCACTAAATGTCACTTATTAAAACGCCCTTTTTTAACAAACGTACTTTAACCATAACATTTCCTTTAACAAAGATTTTTCACTGAGGATATATACACAAAACCACACAAAAATACACTAAGCTATATGTGTCCTCTGATCACAGTTCCATCCTTTTAATCCTATTCTGAGAAATAGTAGAACTGTCACATAAATAAGATGAAAGAATTGTGCAAGCAATAACGGTAGATGGGATGGCCATTGAGGAATCTGTGGAAGGAATGCTGCATCCATCAGAAAGAGCATTAAAGATCGTAACTTGTTCTTCTGATGGGTACATGCTTCATCTCTGAAACATTCCCACAATACTTAAAGCAAGAAAGAAGAGTGCAAGGAAACCCATCTACAGTACATGAAAGCTTTTAAGTATAGAGCATCACATTCAAGCATACTCCCCAACCAGAGCGTCCAAATAATAATACTTTGCAAATATGTGCAGGCGCATCCATGTTGCCACCTGAAAAACATTCAGCAAGAAAACCTCACTCAACAGGCCAGAAGAAGCACCTGGCCTCATGTGGAGTGAGGATGGCTATGAGTCAGCCCAAAGCAGGTGTGACAAAGTCACGTGTTCGAAACTAGGGGATGGGATCGTGGTTAACTTGGCGGCCGAGGACGCGCCCCGTAATGCAAGCCTGGGGAGAAAAACGCAGGTCTCCGATTGCATACCTAGCCTCATGTTTATAGACTGCTTTGAACACCATACTATGACGTGAAAAATATATAAAAAAATATTGGGTGTAATAGAGATAGTGGAGGAGAGGAGAGAATAGAGGACTGAGAGGAGCAAGCAGAGAAGATAGACACAATGGAGAGGAGGAGAGAAAAAGGAAGAGAAAGCAGATGAAGGGGAATCCTTAGCGAGGAAGAGGGGTGGGTAAAGAAGCAAAACCAAGTGCAGCCCCTTAAGGCACAGGCCCTTTAAGAGGTTACAGATGTGGTGGTGAAGGGGCCCAAAGAGTTTAAGGAACGCCAAGTGGAAGAGAGTCTGATTTTTAGCCACTAGGAGGAAGCAGGCTGGTAGTTCACTGGGGCTCACAGGAACACACAGCTCAGCGCGCCGACCCTTGTTCATAGAACTAGTGGTACCAGGGAGGTGTAACTGGTAGGACAGCCCGGAGGGACCAGCGCATGACCCTGGAAAACAACGAACACATCTAAAAAAGTCACAAATACAAGAAAGTTGTGTGGGACATTATAGTCTAGTCTGAGACTACAAATGACTGGTTCTACCAAGGAGATTGCTGTGAACAGAAGGGCAGCTGAACGAGGGGCTACACTGCCCACACCGTACTTGGTATGAATCCCAAATAAATTAGATTTTTGCGGTACCGTACTTAGCGCCTTCCCCATTCCCATAGAGCCCTATGGGGCGAAAATGGGAATGGGGAAGGGCCATGGTTCAATGGGGAATTACCGCCCTGCCAACCTTTAAATGGGGTGGTAATTCCCCATTGAACCATGGCGGACCCGTTACAACACCGTCACCAACCATGGTGCTAATAGCGCCATGGTTTAGCGCCGGTGTTGTAATGAGGGCCATTTTCTATCCCTCAGAACCATAGGATTACTGCTCCCCCGGAAAGCTGGTGCAACCTCACACTGTCCCTCTTGATCCATTGCATGAACATGGCACTGTCTGGCAGCTCTGGGAGAACCCATCCTCTGTTGGATGGTAAGAAAGATCACAACTAATATCTAACACCTAATATAACATGTAACAAATCAAAGGTATTCGTCCCTTCTCCCCAAGAGTTGAGCCCGCTCCGTAAGAACCTTGCTCGGAATCTGAGCAAGTGGAACCTCACTGGGAAAGATTCCCCCTGAGGTAACACAGACTCCCGTTCCTGTGAGGAACTCCCTAAATCACAGAGCATAGTAGCATGTGTGGGAATATCTGCTACGAAGACTAGTATAACAGCTGCATATTTGGCTGAAGGTAATGTTGGAACCAACCAGCCCAGAGGAGGATAGGAGAATGTCTCTTTAAGGGAAGACGCATACGTAAATGGGACGAGTGGAGGAACATAGAGAGGCAGAGAGTATCCTATCCCAGAGAAGGCCCCTGACGTGAACAAGCCATGGAGAGGCAGACCTGAGATGAACAGTGGAGCCCATGACATTTGAAGATCTACAAAACGCCAGAATGAGACGCTGGAAACCCAGCATAATGAACAAGTCGTCGCCGTGAAACAGGAAAGCAGAGTCCTGTGTCAAGTGGTAGCAAAACCACATCCATATTGTGGTGGGCGGGATGCCTGACAAAACATGTCGAGACCATCAGAGAAGGCAAGTGGGAGCGCAAACAGCTTCCTAACATTAATCTCCGGTTATGGCAGAAGGGATGCCGACAACGGGAGCGTGATGAAACCAAGGAATGAGAAAGGCAGTATCGAAGATGATTACCTGAGCGAATGCCATGGCCCACATCATTCCCCGCCACACATTGGGGCAACACGAGAACGGGAGAAAAAGGGGGCTGCCGGGGCAGCTGAATGCGAGAAGAGAAACACGGCCCAGTACTCAGAACGAGTTTCTTAACATAAACATGTGTAATTGGAACAGCTTAACGGTGATAACGAGGAGATTGAATAACCCTGTGAGGGACGTCTATGAAGACTCAGAAATAAAGACCTGATAAAGGAGGGAAATCACTATATGAGCACCAACAAGAAAAGGGATGAAACTGTGGCATAAAATATTATAATAAAAAAGGACAGACAAGACTATCAAGTGAACAAGATAGTTACAAAGAGAGAAACCAGGAGAAGGGAAATGGTAAGTAGGAAGAAACCAAAGACAAGCTGAGAAAGCCTAGATCAATAGATTATGATAAAACCTCCAACAAGAAAGAGAGAAAGTATCACAATGAAAGTTGTCATAGATACATTAGTAAAGAGAATGCAAAACCAAAGACTGTTGTAGAAGAGCTGCAAGAGTTAATCCAAGGGATAAAGAGAGACTATTACAGAAGAGTGGGCTAGACAAGCAGGAATAGAGACATTGATACAAAGAGACTGTCAATATATTGGCACACCAGGGGAATCCAGTCCATCACCTGGACTTGTTTAAGTTAGTTATCTTAGTGGTCAGGTCAGGTAGAATTATATTCGGCCTGGGGACTTTTCTTTCATCAGGAATTCCTGACGACAGAAGAGCACTGTTAGTTTAAAAATTGGAATAAAAGTGAATTAGAAAGTCCTCAAAGAGTCTGACTGCTTCTTCCAACCCACCACAAATGCCAATGAATTCTCTCCTAATTATTGACCAAACGGACAAAAGTTTTTAACAGATTGGTGCTTAGATACAAGGCAATTAACGAGGAAAAATGTGAGTATCTTAAGTTAGAATTAAATCGATCGTATTTTTTATTTGTGTGTTTGCAGTTTTTCCACAATGAGTGTTTGCAGATGCAGATTGTGTTCTTCGCCACCGGCATATTAAGCATCTTAATGAGTATCTGATAAAAAAAAGTCCATTTATATGGAGGCCCAACACCACAGCAAAAGGTGGAAGGTATGAGTTATACAATTTAACTGATTCCTTTTGAAGAGCCATACAATCTCTGTTTTTTAAATATGTGGAGAGTTTTGTCAACGGTTGTATTGTTCATAAATTGCTTTGATTATAAACGATTTTTTTGTTGAGTATTAGATGTGATGACTCTAATCTGAACCTGAGTTTCGATGATTTTCCTGTACTGGCCACATGGAAAGAAACATGTTATATGATACAGCCTATGATACAGCCTGTTAAGAAGCAACATTGATGATATAGTGGAACATATCATTTACAGAATGTTAGATTCTCTGTTCTTTTAAGCATCATATGTAATGTAAATTGTGTTTATACATTTTAATACGTGCACTCAATGGATATTTGCAGGGTTTCCTTACTGAAATTGGGAGTATTATATAATATATTTGTCAAATAAAATGTTCCTTACTTTCTGCATTAAATATTTTCTATTGATTACAAATGCAGAAGTAGTGCAATTAGAAAAGTGTATGTTGATGTTAAGTTCAGAGATTGCAATAAAGTCTCTCCTTTTAACCAGTAGTACATCTCACTGTTTCCCAGTGTCCCTCTGTGATGTTGACAAGAAAGACTGCAATGCCAGAAGAACTGCCCTCAGTTCTAGTAGTTTGTTGTGAAGACAGATTTCTCCCAATCTTCCCACTGGTTACCCAAAAAGACTAAGCGATAATCTCCATAATCCATTAAGGAGGCATCCATCATCGGAATGACAGAGGACAACAGATCTATGGGGTAATCAGGAGAAAGTCCCACATGTCCCCCATGAACTGACACTAATGGCTCCTCAGGGACAAATGCAGGGACTGCATTTACATTCTTGTCTCTGGCGCAAAAAAGATGCTGAATGTCAAAAGGTATAATATCACTCAGAAATTCAGTTGAAATTGTGCTACAGTGGTCTGCAGGGTTCACGCTCTTTCTTGGGGGTGGGGCGAGGATCACCTTAAAACTGTGCCCAGGTTCACACCTATGAAATGGGGACCTGAGAGAGTCGGGAAGGTCTTCATATTGAGGGAGAATCTCTAGAAATGGAGCAGGGGACATGTCATTCTGTGGTCCTCGACTGCTCTGTCCTCGGATCTTGTTCTAAATAGTGTCATGGCAAGGGGATCAACATATTACTCAGAGAAGAACTGTGGTCCAAGGGTCTTTATTACAACAAATAGAAAGAGTTTGGATTTAACTCAGGATACGTAGTAGGATATTTCCATTACATTCAGCCTGCCAAAATGTCAGTGTCTTTGGGATTTTAGTTCCTTCTTTCTTGGCTGATGACGTTGGTTGCTTCACCTTTGTAGGTGTTGTCAGGATTTTACACTTCTTCCTGGGCAAAACAGGCACCACTGACACCCCTTTTGGCTTGGGTAGTCTTAGTTTTCCTCAGACTGGTCGATCCAGGATAGCTCATGTTCTTGGCTGAAATGAACAGAGACTAGGCCAAAACAGTGTTTTTTTACTTTGTTAATAGCTTTTTCACGTTTGAACAGATCTTTCCCAAAATGTCAAATCCCGGGTGGGGTGGGGGGTTTTCGCAAGTACTATTTAGTTAGCACATTTACAGCCAACTACGTCATATGAGTCAAAGGTTATTAGCAGTTAATTATTTGGGTTTCCTTTGGAACTCAATACTGAACTATAGTGTGGTTGCCACACTATAGTTAAGGGGAGTATCAGGTTCCACAGGAAACCAGAACATTGAATTGCTAATAACATTTGACTTGCAGGACGGATGTGGCTGATATTTTGCAAACAAAAAGATTTTCACGGGCCCGGCCAAACTGGAAATGCTGGGAAGGATTTGTGGCTTTTCAGAAATGAAAAAAGCAGCAATTTCCCCCCAAAATTCTATTGCTAATAACCTTTGATAGATAAGGATGACCATTTTTAAACAAGATGTTTGTCAGGGGCCCCTCCAAACTGCATATTCTGGGAACAACATTTTGGGAAGGATTCGGTAAACAATGAAAACGTTATTAAGAAGCGTTGACTCGATTTCTTGGGCACAAATCTTTGACTTACATTTGACTGTCTTAGGGTAAATCTATCCAGTAGTTTTAAAAATATTCAACAGAGAAGCTCCTTAAAAAATGTATAATCAGCCTTGGTGCTTTTTACAGCAGAGAGGCTGATTGAGGCTAATAAATTCCGACTTGCTGGATGGATTTGGATGAAAAATTCCAAACAAAAGGTTTGTCAGGAGACCCACTAAATTGAAACCAATTCAGTAGAAAATAAAAACGTTATTCAGAAAACATGAAAACGCTGTTTTCAGCCTACTCACATTAATATTCCCATAGATAAAAAGTGCAGTTTTTGAACATTCGGATGGCGGAAAACGCTTTTCAGATTTGAACCAAACAAGAAACAATTTGGGCACAAAGCATTGACTTAATTTCCTTGACTGGTTTGGGGTAAATCAATCCAGTTGTTTTTCAAATATTTGACTGAGAAAGCGGTGGCCCCTGTGCCTTAAAGGCTTTATATACATCTGTCTTGGTGCTTTGCAGCAGAGAGGTTGAGTGGATTTTCAGAAATGAAAACCAACCTTATTTTTTGTTTGTTTTGCTTGATGCAAGTGATTATCGTGATATTACCGGGAGAAACCACAAATGAAAAAACTGAAATTCCTATTTGGAGGAGGAAAAAGGACACTATTAAACTTTGGAATGAACTCCGCCCAAGACATACTATAATAACGTTCTCGACTTCAGAAAGAGACTCAAAATTTGTCTGTTTATGTTGTCACTCTTATGGAAACACTGATTGTTTTAAACCACAGAGCTTAGATGGCCTGGCCATAGGCACTGTATAAATACCAATAGCCATTACATCAGGCTAGAGGTCGGGAGTGGGAAAGAAGACACCATGTGAAGTTGGGGATTTGGGGGTGGGTTGGAGAGCCAGTGACAGGTAGAAAATATGGGTTTATCAGGGGTAGACCACAGGAATCGCACAAGATTACAGCGGCAACGCCGCAAAATGCACTCAGAAAAAATGCAGAATAGGTAGTTCGAAAAAAAAGGTTTAACATCTGCAGTGCCTACATCTACTAGGCATGGGTCAATGGGTGTTGGTAACAAATTCATGGTTTGACATGGCAAGAGGCCATGGCTAGTGGGGCCAAAAGAAATATATTGATGCAACACACACAGAGGTAATGGCCAAAGGCCATAGCTAGTGGGCCCCAAAGAAATGTATTGGTAGAACATGTGCAGTGACCACGGCCAAAGCCCATGGCTAGTGGGCCCTGAGGAAACTAAGATATAGCAAAACCCTTGAAATTCAGCAAAAACCACTTGTTAATAGAGAATTATGGTGATCAGATTTATTGCAACAAAACCCCTTAAATTCAGCACTCGTATTTCAATCAAGTTCACCTCCGCGAACAAAAATGCATCACACTAACCAAACAGTGATAGGGGGTAATGGTCAGGAGAGGTCCAGGGAGGAAAAAAGCAATTGAGGGGAGTGGGAAGCATGGAAAGGGGGGGGGCACTTGGTGAGTGTGAGTGCCTGTGAGGACAGGGAACTGTGAGATTTTCAAGCAAAATTGGGGAATACCAGGGAAATCCTGGGGGCATGGGTAGATCAATGCCGCTGTATGTGTAGTTCACTGCCATTATCTGGGTAAAACTGGAAATGGCTAGTGGGCCATGTAGAAACCTATTGGTGCAACATGTACAGTGGCCATGGCTAGTGTGCCCCGAAGAATCCATAGCATAACAAAACCCTTGAAATTCAGTGAAAAACTTTAGTTAGGAGAGAATTAAGGCGATGAGATTCAAATGAATATACATAGCAACAAAACCTTTAAAATTCAGAGGATAAACCTTGGTCAAGAGCATGTTAAGGTGATCAGATTTAATGCAACAAAACCTCCTGAAATTGAGCAATTGCGTTCCAAGCAAGTCCACCTTAACTATGAGCCCCCTGTTGCGCAGCGTATGACTACAATGATGATATCACAGACGACATCACTGATCACATCCATAATTACATCATACATGACAGCACTGATTGCATCACTACTTACATCATGCATGACATCACTGGGTTGATTAATTATATTTTGAAATATGACAACTCTGTTTTTTAACATAACATATATGTACATGTTATAATTACACAGCACAAAGTATTCTGCCCATATGTCTTTAAAGGTAACACACAGTATACATTTGTAAGTACATACAGACATTACTTCAAGGAAGAATACTATTTTCAAAACAAATGACAACAAATATTAGTAGTACCATTGCTATGTCCATAATTATGTATTTACTGTGCAATCTTCATTTCGTTTCTATAAATGCAATTATGTAGCATCAGTAACAGCTTTTATTACATATTAACCACACTTCGAGTTCTCGGATTATATATTATCACAATGCACTATGCATGTACTTTATTTTGTACCATAATTTTTTTATAAAACGTATAATTTAGAAAATGTGTTCATTTATTTTTATTTTGTATTTATTTTGTATTTATTTCAGCGCACAAAGCCCTGAGGCATCTAGGCGCTAGCTAAAGAAAGTGCTTGGTACATATGGTTACAGACATAAAATGGTGTGTGTACACAAACTGGCAAAGCCTTGCCTCATGTTACAGGGGGATTCATCAGTCTGCATATGAATCCATGTAATGTTATTACTATAAGAAATATTGTAAATTTAAAGGTGAACATTGACTATTTTCATAACACTTTCTATTATACATGTTTCCAAGTCTATCTATTTTTATTTTTTCTTATTACTTCATATATTTATATTATATGTGAAATAACTGAAATAGATTTACCAGAATCAGGGACTTTCACTGCAATGAAGTATTGTAATTGTTTACCAACACATGAAATTCAAACCATTTGTATAAAGTTACATATTTTTATTTTTAACTGTATAAGTTGATAAGTACTACAAATGAATGCTCCACATGTAATCATATCATACTTCTGTATCAGTGTATTGTTCCATGTCATGTTGTTATTCTTGTTAACTGTAATCAAATAAAAAGATGTCAACAAAAATATTATAAGTTATTTAATCAGTAATGTCACATTTGATGTAATTATTGATCTCATTGGGGATGTCATTGATGATGTAATTAGTGATGACATCATTGTGGTCATATGCTGCGCAATGGTACGCGTAGTTATGGTGGACTTGCTGCTCGAAATACGATTGCCTAATTTCAGGGGTTTTGTTGCGTTAAATCTGATCACCTTAACACTCTCTTAACCAAGGTTTTTTTCACTGAATACATATATGTACATGCACCACACACAACATTTGGTGCAAGACGCACAACTGGTGTTATACCACATAGTGGGTGTTGAAAGAATTTCCAGACCAACCTGGGCCTGGATGACATTTCAAACATGAGGAATCTGTGTACCCATTCGAACCTTCTTTACTGCATTTAGACTCTAAAGACACTGGCTTTACTGTTTCCACATTCCACCCTGTACCTACAATTATACTGTTCCCAACTCTCTATGTATCCTTTAGATGGGTCTTCCATGCAAGTCTGAGCTAGAATCAGGCCACACCTCTCCTTCTACCTCTCTTGTGTTATTCTAATTCTTTGCACAATCCACAAATGCCACTCTGGTCATCACTCTACCTCATAGAACCCTTTTGCAAACCTTCCCAAATCTTACCCTCTTCTCCCTATCTACCACCTTCAGTGGTGGGATTTTGAATGCTTAATCTCTCTGCACCAAAACCTGCTTGCTCATGGACCATTTCGACCCTTGCAGTCACAGGAATCACTAAAACCTGGAATGCCCACAAAACACTGCCATGCTTGCTGCTCTTCACACTAAACCTGCTACCTTCTTTCACTTTCCTCACCTGTCCATGTGGGGCAAAGCGTTTGGACCTTTGGTCAACAGAACGAATCCCTTAGCCCCTTTTTCCTCCATCCCCTCCCGCTTTCTTTTGAACACACTGCATTTACCTCATCTCTCTTTTTCGCTCCTCCCTAATCTCATCTAACCTTACCATTGACTCACTGTCTGACCAGTTTCTCCTACATTTGAAAATATTTGATTGCCCGATCCCCTTGCCCTCTGACCTCTTCTACATGTAAACAAGTTTAAACCTGCCTCACTAGCTCTTTACGAGGCTGTCAGATTCTCTCTCCTAAGCTCTGCATCACCCCTGGTCTCCTCCGGTGAAACTGTTTTCAATTACTTCAACTTAAAACAAAGCTTCCCCTTCAAACACCACTATTTGGCTCACATGGTTACTCCAAATACCCCTCGCCCTGAGCCCTGAATTACTCACATGATTTGAGGCCCCAAAACTGTCATGCATCTGTATGTGCAGTGATTGTGTAAATCCACTCCCATCCTCTCCTCGCCTCCTACAAAGATGTCCTTTGCCCTCACTACTGCTCTGGACGTCACTAAATTCACCTACCTTGCTAATCTAATCCCCACTCGGACTTCACATACCTGCAAAGCCTTCTCTACACTTCAGGCCATGCTACCCCGCCACCCTAAAAATATCTCCTCTTCTCTCTCAACCAAGATCTTTAAAATCTATGACACTGTTGCTGCCCTCCTCTCCCTTCCTCTTTCCCTCTCCTTCTCCTCACCCCAGCTCACCTCTACTCCATCCTCCGTGGACTCCTTCTCCCTAACCTCTTCTACTGAGTGGGCACCCAATCTCTGTACAGCCAACTTGTCATGTGCCCAAGTGGATCTGTTTGCTTCACAAACTGTCTGACATTGTGCCCCATAAATGCTCACCTCTCTTCTCCCTCATCAACCTCTCTCTTTCAATAGGGATCTTCCCAGTCTGCTTTAAAACATCCATTTTTCTACCCCTCTTAACAGCCCCACCAACTATCAGCCATCCTATTTCACTCGATCAAAAGCCAACAGCATGTTTTTGGGCCTGTTGATCGCCACGTATATGGTGGTCTTCAACAAGATCACAATATACTTAGAGGTAATAGGCTCCTGGCTGACCTCTGTAATCAGCACTCCACAGACACAGACACAGCACTGGCCAATGTGTCTAACTAACTAGATTCTGCCCACCACTACAAATACTGATCCATTTCTTTTCTTAACCTTTCTACAGCCTTAAGAACTTTCAACCACCCATCTCTGTTCACCCTCATAATCCTCAAAATACAGAACTCTGCACTCACCTGGATGGCCTCTTCCCCTCTAATTGATTATTTTCCATCTCCTACAACATGGAGATCTCCACATCCATGCCTCTCTCAGTAGGAGTCCCTGACTGCTTGGCCCTTTGCCTACTGCTCTTTTCTCTACATCACCCCAGCTAGCAAGCTCATCTCCTCCTTTTGATTCATGGCTCCCTCTCTGCTGCTGATACACACATGCTCTTCTCTTTTCCCCTCCTTCAACTCAAACATCTTTTCAAGGATCTCCTATAGTTTTTCTACCATCCATCGCTAGATGGCATTATGCTATCACATACTTAACTCGCCCAAGGCTAGAGTTATCTACCTCCCTGCATAGGATTCTCCTGCTCTATTACCCCAACTCATGTCTTCCTCTACTGACCTCCTTTCTCAAGCCACCAAGGCTGGCAATCTTTTGATCATTTTAGCGGGGGACCATACATTCCACAAGTTTATCACCTATACTGCTAGCACTATCATGTTTTAAACCTGCTTAACATTAAGAAAATCTATTGCATTCACAACCGTTAGTCCACAAGTGATTCCATCTGCGCACACACACTCAGTCACCTAGATAAATGCTGTCGCCTACTCGTGGTCAATTCTCTCTACTCCTGTGCCCCCTCAACAACATTCTAAACTTTGTAACTCACACACTAGACAACTACCCCCGCTTTTCTCCCACTTCTCCTCACCGCTTATTCGCTAGCTGGCTCTATGCAACACTAGTTCCACTTCAACTTCTTTGAACTTGTTTATAAATGAATTAATAGGCTAGCCCTGTTCATCCTTTTACTATCACCTCATAATCCCCTCCTTGTGCCTTGCGCTCCTGAACCCATCCCAATCGTTTTGTCTTTTGCCCACCATGTGCATGCTTTCACTTCTGCTTCTTGTCACTCCTTGACCCCCACCACTGGAATGTCCTGTATATAGTAATCAAAATCATCAATTGTATCCTTGAAGAAAAACATACCCTCACTGCACTGCCCCAACTCATCATCTGGTGCATTCACCACCTCACCCATGAAGTGTATATATTGGCTATGCCCACTTACATACTGTTATGTTATGTTATTTCAACTTATAAAGCGCACGGTCGCCCAAAGGCATCATGCCGCTCGACAGGAAGACTGCTAGGTCAGGGAGAAGCTAGTGAAGGAGCCAGGGACTAGAAAAGATTAGTTTTCAAAGCTCTTCTGAAGCTCAAATGGTTAGAAGTGGCTTTAAGTAGCAGAGGGAGATTGTTCCAAAGTTGGGCCGCTGCAATGGAGAAGGCGGAGATCCCGAACCGGCGTGTATCGGGAAAACTTAGACTGTAGAAATTCAGCTCCTTGGCCTTGGTTGCCCGATGGATGATACACAAAGACTTAAAGTGAATTCGCTGAGCCACTGGAAGCCAGTGAAGTTGGAGAAGCGATGGTGAAATGTGGGCACCATAGGGAGAGCCAGTGGTTAACCTAGCTGCGAGGTTCTGCATGCGCTGGAGTCGGTGTATAAGACTGATTGGTTGTGACAAATACAGAGAGTTACAATAATCCAACGTGGGAGGACTAGCGCAGCCACCACAGGAGGGCGGGTGGCTTGCGGGATCATAGGCAGGACCCTCTTAAGGACCCTGATCTGATGATGGGCGGACTGGCAGACGGCCGTCACCTGGTTAGACATAGATAAGGAGGCAGAAAGAATAACCCCAAGGTGCTTCACTTTGCTAACTGGATCAGGTAACGGACCGAGGGAGGAGGGCCAGAAGGCGGGAGTCCACAGTAAGGGGTTGGAGGGACAACCCACCAACAGTACCTCCGTCTTATCACCATTTAACTTTAGCCAATTCTGGTCCATCCAGATCCCGACTGGCTGTAGGCAGTCATGGAGGCAGGCTGAAACCTCAGTTTGATCCTGATCCACACGGATCAGGATTTGCGTATCATCCGCATAAGAGAACAATTAAACCCATAAGAGCGGATGAGACAAACCAAAGCCCAAATGTAAATATTAAACAAAATCGGCGAAAGAGAGGATCCCTGAGGGACACCACAAGTGAGGGGACAAGAGGAAGAAAGAAAAGGTGGCATTCAAGGGTCTGTGTGCGATCTGAAAGAAAAGAGGTAAACAAGGCAAGAACAGAGCCAGATATCCCGATCTGTGCCAGGCGAGAGAGGAGGATGGGATGGTCAACCGTATCAAATGCGGCGGACAGATCCAGCAAAATCAAAGCCCCGACTCCGCCCACATCGACTAGTCTGGACATGTCATCCTGTACAGAGACAAGCACACTTTCCGTGCCTCTCCCTGGCCGAAAACCAGCCTGGCCGTGATTAAACATTTTTGAGGATTCCAAGAAAGAAGACAGGAGAGGTGTGCCCAGAGATTCCAAAAGTTTAGACAAAAAAGGGAGCAGGGAAATAGGGCGAAAATTAGCAGGAATAGTGGGGTCCAGGGAAGGCTTCTTAAGGAGGGGGATGACCCTCGCAGATTTCAACTCCGGGGGGACCAGTCCAGACTGGCAGGAATTATTTATGGCCATTGTGATATCCGTCAGGATGTCAGGGGCAATCGTTTGCATAATAGTGGCAGGAATAGCATCCTCAGAAGAGGAGGATTTAATCTTTAAAATGGCTGCCAGAACTTCTGCTTCAGTGAATAGTGGGAAGGTGGACCAGGTAGCAGGAGAGTCACTAGAGGGGGCAGGCACAAAACTAGGGGTGTCAGAAGACAGTATCGCAGGAGATTTTGCGATGTTAGCTCGAATCGCATCAATTTTGCTAGTAAAGAAAAAGGCAAGGTCATTACACAATTCTTGTGAGGGCTTGACCATAGAGGTAGGAGTCTCTGAAGAGGCTAATGAGTGCACGATGGAGAAAAGTTTTAGGTTTGCACAAGGCATTTTCAATTTTCTGAGCAAAGAAGGTGGATTTAGCCAGTTTGATGCTGGCCAGATAGGTGGACAGGCTACGTTTGTATAGACCTCTAAGCACAGGGTTGTAGCTAATCTGCCATTTACGCTCAGCTTGTCTGAGTGTCTGAGTTGTAGGCGAGCCGTTTTAAGCTGGTCCGTGAACCAGGGTTGAGAAGGTAGTCTGCGACCTTGGGTCAATTTCAGTGGAGCATATAGTGCTATACTCCTCTGCATATAAATATTGAGCACCCTGTACATACTCCACTATGTACACTGTCCATCTGTTTTGTCCCCATTTTCTTTTCCTTTTCCAGCCTACTCCCATCCTCAACTGGTGCATTCTCAAATTGCCAAATATCTGCTGTAAGGTAACTGCTCACGTTGAATAACCTGGCACTTGAAATAAATACAATAAAATAATCAAACATATACACGCAAAGTGATTAAATGCGGTTTAGCACAACTAAATGCAGGTCGCAAAACCAGAAACTAGGATCCCAGAGAACACTTGACAATATGTATGGATATGCAAACGTTATCCCATGTGGTGGCTGAGGTCCTTTCATCTGCCACCGTTCCCTGTACACATCAGACCTAATGCAAGACCTTTAGCGTGTGTGGCATCATGAGCCGTCAAGAGGCCCAACTTCTGTCCACAGATAATCCTTGATTGTAGTATTTATATCTGGTGTCTGTTTAGCACACTGAATAGATGTTGGTTTCGACAAAACACACTGCTTTTTCATGACCGATACATGATTGCCCATGGAGGTCTAGTTTGAGAAAGCCTCTCTTCCTTTCTACTCGGGTGAAGGAATCGTCATTTTCAGACACATGGGTTGCTCGAAGTGCACAAGGGTTTTTACTATGTCTTCTTTTTTGGTTAAGTGTGGAAGGTTATGCAGATTATTCTAACGGGTTCTCTTGCATACCAGTTTGCGTCATTAAACAGGGAGTGGCCTGAGTTAGATCAGTGTTGTATTTTTCAGGTTATACGGGTCAAGATATGTTTACTTCAGCATTTCTTCCTCATGCCCAGAGAAGGTGATGCATCTGTTCTCATGTAGGGAGCAGTAGTGTTTTCCTGTATACATCTAGACCATAGTTTGATTCTATATGCAGTTCAAGGATTGAATCTCCAGTATAGGCTCTTGAGGTAATGGCACCACTCTGAGCCCAGGGGCTCCATGACAACTAGGGATTTTTCTAGGTCTTTCATGACAAGGGTAACAGTATTTTTAATACTCGTTCAGAGTGAATTGAGGGGACGTTACATTTGTAATCAAAAGCATTGAATATTGTCTGGACACACACCCCAAGCCATACATTTAATTTCTGTTACAACTGTTTTTTCATGCTGTACTTGGCAGCTTGATTGGTGATGGTGGAACTTTTTTATCCGTTGGTCAGGTTCGACAGATATAGGCAGTATATGTCAAGACAGCCACAGAAGAAACATATGGCCCGAATCTGGAGCACAGGGTTGATTTCTCAGTCTATATCCATTGTGCCTGGGTGTTCAGGTTTGTATATGCTCGCCATGGCTGCCATTTCCACTGCATGATTGGGCACTTGATCCCCAGATCTAATCGGTTGAAGGTTGGATATGTACCTTCCATGTCATTGAGGTTTTTGCTTACCGTTCCCTGTAATCCTTTGTCACAGGGTTACTTCTGCAATTTCAGTTGAAGTGGATGTTGTTTTGGGGATGACCCATAGGATGGGTGTTCACCTCTGACATCATGTGGCCTACATGTTTTCGTTTGGGTGTTGGTGAAGCTATCTCAACCTTTCATCCTTTGAGGGTTGGTGAATGGGGTACCCTATATTTGGTGGTGGTTCCTTATTGTCCATAATCGCCTTGTACAAGACAGAAAAGCAGGTGCAGATTGTTCCTTTGTTCCTGCAGGCCTGGGTTCTCCTGAGGGCATGATGCAGTCATTCTTCCACCTTATCTGCACTCTTCACCAAATTCAAGGTGGTAGTAACTGCAGCAATCATACATATCTTCTCAATTTTACATCTTTTTTTTATACTGGTCAGGTTTTAAGTAGCCTATCTCTTCTTTGAGTTGTGATCAGTTCAGAATAATGTACTTCTTACTTGGGAATGGTAGCAAAGGAGTAATTGCCTGATTGCAAAGATGCTGTAGGAGGGTGGTAGCTAAATGTTGCGCCTCGCGACTGCCTCTTTCTTCTTTAGAGTCATGTCCCCTGGGATGATGTTCCCCCTTCCTGGGGTTATTTTTGTGTTTGGATGTATTTCAGTATATCACATGGATTGATGGAATTCCTGGGAAGCTTCTGATTGAAATTCAGTGTTTTGGTGGTGATTGCCTCACTGTCTATGAAGAGGGGTGGGAAAATAAACAATTTGAGCTGAAGTCTTTGTTCCTTTCTGGGTCATCATTTGTTGGCCATTATCATATCTGTATTTCAAGTAAGCCAGATGATGGTCCACCTTTTTTTTTTTCTTTCTTTCCCCATTCTGCCCGCACAAATGGGAGTTCTTGACAACGTGGAAGACCATGGTTCAATCCAAGTTGGTCCATTTTTTATGTTCATTTGTCAAATGTTATGTTAGTATGCTTTGGAATTTGTTCTTCATGCTCACTGGATGAATCGCTTAACAGTTTGGCTCTCGCCGCCAGGTTCGGCGGGCCATCACTTCTCGATTTGTGTCCTGCTAGGTCACACTTGTCCTTTCTTACTCTTGGAGTTGGTGGTTGACGGACAGCAACATTATATTCTATTCTGGCGCACTTAATATAATTGTTATGCAAAAATGTGGTATTGCATATACCTTCTGGTCTTCTTGGCATGTTGTTTAAATCTGTTGTTCTGGTGGCCTCCATTAAGTTGGAGTCCCATTCATCCTCTCGGTTACCAGCAAACTGATCAGAGGCAGCAACCTTCTGAATCGTAGGTTTCTCTTCTCACTTTCTTTGACTGGAGGTGGTGTTAGATAAACGTGTGCATCAGTGAACAGAGAGGTCCATAGAATGAGGGGATACCATGGCCAGGAAGCAATTGCCATTCCTGACCAATGCCTCTTACCAGAAGCGTGAAGGTGAGGTTCTTTTAATGCTTTTTTGATGTCACTAACCTGCATCGTTTCTTTGGAGGATCCATGGTAAAGGATGAGATGGTATCGAAGTGGAGGAGGATCCTGCTGCAAGGTATGCGACAGAGCTGCTGGTGGCAGAGCGTGTAGAGCTGTGCAACATTTGGAGTGGAATGGCTGACTGGCATTTCTTCAAGCTGGAATGTCACTTCAGACATGCGATCTGACACGACCAGGGAACAAAACTGCAAGGTGGTGAGCAGGTGCAGAGCAGCGGGGGTGACTAAACACGATCCCACCAAAAGAGGCCAAGCAGGAACATTGACGCCCATGAGCAGAACCCTGGTTTTGAGGAATGGGGATTCCCCAGCCTCCCGTGTACAGGGCCCAGGCGGCACAGATCAATGCGGAAGAGGAAGTGCAATCCTTGCCCTATGGAAGAACCGGTTACTTGGTGTGCCCGATTCTTGCTTCACTTCAGACGCTGCTACAATTTGCCCCAATTTGTTGATGGCAATGAGCATGGGGCCAGGGATAGCTGAGAAGTTTGCCATCAATATAAACCAGCAGATTGAGCTGGCGCAATCAGTGGTTAGTTTGCATGGGAAGGATTGGCTTTCTTCAGTAAATCAGCAGCCAGTTCCCCAATAGGGTGCATCTAATAACACATCCACTGCATGTGGTTCACAGGCAGTGAACAACTCCCCACAGCTTTTCGCTACATCAGATAAATTGGCAATATCTGAGGCAAAGTAAAGCTGCCAAGAAAAGGGGTGATGGTGGCAGTCCTGCGCAGCTCACAGCGCTTGGGCCCATAATGGTAGCACTTAGGCTCCAGGCAAGAATGCAGACCAGATATATCCTTATGCAATGTTTGCAAGCATGTGACGCTGGGGAGACTCTAAGTGGTCAGTGAATACTTAATAGTAATGTGAACTCTTGCAACAATAATGTGTTCAGCAATTGTGAGGCGGGCATTGGTTAATCCTGCTAAAGCAGTCTGGGGATCACTGCTGAGGTTATTACAGGGGACGAGGCAGCGAAATCTCAGGTGCAGCATTTGGCACAAAAGAATGAGAACAGTAATTGTAAGGAATGTGTGTTTAACACATATGGGAGGGAGTAACAGGTTTTAACCTCTATAGTTGCCAAGGGTAATGCATTGGTGTGCCACATTACATGAATATTAAGGAAAGGATCTGGAAAGCAGAAATGTGTGCCTATCTTTACGGTTCTGTGTGTTTTAATCTAATTTTAGCTGGTTTTTACTGCAGAATGTGGCAGAGACCCAACTTCCTCACCCACTATACACGCCCACCACACCACTGCACTCCACTAACACACCATATACCTTTTGCTGGTAAAAAAAAAATGAGACCATTTTAGGGCTGGTCAAAACACAAACTCATCTTTACACAACTAAGCTAGGATAGGAGGGGTTGGATTTGACTCCTTTATCTAAAAAGGAGGAGAAAAAGGAGTAGGAAAAGGACTACAAGGGAGAAAACCATGAATAACTGGTCAGACGGATTCTTTATGTGCGCTTCAATAATTGTTGAAACGTATCCAGTGGATACTGTGCCCTGTGGACATAGTGTCCATGATGCTTAAAGGTCATATTGGGGGAAACTTGGTTGCAGTACGTCCAACGGCTCTGTCTGAAAATGCAAATATGGCAAATATGTCTTAGGACGACGAAGACCCATTAGGTCACATAAAAAAGATGACCGTAGCACGTGATTTGAGCTGATGGTCTCCTTTGTATGCAGTGGGCAAGATTCAGGCAGATGGCACCCATGGAAAGAAAGATGATGACCACCTTCCCGGTGCAGTTATGGGATATAGTTGGGAAGATCTGAAGTCACTGATTGACCATGCCCTGTCGGGTCGGGGGTCGGGACCATGAGGCACTACATTAAGTACTGGAGCAATTACTTACAGATTATTGTGGCAGGCACCAGTCTCCCATAGGCCAATTCCCCTGAGGGAGTTCATTTGGTGAGCATGTGCTCAACAGAAGCCCAAAAGTTGAGCAGCAGCTCATTTCACCAAATTGCAAAGGGGTCAAGATCCGACCAAATCTCATCTTGTGAAGATGGTCAGAGGGTGGGGAGGTTGGAGTGGCCGAGGATTGTCCACCGGAGCCCCTTTAACTTGCTAAATGGAAGCAACTGATGGATGCTCTTCCTGGCATGTACAGTTCCAAGACTGGGGGTAGTTAATTGAGGGTAGCGTTTGCATTAGCCTTTTCTGGGGCACTGAGTGTAGAGGAGCCGGTTCCAGGCAGCAAGAGATTAGATGGATTTGGGCAGTCTACTATACCACGATATCGCAGTAAGCGATGGCACACTAACTCTATAAAACAGACCAAAAAGGAATGGGGTCATGTCATGCACACTATTGTCCTGTTCTAAGGAAAGTGGAAAATATGCCTACCTATAGAACA
Organism: Ambystoma mexicanum; assembly: GCF_040938575.1. Lineage (NCBI taxonomy): Eukaryota > Metazoa > Chordata > Amphibia > Caudata > Ambystomatidae > Ambystoma > Ambystoma mexicanum. Next base: position 764,502,597 of record NC_090935.1, read on the forward strand.
ACCGGATACATAGAACAAGATTTATAAGGACTAAGCTATATAACCCACTAACCCTATTCTCAATTCTCTGCACACCTAATTCACACGAAAATCCACACAACCATCTTCTCGCTCAGCAAATCGCAAATGCACTTTCGCGAACCAACAAACAAACAACACATAAACCGCACCAACAGCACAAGAGGTCTCGCATCGATCCGATATTCACACCAAAGCTCGGCGCATGGTGAAAACCGAACTGAAGTTGCCAACAGCACACCACTTCTCTCACTTTCCTACTCCCTCTTCACCAGACTAACCCACCCTGCCTTCTTGTTTGCAGATCCACCTGAGTGCCTGGGGACCAATTCCGTTGGTGACGGTGTGAGGTATAAATAACATTAACATAACATTAACATAGATGATACCCATAATTGCCCAGTCTGTGCGGTGAAGACCTACCTAGATAGAAGGTCGAGTGGGTGGCTGCCTTTATTGATTCATGCAGGTGGCACCCCTTACCCCTTAGTGGCTATCGGTTCATGGCTGTCCTAAAGAGAGCACTGGGGGCAGCAGCATGAAACGACGTGCAATTAGGGATGCACTCCTTCAGGATAGGGGCAGCAACGTCCGCCGCCCTGGGAGGAATGCAAGAGGAAGAGGTTAAACAGATTGCGAGATGGAAGTCAGATTGTTTTCAGAGACATGTGCGGATAGATGAAGTCTGACCCATGGCACCAGCAGGAAGGTGAACCCACTCACAACCCTCTCATCACAATCCCCCTTTTCGGCCAGGTATTTGGACAATGTTATCAAATATTATGTCTCAGGGTGTTAATTTTTCCCGCAGCACCCACAAATGGAGGAAAGCGTTTGGTGCGGGTGGTCAGCTATTCCAACGTACTGAGGGCTGGATGGAACGTTAGAACTGGCAACGAAGTGTCAGCAAGACCTTGGCACAAGACCAAGATCGAATGGCTGGGGGAATCTGTTATGCCATGGGTTGGACTGAAGGGAACGTTGCAGCCCAGGTGGAGAGCAGGGGGAGGCTGGATGTGTTAGATGATTATCTATGTGGAAACTATCTCATGTCACTAGCCAGAGGGAACTCACTGGGAACGCTATGTAGAACTGATGCCAACTGACCATTACATACTTGGTTTGGTCAAGATCAGTGTCCAGATTCAATTGGCATGGAGCAATGTCACACCAGGAAGTAGGGAAGTCACGGAATAAAGTCAAAAAGGCTACATCGGGAAGTTCTGGGGGAGATCTGGGTTTTCCCATCTGAACCATGGTTTGATCAATTTGGACATGACGTACTATCATGCAAAGGTTGGGATACATTTGCCAAATGCCGGAATGGATGTGTTTTTGAGGAATATATTTGTAGCTCTAGAGCAGCTCAATTGTGTGTAAGTCAGGCGGGCATAGTCTTTGATGTTGGGCAACCACTGGGGACATAAACACTGTAGTGGTATGGCGGTCATACAAGCGACTAGACTGGGGTACTGATAGACACAATAAGAAAACTGAAAGGTGGTGCATACCCATTCCCACAAATGGACGAGCATTGTCTGTATCCAGAATGGCAGGAGTGCAGTGAGGAGGAGGAAATGGTCAGCTCCACCCTTCATTAGGAGTAAAGAGTAATACCACTTCTTTCTGCCCATGCCAAAGGACACTCATGCAGTCGTTGAGGACAACTGAGGGGAATGGCTGAGACGCTGTGGCCAGAAAAAGATCAAGTGTTGAAAGGGTGAGACAGAGCCCACCACCCCCTGGACATGAACACTGCCAGCCTTCCGATTGCACTGTGTAATAACTCTCCAGTTCAAAGCGTAATTAATACGAATGCTGTAATAAAACCTATGGTCGTCTTATCCACAAATAAGGACTGGTGTCCATTAAATTGCTTCGTGTGATTATGTGATGTTGTAAGAGTCTGTAAAGGTACCGATTATATCAATGGACCAAGCAACTTTAACGGCGCAATGCCTAGGTTATGGAGATTACCATACATATTCAACGCAATATTAGTAATAATTATAATAATGTTGAGTCCACGCCTTGAAAATGTGCCCCTTTCCAGTGAAGTGCCTAGGTGTATAACAATGCGTTAAACTTCTATATATACCTATATAAATATTGCATTGGTGTTGGTGCATCATCTTGTTTTTTCTCTTGCACACTAGTGTTCTGATGGTTATCCCACTGCCCAGCAGCACCATTGCTGGCTACAACAATGCTATTAGAGCAGTACTGCATTTGGGCTTGGGTTTTATGTAGCCCGATCCTACCTAGAAAGCAGTACCACACAAGGTAAGGCGGGGATTACAATATGTGGCACGCAATGCTGTGGTCATGAGGATGGGATGTGAGAACGACAAGGGTGCAGTCACAAAGGGCAAGTGCTGCACTCATGTCATGTGCGTACACACACACAGTGTGCTCCACAGCAGCATTATTGAATTTCCTCCCAGCTTTTTCACCGTGGTTTCTACAGATAGACATTAGACGCAGCCTTGCTCAGATTCTACTTGCAGAAAGGCAAACAACGCTTAGAAATTGAACACATGTGACACACCCAACTGTTTACTGACATGGAATTCTTCAAATCGCCCATTTGGAGGAGCGTAGGTCCTTAGTTATTAATGGCTAAGATTTAAGAGCTGCTTTCTCCACGTTTTGCGTGTCATCACCCCTTCTACTGACTGCAACCTTGGCAGCCTGCTGTAGGCCGCAATCTATTATTTAAACCATGGTGGCACAATTATGTAATTAGTTCTGCCCAGAACGGTTGCTGTTGACCTCCAGCCCCCCGCTAGGATGCGCAGCTGCCGATCAGCCACGCCGGTGGTGCGCCTCGTTCTGCCTGAAAACGCCTCGCAGCGCAAATAGCTCGACGCGACGGAGGGGGTAGCCTTGTTCTTGGTGCGGAAGCAGCAAACACTCCCCTTCCATTAAGGGGGATTATACAGTCGGTGGCTGCGATATCATTTTCCGAGGCGTGAAAGAGCCCCGGTTTCAGAGCCTCTCCAAGTTGCAAACCCCCGCTCTCGACAGACTCCTTTGAGGCTGACATTGAGAAAGTTGAGGCACGGTGACAAAGGAGTGTATCAGTGTCAGCCCCCGAATTGTATCCTTTCCTGTCCATCACTGTGCAGGTGAAGCAAATGATTGGATTCAGTCAGGGCCGTGATTAATGAGTTCCTCTGCGGGTTCGGGACAGCCTATCAATCATGTCATTAGGGAGAACGCGCCCTGCAAGAGGCAGACCTCAGCCAAGGAATAACTGCATTCATCTTAATCTGTGTATGCACCCAGCCAGCCAAGGCAGGGTCACCATGATAAAAAACAATAATCTTCAGCTCGACAAATTACTTTGCAAAGGCAGACATTTCTTTACTTTTTGGGCTGCATGTTCTCGGGAATATAAAATGACTGTTTACAGTTTGGGCGTTATTCCAAAGTGAAGGTTATTCTAATGAATAGCAATGCGCGGTGGCGGTACACAAGACAGGCAATGCATACAGCTGCCACGGCGGCTCTCCCGATTTCCATACGAGGCAAAGTCAAATTCAGGCTCACCCAGTGGAACATTCCACGGAAGCATGTTATGGCGGCAGTGATGCACTTCGCTTGGGTGGCTCTCGAAACCTCGTCAACCGATCACACAAGAACTGATCCGACCGACAATTTAGACAATTAAAATCTGCAAAGCTTCACCGAAATCCTGTTCGAATGCATCCTACGCAGGCTAAGGTGCTGCTACTCCTGGACGGGACTTTATGCACATTAACTAAGCTGTGGGACTACTACGATGCAGTGCAAATCATTTTAAACAGGGGTGTTGCTAGGTCTGGAAAGATCTGGGGCTAGGCCAATGTCAGGACTGTTGGGACTGGGGGCTAGCTAGTCTTTTGGTTGTAGCTCCTGAGCTTTTATCGGGGGCTACAACCAAAGTCCCGGTTATATGGCTCCCTCAGCCCCTCCCCCACCCCTTGTAACGCCTCCGATTTTAAATATGCTTGTGTACAGTAACATACCACCTGCAATTGGTTTAAAAGTGAACGCTTGCAGGTTTATGGGTAAATGATGCTGCTACTGCTTGAAGGGTATGCCAATCATAATGACATTGCTGTGTTGCTTTCAATCCACTAGGATATCAGCAGATTTTCAAATGGACATCTCAAATGGAGCTGGTCTGCCCATAAAATAGCGGCATCCAGTCTTGTTTCCAGCGTAATCATATGGCTCATGCACGAGACAAGTTTGAAGATTTGAAGATTTTAGTATTCTATGGGTTATTTTTCATTTCTGGGCACTGACATTTTCTGGGGTGTTGTAAGTGGGAAAAGGGACAGAGCCCCTTTAAGAGGGGAGCCCAGGACTATGGGAGGGAGCGGGAAGCGGGAGGAAAGGGAGGGGCAAGGGAAGCGGGGATCAGTAAGAGTATGGAGGAATAAAGAGGAGGTTGTAGAGCACAATGGCTCCTGCGTGGTCATTTGGTGTGCGTGGAGCGGCCCCATGAAGGGGGGCTAACAACTGGCGACGAAGGGAAACGTCCCGCGCCGTGGAGGAAATGGTGAAGGGCCCATAGTGCCCAGCAGTAACAGGGGCCCGTGTGCCCAGCAGTGAAGGGCCTGGGTGCCCAGCAACAATGGAGGGCCCGTGTGCCCAGCAGTAACGGGGGCCCGTGTGCCCAGCAGCGACGAGGGCCTTATGCCCAGCAGTGAAGGGCCCGTGCGCCCAGCAACAATGGAGGGCCCGTGTGCCCAGCAGTAACGGGGGCCCGTGTGCCCAGCAGCGACGGGGGCCCGTGTGCCCAGCAGCAACGGGGGCCCGTGTGCCCAGCAGTAACGGGGGCCTGTGTGCCCAGTGGCAACGGGGCCTGTATGCCCGGCAGTAGGAGGTGGGCCCGTGAGCCCTGCAGCAGGCCTGCGCGCTCAGAGTAACGGGCCTGTGTGCCCTCCTGGTGGACCTGTGTGTCCTGCAGTGGGCCCGTGCGCCCAGGAACAGAGGTGGGCCAGAGCGCCCTGCAATTACAAAGGGGCCTGAGTGCCCGCAGTGGGCCTGCGTGCCCAGCATCATCGGGCCTGCGAGCCCCCGCGAGCAGCAGGGCCCGTGCGCCCAAAGTGTGGTAGGGCCTGCGCGCCCAGCAGCTGAGGAGGTGGAGGCCGGTGCGCCCAGCAGCACCTGGGGCCCGTGTGCCCGCTATGAACAGGGGCCCGTGCGCCCAGCAGCGGAGGAGACGGTGGACCCGTGCACCCGCAGCAGATGAAGACCCGTGAGGAGCTCCGGAGGAGGGTCCGTGAGCCCAGCAGAGGGAAGACGTCGCGGAAGCCCACCCCGACAGCAGAGAGGACCGCCAGACGCAGCCCAGCAGAGGGAAGACGTCGCGGGAGCCCACCCCGACAGCAGAGAGGACCGCCGGACGCAGCCCAGCAGAGGGAAGACGTCGCGGGAGCCCACCCCGACAGCAGAGAGGACCGCTGGACGCAGCCCAGCAGAGGGAAGACGTCGCGGGAGCCCACCCCGACAGCAGAGAGGACCGCCGACCGAAGACCAGCTGAAGGAGGAGCCGCCAAGGGTGGTCCAGCAGAGCCGTCGGAACGAATCCAACGGCAGGGGGAGGCCAACGAACAAGGGGACCCCAGCAGGAAGAGGAGCCGCCACCAAGACTACGGAGCCGCCGAACAGCGAGGAGAAGACCACGCCTGCAGCAACCGTGACAGCACAGCAGGCCCGGCTGTTTGCCCGCTTCATCCATCGGCGGCAACAAGAGGAGGAGAATAAACGGACCGCGACAACTGCAACCCCAACAAGTAAGGTGTTCTGTCGGGGGTCGAAAAAAAAAGGGGAAAAGGAACCTCGCGTCTCCCCATGTGACATTCAAACACATACGGGAAAACCACATTCCGACCAAAAGGGAATCCCTGTGTCTCCCGCACGTGACACATAAAATAATACGGGGGAACTACAATACGAAAAAGGAATCCCCGTGTTTCCCCACGTGACACCCAAGGGGATAATAAGCTAAGAACGCTACGGCAGAAGGGAATCCCTGTGTCTCCCCTTGTGACATTAAAGCAATTGTGCGGCAGAGACCGCCACAGCAGAGAGAGGAACCCTGTGTCTCCCATGAGTGACACCCCTACAGACAACAGAGATAAACCAAAACAAAGAAGGTACTCCCAAAGCCAAAGAAGGAGGGAAACCCTGTGTCTCCCCAAGTGACATTCAAAAATAAAGGAGTGAGCGACGCTACGATGGAGAAAGAAACCCTGTGTCCCCCCCACACGCAACATTTAATGAGACCATACAGTTAAAACAAACCACAACAAAAGAAAGAAAGTCTGTGCTTCCCACGTGAGACAATCAGGAAGCCATAACACCAAGAGTGAACTGACCAACGCCCACGTGCCACCTGACTAACGAAAGCAGACCAAGCGACACCATCATGTCGGCCCCGGATGCAGCGGACCCCAATGCCCAACCACCAGCACCAGGAGCACCCTCCTCTCACGCAAGCCTAATGAGGAGACCCGCCCCATTCACATTAAACCCACGTCACGACCAGGGCCAACGATGGGAAGAGTGGATGGAAGAATTTGAGGACTTTCTAGGTGCAATTGGGAACAAAGACCCGCCAAACAAAATTAGCATATTTAGGAACCTGGTAGGAAAAGAGGTAAAGGACATCATCAAGACAATCCCAGCTACAGACAAAACCACGTACCAACGTCTCCTAGGTGCACTAAACGACAAACTCATAACAGGATCCAACAAAGACTACGAACGCCTTGCATTCAACCAACACAGGCAGCGTCCACACAAATCGATTGGGGAGTTCGTCATACGTCTCCAGCAAAAGATAGGAGACTGCGACTTCGCCAACTTCAATGATGAAGAAGCTATAAGACTAAGGATCACAGAAGGGTGCACCTCGTCAACATTCAGAAAACACCTTCTCATAAAGCCCCTAACCCTAGCGAAAATACTAAATCTGGCAAAAACCTAAGAGAGAGTTGACGCACAGGCAACCACCATTGAGAGGCAAGTTGAACGCAACGCCATCGCGGCCCTCACGGAAAGGCAACCGCAACAGTCCAAGCCCACTCAACCCTGGAGACAGCAAAAACTCAGAAGACACCGGCAACAAACCCCAAGCAAAGAGCAATTCCACAGGCGGGGCTGGAAACACACACATGGACAACCATATTCAGCCTTGGGACGAACATGCTGGCGCTGTGGCCAGGAAGGTCACCTTCAAGCAAAATGCGGAACACAAGCACCCACAAGTGCTGCATATCGACCCATACCACCTGCCCAGGAAAGATACCCGAACTTACCGATGGCACTGTCAGAGACCAGGAAAAACACAGAGACCGTGAACACCAGCCCTTCTAGACATCACGGGCATGCACACCCCCTCCACCCTGGGTTGACCCACCCAAAAGAGGACGGACCAGCACTTGACACACGAACCTCACCCGTCCTGCGAGAGAACTATGAGTCTCGCAACCACCCAGTACCCTTCGAGATATCATACGGGGGAGGGAATGCGGAAGCCACAGGAAACGTTGGTACAAGGCAACTGTACCAGACACGGGCGGAAGAACAACCTCTAGACAAACTCCAGGACCATGCCGGCCAATGGAGGACCGCACAGACAATACAGCCAAAAGGTCTGTCACGACGCGACCCAACCCAAGGAGGCCGCAGAGTGTCTGACGCCATCCGCATGATACCGAGTCCCACCATAGGGCACAGCCGTCTCAGCCACCGGACAGCACTACAGCATGCACTCATCAGCATTCACTATAGGTCACTCGGAGTAACCCACAAGAAGGACCACGTGCCGGAGCAAGATGCGGGAGAAGAAAACAAAACCAGAGGACAGACAAACCGCGCAGACCCGATCCTAGCGACAAGGGACAGAGAGCAGGTGACAACTATGACAGAGAACTACGGCAAAATGACGCCAAAGGACTCCCTCCTCCACGAGCTATACTTTGAAGAGCAGGAACCAATGAAAGGAGAAGCGATCGAGAGGAAGGAAAAGGAGAGAGCAAAGACCTATGAAGCACTGCAACGAGAGAGCGTGTAAGAGATACACGAGCAACCAGGCAGGCCCCACCGAGCCACAAAGAGACCCCAACGTCTCATCGAGCAAATGTGACCCCGGAAGTCTCATGTTAAGCAAGGGGGAGGTGTTGTAAGTGGGAAAAGGGACAGAGCCCCTTTAAGAGGGGAGCCCAGGACTATGGGAGGGAGCGGGAAGCGGGAGGAAAGGGAGGAGCAAGGGAAGCGGGGGATCAGTAAGAGTATGGAGGAATAAAGAGGAGGTTGTAGAGCACAATGGCTCCTGCGTGGTCATTTGGTGTGCGTGGAGCGGCCCCATGAAGGGGGGCTAACATGGGTAAACTATTATTTAATAAAAAAACAAAGCTAGGTTACGTTGCTGCAGTTTCAAGCAAAAGTACTTCCCTGTCTCTGTGACGTGTGGTGTCCCACAAGGATCTTGTGTGCCCCCCACCCTATATAATGCATTCACTAACCAACTATTAGATAAGCTGGACAACATGGGTATCACCCATACAAACTACGCAGATGATACACACATTCTCATTCCGATCACCGGAAGTTAAGACACATGGGTATCACGTATACAAACTACGCAGATGATACACACATTCTCATTCCGATCACCGGATGTTAAGACAAAATGGATATCACATATACAAACTACGCAGATGATACACACATTCTCATTCCGATCACCGGATGTTAAGACAAAATGGGTATCACGTATACAAACTACGCAGATGATACACACATTCTCATTCCGATCACCGGATGTTAAGACAAAATGGGTATCACGTATACAAACTACGCAGATGATACACACATTCTCATTCCGATCACCGGATGTTAAGACACAGGTTAAAAAAATGTAAACAAAATTTACCTCGCAATCCAGGCCTGGATGGCGCTTAATGAACTTTGTCTGAACGATGACAAAACCGAGTTGATCCTAATCGGTAACCAACCTAAACTAAAGAACTTACCACAAGAGTATAATAAAAAAAAAACCTTGGAGTCTGCATCGACTCATCCCTAACCTTAAATATACAGGTCAATGCCATAATCTCCTCTGCCGCATACACAACTAAACTAATAAAAGCCAGTAGACCTTTCCTCTCTCCGGAAAACTCAATCACATGGGGCAGAGCCTTGATACTCTCCAGGATTGACTACTGCAACTCTTCATTTGCCGCAACTAGCAGTAGCAACATAATAAAATTACAAATCGCTCAAAATAACGCCATTAGAGCAGCCTTAAATGTCCCTATCAATGAACACATCTCTGCCACTAGGAGGAGCATCCACTGGCTCCCGGTCAACGACAGGATCAAATTGAAAATGTTAACACTCACGCATAAATGTATTTCAAACAAGGCACCTGACTACCTTAACTTGATAAAAAAAAAACAGTCCAATAGACCTACTCGTTCCCAGTACACTAACTTGCTCATCACTCCCAGGTTTAGAAGACAGAAAGCAGGCGGTGCAAGCTTCCCAGTAATTGTACCCAAACTTTGGAACGCACGCCCTATGCATCTAAGAAATGACTCTTCATTCTGGTCATTCAGAAAAAACCTAAGAACTCTACTATTTAAGATAGACGTCACACCATAGACAATCAGCCCAAACCTGTACAGATGTCCCTATAGCTGAAGTCTAAAATAATTAACCATTGTAACTATGTCTATTTTATGAATGTGATTCTGATTTATACTGTACTGGACTCTGCTTGAACACTACTTCCTATGTATGGAATGGTCATTGCTACACCATTTACCATTTGGTAACTGCCATATAAACTTGAAAATACTTGTAACCGAATGCTTAAGCATTAGCGCCGAGATGCCTTTAGGCTTTGCGCGCTCTACAAATGTACAAATAAATAAAGAAATAAATGCAAACTTGATTTTAAAAGCTTCTTTATACCAGGCCAGACATATTGAAACCAAGTTCTTACGAGTCTCTACAGTGTCAGCGGTGGAAAGTCTCATGTTTGAGGCTGAAGGATGGGACTGGTTTGATCTTGTGTACCACCCGCTCCATGATGCAGGGCCAGGAGGAGGTATATAGCTGTCCCAGAGGCACCCCTGTTGCATGTGTGTGAAGAGTCATTCTGAATTTAACTCTCTTTTATGGACCAATAAGCACCAAACTAGCAGGGAACATGAGAAACATTGAAAAGTAAGCCAAATCGCTTGCAAACCCACCACCACAACCATCTGCAAGCCACAAAGAGAACAAACAAAGCATGAGCCACGCAAAGACAGAGGATCATGAGCAGTTTTCGTGTGTCAACTGCTGATCCACCTGGCACCTGCTTGCGAGGTCCTGAGCATGTCAAAGTCATACTAAAGTTACAAACATACGCAAAACAGAGTAGAGAAGGCTTAGACCCTCAAAAGCAGTTGCCGATGTATAGCTTACTTGTCAAATAATTCCAAGATGACGGATGCATGCCTTATAATCAGTATCAGCTAATAATGTCCCTATATACATGGTCACCGTACATAATGTTGCTGGGAAAAGGTTGTGGCGACATTATAGAGGTTACCATATATATAGGGACAGGGGAGCAGGTGTTGCAGGGGTGTCCCCCGCTCCCCTTGGGGAAAGAAAATGGTTTTGGGGGCTGCAGGAGTGTCCCCCGCATGTTCCATGTAATAATGTCTCTGCAAAAAACAGCAGTTTTTCCGTGAATGTTCTGCATGGCGACATTTTTGCGGGGACATTATCCCATGGAACCTTGTAATCTCGGCTGGTGGAGCTCTAGGTTGATCTGCTAGATAATTTATATCAGCTGGGGAATCAAGTGTGTGCTAAGGCCATGCTCAATCACTGCACAGACACCAAACACAGCTGTTCACACTCAGGCACTTGTCCCGCTCCTGTCCTGGCAAGGGATAAAAGGACAGCAGAGCCAAGGGGAGGTGTGAGCGGTTGGATTTCAGAAGTGCAGGTGCAGGACAGAGCATGGCAGTGTGGCGCGGAGAAAGAGCCAGAAGGAGAGGAGAAACTGTAGATGATAGAAGAGAGTGTGGATGAGAGGAGAGAATGTAGACGAGAGGGGGGGAGAAGAGGATGATAGGAGAGGGAGTGAAGTGGCTAAGGATGAGAAGAGGAGAAAGAGCAGAGTGGGAATGTAGTGAAACAGAGTGGGGAGGAGGAGTTCAAGAGGATAGTGGAAAGAGGAGGTGAAAGTTGAAAAAAAAAACAGGAAGCAAGGCATAGGAAATAGATAGGAAACACCCTTGAATCCAAAGGCCCAGAAAAGATTGCTAGCTTGGTGAAGACACCCGACAACCTATGAGGGGATGGGCCAGGGTGACGTGTGTGGCCAATCCTGTGGGAGCGATAACTCACTGGTACCTTAGCATTGCTGCAATTTCCTAGACTCGACCACCACTGCAAGACCTAGCATACAGAGGCGGGGTCCTTGTAGGAGCGCTCAGAAGGACCAATACCGGATCCTGAAAAACACAACCAAAAGAAATACCCAGTACAGACACAGAAAGAAGTGTGGAGCATTATACATCTCAGAGTTTGTATGACCATCCATATGCCAAGTAGACAACCCTGAATCAAGCACAAGAGACAGAGGATTTGGAAATCACAACCTGAGGAGCCTTTGGGGAGAATCCAGAGCATGGAGCACTTGAACCATGACCTAAGTTCTAATGCATTTATTAAACCTCATTGTGCACTTTGACATGGTGCTGATTGTTTTGTAGATCCCTCAGCCATGACACTGTTTTCTGCATACCTTTTTTATATTTCTGCTTTCCTAGTATCTACATATAAAATTATCAGTGTTGTAGTGGTATACATTTGTGAAAACAAATTCATATACAATAAATCATCAGTGATATCATTTAAGACAGCAAGAGCTGATACATAGACAATACAGTGGTTGCCATATTTAAAATAGGAACATATAAGCGACAAAAACAAAATCATAAACTCTACACAACAGACAACCTTTAGGGACATTAATAACATTTTGGAAAGAACTACAAGCCGAGTCATACATTTATGTGTTTTTTCCCCCAACAACTAATGTTATATCCACGAGGTTAATTGCTCCTCCAATTCTATTTGAATAGGTATTAAATTTAATAGTAACTAGAATATGACTTTAGAGGTGAAACATGCCTATTTTTTATCAGTGTTCCGTTTTCTTTGTTAAAACATATTATTTTTGGTCAGCTTTCTATTTACTTTGTTCAAAACCTAAAACCAGTTCAAAAGATTCATGGATTACTGTGAATTGATTTGAAAGGGGGGATATGAAAAAAAAAAAAATTTTTTTTTAAAAATCGACTAAATTCAAAGAAAAAATTAAAATCTACTATATAATTTATTCAGGACATATCAGTTCTAATATTGCTCTGTAGATTACGTCACACAGAATTATTTTGCTTACCCTGTACACATCATATACCTAATAGGTAAAATGCACTACTCATTAGAAAGAGGTCAAAACTGCTGTTACATATATTAAAGACAATGCTAGACTTACCGGTGGAAACGTCTTCTTAGATGTCTAGGTGTTCTAAATGGCGCAAAGCCATTACTCTAAGTCTTTTAATCTTGTCAAATGATCTAGATAGGTGTCGGCCATTTTAAATTGGTTCACATGAAGCCATTACTATACATTGTTACCCTTGCCACATGGTCTAAAAAGGGTTGACCATCTAGGATTGGTCATGGTATAAATCACATGAGGCCATTACTAGACATTCTTACCCTTATTACAATGTCTAAAAGGTGTCAGCCATCTTGGATTGGTCATGTTATAAATCAATAAAACATACATTTGTTGTTTTCATATTCTTCTCTTAGTGTTATATAATATTGCATGCTAATGTAACATTGTTGCATAATGTGATGCTGGAAATGCATTGGAGGGACAGGGCCTTCCTGTCCTTGTCCTGTAGTCCTTTTTCATTTGTGTTCTGTATTGTTTTCTGCCCAGGAGTCCATGTGGGACTCCTGGCAGTGCAGCTCTTCCTGTTTTTGGTTTGGTGTACATACCCATCGGATACCCTTATGGCACCCATGGGTGCGGGTACAACCCCATGGCACTAGTGTATGTTTTTGGGCACCTGTGTGTGGCCCACAGAGCAGGGCATGGGCTGGTGGCCGCTCCATGCTGAATTTGACAGGTGCTCTGAGTATCCTCCATTTTGGGATATCCAGGCCCTGCCATTGGAATTCCTGATAGGAAACAAGATGGCCCCTGTGGCCTCTTGCTTTCTATTGCCTGTTACCTTGTTTTCCCAAAGTCCTGGGAAGCCCTGACTCTGTCCGTTCCCCCCTGACTGGCTGTTGGGTGGAAGTTCCATATATGGTGTTGTTGTGAAGTCCAGGCCAGACTGGCTGGAGTCTTCCAAGTGACTGTGTGTTGTGGGTACACCCTGCGGGTGGGACCTGGGTGAATGGAGTGGGTGACCAATATGCACTTCTTGTTGTGGATGTCTGGTTTCAGGTGTTTGACACAACGACTGAGACAGCCCTGCCCGAAACTGCTATGAATGCAGTGTGTAATGTTGAATGCCGGGTACCTGTCCCAATACACATTCCTTGTTGTGAGTGTCTGAGAGGGAGGAAAATGGCCTGAATGCACTGTATGCCTGATTGGCTGGCTGACTGCATGAATACCCTTCTGTATGATTGGCTGCTGAATGTGACCCTGCAGTGTGGGTGAGAGACAGAATAGTATATCTGGGGACCTCTCACCACTGGGAATTGTTCAGAAGCTGAAGTTGAAACTCATGCTTAACCTCGGAGCCGAGCCTGAAGAAGATTGACTGCTGTTTCCCTTTGCCGAAATCGGAAAGCCAAAAGCAGTCGAGACTGATCCAAGAGAGGACCTGGTTAGGCGCCCTCTTCCCGTGCTCCGAGGGACCATTGAAAACTGCTAACCTTTGCCGAAGCCCCCTGGAAGTCAGACCATCGAAAGGCTGCTGACCGGAGACTGGGACCGCCAAGGAGAACGAAGATCAGCACCGAACATTCCGTCCACCATCATCGACCAGGGTTTGCAGGTTTGCATAACCACTGTAGGCCCGTCGAAGCTGTGTTGCCCAGAAGTGGGGATCGCTTGACAACGTGCTATTGACGACCGGAGCCGCATGCTCCTTTCCCTAAGACTTTTGATTCACGGATGCACTCGTCCGCACCGCAGCCCTCCTTATCCCGCCGGAAAAGGCCAGGCTGTCTACACGCTGAGGAGCATCCGCCGGTGGGTTTCCCGCCACCTAACGACCTTAGAGACGCCGGGCGACTCGACGCCCTTGCTGGGTCACAGTTCTTCATAAACTCTTTGCGGTCCTGAACTATCGTTATCGAGGTGCCCCGCACGCCTCTTCCGTGCAGGACGCCTTCGCTTCGTCGATGACGAGCACCGCTGGGACCGAAGCTGCCGCCTCAACGCCAAGTTCACTTTCTTCATGGGATCTCGACGATCCGTCGCTCCTGCTTTAAAGGGAGCCGCTCAAGAAGGATCCGTCGACGACCCGTCGTCGAACTCTGCTATTCCAGGTACATTGGGGTGGTAGAAACATTATAGAAGGAAATAAGATTTGTAGAACAATATATGGACTGGGCTTGTGATATATCTTTATTTTACAGGTTGCCCAGGTTGGGGGGGGGGGATCTCCACACAGAACTGTGTCTAGGTAACGGGGCCAGTATTCTGCCAATTGTTCTAACCAACTGCTTTCCTCCTATGTCTATTGTTGGTTAACTCTATTAATTGATTTGTGTGACATTTAACCAGAGTACAGTTGATGCACTTTATGTAATAATAATTGTGGTACCACGTAGAACTGTATATATTTGCCATTATAGATTAACTAAGCACAAAGTGAGTTATTGTGATTTTATATAATCTTGAACTTAATTATATAAAGACTGTGTTTTAACTAATACAGTGTGTGGACATTCTTTGTGGGGGCTTGGGCACTACACTGTACTTAAGAACCAGCCTGCATCACCTCCTGAGAAGCTAGGCTTGATTGCTCGTCCATTACTACCAACAATAGAGAATCTTGGCTGGTGTCCTCTGTGCCTCCCCTCTACCATATAGAGAGCAGAAGTACATACCCCCTCTCCAGTCTTTATATCTACTGCTATTTCATAATTAATTCAACGAAAGCCAGAAATGAGGTGTTTAGACACAGACAGTCACTTAATGTGGCTGCTCATGATTTATGTACATAGATTTTCAATTTTTGTCTCATGCTGTTATCTAGTGGTGCGATTATTTATAAAGAAATTTGTTAAATTGCAGTGCATACATGTTATGCTTGAACTAAAATGGCGCTGGTGCGCAGTGTATTCTGGGAGTGCTCGGAGCCATGATGGATATTTACTTCATGCCGCAGTGAAAAGCTGCACACATTTTGCTGAGTGTTAGATTCACGGTGCTGAGGAAAACATGCTTTCCAAACCTGGTATGCGGTCAAGGACATTTCTGCTGGGAAAGCTAACTTTGTTATGGTTTGTTACTGTTCTCCGTGGAGCGTGTTTTTAGAGGAGGGAGACACTCTGCTCCTTGAGGGTGGCTGTCGATTGACCCAGCTGGCAACCGACGGCTACTCATCAACTGCGCAAGTGCCATTTCCAGAAGGTTCGAGAACTGCCAACCCTTTTCGGAGTGTGTCTATATGCGGAAACCCGGAGGTGGTCAGGTGAGACTTCAGCCGGAGGAGGACGCTTACGTCCGGCACTCCTGTGAGCTGTGGTGCTCTCGGCCAGCCCCTTCTGGGCGAGATGAGGAATTCAGTTACGCTCACGGTGATGTATGTCCTTTTGAATTCTTTGCTTCTTCTGTGATTTATGTTTATGTTACTTCTGTGAGTTATTTCTATGTTATCACTGGTTGCTTTTAAACTTTGAATAAATAGCCGTATAAGTGCTGATTATCTTCCAAGAGTGTGTGGTTGCGAGTTATTGAGTCTTTCTACGTTCAAAGTATTTGCTCTATAATTGCATTGGTGATTTATGTTTTTCCGTGCACTCTGGGGAGAGCAATACAATACATTTATCCTGTGATGTAAACATAAATGGATATCCCTGTTTTTGATGAAAAAGTGTGATCATCTTTAAACATGTATCAATGTTCAAAAGACTATTAGAACAAAAAGAGAGATGCAAACAATCAATCACCTATACACATCTTTAATGTATACTGTGATTGTCTAGATTGACTTTATTTGACAAATAATGAGCCAAAGGTGTGAAATCTTAGAAATATCTATATTAGTGAAGACCATGTCAGCTGATAATTTAATCCTATCTCATGAGCTTTGGAAAAAAAGGATCAATTTCTGCTCTATTTTTCTCAGGGTATTATCCACTTTTTGGGGTTTGTTTAAACTCTTAACAACAAATATTATCGTCCAGGTAATAATCGTGTCTGCACTGTGCCCTTTTTCCATAAAATGGTGCACAATTGGAGCTTAGAGATTCTTCAGCCTCACATTTGATCTGTGTTAATTGAACCCAACATCAAAGGCCCTGATTGTTTCCCCAATGTAGATTTTGTAGATGAACAAACAGAAAATCGTCAAGGCTATATTTTGTCACAAAACCCCCTTTTCATTATTTTGTTTATAGCCAGTACCATGCAGACTATTTAGTTTTACGTAAACATCTGTTTTATTTTCTGTACTAACCAGTCTTGTGTAAATTTCTCTTTACAAAAATACATTTTTAAACAATTCATTTATACACATTAATTTGGCCAGAAAACAAGGCCTTCATCACACAATTTATACAGTAAAAACAAACATAAAACTTTTCTTAGACACACAATCTGGACACTGTTGAATTACAGTGTCTAATTTCCAATTTGTTTTCTTTGTTATCTAGGGCCTGTCCTAGTTAAAGCAATGCTGGTGGTTGCTGTCTAAGAAGGTCAACACAGTGTGTTTCGGCCGTGTAGTCACCAACTGTGATGAACTGGATAAGCAACCTTCATCAGGACAATGACATAGTTCTCAAGTACACAAATATGTGTGTAATGTGTCTACAATGGGACAACTTTCTTTAAAAGGACGTCAAAATGCATCAAATAAAAGTGAGAAAGCCAACAAATGGAGTGGCTCCCTACCTTATTAAGTAGAAGGCAGATCAAGTGAACCTGTTTTCCTACATTCAACAAATGACTTTAGAATAAGTACCACATTGGAATCTTGGGGAAGGGAACCATGAGATTGGAAAGAACTGTGAAGCTTTATCTTGGGGAAAGGAAAACTTAAGATCTTCTGTGAACTGTATCATATTGAACTGGGGGAAGGAAACCTCAAGGCCTGGTCAGACATTGGTGAAACAACCAGCTATTGGAACTGTATTGAGTCTGAAGTGGAAGGCCCAAGAAGGGCTTCAACTGAGAGCAGCTAAGCCTTTACTTTTAAACACTATTTTGGTTAAGAGGAATCCCACACTTTGTTTATTTCTAGATGTGAGGGCAAGCCTAGGTGTTTGGACGCAGGCAGAACTTTGATTGGACTTATATACACATACATTCATTAGTTTTCTTTAGGCAGGAGAAATCCCTACCTTAGTTAAGGGCAAGTTAGGCCTTATAACATCCTGACATTTTAATAAAGTTCTTTGAAACTTGAATTGTGTTGTCTCTGTCATCTCTTGATACCATGCCTGTAGAACAAAGGACCAAATGCGTGATTGAGCACAGGAAGGGAGAGGAACAGCGAGGAGAAATTGGAAAGCAGAGCAAAGAATGCCTGAAAGAGAATGAAGAGAAATCAAATATGAAAAATAGAGAGAAGTCAAGATATCGATGCCATCATGTACAATGCAAAGAAAGTGAAAAAATTTGAAAATGAAATGGAAGCCAACAGAGGGAATCCAGAAAGGGAAGTACGTTTTAGCATGGAGAAAGGTGATAAAGACAAATAGAGGAATAAAAGAGGTGCATAAATGCTTGCCAGAAGACTAACCAAATGATCTAGACAGTAGCCAAGTATTGAACAATCAAGAGTAGTGATTAAGAGCCTGGTAGCCTGCAAGGTGAGGAACAGTCTGATCTGGGGGATGTTATATGAAAAGTGTTGCGCCAACATTGCTGTGGCGTGTATATAAAGAGAAAATGAGATTTAGCAAATATAACACCTTAATGCAGGCAGAAACAAAGGAGAAGGAGAAGAAGCACGGAAATACAGAATTCCCATTTTAGAAAGGTTCGGATGTAAGGAATAAGAAAGCAACCACTTCTGGAAAGCTGAGAGATATCAGGAAAGAGTAGAGTGAAGAGAATCAGTAACTAGGAAGGAGAATAGATTTGAGAGTCATACACATAGAAATGATGCAACAAATGCAAAGAACGAATTATGCCAGAAAGAGGTGGGGTGTAAATGAAAAACAGTAAAGGACCAAGGACGGAGCCGTGCCAGACTCGGTACCAAACAGGGTAGCAGTAAGACAGATTCCCAGCCTAAGCAAACAAATAGGTTTGGTCGGAAAGGTATGATGAAAACCAGTGAACAGCAGTGCCAGAAAGCCCCATTAAGGAAACATCAGACAAATGAACAGGGTGGTCCACTGTGTCAAAAGCAGCAGAAAAATCTAATAATACCAGCAGAGATTATTGCTTGGCGTGACAGGCTGAAAGAAGAGAGCCGCGTGAAGGAGTGCAGTTTAAGTAAAGTGAAGAGGCAGAAAGCCTGACTGGACAGTGGAAAGGAGGGGAGTGTATATGGAGATGAGATAAGAGCTGCAAATGGACTACATGTAGCAGAATCATTTGAGAGAAAGGATAAGAGAGAAATAGGGTGGAAAGCAGAAAGAAAAGAGGCATCCAAGGATGACTTCTTTAGAATAGGACTATTAATAACATTTTTAAAATCAGGTATAGAAGTACTAGAAAGGAGAGAGAGATTACAGAAAGTAGTGAGTTATGGAATCAAGAGTATAAGCAATTAGGATAAGAGTAGAGGGGAAATGGTCAGCCGAAAAAGGGGTGTTCCCGCTACTGCCCTATCCTGTTTCGCCCACATTTTCTGTTGGTCCTCTGCAAACCATTCTCTCACCACCCTTAGTTCGGCTGCTTCAAATATCTATAAAAATGGGGGAGTTCCAGCATCCCCCGCACTCCCCGGGTCCTTGGAGATGTCAGCACCCACCAAAACCCGATCCGGACCCGGTCGTTTGTCTAACACTTTGGGCAGAAAACCTGAAGGAGAAGGGGGCGTTTCGAACAAGCCTAATACATTGCTACCAAGGAGTCCCCAATGCTATGAGTGTGCAGAATGGGGTCATGTCACCAGAATGTGCCCTAAAAAGAATTAACCAGAGTCTATGGAGATGGACTATTCGACATACCAAGGGAAGGAAGTAACCCCGAGGACCACCAACCCACCCAGAGATCACCTTATCCCTATACATGTGATGCAGAGGTAGACGGAATTCCCACAAGAGCTATGGTGGATTCTGGAAGCATACAAGCAGCAGTCAGCGCCCAGCTGATAGGTGAAACTAGAGACACAAAAGGGGGTATCCCGATCAGCTGTGTGCATGGAGATGTAAAGACATATCTTACCAAAGATAAGAGGGTTAAATTGGCAGGGAAACAATTAAAGATAAGAGCAGACATGCTGCCTGTGCTCCCTGGACCCCTGGTTGTTTGGACAAATTTGCCAGCGATGTCTAGAATCATGCAGCACAAAGAAGAGAACTGGGTTGAAAGCGGCCCTTCCATGGAAATCCATCCAAAGTCGAGCTTAAAAAAGGCAGATGAACAAGCAGTGGCATAAAAAGTCAATGGTGCTGATCACTGTGGACTGGAAACTAGAGGAACAAGGAGACAGTTACAGGCTGGCCCAGGAATTGGACCCTTCCTTGTGAAAAGCCTGAATGGCATCCAATAAGGAAAATAAAGGACAAGGACTTTACTTTATAAAGGACAAACGGTTGTACTATAGGATGGTACCACAACCAGACGATGAGCCCATCTGACAGTTGCTTGTACACGCAAAATACAGGACAACCGTCTTGGAAGTGGCTCATGTGCAAGTGGGGGAAGGACATCTGGGCTCCAAGAAAACAATACAGAAAATCATGGCCTGCTTCTTTTGGCGCAGGGTATATGGGCAGAGCGCTCACTTCTGTCAACAATGTGACGAATGTCAGACGAAAAAGAGCTGAATATACCAAAAACTCTGCTACAAACCATGCCATTGATATTACAGCCCTTTCACTGAATCGGAATGTTTATTTTGGGGCTGCTTGATCCCACCAGCCGAAGGCACAAATATCTGCTGATGACAGTGGACTATGCATTTCCCCTGCGGAGCATCAAGGCTCAACAAATTTGTAATGTTTTATTGCCTTTTATAGCCCGAGTGGAAATTCCCAGAGAAATTGTAACCGACCGAGGCACACATTTTATGTCAGCGGTCCTCATGCAAGTATGTCAAACGCTGCACTTTGGGCCCACCATGAAATGAACGGCAGCGCTGCAAAGTCTCAGCGCCTTCTCACTGTTTGAAGACACAAACACCATGAGATAACATATGCACTAAGGGCCCATTCGGTAAAGCACATAGGGACCGTGGTTTGATGGCTACACCACCGTGAGCTACCCTGGCTTGAATCGAGGGCCATTTGAAGAAAATTACTCATGGGTGAAAAGGGACGCAACTGCAAGATATAAATAACATCTTATCCAAGAAGGAATTTCCCGACTGGTGTGGCCATGATAGAAATGCATTGAGATATTGCACTTGAAGGTAGCACAACATAATTTGGGACATAGTTGTGCGAGACACGTCACAAATAATGGTGGCTCTCCCAGCAACACATTTCACCTACAGCAGCAAGGGACTCTGTACATTGGAACAAATTACACATTGAACATTGGACAACATTCAAGTCACACGAACTTGAATAATTGCAAAAAGAACTGTTCCTTTTTTTTAACTGAACAAGTTACTTCTTACCGTGTAACGTTCTTTCGATGGGATGTTCCTCCGACGTATTCCTTATCTTAGATATCTCTTTCCAGCTTTGCTGGCCTCGGAAATTTTTTCTCTCTAGAGGGCGCTGCGCGTCGACGTCCGCCGAGTCGGTGTCCCTCGACAGCCGCCGTATCGACGTCGACGTCATCCTGCCTATAAAGGCCGCGCGCAGCGTCCGTTGCTCAGTTCCGTTTTGTAGCCCACAATAATTCTTTCTGGACTCAACTAATCACCCTGAAGGAGCGTAAGCTGCAACAACAAGGGAAGTAGTTCTGCGGGGATGGATGGGAGGGTCGATAAGGAATACGTCGGAGGAACATCCCATCGAAAGAACGTTACAAGGTAAGAAGTAACTTGTTCTTCGAAGGGATTGTGTCCTCCGACGTATTCCTTATCTTAGATAGCCTCCCATAGCAGTATTCTGTTATTGGAGGTGGGAGTACTGACTTCATGCTTCCTCTTATTGATGAATAGAGTGCAATACTGCCCTTCCAAACCTAGTTTCCTGACTGGAGGAGGAATCCAAGTTGTAAAACCGTGTAAAGGTATGGACGGACGACCATGTGGCAGCCGCACAAATGTCTCGAACCGGCACTCCTCTTTTGAGGGCCGATGAAGCTGCGATACCTCTGGTCGAATGAGCCCTAAGATTTTGAGGGGGCTCTTTTCCTGCCAGTTTATAACATTCCAAAATGGCTAAAATAATCCATCTGGAAATGGTCTGCTTAGTTATCGGTAGCCCCAGCTTGTGACCTGCGTAGCCTACAAACAGCTGGTCTGCTTGTCTTATCCTAGCCAGTCTACTAATGTAAAAACTTAAAGCCCTTCTTGGGTCCAGCCTGTGTAACCTCTCTTCCTCTTTCCCCGGATGGGGAGGAGGATAGAAAGATGGAAGGGTAATCTTCTGTGTGATATGAAATTCAGAAACCACCTTTGGGAGGAAATAAGGCTTCACTTGCAGAACAACTTTGTCTTTGTGAAAGATTGTATGAGGGGGTTTACAAGAAAGAGCTTGTAACTCGCTCACCCTTCTAGCAGATGTAAGTGCTACTAATAAAACAGTCTTAAGGGTAAGAAATCTTAACGAACAAGAGTGGAGTGGTTCGAAAGGTGTGCCCATCAGGAAAGTTAGGACTAAATTTAAATCCCATAGGGGAACCTGGAATGGTCTTGGGGGATAAACGTTAGTTAACCCCTTTAGAAACTGTATTACCAAGGGTAACTTGAAATAGGATGGTTCTTCCGCAGTGCGCTTAAAGATGGATAGCGCTGCGAGATAGCCCTTGATGTGGCCAACTTGAAGGCCTGAATTCGCTAAATAAAGTAGGAAGGACAAAACCATTGGTGTACCACATGAAAAGGGATCGATATTCTTTTCCCTAGACCAGCTGCAAAATCTGTTCCAACGGCAGCGGTATAAAGATTTTGTTGCTGGCCTTCTTGCCGAAAGCAACACCTCCATAACGTCATCAGGGAGGTCCCAATCCTTGTACCTGAGCCTTTCAGAAGCCAAGCGTGAAGGTTGAGGGTTTTGATGTCTGGATGAAGAACCTGACCTCCCTTCTGTGAGAGCAGATTCTCTCTGAGTGGAAGTCGAATTGGAGGGCAGATGGACAAGTCTAGAAGGTCCGGGTACCACGTTCTCCTGGCCCAGTCCGGGGCAATTAGGATCATGGTTTTCCGGAATCTTCTCAACCTCCTGATCATTTGAGGAATGACAGGGACCGGTGGAAACGCATACAGGAGTGGAAACTCCCAGTCCACTATGAACGCGTCTCCCAGAGCTCCTCTCGGGGGAAATTCCCTTGATCAGAACAGATTGCACTTCCTGTTGACACTGGTGGTGAACAGTTCCACCTGAGGGGTTCCCCAAAGGGCGAAGATCTCTTGAAAGACTTCCTGAGCTAGTTCCCACTCGTGGGAGACTGTGCTCTGCCTGCTCAGAGCGTCCGCTGTAAAGTTCTTCTCTCCGGCTAGGTGAACTGCCGATACAGAGATTCCTTCTTGGATTGCCCAAAACCAGAGCTGCATCGCCTCTCTGCACAGAGGTAGTGATCCTACGCCTCCTCTTTTGTTGAGGTAATGCATGGCCACTGTGTTGTCCGTCATTATCAGGACATTCTTTCCTTGTACAGATGGCAGAAAAGCATTCAGCGCAGGTCTGATGGCCCTCAGCTCTAACAGGTTGAAATGTAGTCTGGACTCCGATGAAGACCAACGACCGCTGATGGTCAAGTCGTTGGCGTGGGCTCCCCACCCCGTGAGTGAGGCATCCGTGACTACTGTTATCTCCGGCCAAGGTTGCCAAAACTGCTCTCCTTTCAGAATGTTCTCCTGACAGGCCCACCACTGAAGGTCTCGAGCCACCCTGTCGGGAACCTGAAGAAGATATGTCATTCTCCCTGAGAATTGTGACCACTGAGTTCTCAGTGCCCACTGGAGAGATCTCATTCTCAGGCAAACCTCTGGCACTAGGAAAATGCAGGATGCCATGAGGCCTAGCAATCTCAAAAAGTCAAAGGCTGGGAGACGTTGGGCATTTTGAAACTTGGTGACCATCTGTAGAATATCTTGAGCCCTCACCTCTGGTGGCGAGGCTTTTCCCAGGGAAGTGTCCAGGATCGCTCCGATGAACTGGAGTCTCTGCGATGGTATCATTTGTGACTTCTTTAAATTGAGGGAGAAGCCCAGTCTGTGAAGGGAGTGGCAAACATGATCTAGCTGGATCTGAGCTTGTTCCGAAGGTACATCTCTGATCAACCAATCGTCCAGGTAGGGGTAGACGTGAATCCCTTCCCTCCTTAGACTTGCAGCCACTACCGACATTAACTTGGTGAAGACCCTCGGGCGGAGGTCAGCCCAAATGGCAGCACTCGAAATTGATAATGAGAGTTGCCAATTGCGAACCTCAGGTATTGCCTGTGTTTGAGATGGATTGGCACATGGAAATAAGCGTCCTGAAGGTCCACAGATACCAACCAGTCCTGGAACTGAAGGGCCTGAAGGATCTGAGAGAGAGTTACCATCTTGAATTTGTCTTTCCTGAGGAATTTGTTCAATTCTCGCAAGTCCAAGATGGGTCTCAGTCCTCCGTCTTTCTTTGGTATGAGAAAGTAAGGGGAGTACCAGCCCTTGTTCCTCTCCGATACAGGTACCGGTTCTATGGCACCTTTCTCTAGCAGGTCTAGAATTTCCTGCAAGAGGAGTGGATCTGGAGCTTTTTGAGAGCTAATCCCCGGTGGATAACTCTGAGGTATGCGTAGAAGAGGCAGGCAGTAACCTTGTGCAACTGTCTCCAATGCCGAAGCATCTGACGTGATAGCCTGCCATTCCGCCAGATGTTGAGTTAACCTGCCTTCTACAGGTGTCTTGTGAGGGAAGTCCTCAGAGTGGTTTTGGGGTGGCTGATGCAGATGCCGATGGTAAAGAGGCACCTGCTGTTGCTGCGGCTTTTGAATATCTACCCCGTCCACCTCGGGTAGTTCTTCTTTGTCCCCTTTGATCCGGTCGTCCTCTACCTCTTCCGAACGCGGAGTAGAAGCGAAAGGACTTGCCTCTCGCAGAGGTTCCTGTGGGAGGAAAAGGTGTCTGACGGATTGCAGCGCCTAGGGATTTTGCTGCTGCCTTTGATGTTTGCAGTTTTTCTAAACTGTCATCTGCCTTTTTCCCAAACAAAGAAGAGCCATCAAATGGCATGTTCAAGAGCCTGGCTTGCACATCTGGGGCAAAACCAGACTTTCTCAACCAAGCAAATCTCCTGGTTGTTGTACTTGCCGCCATTGCTCTGCTGATACTGTCAGCCGAATCAATACCCGTCTGGAGGGATTCGCACATAGCGTCTTTACCGTCCTTTATGATATTTAGGAACGCCTCCATTTCTTCTCCCTCCGGGATGCAGTCAGCCGCTGTAGAAGCACACTCCCAAAGTGTATGGCTAAATCTAGCAAGGGTGCAAGTAGCATTAATAGATTTTAACGCCATGCTACATGCCGAAAAGACTTTCTTAGCCATAGCATCATATTTTTTATCGTCCCTGTCCTGTGGGACGGTAGGGTAAGCAGTCTTGATGTCAGTAGAAGATGCTGCCTGTACCACCAGACTTTCTGGGGATGGGTGTTTGGACAAAAACTCAGGGTCTGCAGAAGATACCCTGTATTTAGTAGACAGTTTTTTATTTACTCCCGGGACGACATCTGGGGTTTCCCAGTTCGTCATTATTTTTCTTTGAAGAGCTTTATGAAAAGGTACTACAGGATCCTCCTGTGGCCCTTTATCAAGAATATCCGTGAGGTCATCCTGTTGGAAAGCCTGTGAAGGTGTTGACCACCCCATAAATTCTGTAATCCTGGCCATTAAGGCTCTATAAGGGGTTTCAGCATGCTCCCCCGGGTCTGGCCTAGCGAACTCCACCTCTGGGGAAGTGTCTAAACCACTTGCCTCATGTAAGGAATCATGGAGTTCCTTTAATCTGCGTTCCTCTGAGGATAACTCCTCTTGAACTGGGGTTGCAGATCCCTGCAACTCAAATGTCTCTTCTTGATCAGACAGTTCTCCCTCTTCCATAATTGAGGACATTGTTCTCAATTGGTCTGAACTCACAAAGGGTGTGAAACCCATCTCCAAGGCAGAGGGTGCCAAACTTGTCGTAATCGGCCTCGAAAACGTCGATGTCGTCGACGCCGAAGGCTTCGAACGTGGCGTCGAAAACAAAGGTGGAGGCCTCGAGGTCCTCGATAGAATGGGAATTCTGCTTGAGGATATCGACAATCTCGACGACATCGTCATCGAAGACCTGGGAATAGCCACAGGGTGCGCCGCAACCGTGACTTTCCTTGGCGTCGACGCCGGTGTTGAGGATGGCGTCGAGTCGACAGACCCGTGTGTCGAAGGTCCCTTCGAAAACGGCGTCGAAGACACCGACCTCGGCGTCGACGGAACCTTCGTCGACGGCGTCGACGGAACCTTCCAAGAAAGATTCGAGGTCTTTGCTTTACTCGAGGGTTCGTGACGCGCTCGAGAAGCTTCCTCCACCGGGTGCTGCGACTCGCGGCGTTTTGGACCTTCGGGTCTTTCGACCAGAGCATCGCTCTCGGCAGTCTTCGAGGGGGTCGAGGCCGCTTTCTCGAAGACGCTCATCATATTGTTTTGGAATTCCTCCCATTCAGCCCGGGAACTATGTTTCGTGGGGCAAGGGATTCTCTTAGGTGAAACGGAGGAAGAGGAGGACGAAGAAGGGGATCTTCGGCATCTCCTTTTCGAGTGCTTCGATCTCGAGGAGTGATGGGACCCGCTTCGAGACCTGGAGCGCGAATGGTGACGAGGAGACGAATGTCTCGACTTTGTCGAGGAAGAAGACACTTTAGAAGTCTTACCTTTTTCCAGCTTCCCCCTATGCTCCTTCAGGGCCTTAGCTGTCATGGACATACAGTCCTCGCACTCCGAACAATGGTGTTCGGCTCCCAAACACCACAGACAGACCCTGTGAGGGTCCGTCAGCGACATCTTTTTTCCACAGTCTCGGCATTTTTTAAAGCCGGACCGAGGGGTCATCGGTTCAGACGAGGAAGCCATCGAGTATGGCTCGAATATCTCGAGGAAAATGGAATAATATCTCTACGAAACTGAGCAACGATATTCCGAGGCACTGAGTAAGCGCGGAAAAACGGAACTGAGCAACGGACGCTGTGCGCGGCCTTTATAGACAGGATGACGTCGACACGGCGGCTGTCGAGGGACATCGACTCGGCGGACGTCGACGCGCAGCGCCCTCTAGAGAGAAAACATTTCCGAGGCCAGCAAAGCTGGAAAGAGATATCTAAGATAAGGAATACGTCGGAGGACACAATCCCTTCGAAGTATATGTTCTGATGAGGTGCACTAGACAGAAATTGTACAGGCCGTTCTGGTTGCCCAAAACTCAAGTAGACATCACCACGGAGCCCACTCCTCCCACAGTTGGCTCTAATTTGGGTCTATACAAAAATAAAAATGTGGTAATTGACATATGTTCAAGAGTAACCATTTTGGAACATTTACCCTGTTTTTGGTTTTCTAAATACTGTCAACTATGCACTTTTAGCAAATAAGGCACAAGCCCAAATAGATGGGGTGTTCTGATTTCAGAACAGAATTATTAAGATTGCGGTTTTTGCACAAGTACGAGTGGTTGTTTGTATGAATGGGGATGAAAGAGTATGTGAGAAATGATGTGTGAGATGTGAGCTTTTGTTGGTGTGATATGTGTGTCTCGAAAATTGGTTTTTAATAGATGTAATATCAATGTGTTTCATGTCATTTAAAAAAAATATTTTTCTATGATTATATTTGATTGATGAATAAAATAATGAATTCTAACATACATACTGTCCTTTGTCTAGAATATACACCTTTTAAGTAAGGTTAGTGTTTGGAAGGGATTGTGTGGCGTTTTCACGCACAAATAGCAAAATGATTGGAGGTTGTGCACTTATCCACGGATAATTGCAGTTTTGTATGGAAACGCTGCACATAGAACATCTCAAAACCGTGGTCTGATGGAGAGATATAACCAGACCATCGAACAGATGTTCAGAAAAACCATGAATCCCGCAGAAAGGGATTGGAATTGGCTAATTCCTTGGATTCTCATAACACTCAGAAAATAATCCTCAATCCTCTATGGGATTCGCACACTTCGGGCTGTTATTCGGAAAACAGGTACAAACTGGGGAGAGTGGAGGAGGAGGAGGTGGGCCCTTAGGGGATAGCCGGCCACAAGATAGTGTCAATGAAAATGAACCTGCAGGGATGAACATCTGGCGTATGGAGGTGGAAGAGCTCGGGGCCGTTGCTCAGGGACCTAGTCATATGGGAGAATCTGGGATAGAAGACCAAGGCTTTCTTTGAGCTCAATAAAAGGTCAGACACAGGAATGAGCATTCAGTGGGATGCATTCAAGGCAACCATGAGGGGAGAATTCATAGCAGCAAGGGCACAAAGGGAGAAACAGTTGAAGGTGTCAAGAGACCCAACTGGAGAGAGAAGTGGAGGAGGCGAGGAAAAGGGCGGGAAATACCCCCACAAGAAACACACTTAAGGCATAGGGGGCAATGCTATTTGTCTGGCAAAAATACTGCGAAAAAGCCAATAAGGCTGATGCGCTGTTGGCCTGACTGTTGAGGAAAGCAGGGGGTCAGAATACAATTATAGCGATAAATGATGATGATGATGGACAACACCATTCCCGCACGGAGGAGATACAGGATTGCCTGGCCAAGTACTATGAGGCCCTATACTCATCTCAAAACCCACTGAGCCAGCAACAGATAGATTTTTTGGGAAAAATACAGTTGCCCAAAACAGACCCCGGTACACAAGAATTACTGGTCTGGGAGATAACGGGAGGGGGTGAGGAGAACGTGCTTAACGTCATGTGATCCAGAGTGGCGTTCTACGACCGTCGGAGTGAAATTATTTAAATCAAAAACAGGCGGCTTTCAGTGCTTCTGATTGCAATTCCGTTCTGATATGACTTGATACGTATTCTGCTAGTTAGTATCCAGTGGTATTCCCCATTCTCCAGCCTCCTGTGTTCATTCATTCTTCTCACGGAGCCTTGCGGAATCCTACTTTGAGCCTTTTCTTCAGCAATTTGCTCCCGGGATCATCCAGTGAGTTTCCTTGGCGCCTGCTCTGGAGTTTTCGTCCCACGCCGCCATTGTTTTTCTGAGCGGGCAGTTATTCTTGGGAATCCCGCGCCGCCATTGTTTTTCAGCGCGGGCCTTTTTTCTTGGTCAACACTCCCGCACCGACTTTGCTTCCTGACTAACTACTAATTATCCGGATTCCGCCAGAAGTGTTAGTTTTGGGGTTTCAGTCCTGCCTCTCCTCTGCTGTCTTTATTTTCGCTTGTCACCACACGGAAAAGACCGCCTCCCATCAGTAGACTATTTGTTTATCACCACGCAAAAGGGCACAACTATATCACCACACAAAAGGGCACAACTATTCTCTTCAACTGGTATTACTTTGTTACTTTGTTCTGTTGATGAACTGCTATTGGCACAGTTGCCTTTCAACGACCGACTGCTACTTTCACAGTTTACCATTTCTTCTTTATTTAACAAGAACTCCGCACTTGAACTTAATAGACACTGTCCAGTAGTGCACCTACCCGTTCCTAGTGTGTCCCTCGTGAGGTTCAGGTAGTAGATCCCATACTAACCTTCCTTTCCCTGTTCGTTGGTTGCTTTCACTTTGGACGTCTTGGAACAATTACTACTCATTCACCTGGAACTCTGGAAGTGGATTACAGTATTTTGCTTCTGGAAGACCACAACCGGTTAGTTAGTCTTGGCTAATATCAGGTATAGCATCTTGTTTAGTTTAAAGCCCCACAGTTTAGTCGAGGAGATACTGAATGGTGTCTCTTTTTTCAGCCTGGTGAATTCCTGTTAAAATTGTTCTGTGCCCTTTCCATTGATTCACTAATCTAGCTGTATAATTCATCAGCTAGAGGGGTACATCCATTGGAAGGTCTATACTCTACAGAAAGATCAAGACTCCTGAAGCAGTTGAAAATAACCTGTATCCTTTTCTGTGATTCAGGTGAATGTATAACTGTATTCTCAGTACAGGTATGATAGAATCAGAAGCCTTAAACATTCATATGGAGGTCACGGACACCTTGGTATCGTTAATCCAGCTTGTCACTAATCTAAGAAAGGACATGACCACAGCGCATGATGCCATGTGTCACCGCAGCAATGTATTACAAGATGCAATGCATTCTCCCATCCAGGGGACGGCCCCTACTCCAGCTTCCGGTTCGGGCTATCTTTTACCCTGCCACAATCCCGTTCCTGTGCTTATGTCCATGGGGTTCCCTCTAGAACCTCCAAAGAGGTTCACTGGCGATCCTAAAGGTTATAGGACATTTGTTAACCAATGTTGCTTCCATTTCCTTTGCCGCCCAGCTTAATTTCCTGATCTGACTACCAAGGTGGCTTTCGTACTTTCATATCTAGGGGGAACAGCAGCAGCTTGGGCAAATCCTTTGCAGGAGTCTAACAGTCCGCTGCTATATGACTGTGACGCCCTACTCACAGCCATAAGTAAGGCTTTTGACATGTGTTACAAAACACAAGCAACTGATTTGGAACTATTGAATTTAGAACAGGGTAATCTGTCCTTGTTGCCTTACTTGGCTAAGTTCAATCAGCTATCTGCTGAGACCCGTTAGCCCGAGGACAAGAAATCAGCTGCGTTTTATAAAGGTTTATCTGAAGAACTCAAACACACTGTCTACAGTACCAGTTGTCCCCTCAAGATTTACTGAATTATTGGATCTGATTCTTCAGATAGAGGCCCATAGATCTGCAAGGAAGGGTGAAAAGAAACCCAATATACAGCCTATTATGCGTCCTGACATCGCTGCAGCTCCATCAACAGAGCCCGAATTCCATTAATATTCTTATAATGTTGCTCTGTCTTGTATTTTAAAGTCTCTAGAGCTGTACACCCCCTTTCTCAAATTCCTTTTGTCCCTCCTACGACCCTTCTTTACATAGCCTGCCCAGAGTTCCATTCACGGTTTCCAGAGCCTGGGTTGTCCCTCCTTGTCCCTCATTGCAGGTCATCGCTTTCCACTGTTATGTATTCTAATGGAGCTTCCCGCTCACTATTCTGCAACCTTTACCTCTGCTCCCGGGTCTCATGATGCATGTTCTGCCTCCACCCGGGCAGTACGTGCCTCCGGCTCACCCGTGAACCCTGTCACCTTGCACCGGAACCGCCTCTATGCCAGGTGCAAATGGGCTCTTAAATTGGGACCATCTCTGTGCCGGGTGCACGCTTGGTCTTTTCTTGCAATGTGCTCCGGGGGTCCTGGGGGCTATGAGGCCATAATCGTATTACCAATGCTCCCGGGTCTCGTGTTGCAGGTTCTCCCTCTGTTCCACCTCTTCCCAGGCCGTGAGTTCCTCCGGCTCAACCGTGATCTGCTTCAGACCTTAGCTGTCCCCTCACCCCAGGACCACCTCTATGCCGGGTATATATGGGCTCTTAGGCTGGGACCATCTCTGTGTCTGGGGGATTAGGGGCTATACAGCCTTGATCGCGTTGACAGTGATCAATTGCAATTATATCCCCTTCCTCGCTGCTTGGAGCCTCGTTCTTACTATCCCTCTGGTCCAAGCTCATGCAGTTCCTCTGGAGTCAGGGCACGGGGTTGCCGCATAGAGCTTCTCTACTCTTGCTTTCCGCCTCCTGTGGTTCCATTACTGATGCAGGAGGTATTCTATTACATATTGTCACATAGCATCAATGTTAGCTACTCCTGCGGCCTACTAGGGACAGAGACGCTTTCACACACGTCCTTCTTGCAGCGCCGCCATCTTGGAATACTTATTTATTGAGCATTTGTTAGGCGCCTGTACAACAAAATAGTGTTACCAGGCGCCAAGCAGGAAATTATCTTGGAATGATAGTGGGACACAGCAATGTTGATGCCTCTGCCAGATAAGCAAAGCCAAAGATTCAATACTAAGGCAAATAAAAAAGGGGAAAAGTGGGTATCCTTTACAAATGCCCCCATGTGGCGGGAAAGAAGGGGGGAGGATGCCACTGGCCACAGAAAAAGTATATACTAATGTAACCATATTTATAAAGTAAGTATTGCGGTATATTACGCAGCCACCCTCAACTCAGGGAGTTCCTTTGCCCCCATTGAAGGTGGAGCACAGCACAGCACTATTAGTTCTATTTTTTATTTTCTATTATTAGGTTCACTTTGGTAAGGCCTACAACCCATCTAGCACCCAACCCCAACAAATACCCAGTTCCACAATGGACTAGGAACCAGGTTGTTTGTAGCAAGAATATAGATTTATTAATTTATTTAAGCCACATTTGACAAATAGACTAACATCAGCCACCAATGCTGTGACAACACAAGAACAAAAATGACTTCCGTAATGGCACCAACACAGAAATAATACTGAGATTAGTAGCTTTCTTTTCAAACCACCCACCAATACAGCAAAAGAACAAGACACACAGTGATTGCGGATTTAGTTATAATACGTTATTCTCCTAGCAACCCCCACCCTCCAAACATCAATTAGAATTGGCCCGTCTGAATTGAAGGCCACTGGTAGAGAGTGGGAACAAAATGGGACATCGTTTTGGGATTCTGATACAATGCACTCTTTGGAAAAAGGGATTCAAGGAGTAAAATGTTTTGTTTTTACTTATTACCACAGAGGCAATATGAGGGAAAGGAAAGCAATGGGAAACTGTGTTTTGCCACACCTAAAAAGAAAAGACAGAGCTTTGTGGTTTCGGTCAGAGCACAATGGAGAGAAAGGGGTCATTTTGTTTTTTTCACCACTCATGCAAAGAAAATACAAGGCTTCACACTTCTGATTTTAAATGAAGGGGTTCAATGGGGAATTTCACTTTGGTACCCTGCACACTCACGTGGAAACTGGGTTTTGGGATTAATTATTTTGGCAAATCCTTATGCCTATACCGGCTAAAAACACACTGGGAAGCGCTTGTTAGTTTCGAATGCTAACAAAACACATCCCGTGATCTCTATAGGGGAATTAATTGATTTACTTTAATTACATATGCTAAGGAACTACACAGAGAAACAGGATATTTTGCTATGGGGAAATAACTAAAACAATGCGTGAAAATGCAAGGCCTACACAATCGATGGCTTTGGGGATAGTTTTACTTACAGGAGATCTTGGAAATGAGCATCAGGGAACCGCAAGGGTGTCAGTCCAGGATAGTTCTGTCTGGCTCCTACAAGGGGTCCCAGTCAGCCTGCTTCTATGTCTCCTGGTCCCTGTCTCCAAGGCAAGATTTGGGGCATCTCTGCTTCAGTGTTTCTCGCAAGAGTTCAGCAGCAGCTTACCGCCCGGAATAAGTGGAAAAAGCATAGTTCTAATGCAAACTTGTCTACTTATGGGGCAAATGACATCACAAACTTGTCATGATTCCAGTGGAAGGAATTGGTTGGTTTTCTCTACCCACCTCCCACCTGTGTGCTAAAAGACAAAGAGAGGAGGGGTATGAGTTAGGAAAGCTGTGGGAGGAGAAGGCTTTGTCATCCCAAACTGACATGTGGGCTTGGCATGTTCAAAACTCTGAAAATCTATCAACATGGCAAGTACCTTAATTTTTCAAATCTTTACATGTATGGATATTATTTTTAAGAACTACATTTTAAGGCTAATCATATGATGCTATTCTGAAGTCGGCATGCCCTTCCTATGCAGAGATACGGGTTTTCTTTGTTTACTCAGGAGCTGTATCAGTGAAAAATATGCCACTTCATAGTTCCCATGGTCATTTTGTCCTTCACCCTCATACCAACTTTCAAATCTCTTGGAATCAAGGGAAGGCCCAAATCAAATTTTCATGAATAACTTTAGTTATGTTTATCACACAAAAATCATTTTTAGCATGGTTCAAAGGGGGTTACTGCCACCTTTAACAAAAGCCAAATTGCAACATTCCTGGAGCTTTAGCCTAATTTCATGTAATATTGTGGCAGAAGACCTAGAGGTGTAACATAATTCTAGGGCCCACATATCCGCCTCAGAGGCATCTTATATGCATGGACAGTCTCATGGACTCCGGTTTTTATGGCCAAAGCAATCCCACGGATCACCTTAGAGGCAACCCAGAGCAGCACGGACGAGGACAACCATGTATTTGTTAAAGTAAGGAACAGTTTATATTTTCCAATATATAAGCATTAACTATAAAATCCAGCAATGCAACTGATGGAAATCTCCATAGTGGCCATAGGACAAGGATCATTGACTATTGACTATCATTGAAGACAAAAGAATGGGAGAGTGATCAAAGAATGTGTGTGGGAGAATAGTACAGTTAGCCACTGTACCAAACAGAAAAGAAGAAATTAACAACAAATCGATGCAAAGATATGGTGTGAACTATTCAGTTGTAGGAAAATTCTCTTATGAAGAATCCCAGGTTATTGTCACTGCTTCCATGGGGGGAACCCCTTTCCATGAGGCTGGGGAGGTGAGGCCGCTACCCTATAGTCCCCATGGGTTTGTACTCAGCAGGTGTGTCTCATGGGAGGGAAACCCTTCATGGCACCAGTGACAATGGCCCTGAGAAAAACCAGTATTCACTTAATCCTGTGGTACCCCCACTTTCCTCATACTCTCCTCATACCCCAATCAGGCCCGTCTGGTTGCCCACACCACATAGTAGCATAGAAGATCTCATTCACAATACTGTGACAAGGAAGAAGGAGACTTACCTGAGCTTAATACAGCATACCACTGAGACGAAGAAGATAGCACAAGGCAAAAGCCCATCGAGATACCAACACATGTGGTACAGTTTTCAATAGGCAACCCAATCATAAAAAGGGAAGAAGCACTGAATGAAGAGTCAAGCCAGCCCTGGAGGAGCACGGAACGAGACACCCGTTCCATGGCAGGAGACCGGAAGGCTGGAAAGCCGGGACACTGAAAGACGGGACTTTCCAAGAGGTCCAAGCAAGGCAGACCTGGCCGGTGGCAGAGAGAAAAGAAGCCTGACTGGCAAAAGCAGACTGAGAACGGGGATGCAAGCAGCCAGAGCTGCAAGGGAGAGTCTGGAGCTGCGGAGCCGCCAGAGATAAAACGCTGAGCGCAGCAGCAACACAGAAGCTCTGCTGCTTCTCCAGAGGAGACCGGAGATCGCTTAAGATGTCCCAAAGGTAGCCAATGGGTCAGACCCGTTATTGGAGCCCTGTGGGAGCTAAAGGAATTGAAAAGCATTATAAGACATATCCCAAAGAGCAAAAGGGGATGAAAAAGAAACTATACAACTTGATACAAACTTTGTAAAGCAGATAAATACATTCCAAAGAACTAAAGGGGATAACAGAGGAATTATACAACTTGATACAAACTTTCTAAATCACGCAAACACATCCCGAACAGCAAAAGGGAATAACAGAGAAATTATGCAAGTTATTACAAATATTTGTAATAAACCTAAGTGGGATCGTACCTTGCAAGGGAGTATACAAGGTTTGTCCAAGTGGCCAACAGGTGAAGGAGGGACAGGGGACCCGCCCAAGCAGAAGAACGGAGTTTCGGCCCCATAACCCCTGCCAGTGTACAACAGGATCTGAAACCCAAATGGAAACGGGTAAGGCCCATCAATAAAATATATAAGGGTCAAAAACCCACATCAGTGCGAGGATATCTATAACCAGTGGGCTGGAGCCCAGAGGAAGTTGGGCAGACCCTGAGAAGGTACAAAAGGATAAAAAAGCAAAGAAAGGTAATCAAGTCTTGCAGGTCAATGAACCGTGCTTCATACGCTATTGAGGATCACAGTATTGAACCATTTGGGAAAGTCTATGGTCCGGTCTGGCAGGTTAGTGAGGCTTCGTAAGAAACTGGAGAGCTACATTTTTGTTTCACAGAGGAAGACGATTCCTCCAGAAGATTAGGGGAACTGTGTTTTGTTTAAATAAGAGGTTCCCTCTCAACTACATTGACTAATCTGTGGGTAGATTTGGTGTAGGATGTGTGTGTGCTCATCCTCCCAGTCTGTTGGATGGAAGTCATGCTTCAACTAGTCATACAGTGGTTTCACAAATGCTGCATGGTCTGCCACCTATGATTGCCCAAAGTTAACTAGACCAAGCACGGCCTGCAAATGCTTAAGCACATTTGAGCTTTGCAAGTGTATGCATTTCTATAGGAATTGTGGAGCAAGTTCCCTTCCCTCATTTGAAAATGAAAAACCCAGAAATATGATTTCTCTGTGGGCTATCTTAAACTGCTTGAATTTGAAAGACACGAGCCTTTAGCTGCTAATGTCCTAATGCTTAAGTCCACCTTCTCTGAATGTACATTTAAGCTATTATGTGTATCATACATGTCATCTACATGCATTCAATGTCAGCATGTCTATATGCCTTCTAAAAGGGATTGTATTCTACTAGAGAATAGGCCAGGAGTATTGTTTACCCCTGTGGGAATTTATGATGCATATTATTGCCCTTAAAGTCTATAACTGGGTATGTGTACCTCTCTGAATCCAGAGGTTGTGTAATATATGATATGATAGGTTATTTATAAGGCGCTTAATACCCAGAGGTTTCTAAGCATGGACCCGGGGATCGAACCTGTGGTGCTCCGTGTCGTCTTGCTTCCGAGGCAAGCATGTTGCCCTTGAGCTATCCTTCAGAGAATGGATCTGGGGAATAAATCCATTCCCCAGATCCAATAAAGTCTCATAATTGTAGCTCTCTATTCTATACAGAAGAATTGAACTATGCATGTTCTGTACAGCCCCTGTGCTTGTATTAGCATGTAAGACCCTGAAATCTATTACCAATAAATATGAACCATCTAGTGTGGAAATTGTTATTACTTCTATAATGTAGGGGCTTGCCTGTTGTATCAGAACCCCTTGTTCAAATAACTGATTCACAAATACTTTCAAATATGGTATTGTTTGTGCCTTGATTGGATATTGTGTCTGAGGTGTTGGTGTTGCCAACACTTGGCATAATATGTGGGGGGTGATCAATGTGTTGTCATGTCCTACATAAATCTTATATCACTGTGTTGCACCTAGAACAGCCCATGAGGCTGCATAAGAGAACACTACATTTTCTGAAATAATTGGGTTTAACTACTTGTTCCCTTTTAGTGGTTCCCCTAACATATAGCCTTTACCAAATATATTCTGCTAAAAGGCCATCTTGTGTTGTATGCAAATCAGACCAAAATAGTGCCTCTATTTCCTTTGGATATTCCCCTTCAAGGTGAATCGTAACTATATACTAATTTCTTTCCTCAACCACTTCTCCTTTGGGAGTATCCACTTCTACATTTCAATTAGTAGGAATGTGTTGTATAAGCTTCTTGTGTCGCTCTTTGAATATGGAGACCTCTGTGCTAGAGTCCAATTGTGACACTAACCAATCCCTTGGATCCTTAGTCTCTGGTATTATCTTGTGAGTCTGGTTTAGAGTTTCTACCATTGTTGCCATTGTCCATTCTGAAAGCTGCAGTTTGCTTCCTTCCTTTTTTCCTTCGAAGGGCTTCTGCTCTACCTTGGGTGCTGAGCCCTGAAGTATCGTCTCTATTTCTGTATCTTTGTAGTTGTCTAAGTTATGCTCTATCCTTTAACTGATAGGTACTCTTTTCATCACTTCTGCCCTTTATGGGTCTTCTGTCTGAACCAGCTTTTTGCCTGGGACTGATGCTATCACTTTCTACAGTGTTCTGTATAAAGGTTATCCCTTGCTTGTTTGGTAGGGGGCATAATAGAAGCCTGTGTCCTTCCCTTTCTGTCTTTCGCTGAGAAGGTATGGCTACCTGGTTCCTATCTGGTACCAGTGTCATTGATAGGTGATTGTAACGCTCACCTGATTCTCGCAGAGGCGCCGGTCTTGACTGGGCGACTACCGTATCTTCAAAGGTGATGTGTAGCACCCGGTTGGCTCTTTGGGCTGGACCTCTGTGCACTGTATGCCTGACTTCAAGAGTAAGATGTCTGCAGACAGAAAATATGGGATTAATGAACTGGGGTTATTGGGGTGTCCCTATCTCTTCCCTTTTTGCTCTCCTGTAGACCCCCAAAGGTTAACGCTCTCACCTTAGGTAAGTGAATGCCGAGCTCTCCATCTGCCTCGGGGCAGGGTGCAGTAACCAGTTTCTTCACTGGATCGGTAGCGCAGGCCTCTTGACTTCAGAGGACTGCTGTCCGTCGTTTACTGCACGAACGGTAAGTTTCGAGTAATTCTATTGTCTTTAAAGTCTTTAGCAATGATGTCTCTTGTTTTGCAGGTTCCGGCGATGGCGGATGACGGGCTGAAGTGAGTTGAAGATGGAGTCCGTATGATGAATAGAAGCGCCTGGAAGCACGTAAGTAAGCGCTTGTTGCCTGCTTCACGATGCGCTCTAACTGTCTTTTATTTTGCAGGTACGAGTTCGGAGCGGCTGCAGGGTGCCGGAATACCCACTGGGGTTGATGTGGAAAGGAGTAATGGCACGTGAGTATTAAAGTTCCCCAATGTCTTTAAACGCACCTTGTTTTGTCTTTCAGATGCAGGATGCAGCGCCGAAGGCCTCCGGAGCGTGCGAAGAGTCCGTAAGCTTTTGTCTTTCAGATGCCGGAATGCAGTGTGAAGACCTCCGGAGCGCACGAACAGTAGGTAAGCCTTTGTCTTTCAGATGCCGGAATGCTAACCTGTTCTTTCTTGTCTTTATAGGTGTTGCTGAAGACTGGATTCAGGATGGTAAGCCTTTTTCCTTAGGCCCAGGATCCGATGCAGAAGACACGATGAGCGTTCTGCTGCAGAGGATGCAGAATAACGCAAAGCAAGATTCATCCACCGGGTGTGGTTTAAATAGCCTCCTGTAGTGCTTAGGTGTCTCCTTCCACAGCCACGCCTAGGTAAGAAAAGAGTTCCTGCTTTCCAGAAGAGTTCCAGTGTTCTGAATCTAGGGAGTGGCTCCTGCCCCACCCAACAGGAAAAGTAGTTCCAAACAGAAGAGAATCAGAGGCTCAGCTGGCAGGCAAGTAAGCAGCATGGTCTGCTGCAGGTAAGTCCACCCAAGCATTATGAGCCCGGCGCTTCCAGCGCTGGGACTGGGCACATTTATGAGCCTGGTGCCACTGGCGCCAGGACTGGGTCCAAAAGGTCCCAATTGGGACTGGTTGGCCCTCGGAACCTGGGTTATGGATCTGCTTCCAAGGGAGTTGGGAAAACCCTGACCTTTTGGAAGCAGAGATCATGACAGTGATGCCGTTTTAGAATGTTTATTCTCACCTAATTCCTTCACTTTGCCTTTCCCAGGGGTTCTACCCAGGTGATCCCTGTCTAGGGACCTGTAAGTAGATGTGACCAAACTGGAGTTTCCTTTCTTGGTCACTGGGCAATGTTTAGTCTTACTGACATCACCTCTGATAAGGGGCATTAGTACTCCTTCTACCATGGAATAGTTGCACCCAGATATTTCCAGCGTTAAGCTTATGGATGCTTCTGCTCCCTGGGAGTCTAATGTCTCTTTTATAATGCAAGCTAGTTCTACAATTGAATGAGTCACATATAAATGAAGGTACAACTAACTGTATACTGAACCCCAACGGTCACTGTGTTCCATTATTCAGGATTAAACCATGTTGGCATTATGATTGCTAACACCCTCCACCTCTGTTGAGGAGTGACCTGAGGGTAAGCTGTCTCTAGCTGGCTCACTCTACTGGAATACCATCTAGGAATGCTCTCCTGGCTTGTGTGGCATGCACCCAGTAAGTCCTTCAGGGTCTGGAACGGAAGTGTTCCTTCGTCCCCTGCTAACATTGGTCTGGGTGCTGCTGGAGCAGCTCACAAGGTTCTATATTCTACAGCTTGAGTATGAACAGTGTCAAAATGCTCCCTGGTATATGGGTGTCATGGTGCTCCTTTGTATATGGGTCATGGCCTCCTTATTAGGGTGGAACCTAAGGATGTGTTCTAAGGTTAACCCTTCCATAACAAATGAAAGGACCATGTCTAGCCCTTGTGTTGGGGTATGTGAAGCCCCCTTGAAACCAGTTCTGGTCGTCTACCTGTTGTAAGGCTACTTCAGGATATTCATAGGATGTGTAATGTATTTGATCTAGATCCCTCCTAATGTGTAGGGTCCCAAAACATGTCTCCTGACTTGGTACCAGGTGTCTTCATGTACGTAAACAGGGTTTCCCCTGGCAATCCTCCAGGCACTGCCACTGTGAAGTTGGTGTTGACAGTTCTAACACCTCTTTTCCTGTAACTACCTGGTTACTGCACAGTAGCAGTACACAGGTATAGGGACATCGTCATGTGGCTAAGCCATTCTAATACCTTTTAGCTAGATAGCTGTCAAGAGTATGTATTAAACACCCTGTTCTTCACTGGCGTGTTTTAATGCCTCCTAGCTGCATAGCTGTATAGGGGACTAGCCATTAAAGACACCCTGTTGTTCACTAGTGTGTTTTAAGCTTTGGTTTACACCCGGCTCGATACTAGAGTGTTTTATTATTTTGATCGCTAAGGCCTGAAGCAACACCACTGGTCCCTCTTCAGTAGCCAGGTGGGGAGAATATAGAATATTGTTAGGGCATAGGAAAAGTGAGCAATGGCCTGCTGATGTCACCAAATTGACTTGATTTTGATCATCCCTTCCTCCAGAGCCTCGCCTCCACCCCATGGGGAGTGTCAATGACCACCCCAGCAGGGGCTGTGGCAGGTGTAGGGGTAGGGAAAAGCATGTACCTGGCACTGTGCAACAGAGATGAGAGCAGTGAACAATCCCTGCAGTAGGTGGCTGCTCTCAATTGCCAACAAAGGAGAGGTTTAACAATGTCACATACATTTATATTGCTAGTCCACTGCTCACACCATCCATTAACCCTTGGTGTATATTAAAAGGCATGTACCTTGTTTAAGACAACAATACACATCAGTTCAATTAGATGCCCAACACTTCATAATCATGTTCTTTGTCATCTGATATCATTCAGTAATGAACAATCATGTAAAATATACATATTTTTAATTATGAGAAACATGTAATAAAGAAACATCAGCATTATTATCATCACTATATACAACACACTCAAAATGCAATAAACCATAAATGGAAAAGCTGAACCATTGTCATTTATTTTCCTGTACATCAAATCAATCAAGACTAAGACTGAGCAACCTCCTCCAAGAAATCAAGATCACCTTAAAAACCCTCTAAATGCCTCACCACGTCATGATAGGCAACCTCACAGATCATGCTAGGCAATTTAGCACCTGCCTCGCCAAATCATGATATGCAATCTCATAGAAGCATCTGCCTCAATCAATAATCAATACCTCAATATCTTTCTCAATGTGATACCAAATGCAGGGTAAAGAAAGCCTCCTCATACTCAATAAGGTAGGGAGCTAAAGAGCGCTGGAAAAACTGGATGCCTGGAAAAATCCACAATTCAAAACAAAAATGAAAAAATTGAAAAAGTTGGAAAAAAATCCAAAAAGGCACCTGCTGTTACACATTGCGGTTTGCATAGAAAATGCATACAAGTACGATTAAATGCTTCAAAAAGAAGTTAATGTATTCAAAAAGGATTAAATGTCCATTGGATTTACTGGTACCAGCATATTGCCCATGCAGGATAAGGTGTCTGCTCTTAGGCTGTGAGCTGAATAAGGTGCCTTGAGGAAAAGTAAAAATCATTCCCCAAACAGCTCGAAGGAAAGTAGAGTTCTGCTCACAATAAATCCAAATAGGCAGAACCCAGTTTAAGGCTTCAAAAATCCAGAAACAGATTTAGGAGTGGAATCACCCCTCCCATCAGGGGAAGCCTTTTCTGCACTTTATTTCTGTCCAGCCATCTGGATCTGCCTCTTCCTGCCAACTTGTTGCCTGAACATCAGTGGCCAGAGGATGAACTCACTCCCTTATATACCCTCTGGGTAGTCCCCATTTCTATGCCTTTCCAAGCCTGCTTCTGTCCTTCAGTGGCAGCTAGGAATTTTGCCAATAATGGATTTTTGGCTTACATTACTGTATTTGTGTACAGACTAGTCAAGGCCGTTTCTGTGTCCTTCAATGGCATTTAGGGATTTTGCCGAAGAATGTATTTCTAGCCGACTATACCAGTGCACTTGACCAGCCCTTGACAATTCTCTGTCCTTCAATAGCATTTAGGAATTTTGCCAGCAATTCTATTTTTGATCACTGTACTTTCACGTGCCCAAAATGGCGAACGACATGGCTCTGTCCTTCCACATAATAGAACTACAGAAGGCCTGCTTTTTTTAGTTTGCAGTTTTTGCCACTTATCTATGTTTTGTGTTTTGCGATTGTCTCTCTTCCCGGAGAGAGCCTAAATCGAAATTGATGAGTATCAGGCCTTGAAAATTATATAAAATCCCACTAGACCTGCAGGACAAGTTCCTAAATGTACATACTCGACCTAAGAGAAATTCACTTTCCCCACTGTTACTGGTAACAAAATATTTACCAGTGCTTTTTGTAAAATGGTGCAGGTCACCATAAGCACACTTCATATTTGGTGCAATGTTGTCAAGCATACACAGTGAAACTTGTATTTGATATTTACTGCAAACAAAGTGTTTTTGCAGTAAATGAAAAATACGTTTCTAACATCCCCATACTCGCCAGCAAGGTCGAGTATCATGCAAATGGTACTCGCCCTTCCTAAAAACTACTAGCCAGTGCTAGTGGGTTAGTACATTTTGTGAGCCCTGAGTATGTTCACTTAAGTAGAGTACAGTGCATTGTGAAAAAGCTGACGGTAATCTCCCACCTACTCCCCCGGGATCTTCCATGCAGGTGGGCAGAGAAGGGCCATCACTTTTGAATCCCGACGCTGGGGGTGGACAAGTGAGAGAGGAACACCTGAGTGGAGGGTCACGGGGGATTGGGAGGAGAACACCCAAGGGCGAGACATAGTATCGCTCCCTTCCTTATTGCCCACCAACCTACTCTCCCTCGGTCTTCATGGGGTATTTTCACTCTCATCCCATCTCCCTCACTCCATTTCCAATAAGTACTGGAACGAGGAAGAGAGTCGGGAGCAATGAAGATTGCCCATAGATACGACATAGTGATACAAAAGTACCCTTTGACCTGCTCTCCAGCGCTGTGCTTCTATTGGTGAGTTTTTTGAGCCAGAAAGAAACTCAGTAGCATGCGGGTGCCTGGAGCGGGAACAGGAGCATTGAGAAAGGTGAACAGCTGGTGAGCAAAAGCAGGAAAAAGCAAAGGGAAGCAAGAAAAAGGGAAAAGGCAAAGCAAAGTAAGCAAAAGCAAAGGAAGCAAAGGCAAAACAAAGCAAGCAAAAGCTCAAAAGCAGGAAGAAAGCAAAGCGGAGTAACAGAAAAAGGCACTAGACGTACAGGAATAATGAAAGACAGAGCAAGTGTGCGCTGGCGGTGCAGACACAGCAAAGAAAGGGTACAAGTCAGCCGAAACCAAGAAAGACAGCAAAGAGACACAGAGAAGGAAAATGGACTGCCAAGAGAGGGTGCAAGCGAACCGAAAGCGAGAAAGAGGATGCAAGCGACCCAAAATAAATGCAGAGAGTGCATGAGGCATGTAAAGGAATGAAGGTGCTAGAGAGCACAGTGAGAAAATGAAGGTGCAAGAGAGCACAGCGAAAAGCAAAGAGAAGTGTCCAAGAGGCACTGAAAGGTGGAAAGAAGGTGCAAGTGTGCACAATAGAAAAAGAAGGTGTGCCGGAAGCACAGTAAAAAAGACACAGACAGAGTGGAAGAGGCACAAAAGAAGAAGAGGTGACAGAGAATAATGAGAGGGGTTAGTAGTCTGAGTGGTCATCCCTGGTAGGAGCAAAAAAACCTGTGTTCTCGAAAGTCTCCGATACTACCCCCATGAAAGAACTTTACAGTGAAAGGTACATCCTGACAAGAGGAGCTTTTTGTTTGTTTGTTGAACTGCATAAAGAGGGGCCTAAGCTTGGGGAAAGGGCCCACTAAAGAAATGTTTTAACTTTGTGAAAAGAGGCCTAGGTTTGGGGAAGGGAACCCTGAGGGGCCTAACAGGAACTGTGTCTTTTTGTTTGGAACTGGAAGGAGCAAAGCTTGGGTAAGGGAACCCCCAAGAGACCCAGAGTCATTGTGAACTCTATTGACTTGCTGCAAGAGCCCTACGTGGAAGGTTCCAAGGGCAACCATGTTGAACTGAACTACTTTGAACTGGCAGAACTACACCTATGGGTAAACCTACCTGGTTTAAATTTCCTTCTGAATCGCCATTTTACCTTTGAGAAGACACCTATCACATTTGATTTAAGAGTGAGCGCAAGCATAGGTTTGGACTGAGACAAACTTTGGTTTTGGACTTAAGGACATTGAAACATCAGTTTAGGGAACAATATCCTAAATAGAGTTAGGGCCATCTAAGCATTACAGCAATCCCACAAAGTTTGGTAATACAGGTTTTCAAACTGTTGCTTTTGAGTCTGTGTCTCTCTTGATACCATACCTGTATCACAGTATACAGACTCAAGGTCGCTGGCACACAGCCCAGAATAATGAATACACTCTAATGTATTTCACTGCAGAGTGGAAAAGCGAATCTCGCGGCCTTCATTTAAACATGTTTCCATTGCGCTGTACATTTTACTGAATATAAATGTGTTTACCTCGCACGGAGCATCACAGCACGAAGTCCTGTATTTCAAGTGTTTATCTTGCGCTGTGCATTATAGCAAGAAAGGCCTGTTTTGCAGCTCAAATGCGTGGGTAATATGAGCACACCAAGAAATCCAGAATGAGTGCCACCTCCTTCTAGATTAATTTGACATCCAGTTTTCCTTGGTTGGTTTGAAAGTGTAAGGGATGGAAATAGGTTCAGACACAGGATGGTGGACACTTTATGGACATGCTGAAGGGTCCTTAGTATTTTTGTTGAGGTAGTGCAACCAGTCATAATAATTAGAGCAAGATAGGTTTTTCTTTCACTTTTGT
Source organism: Ambystoma mexicanum (assembly GCF_040938575.1). Taxonomy (NCBI): domain Eukaryota; kingdom Metazoa; phylum Chordata; class Amphibia; order Caudata; family Ambystomatidae; genus Ambystoma; species Ambystoma mexicanum. Next base: position 764,547,159 of record NC_090935.1, read on the forward strand.
GGTTCTAAATAAAAGTCTATGCCAACCAATATGCCACCTCTGTGTCAGACTCATACTTCTGCACCCTTACAATATGGATAGAAACCTCACCATCAATTGGATCAAAATATTACATCACATGCAAAATGAACTGTGCATTCAATTGCAGTGTTCTAGGTCTGTCACCAGTATGGTCGAATCTAACACCTGGAATTGTAATAAAGTCACTTCCCCCGATGACAAGCCTATCTTTGGGTAGATCAAAGAATCGAGATATATGGTCAAAGAAATCTGGATCATCGATTGTGCAAGGATTCTGACAGCACACAGCACATCTACTCTGTGTATTCTGCTCATTCAATTAATGTATCACAGTGTTAGAACTCCCCAGTATTGTGAAGAATACCTTATCTAGTATCTCAGACTCCCTCAATGTTTAGCAAAACTCTCACTGACTTTGCCAGTTTTAACAGGCTCAATGTTGTATTAAAGAGCTCACGGATCAGGCAGCCATCTTGATGACTGTTCAACAGTGCCCCTTCGTTCGTAATTTTTGATATTCAGCAAAAGGCGCATTTCGACATGGAAAGGACCAACTGTAAAGGATTTGGATCAGTGAGCAAAGTGTTAAGAGATGAACAAATTACTTACCCCTGGTAGGTTCTTTCAACTGGATGTTCCTACAACATATTCCTCATCTTTGATATATTGGTAAGTCTGTTTACAGCTTCGGAAACATTTTTCCCATAGTATCGAGTGCTGTGCATCGTTAGTCGTGGCCATGGATGGCCTCAGTCCTGTCCTTTGCCATGACGTTGATGCTGGTATAAGGAGCTTGCGGGTGCCCGTTCCCTCAGGTCTGTCTCCCACACCCCAATGCTCAGCTTTGTTAAAGGTATGGCCCATTCGTTGGAAGGAAGGTGTACAAAATATGGAAGTTCTCGCTAAGATAGGGGGGTGGGATGGGAGGGAGATTAGGACTACATGGGAGGAACATCCAGTCGAAAGAACATTAGCAGTGGTAAGTAATTTGTTATTTGAATGGATTGTGTCCTCCTATGTAGTCCTCATCTTTGTTAGTCTCCCAAAGCAGTTTTTCTGAAGGAGGTTGGAGAGATTATTGCTAATTAATGCTGTGAAGTACAGCCTTGTCAAATCTTGCCTCCTGACCCGACATTGAATCCAAGCAATAATACTTGCTGAAGGTGTGCAAAGAGGACCAAGTTGCTGCAGTGCAAATGTCCTGTATGGGCACCACTCTCTGAAGAGCTGAAGAAGTGGCCACTCCTGGGGTAGAATGCGCTCTTAAGCCTTCAGGCAGATCTTTGCCAGCTAAAGTATAGCATTCAGAAATGCATACAATTATCCAGCGAAAGATGGTTTGCTTGGTGACAGCTTGTCCCAATTTGTGACCTGAATAGCCTACAAAGAGTTGGTAATCTTGCCTGATCTTGGACATTCTAGTAATATAGAAGCTTAAGGCCCTCTTTGGGTCTATGCAATGTTACCTCTACTCCTCATTAGAGGGATGAGGAGGCAGGTAAAAAGCAGGCAGCATGATATTCTGAGCCAAATGGAACTCTGATACTACTTTCGGTAAGAAAGAAGGATGCACCCTCAAAACCACCTTATCCCTAAAAAAGGTAGTAACGGGTGGTTTAGAAGAAAGAGCCTGAAGCTCACTGACTCTGCGGGCTGATGTAATCGCGGTTAGAAACACATTCTTAAGGGTCAACATTTTGATTGGACAAGAATGCAAGGGTTAAAAAGGTGCTCCCATTAGAAACCTTAACACCAGATTTAAGTCCCAAACCAGTACAATAAAAAGGACTGGGGGAAAGATATTTGTTGATCTGTTTAAGAATTGAACCACTATAGGGACTTTGAAATAGAACCCTGATCTGGTGAACGCGTAACAGTAAAAAGTGCTGCTACATTACCCTTTACCGTGGAAACCTTAAGCCCCTGATGGACCAGATGTAGTAAAAACGTTAGTACAGACAGTATTTTGCATGTAAAGGATCACTACTCTTATCCCTGCACCAGCTGCAGAATTTATTCCAGTAGCATCAGTACAGAGATTTAGTTGCTGGCCGTCTGGCTGAAAGCAACACCTCCATTACATCTTCCGGAAGGTCCCAGTCTTTATATCTTATCCTTTCAGAAACCAGGCGTGAAGGTTCAGAGTCCTGATCTCTGGATTAAGAAGGTGACCTCCCTCTTGCGAGAGCAAATCTTCTCTTTGGGGAAGACGAATTAGAGGGAAGATGGCCAACTCAGGAAGTTCTGGGTACCATCTTCTCCGGGCCCAATATGAAGCAATCAGGATCATGGATTTCCCAAACGTTCTCAACCATGTCATACCATGAGGAATGACAGGGACTGGTAGAAACGCGTATAGAAGTGGATATTCCCGTCCACTACGAACGTGTCCCTAGAGCTCCTCTCTGAGGAAATTTACTGGAGCAGAATAGGTTGCATTTCCTGTTGACAATGGATGCGAACAGATCCACCTGAGAGGTTCCCCAAAGGGTAACAAACTCTAAAAGAACTTCAATCTTTATTGCAATCCTGCAGCAATTAGTGATACAAATTTCACTGATTTGTCTTTATGTCAATAGATGAACTGAGTAACAAGCATAAGAACATGGAATTTATCATATGTGGGGATCTGAATATTCATCTGTATCTACCAGATGGAAACCAATGTGAACCTGCAAAACTAACTCCCAGAGCCCGGAAATGGACCAAAGAAATGAAAATGAGAAATTTGTCTTTGACAGGTAAATCGACTAATACACAAGGAAAACTGATACCAAATTGGACCCGAGGAAAAACAAATGCTATTATAGATTATATATTCGTATCAGAACGAATACGACAATCAATAATAACAGCAACAAATAATCCCTCGGAGAAGAGTGATCATCATCAGATATCAATAACTTGGGAAGATGGTAGAATTCATTCAGCTCTTCAAGTATTGACAGATTTGGAATTAAATAATGGAATGAATAGGCTACGAATAAAACAACATCATACGACCGACCTCCTAGAAAGATTTTAGTCTACAACAAGATCTTCTTGTGACAAATTGAATTATAAATGGATTCTACAACCGTATCAGCAAGTTCAAAGAAAAAAAGGAAACTCACAAAAGTCCATAAAGACTACTTTAACAGTGAGATTTTTCATAAGATAAAAAACTGCAGAAACAAATTCAAATTCTAAAAAAACAAACTTCAAAAGCAAGTATACAAGAAATAAGAATAGAAAAACTGAAATACTGAAACTGGTTAAAATCTGTGCAAGCTATTCTTCAACAAAATGATGCAGAAGCTATTCTCACAGCCCTGAAACAAAGAAATACTTGTGACCTATTGTCGCTTCTAAAGCAAAACAAAGCAAATACAGACAATATGATCCAGGAATTGGAGGAACAGAATTAGATATGTTATTTTTCAGATCTCTATAAAGAAAGGACACAAACACAAATAACAAGGTGTGCAAGCCTGGCGAAGCTCTGGAATCTAGAATGGGATTCGGATGACATTGACGAAAACAATTTCTCGTTTGTAGGCATCAAGAGCCCCTGGGCCTGATGGCCTTTCAAATGCAATGTTAAAACTAGCACCGAAAGAGTGGGCTCGCCTATTGGTACAATTACTGATCCTGATTGACAAATCAAATTCAACAGACTTGGAAAACAGCAACCTTCATACCCATCTTAAAACAGGGTGATAGAAAAGATCCGGCCGATTATAGACCGATCGCCCTGTTAGATCCGTTAGGCAAGCTGTTTGCTTCGTTTCTCTTGAAACAACTGAACACATGGGCACGATCAAATAAGAGACAGGTTACGCGGCAGACTGGATTTGTCTAAAAAATAGGAACAAATGTTAACCTGATCCTGCTAAACGTGATCAAATAATAAGTTTCTGCAAAGAAATGACAAGTCTACGCTGCATTTGTAGATCTGAAGCAAGCGTTTGATGTGGTAAACAGACAAAAGCTGTGGATAAAATTAGCAGCATGGAAATGTTCGAAATCCATCTTGGAACCAATCCAGCAGCTATATTCGAACACAACAATTTGGTTCAGATTGACAAAAGAAGGCCTTGACATCTAAACCAATTTTGACGTGGAATGGTTTAAAACAAAGGTGCCCTTTGCAGCCTCTTTATGTAACCTATACACGTCAGATTTTGTGGAAAAGATCAACTAGACTTTGACAAATTCACCGAAGATAAATACCGAACCAGTTCAAACATTGATGTATGCAGGCAACATCATCTTGTTAGACAAGACAGAAGATGTCGGCTCTGCAACAGAGTTTGATAAAGATGGAAGACTTCATGAAAAATAATGAATGAACAATTAACAGCACCAAAACTAAATTGATGAAGCTTATGCAAACAACTACTAGAAAGTAAAGACCTCCAGTAGCCATCTTGGGAGGAAAACCCCTTGAAGTGGTCACAACCATCAAATACCTTGGCATATTGATTAATCAATCAAGAAATGAGAAAGAATGGAACAAATATCTGGAGATAAAAGCACAATCATTAGCCCGGCAAGGATAAATTTTTTCAGTGTAAATTTGGAAAATACTCCCTATAACCGATTGTTACTTTCTTTAGACAGAAAGTGATACCTATTTTAAGCTAAGGAGGAGAAACAATGCTAAACCAACAAAACACCAAGTGGCAAAGATATGAGGCAATTTTCTGGAGAAAATCGTTAGCCTTGCCCAAATCGTTCCCAATGCCAAGAATCCGGTTTGAATTAGCGCTACAATCTTGGAAACAACTGGACTTTTATAGAAAAGCGATCAATCCCGAACAAATACCAGCAATTGATATCCTCCGAAAAAAGGATAACGCCATAAATGTAACAACATTGAAGAGTTGGGAAACCGCTATAGAGGAACAGATGGTATTAGAGGAGATTTCAGAAGAGATGTCGGTGCAGCGACTGCAAAATGCCAAACGCAAATTGCAAAGAAATGATTGGGAGGCTAGCACAACAATCACAGTACAAAAGTAATTTGGTATGTCAAATGGAAACAAGAGCACTAAACCAATTGCCAGATTAGTTACTGCTTTTCCCTGATCAAACTATCCGAGACTTATTCTTGAAATTTCACCTTAACATTCTCCCCACAAGAAAATATCAAGTGCAAACGAATCAAATCCCAGTTACGAACATTAAATTGCCGGTTTTGTAGAGAGACAAGTACAATAGAGACTTTATACCATATAGTGATGGTCTGCCCGGAGTTGACTGATAAAAGAAACACGTTTAGAGACTTTTTTGGAACATCAAAAAGACAGATGAAATCAAAGGAAAGATGGTCCCAAATACTTCTTGGTCAAGACAAATCATACATTTTCACCATAATACAGTTTTGGATGAGTGTAATGAAGAAATAGAAGAAACAGAAAAGAAAGACTACGCACAGATGTAAAATGAAAATGATAAATTTGCGAGAACGTATATGAATCATAACGATGTAACTCAAAAAGTGATAAATGAAAAGTTTGGCAACAAACATATTGTTTTAATTAAAAAAAAGAACTTCCTGAGCTAACTCCCACTTGTGGGAGATAGTGCTCTGCCTGCTGTGAGAAACCAAAGGGTGTCTCACTTACTAGTCCTCGGGTATCTCTCTCTCAGGTGACCAGAGCACGGCCATCGCCTTGACCAGTGCAGGAGGATCACCTGGGTGACGAGTCTTCAGGGAGTGGGAGTGAGGCAGCCGATGGTGAGAAACAGTACCCCCCCTTTCCCGTACCCATACCACATCCTATTTCATAGGATTATCCAATGATTCAACTCCCCCCCCTTCTACAAAAACACTGGGCCTAGGAAGAGGTGGACTGAGAGTAACGAGGCTAACACGTATATATCTCATTTACATGTTCCGTTAATAAGGTCAGGCACTTGACCTTAATCACATACACCTGATCCCCATTAGCTCCGCCCATACGGATAAAAGGCGGAACATAGAGAGACACTCTGAGCAAGGTGGGACATGAGAAATTATAAGTTACTCACCGTAGTGACTAACCTTTCCTCCATACTGCATGGGCGTCCCTCGCGAGGGACAGGAGACGGAACCTTTTTCACCAGAAAAAACCTTCTTCCCTTTAAATTTAGAGGTGCGCGGGAGTGCAGCCCTGGAAGCATGTGCTGCCCTGACTTCGCCCTCCGGTGCCACACCTCAGTCCCCATAGACGCGTCAACAATAGATTTAACATTGCCTAATGGCATCAGTTATATTAGGGGGGAGGTTGGTGGGACGCATGGAGGAAAGGGGACTAGTTAGTGACTACAGTGAGTAACTTATAATTACTCTTACATCCCGTCCCCTTTCTCCCATACTGCATGGGCGATTACAACTGAATGTAGCCTCCTTAAGCAAACCGGTTTCTAAGAACTGCTCTAGAGCCGGCATCCAAACAGTTTTATTTATTTATTTAGCATTTTTAGCTTGTAGTGCTTGCAGAAAGCCAAAGGGGTGGCCCATGTGGCCGCCCTGCTTATGACTTGCCAGGGGACATGCCGCTGGAAAGCGATGGCCGTTGTCTTGGCTCTGACCGCGTGGGCGTGCATGTTGGCCGGCAGTGGCTTGTGGTGTCCTTCGTAGGCTTCTTTGATGGCCGAGACCATCCAACAGGCTATGGAGGCCTGATACACCGGTCTTGATCCTCCAAAGGTGACAAAAAGAGCATCCATCTTGCGGAAGACCTTGGTCCTGTCCAGGTAGAATTTGAGGGCACGCCTGACATCAAGGCAGTGCAGAACTCTCTGTGCCTCGTCTTTGGGCTCAGCAAAAAGCATGGGCAACACAATTTCTTCGTTCAGATGGAACGCGGACGGCACCTTAGGTAGGAACGCTGGGTGCGCCCGTAGGACTACCTTGTCCTTGTGAAATGTAATTTATGGCTCCGAGGCGACCAGCACCTGGATTTCACTGATTCTGCAAGGTGAGGTGAGGTGAGGCCAACTAACAAGGCTGTCTTAATGGTGACCAGTCTAATGTCTGCGGACGCCATTGGTTTGTGCATCAGGGCACCCAAGACTATGTTGAGGTTACACATGGGGTGCGGCCTTTTGATGGGCGGGTAGAGCCTGGCGAGACCCGTCAAATGTCTCTTGACAATTGGGTTGGAAGAGGAAAAACTCTCCTCCTGCAAGTTTCTGTATGCCCCAATGGCTGCCAGGTAGGTCCGGCAAGTGTTCACCTGCACGCCTGAATGGGCGAGATGCACCGAAAAGGAAATCACGTCGTCCAGGGAACATGTCAGAGGATCAGAGGCCCTTCGGTCTGCCCAGTGACAGAACCTGGTCCACTTGCTTTTATACTGGGCCCTGGTAGATTTGCTCCTGGCGCCCTGCATGATCTCTAGATTAGCCTGAGAGAGGCTGAGATGTCCTAGCGTGACCTGTTCAGGAAACACGCTGTGAGGGCTAATTTCTCTGGTGCGGGGTGGATGGCCATGCCCCCCTGCTGCGCTAAAAGATGTGCTGGGTGTGAAGGACCGGAGTTGGGTGTCTGTACTTCTGCGCTCTACATGGTAGAGGAGAGGCACAGAGGACCCCAGCCAAGATTCTCTATTGTGGTAGCAATGGACGAGCAATCAAGGTCTAGCTTCTCAGGAGGTGATGCAGGCTGGTTCTTAAGTACAGTGTAGTCCCCAAGCATCCACAAAGGAATGTCCGCACACTGTATTAGTTAAAACACAGTCTTTATATAATTAATATTCAAGGTTATGTACAATATCATGATAACTCACTTTGTACTCAGTTATCTATAATGGCAAATATACAGTTGGTACCACAATTACCATTAGATCTCTTTAAAGTGCATCAACTGTACGGTTAAATGTCACACAAATCAGTTTGTAAAGGAAACCAACAATACATATAAGAGGAAAGCAGTTGGTTAGAACAATTGTCAGAATACTAGCCCCGATACCTAGACACAGTTCTGTGTGGAGATCCCCCCCACCTGGGCAACCTGTAAAATAAAGCTATATCACAAGCCCAGTCCATATATTGTTCACAAGACACTTTCCAATAGTTCTGCAACCCCAAAGTACGTGGAGTTGTAGCAGGGAATCGACGGCCCTTCTTGAGTGTCCTCCCTTTAAGGCAGGAGTCACAGGTCGTCGAACGTCCGACGGAGAACACGGTGAGCTACGACGGTGAAGTGGCAGCTTCTTTCATAGCAGTGCTCGTTGACGGGAAAGCATGAATGTCCTGCAAGGAAGAGGCGTGCAGGGCACCTCTGTGTCGATAGTTCTGGACCGCAAAGAGTTTGAAGAACTGTGGCCCAGCAAGGTCGTTGAGTCGGCGGCGTCTCTGTGGTCTTTGGGTGGCAGGAAACCCACTGGCAGATGCTCCTCGGCGCGTCGACGGCCTGGCCTTCTCCGGCGGGATAAGACAGGCGGCGGTGCAGACGAGAGCATCCTTGGATCAAATGAAGTTTTTAGGCAATGGGAGCACGGCAACGGTGGAGGACAACAGTCCGGGCGCTTCTCTGTGGAATTCCGCGGCAGTCCCCGTCTCCGGTCATCAGCCTGTCATAGGTCTGTCTACCAGGGAGCTTTGGCAAAGGTCAGCTGGTCCACTATGGTCCCTCGTAGCTCGGGAAGAGGGCGCCTTACCAGGTCCTCTCTGGGTCAGTCCTTGGTGACACATCAGCTTTCAGATTGATGAAGGAGAGCAACAGCAATTCTTCTCTTCCAGCAAGGCTTCAAGGTCAAGCTTCAGTTTCACTCCAGTTACTCATCGTAGTGGACTTCAGCTTCTGAACACAATTCCTAGCAGTGAGAGGTCCCCAGATATACTGTTGATCTCCCATTCATTCCGCTGGGTCATACTCAAGCATCCAATCACGGCGAAGGGCATTCATGCAGGCAGGGAGCCTATCAGGCCATTCACTTCTCTCCAGACACTCACAACAAGTTATGTGTATTGGGACAAGTACCTAGCCATTCAACACTCCACACTGCATTCATACCAGATTCGGGCAGGGCTGTCTCAGTCATTGTGTCAAACACCAGATACTAGACATCCACAACACAGAATGCATATTCGTCACACACTCCATTCACCCAGGTCCCACCCACAGGCGTACCCACAACATACGGTCGTTGGGAAGGCTCCAGCCAGTCTGGTCGGCACTTCTTCACACTACCATATATGGAACTTCCACCCAACAGCCAGTCAGGGGGAAGGGACAGAGTCAGGGCTTCCCGGGACTTCAGGAAGATCAAGGTAACAGGCGATGGAAGGCAAGAGGCCACGGGGGCCATCTTGTCTCCATCAGGAACCTACCGATTACAATGACAGGGCCTGGGCATCCCAAATGGAGGATGCTCGGGGCACCAGTCAATTCAGCACGGAGCTGCCACCAGCCCGTACCCTGCTCTGTTGGCCACACACAGGTGCCCAAAAACATACACTAGGGGCACAGGGTTGTACCCCCCACCCATGGGTGCCATAAGGCTATCCCATTGGGTCCGTTCACCAAAACCAAAGGAACTCCTGTGCGGAAAACACAACAGAACACACGATAAAAAGCAGTAAAGGACAAGGATTCGGAGACCCTGTCCCTTCGATGCATTTCCAGCATCACACTGGGCCCGTCAGTAGGCAAATGGGAGGCCTCTCCGAGAGGCTGAGCAGCTCCGAAAACCATGGCCTAGCTGGCCACCATGGGGCTATTAGGATGATGCTGAGGAGGCGAGACTCTTTGATCTTGCATATCACCCTGTGAATCAGGGGAGTGGGCGGAAAGGCGTATGCCATCATTCCGTCCATCTGATCCGAAAGGCATCGCCGAGGGAGCCCAGGCCCTGACCATGCCAGGACGCGAACAGTTGGCATTTCTTGTTGCCCCGGGAGGCAAAGAGGTCCACCTGAGGGTGACCCCATACACGAAAGATCTCCTGCAGCACTAGGTCATTCAACTGCCACTCGTATTTGTCCGCTCCCAGTCTGCTGAGCCTGTCTGGCTCCGGGTTGGATTCTCCCTCTTCTCATGTCCATGGCAATACAGATGGCACGGCCAGAGGTGTCAATGTGGGCCACTGAAGATTCCATGATGTCCTGCACCACAATCTTGGCCTTCGCCAATCCCGTCTTGAATCGTGATTGGATCTGAGCCGGAAGCTCTGGGAGGAAATCCCTGCGAGTACCTCTGGTTAACGGCTGCCAGCATGGTATTCGTGTTGGCTTGACGAAGGTGCAAAGACGCATTGGAATACAGCTTCTTCCCGTACGCCTCCAAGATCTTCTCCTCCTTGCCTAGCAGTGCCACAGAGGAGGAGACTGAGTACGACTGAGGTTTGGAGTACAGTAATGCTGCAGCGATCACTGAAGAGTGTGGCTGAGGATGGGCCAATAGCAAATGCGTATCCCCCTCCATCTGCCTGTACTTGGCGTCCAGGCATTTATTCACCGGCTGGGCTGAGTGGGGCTTGAGCCAACCCTTCTTGGCCAAGGCCACTACGTCCTTCTGCATTGGGATGCCCACACTGGCAACGGAATGTAGCGTGAGGACTTCTGCGAGGACCCCCTCTGCTGGTTGTTCGACCTCGGGCTGAGGAAGGCCCAAGTACTCTGCAAGCCCTGCCAGTCGTTCGTGGAAGGCTTTGGCTGAAGACGGCATGTTGGGTCCTCCTCCTCATCAGTGTCCACCTGCGGATCCGGAGGGTCTAGCACCGGAGGTGGGGGAGTGCTAGTAGCCAGGCGCTGCGGTGAGGGGACCGGAGGCTGCGGCGGAGACTGGTGTGGAACCGCTTATGAAATTGGCTGGGGGCCCAGAGCGGGCTGCTGAGGCGGAACTGGGACCTGAGGAGCTGTAACGCTCAACTGGTATCCACGGGGACATCACTCAGCCTGTTCTGACCTCTTACGACCTCGGACCCTTCCCTGGAGGCTATTCGACTGGAGACTGGACCTGAAACACAGGATTGGTAGAGTTTAACTCCGTATTGTCTCTGTGTGCTTCAACCCCTTCTTCCCCGGGGCTATCCCTTCCCTTTGATCCACAGCTCACCTTGTTTTCTTGGATAGTGTGCTCTCCGTCCTTCAGCGCATGGGCGCGTTGATTGATGCAGGCTTGTTGCTGCCTAGTTACTTCACTGGCAAGAGTCTGACAGGTAAGTATAATGAGTCTTTTGAACAGTCCTCTAACTTCGTTCCTTTCCTTCCTTAGATGATGGCCGGCGTCCGGGGATGGCAGCGTGCTGCTGAGATGAGTAGCGCTGAAAGTGAGTGAGAGCGCGATGCACCCCTTTCGTATTTGCATTGAACTGAGTTCTTTTTCTGTATGTTTTAGGTGCTGCGACGTTTTCAGCGTGGATGCCGGTTATGAAGAACAAATGCGGTGGGTAAGCGCGGTATGCAGCGCCTCTAGATATTTCCACACTAACCTGGAGTGTCTTTTGCCTCTTGCAGATTGATGAGAAGTTCTGGAGACAGAGTTCCCCCAGAGCGGCTGGGATTCAGGTAAGCGTTTGAAGCTTGTACAGTATTGTACAGTAAGCGAATATTTCCAGAATGCTTACTAATGCCTTTTTTCTGTTCTTTTCCCTTTTCCTTAGGAAGCGGCATGCCGGGATGGGAATGACACCGCCGAAGATGCCCGCAGAACAGAAGGAGCGATGACTGATGGGCAGAAGCGCCGCAAGGTAAGGCTGTTCCTAACGGTGTTCTTGTTCTTGCAGGAGCTGAGCGCAGAAGAAAGATGCAGGCCTACTGGAGACCGATCCGAAAACGGTGATTGTCACGCTGCAGGTGCAGAAAACGCAAAGCATGTTTCTCAGCCTGGGTGTGGCTTAAATAGTCTCTGGGTATCCCAGGTACCTCTGGGCTGAACCACACCCAAAAGACTAGACCGCACATGCAGTTCTGGGGACCGAAATATGTGGGGGCATCCATCTTGTCCCCATCAATGCACTACAAGTCCAATCCCCAATGTTATCCTATGGGAGTGAGTGAGTCTGGTGCCACAAGCGCCAAGTTTGACTCCAAGAGGGTCTTTGGAGGGATGGAGAGGCCTTTGAGGGCCATGTAGGTGATCGTGGCCTGGCTCCAGCCTGACATCTTGGAGGGCTGGGAACATGAGGGGAGGAATCATGACAGGAGCCTGTGCTGGGGCCTGAGGCGCCGGAGGAACAATTGGAGTGAGCAAGTCCCTGATGGCGTCACTGAGGATGACCCCCATCAGTGGAGATTTCAGAGCCTGAAGAACCTGTCCTCACAGGATGGATTGGTGGTAGGCGATATTGACGGGGTAGCGGACGGCTGCTGGAGCAGTTGTGTGCCCTGCCCATATGGATGCAGCAGGAACCTGCCTTGTGCAAAGGAAGGCTAAGCTGTAGGCCACATACCTGGTTGACACCAGTCCTACCTCGACACACGGTCCTCCGCCTGCCTTACCTAGAGAGGTGTCAGACGGATGTCTGGATTTTCTGGCACAGCCGCCATCTTGTCGAGCTGCCTCCCATGTGCCTGTGTCGTGTTGCTTGGCTCACTGGGCCCTGCCCTGTCCAGGACTCTTGAGTGTGGATCATGGGGCCTACCCTGTTCCTCTGGCCTAGGCCTGGTAGGCATTATGCCCTCGGCGGATCTGCCGGTAGAACTGCGTAAAGGCGCCCCCTCGGACATGATGCCGGTACTAGGCGTAGCCCTCGGGTGAAGACCCGGTAAAAGAACCTTCTGGTCCCTCAGCACCCAAACCGGGAGGATCTGCAGATCCCTCGGCCTCTCAGCCGGTAGCTGATACAGCCTCGGTACTTGTGCTGGTATGAGGACCTGGGCTGTCCATCCCGTGCGGGCGAATCCTTGGGAAGGAGTCTCCCTTGCGGGGTGCACTAGAAAAGAGTGGCCCTACCTTGGGCTTGGATCGATGATAGATGAAGTCCTTTAGGTCCTCTGGAGACGATCTCCCTCCACCTGGCCAGTCTGTTCTTTAAAGACCTCGAGGAAAGCGCGTTGCACGCGGTACAAGCTTGCCAGCCGTGGTCAGGGCCTAAGCACCGTAGGCAGGGGACATCGGGGTCTTTAGTCGGGAAGAGCCCGTCACAGGATGGACACCTACTGAACCCTGTAGAAGTCGACATGCGCCAGGAAGAAGCATGACGCCCAAGGACCAATACATGAATGATAAAAAGACAAAAAAAGACAAAGAGAAGAAGTATCTGCGGGTGGGAATTACATGGCCCAAGCCAAACCCAGGAGCACTGGTGAATTCGGCCTGTTCCCGTCGACGTGGAAAAGGGAACGGAGATGTGACGCCAGAGGGCGGAGTTACGGAAGCGCATGCTACCAGGGCCGCACCCCCGCGCGCCTCTAAATTTAAAGGGGAAGAAGGGTTTTTCTGGTGAAAAAGGTTCAGTTTCCTGTCCCTCGTGAGGTACGCCCATGCACTATGGAGGAAAGGGGACGGGGCGTAAGAGTAGGAGCAGATCTTGCGGGGCGAAGGCGAACCCATGGAAGCAGGACGACCGATTGAAGGAAAAGAGCAAAGGGTAGGGAAACCCTGAAGATCCCTCCATGAGGTTGTTGCCTCTGGGAAACCATGAAGGATACGCAGAGGTTGCCAAATCCCAGACAAGGGGAAGCCTGCATTGTGTTTCAAGGATGCCAGCGACCCTCGCGGGTGAACGGCAGAGTTGGGGAGAGACCACGCCTGTGGTATCAACTTTGACTCGTGAATCAAAGCCGCCAAGACAAGAAAGGAATGCACACAACCAGTGAGTCAGTGAAAGACACGAAAGGCTGGTTTGTGTCAAGGAAAGATTGAAACCGCAACAGTGTATCTCACAATTGATGGTTGCACGCATGCAGATGAGACGCGAAAGAAAGCAAACGAGTAGTGAACTTTAAAAGTTACCGATAACTGTGAAGCCAGTGATACAGCGTAGCGGATTCGTCCAGCGAAAGGAAATAGCCCACTTGAATGTCTGCGTAAAATGTTTGATGTCTTGTTATAAAGCTACAAAATGAAAGAACTATGAAATGCGCAATGGTCAAGATTAATCCTGTCGAAAGGGGAAGTTAAAAGGAAGGGAGAGATTTCTTTGAACTTTTCTTATTGCGTTATGGAACTACAAAGACCAAGAGACACTCGGACAAATAACATAAGGGAGAGCTGAATTGAAAGTCGAAGTGGTCCCGCAGGGGTCTATGAAAAAGGCCTTGCACATTCGAAAGTCTTCGACATCAGTGAAAGGTTTGAGCCCGACCGAGGGAGTCCGGGAACAGGAAATAGGATAGGGGAAGGTTACCCCTAACGGATGTGAATGAAGCTTGGGGAAGGGAACCCCTGCAAGTGCTGTGATTGGGAGGTCCGAGCCCGCTTGTGGGAGATCTATGTTGAATCAGGTACTTTATGTTGAGAGGTCCGAGCATGACTGGGGGAGACCTTCATTAACTGTTGATGTCTTGAGAGGACCGAGGCCGACAGAGCGAGATCTACGTGAACTTTTGTTGAACTGTGAAAGAACTTTTTGGTGAACTGAAAATAAGTGACTTTAACGTGGCAGGCCAAGCAGGCCTTGACTTAAGTTTTGAACTGTCTTTTTTTGGATAACCTGAGTCAGAGTGTGTCATCCTGTCTACCCAGGCCCCCTTAACTCTGTGCTGTCCAACGTGGGGAGGAGAGCTGACTAAGCCACCTTGATCCTTTATGTTATAACACTGACTTTCCTTTGCATACACATTCCCCTTCAGACAATTTTTGTATAAGACATGAACAAGTTACTTACCCCTGGTAACGTTCTTTTGACTAGATGTTCCTCCCACATATTCCTCATCTTTGATATTCGATATCCAGCTTCAGCTGCTTCGGTAAAAACATTTCGGGCGAGGGCACTGTGCGTCGATGCAGTCGACTCGATGTCCCTCGAGGGCCTCAGTCTCAAGGATGATGTCATTGAAGGTATATAAGGCACGTGCAGCGCTTGTTGGCTTCAGCTCTGGTTTTCTTACAGTAGAAACTACCCGCATAACCACGGGTTTGACCGTACTAAGCTTTGAAGGAGTGAAAATTGTAATAGCATGGGAAATTCTACTGTGGAGTAGTCCGGGAGGGCGATGAGGAATACGTGGGAGGAACATCCAGTCGAAAGAACAATACCAGGGGTACGTAACTTGTTCTTCAAATGGATTGTGTCCTCCCACGTATTCTTCTTCTTTGATAGACTTCCAAAGCAGTGTTTGATTTGGTGGAGGGAGTAAGAATTTAGTTTTCAATGGTTTCCATGAACCGAATGGAGGACAGCTTTTCCAAAGCTTTCATCATGACCGAGGGAAGAGTCAAGGCAATAATGATTGTGAACGTGTAAATAGTAGACCTCGTAGCTGCCTCACAAATGTTTTTGATCAGTACACCCCTTTGCAGGGCTGTAGAAGTAGCCATGCCCCTGGTGGAATGGGCCATTAATCCTTCTGGAGGATCCTTGCCCGCCACCCTGTAGCATTCGGAAATTGCCAGAATGATCAATCTGGATAAGGTCTGTTTTGTCACAGCCTGACCCAGTTTGTGACCTGTATAGCCTATCACAAACTGATAGTTGAGCATCAATACGAAGTTTGGATAATCTAGATATGTAAAAGATCAGAGCTCTGCGTGGATCCAATCTATGTAATCTCTCCTCTTTGACAGGATGAGGTGCAAGATAGAAAGTGGGCAATACAGTTTTCTGCCATACATGAAAATCAGAAATGATTTTAGGTAAAAATGAAGGCTTAACCCTCAGAACAACCCTATCCTTGTGCAAGACAGTAAAGGGTGGCTTGGACGATAGTGCCTGCAATTCAATCACTCTACGGGATGAAGTTAATGCTATCAAGAGAATGGTTTTAATTGTTAGCAACCTTAACAGACATGAATGTAGATGTTCAAAGAGTGCACACCTTAGAAATGTTAGTACCAGATTAAGGTCCTAAATTAGAACCTGGAAAGGAGATGGGGAAACACATTGGTGAGTCCCTTTATAAATGGTGTCACCAGTGGGATCTTGAAATATGAACATTCTTCTGACGAGCACTTAAAGATGGATAGCTCTGCCAAATAGCCCTTAATTGTTCCAACCTGTAAGATTGGCTAAGGATAGTAGCAAAGCTAACATTTGTGATGTTTTGCATAGAAAATGGTCTACATTCTTGTCTTTGCACCAGCTGCCGATTTTGTTCCAACGGCAACGGTACAAGGCTTTGTTGCTGCCCTTCTGGCCGAAAGCAAAATCTCCATTACATCACCCGGGAGGTCCCAATTCTTGTATCTCAGCCTCTCAGAAACCATGCGTGAAGGCTGAATGTCTCGACCTCTGGATGGAGGAAGGACCTGACCCTCCTCTTGCGAGAGAAGATCCTCTCTTTGTGGAAGACGAATTGGAGGGCAGATGGACATGTCCAGAAGGTCCAGGTACCACGTCCTCCTGGCCCAATCTGGGGCAATTAGGATTGCGTGTTTCCCAAACTTTCTCAACCTTCTGATCACGTGAGGAATGACGGGGACTGAAGGAAACACGCTCAGGAGTGGAAACTCCCAGTACACTACAAACGCGGCTCTTAGAGCTCCTCTTGGATGATATTCCCTGGAGTAGTACAGTTTCACTTCCGGTAGACATTGGTTGCGAATAGATCCACTTGAGGGGTTCCCCAAAGGGTTAAGATCTCTTGAAGGACTTCCTGAGCAAGTTCCCACTTGTGGGATATTGTGGTCTGCCTGCTCAGAGCATCTGCCGCCGTGTTCTCCTCTCCGGCTAGGTGAACTGCTGGTAGAGAGATTCCTTCTTGAATTGCCCAGTACCAGAGCTGTATTACCTCTCTGCACAGTGGTAGTAACTCAACACCTGCTCTCTTGTTGAGGTAGTACATGGACACTTTGTTGTCCATCATTATCATGAAAAGACTTCAGCGCAAGTCTGATTTCCCTCAGCTACAAAAGATTGATGTGTAGTTTTTTCCCAAGGATGTATCCAGTCAGCCCTGATGAACTGGAGCTTTTGAGAAGGTGTCATATGGGATTTCTTGTAATTGCGGGAGAAGCCCAGTCTGTGAAGAGCGTGGAAGGTGATGTTGAAATGATCCAGGACTAGTTTGGGAGAACACGCCGTGATCAGACAATCGTCCAGGTAGGGGTAGAAATGAATCCCCCTCTCCCGAGAATCGCTGATACCACCGCCATCAGTATGGTGAAAACCCCTGGGCGGAAGTCAGCCCGAAAGGCAGAACTCGAAACTGATAATGAGAACTGCCACGGCGAACCTCAGGTACTTTCTGTGTTTTAGATGTATTGGCACATGAACGTAAGCATCCTGAAGGTCCAATGACATCATCCAATCCTGGAGTTCAAGGGCCTGAAAGATCTGATAAAGTGACCAGGAACTTGTTCAAGTATCTCAAATCCAAGATGGGTCTCAGTCGTCTGTCCTTCTTGGGTATTAGGAAATAAGGAGAGTACCATCCCTTGTTCCTTTCTGCTACAGGCACCGGTTCTATAGTGCCTTTCTCTAGCACGTTCACAATTTCCTGCACAAGGAGCGGATCTGGAATCCTCAAAGCATGGCTCCCCGGTGGATGGTTCTGAGATCTCTGAATGAAAGGAATGCAGTAACCGTGGGCTATGGCTTCCAATGCCCAAGCATCTGAAGTAATGTCTCGCCATTCTTTCAGATGCTGAGATAGCCTGCTTCCCACTGGTGTTTTGTGACTTAAGACCTCAGAGAAGTTTTGAGGCAGCTGATGCAGTGGCTGTTGGTAGGGATTCCCCTGCTTGGTAGGGATGCCCCTGCTTGAGTGAGCTTCGGACCTCGACCTCGTCCAACATAAGGGAATCTTCTTTGGTCTCTTTGACCAGCCATTCCTCTCGCTCTTCACACTGAGGAAGAGTAGCAAAAAGATCTACCTCTCCAAGGCTGTCCACTGGGGCGAAAAGGGACAAGACTGCCTAATAGTGGCAAGTATTTGGCTGCCGCCTTTGAGGTCTGCAACTTCTCAAGGTTTTCGTCAGCCTTGTTGGCAAAAAGGTGAGACCCATCAAAAGGCATGTGGAGGAATCTGGGTTGCACATCCGGCATAAAGCCTGACTTCCTCAACCACGCAAATCTGCGTATTATGGTGCTTGTTGCACTGGCTCTGCTGATACGGTCAGCAGAATCCAGACCTGACTGAAGAGACTCACACATGGCTTCCTTGCTGTCTGTAACAATAGCCAAGAACCAGTCGCTTTCCTCCCCCTTGGGAATGTGCTCTGCCACCATGGAAATACAGTCCCATAGAGTGAATGAGAATTTTGCTAGGGCACATGTGGAGTTGACTAATTTAAGAGCCATGCTTCCTGCAGAAAATACTGTTCTTGCCCCTCCATCTGCTCTCTTGTCATCCCTATCTGGTGGGATAGCTGGATAAACTGCCTGCTTAGAAGTTGCTGTAGCTGCTTGTACCACCACACACTCTGGAATGAGGTGTTCTGACAAGTAGTCTGGGTCACTACTGGATGGGCAGTATTTTTTGGTCAGGTTTTTGTTTACTGCCGGATTAGTCTCTGGCCTCTCCCAATTTGCTGCCACCCTTTTTTGGAGAGCGATATGAAATGGTAAAATGGGATCTATTTGCAGACCCTTATCAAGGATGTCTGTCAGATCATCCTGTTCAAAGGGGAGGGGAGGCCTACTCCACCCCAAATAGTCTACAACTTTAGACATTAGTTGTCTATATGAAGCATCTTCATGCTCACCAGCTTCAGGTCTACAAAAATCCAGCTCTGGAGAGAGGTCTACCCCACTGGCCATTTGCAAATTATCATAAAGATCTTTCAATCTAGACTCTTCCGAAATAAAGCTCTCAGGCACCTTTGGTGTACCAAATCGAAGACCAAATGGCGCATCATTGTCCGATGGCTCATTTTCCTCATAAATTGAGGCAAGAAATTTGAAATAACCTTTCCTTGTTAAAGGAATATAGGTTGTGTCTGGAATAGGCATTGAAAGCTTAAGAAACTGAACTCGACGTTCGAGGAGTCGTCGAAATCTTTTTCGGCTTCAATGGCGCCATTGGTTTAGATGACGCGGCTGGCATCGATGGCACAGCTGGCGTTGATGGCGCAGCTAGTGTCGATGGCGGAGCTGGTGTCGATGGTGCGGCCAGTGTGTCGAGAGTGCAGATGGCGTTGAAGACGCAGCTGGCGACGATGACCTCGACTTATATTTGAATTTATGACTCTAAAGATCCTTTGATGATCTGTCATCGTGTCGTGGCCTCGACGGCTCTCCGTGAGGATCTGGCCTTTGTCCCGGGATCGAGGGCACAGAGGATTTGGCTCAAGCCCTTACCTTACTGGCTTCTTTGGAAGGCGCGGTAGGCGCATGGCTTGCTGAGGGTTTTTGTTTTTGAAATATTTTTTACATTTCATAGCATAGCATTTTTAGCATATGCTTCCCATACAGCAGGTGTGGAGCTTTTCGTGGGGCAAGGTACCTTCTCAGGGGAGGTGTCTGACGACAAAGTCGAAGAAGGCGACCTGTGGTGCCTCTTTTTCGACTTCCTTGATGACGATGAGGAGTGGTGGGAGCCACTCATCGACCTTAATCTTTTAACCGTCTTCCTTCAAGGAGAGTCGCCTCTCGGCTCATCCGAAGAAGGTTTCTTCGATGGACATTTTTTTTTTTTTTACTTACTGCCAATTTCCCCTTTCGCTCCTTCAGAGCCTTTCCGGTCATTGACTGGCATTTGGAACAGGCCATGGTCTTATGCTCCACCCTGAGACACCACAGACAAACTCGGTGTGGGTCGGGTAACGAAATCTTAGAATCACAGTCCCGACACTTCTTGAACCCGGTCTTCAGTGTAGTAGGCGTCGAAGAAGAAATTATCATCAATTAGAACAAAAGAAGCACGCTGTAGTTTCTCGATCCGTAAGCCTACTCAGTTAAACAGAACTGAAGCCAAAGGGCGCTGCGCATGCCATATTTACCTTTGATTACATCATCCTAGAGACAAAGGCCCCCTCCGAACCCCAAGAATTTAATAAAGGTTTTGAAACCTGTAGCTCTTGTGTCAGTGTCATACTTGTGATACCATGCCTCCCTTACACTGCTCAGAGTGTCCACAGCTTTGATTTCCTCTCCCAGTAGGTGAACTGCCAGTAGAGAGACTCCTTCTTAGTGCCCAGAACCAGAGCTGCACTGCCTATCTGCACAGTGGCAGGGACCCTACATGCCCTCTTTTGTAGAGATAACACATGGCCACTGAGTTGTCTGTCATTATCAGGATAATCTTCCCCTGTACAGAAGGCACAAAAGCCAGATTGCTCTCAGCTCTAAAAGGTTTATGTGAAGTCTGGACTCAAAACGGAGACAAACGACCGCTGATGGACAGGTCGTTCATGTGGGCTCCCGACCCTGTGAGGGAGCAGTTGGTTACAACCGTTATCTCCGGCCATGGTTGCCAAAAAGGTTCCCCTTTGATCACGTTCCCCTGACAAGTCCACCACAGGAGATCCTGTGCAACCTTTTTGGGACCTAAAGAAAGTCTGTCATTCTGCTGGAGAACTGTGACCACTTTGATCTGAGGGCCCATTGAAGGGACCTCAATCTCAAGCGGACTTCTGGCAACAGAAAAATCCAGGACGTCATGAGGCGTATTGGGCACTCTGAAACTTTGGGGCCATCTGCAAAAGGTGTTGAGCCCTCAACGTGGGGGGCAAGGTTTTCGCTGAGAATGAATCCAGGATCGCTCCAATATATTGAATATTTTTTTTTTGGTGTCAAGTAGGACTTCTTGAAATTCAGGGAGAAGTCCAGCCTGTGGAGGAAATGGCAAGTCTGACTGAGATGACCCTGAGCTTGTTCAGGAGAACATGCTCTGATCAGCCAATCATCTAGATAAGGGTAGATGTGAATCCCCTCCCTCCTTAGACTTGTTGCCACCACCGTCATGAGCTTGGTGGAAACCCTTGGGGCCAATGTGAGCCCAAATGGCAGTACCCGAAACTGATAGCGAACCGCAGGTTCTTTCTGTGCTTGGGATGAATTGTCACATGAAAGTAAGCATCCAGATGGTCTGAGCACACCAACCAATCCTGGAGTTGAAGGACCTGAAGAATCTGTGAAAGAGTAACCATTTTGAACTTGTCCTCCCTGAGGAATTTGTTCAAGCATCTCAAGTCCAAGATGGATCGCAGTTCTCTGTCCTTCTTGGGGATTAGCAAATAAGACGACCAACCTTCATTCCTCTCCGCCACAGGTACTGACTATCGCACCTTTCTCCAACAGGGTGAGAATCTCTTGTAAGAGGAGCAGATCTTGATTCTTTAAGGCTTGGCTTCTTGGAGGATAATCCGGGGTCTTTTTAGGAAAGAGAGGCAGTAGCTGTGAGTCACTGTCTGCAGTGCCCAAGCATCAGAGGTTATGTCTCGCCAACCCTCCAAATGCTGAATCAGCCTGCCAACCACTACAGTCCTGTCAGCCAAGGAATCAAATGAGTTTTGGGTTTTTTGTGGAAGCCGATAGAAATTAAGCAGAGGCTGAGAGAGGAGTTTTCCCTCCTTATCCTCATGAGCCACAGGGGGCCCCTCTGAGCAAAGTGGCCTCTTACTCTAGCAAATGAGGAGTAGAAATGTAAAGGCAGACCCCTCCAACTGTGGGAAGATCCTTGAGATTGTTGAGGCTGCTGTATCACTGCTCACAGTGATTTAGTTGATGCCTTGGACACCTGTCATTTTTCAAGGCTCTCATCGGCCTTAGAGCTGAAAAGCTGGGAGCCATCAAATGGCCTATCCAAGAGTCTTGACTCAACATAAGATCTGAAACCTGACTTTCTTAATCAAGCGAATATTCTGGCAACAGTACTCGCAGCCATAGCTTTGCTTACCGAGTCTGCAGAACCTAGACCAGACTGGAGGGATTGGCACATGACATCCTTGCCATCTTGTAACATGTTAAGAAACCCCTCTGTCTCCCCCCCCTCAGGTGATATGTTCCACAGCCAAAACGATTACATCCCACAAGGTGTACGTATACTTGGCCAGGGCACAAGTCGCATTTATGGCCTCTAGGGCTATGCTGCCTGCGGAAAACACCCTCTTACATAAGACGCCAAACCGTTTATCATCTCTATTCGGGGGGATAGTAATATAGGCTTAAGCCTTAGAAGTTGACATGGCTGCTTGGAGCACCAATCTTTCGGGAGTGGGGTGTTTTGATAGGAAACTTGCATCTACTGTGGCAGGTGTGCATTTACTGGTCAGATTCTTGTTAAACGATGGTGTCGTAACACTCTGGTTCTCTAGGCACTTTTGAAATTTTAAAATGAGAAATCACTGAGGTTCGAAGCATGCAGAAAAATGGAACTGAGGCAACGGGCACCACGCAAGCTTCTTATACCAGCGTTGACATCACAGCCAAGGACAGGACGAAGGCCGTTGAGGGCGATGTTACGACGCCTTGCACCTGATACTATGGGGGAAAAAGTTTTTGAAGCTGCAATATATCAAAAATGAGGAATACGTGGAAGGAACATACAGTCGAAACAACATTACCAGGGGAAAGTAATTTATTCATCTCTTAACACTTTGCTCAATGACCCAAATCCTTTACAGTTAGTCCTTTTCAAGTTAAATGCGCCTTTTAGTGGTTATCAAAAATTACGCACAGAAGGGCACTGTTGAACAGCCATCATCCATACAGTATGGCCGAAAGGGGACGGATGTATGAGTAATAAAAAGTTACTCACATTAGTGACTGAAATAGTCCTAGTCCAAAGTCCCCTTTCCTCCATTCAACCCACCCTACACCTCCCTATTAAAAGGTTGCCCAAGGTCTCTATGGTGCTTTGTTGGAATCAAAGGGGGGTGCAGCCCAGGGACTTCGCTGGAAGTGGGAAAGGGATCTGGGTAGGGAGTTGGACAAAAACCTCTGGCAACAGACGTGTTGGAGAGCAATTAACACATCGATATCTTGCCAATACAAGCTTCACAGTGTGAAATGACTACACCGCTGGCAATACGACCCAGCAAGCCTTTCCACGATGTTTCCTACAGTGAATCCTCAATGTTGGCATGGTTGCGGTAAGGTGGCAGATTATAGGCACATGTGGTGGGGTTGCTCCAGAGTGCAGGTGTACTGGGCTGAGGTCTTGCGTTGGATTAAGGATGCAGGGGGCTGAGGGGGAGTGCGTGTTTGACCCGATGTTGGTGCTTTTTAAAAAAAATATATTTATTAGCCTATGGTTTCCCAATGAAACCTTTCACCTACATTTATAACCAATACATACGAGAAAAAAACAGAAAGGAGAGAGAAAGAAAGAAAGAAAAAAAAAGTTATCATAAGTAAAAAGAAGAAAAAGAAAGAAAAAAAGGAGGGGGGGGCGCTAGTGAGCCCGATCAAGATGGCAACAGGCCAGTGAGGCTCTCCAGCACATCTTCTATCCTGTATAATATCCGGCGGTCTCTGAGAAGATCTCCCTGTTTACACAGCGACATCTGAGGCTTGAGTGCATTGGGCTCCCACTGTGATCTTTCTGAGCGAAATCGGTGCCGGCGAGGTGGTGTATGGACTTTGTGGAGCCTCGGCGGGATCCCGCTCCGGAGAAGAGTGGGGAGGTGCAGGCCTGCTGGAGGCATGTCCCGGCGGCTCTCCTTGGTCGCTGCTTGCGGCGGATCCGCTGAGTGTGGCGGGCGGGGCTGGGCTCCCTTCCCCTTATCCAGGCACCGGCGGCTTGGGGAGCGGAGCCTGCCGGAGTGCCTTTCTGCCTGGGATGGTGAAGAGGGAGCGGGAAGAGGTGGAGCTGTCGGCCCGGTCAGGGCTGGCTGGACCGTACCCCCTGTGGACCGAGGCGCTGAGTGATCCGGTGCCTTTGAGGCTGGGTCGGTGTGGCGGCCGTTCACTGGAAGTGGCCGGAGCGGCGGGCGGCCGTTGCGGCCGTGAAGCGGTGAGTGAGGGGCCGACGGTGATCCCCCTCCCTGGTGGCGGACCCCGCGCGTTCGCCTGGGGACTCGGGGGGGCTGTGACCTGGTGCTTGCACAGGAGCCCTAAGGCGGGCAGGAGAGCGCTGATTGACCGGTCCCGAGGCGTTCGCCCCCTGTCATGCTGTTGCCTGCCCTGGCCTGTCGATGTGGGGGATTGACGCAGTGAGAGGTCAGCTCTCTCAGCAACGGAGGACTTTGAGCATGTCGGGCAGGTTTTAAAGAGGCTGCCCGTGTATTGTACTGGATCTGGTGGGCTGTGGGACTGAGCACAGTGGCAGGCCCGATGCTGGAGTGCCTGGTGGCCAGGCTCATGTAGGGTAACGTGGGCATTGTGTAGGGATCTGTGGCGAGCATACTGGGTCCGCCTACCCTCAGGAAGACGTGCACTGGGGGTTCCCGGTGCCTGCCCCCGGAGTAGCGCTGTGCACCCGCTGGACCAACGGAGGACATTCACTACACGGGCCATGACTGGCGTTGGCTGCACGCGTGCTATACAGGCTTTGCTGAATTAAGGGGCTGGGCACAGTAGCAAGCATGGTGCTGTGTGGACTGGTGGCAGGGGTCATGTAGGGCAGTACAGACACTGTGCAAGGTCTTGTGTGCAGTTTAGGGTCAACTGCCCCTGGGGAGCGAGCTCTGGGAGCTCTTGGTGATTGGTTCCCTAGGCAGCACTGGACTCCTGCTGGACCCCATACATCCGGAGCCTGAGTTGGCTGCGGTGAGCTCTAGTAGCGGATATAGAGCTTGAGCCTGGTTTCTTCTGGTGCGGTGGAGGGCACGGGGGGCGAGAGCACAGGTGGCCCTGATCATCATACCCTGCAAAATATCTCTGGGACCTGGATCTGACATTAATCATGTCTAAATCGGGAAAGGGGGGTAAGCAGCAGTCCAAATTGAACTTTGAGATGCCCGGGCAGGCCAAGAGTTGCAGCTCGGTGGGCGAGATGGCGCTGTTGCGCGCCGCGGGACTTGAGCCGGATCCTGTGGCTGCTTTTCAGGACATTAAGGCTATGCTCCTACAGCTACAGTCTGGGATACAATCTTTGGATGGCAGGCTAGACATTCTGACCTGCAAGGTGGATCACATGCAGGTCCATTTGGACAAACATGGGGAGAGGCTGGACGAGGCAGAGGGGCGCCTGTCGGGAGTGGAAGGTGTAGCAACGGCGGACTCCGGGGAAATGTCAGGGGTCAGGAAAGCCCTGAAGAAGCTTCGGGAGAAGCAGGATGACCTTGAATCGAGATCTCGCTGGAATAATATACGAATTGTCGGCTTATCTGAGTCTGCACATCAGAAGGACATGGAGGCACTGGTGGAGGAAATTTTGCGAGAGACCCTGGGGCCTGAGAGCTTCTCCCCGCTCTGCGTCGTAGAGAGGGCGCACAGGATCCCTAGTGGCCGGAGACCGATCCGGGGGGCCCCGCCTCGTCCATTGATGGCCGATTACTGAATTATAGGGACAGGGATACGGCACTCAGAAAAGCCAGAGAGAAAGGTACTTTGTCTTATAAAGGGGATGTGATCAAACTCTTCTCGGATTTCTCTGATAGGGTGCACACTGCCAGAAAATCTTTCTTGGAAGTCAAGAAGAGACAGAGACAGGGGTCTGAAATATGCAATGCTATTCCCGGCCAAATTGCGGGTGGTACATGATCGGAAGTCATTGTTTTTTCATACTTTTCTTGATATGTTGCCTGGGTCTCCCAGAGCGCGGATGGATAATGCCTGATTCCGCTCAAACATGGAGGAAGTTGGTGGATGTTGCTGTGATCTTGGGTAGTTGGTGACTGATCCGTGTGCAGAGACAGTTATCCTGTGGTGGTGCGAAGGAGGGTTGAGCTCGTAGTCGCCCCTTGAGCGAAAGCTGTTTGCATATAAGCTAATGGTAGTTGGGGTGCTGGAATGTTGGGGACTCCAGTATGGGCGGGGGGGCTTCTGACTGACGAGTTGGGGGGTTGTCGGTAGAATGGGGCGTGGGAGGGAGGAGGGGGGCAATCGATGGTACGCACTGGGGGCTTGGAGGCCTGTGGGGTTCAATAGGGTTGGGGGAGTGTGTGATCAAACATCTACAGATGGCGACAGTACATTTTATGACCTGGAATGTCAGGGGCCTTAACAGTTTGCCTAAATGACGGAAGGTTTTGCAATACTTGGAACGTGTGGGAGTGGCCTTCCTTCAGGAGACCCACCTGACAGCGGCATCTGAATCTAAGTTTGGTAAGAGCTGGGGTGCCATAGATATTTTTCTTCTTATTCTTCTTACTCCAAGGGTGTGTGCATCTTGGTACATAGATCGGTGGGGTTCTGATTGATCAATGTGGTGAAAGATCAAGAGGGTAGGGTTTTGGTGGTGCAGGGGGTCATCCAGGGGATATTGTATACACTAATATGTTACCATGGTCCCAACCAGGATACCACAGAGTCCCTTGACTGGGTTGAGAGGCAACGGGGGGCTCTTCCCGAAGGGGAAATCATATGGGCTGGAGACTTTTATTCAGTTTTAGACGCTTCCTTGGATAGGGTGGGCAGCGCGGCGCGTCTGGGTAGTAGGACATCTAATAAACTTCGGGGCATGTTTCCAGTGTGGGGTATTGAAGACATTTGGAGGGTGAGACACCCTGGGCTGAGCCACTTTACACATTATTCTGCACCGCATGGCTCAGCGGCTCGATTGGACTATTTCCTGGTGTCTCGGGCGGCTATGGGTCGGTCAGTGGGGCTAGGTATTCTGACCCGCACCCTCTCGGACCATACCCCTGTTCTGCTGTCGGTCCGTTTGGAAGGTCATGATAGGGTGAAACCTCCCTGGAGGTTTAAGAGTGAGGCGCTTACGGATGGGGTCTTTAGAGAGGAACTTGCAAAGGCGATAGATGCATACTTTGAGGTAAATGATGGGTCCGTGTCGTCTGCTGGCATCCTGTGGGAAGGATTTAAGTGCGTGATCAGGGGTGAATGTATAGCCAAAGAGCTGGGGATTCTGAAAAAGCTGCGGAAAGATCTGGCTGATACGGAGGAGGAAATATGGGTGTTCCAGGAGGGGGCCCCCATTCCGGCTCAAATTCAACAGGGTACCATTAAGCGGAAACTGCAGGAGTTTCAAACCCTGGCTCAGCGGGAGGTTAAGTATATGTGGGACAAGATGGCCCCTCAGAAATATGGTGAAGGGCAGGCCCCATGGCGGTTGCTCGCGAGGACTACTCGACTGGGTGGTCAGGATAATAGGGCGACAGTGATTACGGATGGGAAGGGAGTTGATCATTATGAGGATGAGGGCATTGTCCATGAATTTGAGAAATTCTATGGCCACCTATACTCGTCACGGTTGGCAGTGGCACAGGTGGATATAGAAGCTTTTCTCAATGAAGTGGGGTTGTATTGGTGCTCAGAGGAGCAGAGGGAGGGGTTGAATGAGCCGGTGACATTGGAAGAGGTGATGGACGCTATTAAATCTCTGTCGGGCGGGAAATCTCTGGGCCCCGACGTCTTTACAGCCGAATTCTATAAGTGTTATGCTGAAAGGTTGTCACCATACTTATTGTTAATGTATCAGGAGGCGGTGTCCAGGGGGCGCTTACCGGACTCACTTCGAGAAGCCGTAGTGGTTGTATTGCTGAAGCCGGGGAAGCCGGAAGGGGATTGCTCATCGTATCGCCCGATCTCGCTCATTAATCTTGATAATAAGATCTTGGCGAAAGTTATACCAAGACGACTGGTGCCACTGATGCCCACCTTGGTGAGGGCTGATCAGGTGGGATTTATTCCGGGTTGGTCGACCTCTTTCGGACTGTGGAGGATGTATGGCCTGATGGCGGCGTTGCCGGCAGAGGATCCGGTGGTGGCAGTCCTATTGGATGCCACCAAGGCATTTGATTCTGTTGAATGGTCGTTTTCGTTCACTGTTTTGCATAGGTTGGGCCTGGGCAGGTTCTTTATCTCCTTGGCGTCACTTCTGTATACTGACCCAGTAGCTCGGGTGAGGGTGAATGGGCGGACCACTGGGGTACTACCGCTTGAGCGGGGGAGGCGCCAGGCTTGCCCGTTATCCCCTTTGTTATTTGCCCTGGCAATAGAACCCTGGGCGGAATGGGTTCGAGAGTTTCATTTACAACGGGGGGTCCAGCTGCATACTCATGAGGTGGTAATAGCGTTATATGCAGACGATATGGTCCTGTTCATCTGCCATCCTGAAGTTAACCTGGACCCAATTATGTCGGATCTACAACGCTTTGGTGAGCTTTCGGGGCTGCACATAAACGCCAGTAAGTCAGTTATCTTTCCATTGACAGGTGGGGTATCTCAATTTCGGGATAGTTGGGGATTCCAGTGGGATCTACAGAGTACTCGTTATCTGGGGGTCACCGTGGCGAGAGAGGAGGGGGAGGTATATGCTGGGAATTATGTGGAGGCGCTGGACTCGGCTAGACGGGCGATGTTAGGTTGGATTTCGCTCCCACTTAACTTATACGGCAGGATCTCAGTGGTTAAAATGACTATTCTCCCCAAATTTTTGTATGCGTTTCTGAATGTGCCTATAAGGGTAACTCAAAAATATTTTTGGGACCTCCGTTCATCGATAAAGCACTTCATATGGGCGGGTAAAAAAGCTAGGGTTTCTTGGGGGAAGTTAACGGCGCCGGTTTGGGAGGGAGGTCTGGCACTGCCTGATTTTGAGTTGTACTATAGGGTGGCGTAGGCCAGTTATCTTAAGTACTGGTATGGAATGGCAGTGGAACATAGACACGTGGAGATAGAAAGGTCTATCGCGTCTCCAGCGCTGCTAAGGTCGGTTATTCTGACGGCACCAAGCCGCTCCTGGGTTCCCCGGACTTGGTTGGGCTTACTTGCTGGGCCTGGTCTTCTCTGGAATTGACTCCCAGTGGTGGTTTGCTATATTCACCGAAACTCCCGCTATTGTTTATTCCTTGGATTCCCCTGACTAGTGAGATGCATTATGTGGCCACGATCAAATGGTTGGGTATTACTGCATGGGGGGAGCTGTTCCCTGATGGGAAGTTCATTTCCGTCGATCAATTGAGGGAGAGGGGAGCCCTGTGGGCATTGGATGTGTTTCTATGCTACAGTTTGAGGGTGACGTTGCAGCGGCTGTTCCCCTCCTTTCCTGAACCGCCCGCAGTGACTGGGATGCTCGATAGGGTGGTTGGGGGGGACATAGGGAGGCGGGTACTTTCCGAATTGTATGGATTGGCTCTGAGGGGTAGGCCTGGTGCTGGGTTATCCTCAAGGGGGTTGTGGGAGCGGTCCTTAGGGCACGAAATGCCTGCTGATGTCTCGGAGTACTGTTGTGAGATGACCAAGAGGGGGGCGGTTAACTCGAATTTTAAGTTGGTCCACTTCAAATTTCTGCATCAATGTTATTAGTCCCCGGGTCAGCTAAAGGATTATTTTCCTCAGAGGTCAGGGGCCTGTCTCATATGTGGCCAGGAGATGGCGGGTTTTCTCCACGTGGCTTGGGAGTGTGTGGAGCTGGTGCAATTTTGGCAGCAGGTGTTTGAGGTAATTGGAGATATTGCGGGGCACAGCTTACACCGGATCCTGTATTGGCACTACTGGGATATACGAGCCAGATACCCAAGGAGACTAGGAAATTGATAGGTCTCCTCTTAATTCTGGCAAAGCGCCGTGTGGCCATGGGGTGGGGGAAAAAGCAAAGTCCGACAATTGCGCAATGGTCAAGGACATATTGTATTGCAACGATATGGAGACCCGATGGGGTGTGTTGCGGGGGACCTGTCAGGGTGACAATCAGATGTGGGATGCGTATACACTACCTCCTCGGCCGGCTGGGGAGGGACAATCCAGTGTCCCCTACTACACAGGGATCCCCCGCTCAGCCTGGTCCTGAGGTGAGGTCTCTGCTTACTCCCTGAAGCCGGATACAAGGGCTAAACGATGTGGACGCTGCGATGCCACCGGCTTGGAGATTGAATCAGATGGGCTATATGCAGGACATTGGTTTTGTGACCCGGGCTGACCTTTGGTTTCCTAATGATACCTTTATGTGTGTACCAGGGGGGGGATGAACGGGGCTATAGGTTGCATCGTTTGTGTTGTTATATGAAATGCCAATAAAGAAATGCATTAAAAAAAAAAGAAAGAAAAAAAGGAGAAATGAGAATAAATGAATAGAAATCAAGGTACTGTACTTTCTCTTTACATTTCAGTCGTTAGCAGCTAACTCCATCTTTGTCTAAACCGGTCCAGTTGCTGGCTTAGCTGTTGCATCAATTCTCTCAAACATAATCGTAACAAGTTCCAGTAAGGCAAATGTTACAGAGATCCTAGTCCCTTGCATTAGCTGGAGCCAGATGTCTCTCTCTGTTAGTATGTAGTGATCTAAAACGAATGTGCTCATCAGATTAAATCTGACGTCCTTGATTCCCAGGCAATTCATGATCAAGTGGTGCAAGGATTCTAGTGGATGCCCGCAAAGTCTACAACGATAACCCCTGTAAACCTGCGGTTTCCTGACTTCAAGCAGCTCCTTTGTCAGGAGCAAGTTTAAGCGTATTCTCAAGAATTGAGAATGAGCTTTATCCGATGGAAATTTTGCCAAGTAAGGTAGGGTTGTTCCTTGCCTTCTAATGTTGGTACAATGTTTCCTATACAGTTTATACTCAGTTACTGCCTCCAATGTGTCAATCCAGTCCTGGTCATAAAGTCCCTTATTCACGTTCTCAGGTTTGTCTTTTAGTGAGTTGTCGTTCCGACCAATGCTATTTAAGATTCCTGTCCATTTGGAACTCCATTCTGCCAATGTGTGTTCGCTTCCGGTACAAATAGCCAAGTTCAATAGTGTAAATCTTCCTTCGATCAGCAATATGAGGCATTTTCGATCAAGGGAAAGACTCTTCCAAACTGTTTGTGCGTATAAGGACGTTAAACCAAGCTCTCTTCTGCATAGGCATAGATTTCGGTAAAGATAGAACGTAGCTCCAAAATATACCCTCTAAAACGGGTCTGATTTTCCAAGAGAGTGATAGAGAGCTTTCCGACCCGTGGGTCAATATAGGAGAAAGTGAGGACTGGAGCGAGCGAAAAATTTACAATTTCGTGATTTGATGATCTTTGCCTGTAAAGCCAGGCATTTTGTCTTCCTTCTCAGCTCCTCCTCACGGTGTACCTCTACTGAGCTGTCATTTATTGATATTCCTAGGTAGGTCATCTGAGTCAACAGCGGTATTTGTGCTCCTTCAATAAACCAGCTACAACCTTTTGCCTTCCCACCGGATTTTCTTCCAAATATCAAAACACTGGAGTTAAGTGGGTTTATCCTCAAGTCGTTACCTGCCAGATCCATAGCCAGTGCGTTGAGTTGTGGCTGCAGACCGATGGGAGTTTCATCCATGATTATTACGTCATCTGCATATAAGAATCTGTTAACCGGTATTCTGCTAGGCGGGAAACACTCTATGCCTGTAAATGATTGTTCCTGATCTGCAGTGTATAGATCAAAAATTGCAGGTGATAAGCGGCAACCTTGTTTTAAGCCAGTTGTAGTAGCAATGACGTCAGTTAAATCTCCCGCTTTGTTAAGTTTTATGCAAACTGTAGTTGTTGTATGGAGACTCTTAATGGCTTCCAGGATGTCCCTGGGGCAACCCCAGGCGTCTAGTTTGGACTACAGAACTTGATGGTTTACAGAATCAAAGGCATTCGATAGGTCCAATGAGGCCAGGTACAATTTCTTGCTGTTCTTTAGTTTAGATCTTATTTTCAGCAAGTTTATTAGAAACAAATTCAGAGATGTTCCAATACCTTTCTCAAAACCAGACTGCCAGGGGTCCTGTTTGGTTTCCTTAAGCCAGGCAATCAAGTGTTTTAAGACTAGGGCAGCTAATATTTTTCCGATAACGTCCAAGAGGGCAATAGGTCTATAGTTTCCTGGTAGCAACCTATCGCCATTCTTAAAAATAGGGACTATTATAGAGGTGGACCAAGATACCAGTATTTTCCTCCTCGCAAGTTTTATCAATTCAAACATGGTCAAACATGAAGGTATGCCCATACCTCAGGAATTTTCTTCAGGGTCATGTTTGTTAGGCTGTCTGGTCCTGCAGCTCTGGAGGCACTAGAAGATGTAATCAAGTCCAAGATGTCTTCCCTGCTTGTTTTAAAAGACCAGGAGTAGATTGACAAGTCTCGTCTGTCCGTATTGGCTTCTGTTTTATTTGAAAAGAGGGCTCTTAAGTGGGTAATCCAATCTCCCACAGGAATGGGATTTGCTAGCAGGGATTGTTGGTAACCACTAGTTGTAGCATACATATAGCGTCATTCTGGATTATGTCTGGATTATGGTGCATTTATGCTGTTTCAGCCAGTTTTTGTAGTTTTGTTTACTTTTTTGAGTTCATCCATGGTTTTCAAGGAGGGCCTTCTTTTCAGCGCTTCTTTTCAGCGCTCTGTTTAGTTAATTCAGCTGTTTTTTCCTTGCAAACCCTGCCATGTCAAAATTGTGCAGGTGGCAAAAGCCAGTCTTGCCTTTGTTGTGTTTTTCATTATATAAGCACAGGTGGATTGGGTAATCAAGGTCCCCCCCTCAGTAGAGACGTGTCAAGGGCCTCTCTCAAGGCGGTTATGTTACCCGTCGTCAACCTCAACCTGTTTCTGCCCGGGTGTACTGCAAGAACTTTTGGACTAAGTTGTACTCCATTATACTGAAAAACCTTCAATCCGCAGTTTCAGAATCTTGTGGTCACTCATACTAGTGGGTTCAACTACTAAGTCCTTTATGTATGGTTTGTAGTTGTCTGAAACGAAGAAGTCGTCGATGATCTGCCCCTCGAGGCCCCTCTTCGAGGTCACACTAGGTGGGGAATCTCCCATCATGCAGCCATTTAAGACCTCAATATTTCTCATACCAAGTTCCTTTCTCCAATTCAGGCCGCGCCGCGTAGGGCATCGTCGTTAAGGTCGGGCGAGGGATTTGCCTAGGTCATTGCTGAAGCAGTGGATATTAAGGTCTCCACAGACGATTATTTTTAAGTCCGGTCTTGTGACTGGAGTCATCAATATCGTTCATCACCTGATCGGTAAAGTTCTTGGCCATCTCAGATTTTGTATTCCAGTAGAAGTTACAGATTAGCCATCCTCCTGTGCTCTTTCCATCTGGAGTTTTCCCATCAAGTAGGATGATTTGAATTAGAGGAGTCCCGTTTTTCACCCAAGTTGCCTTTAAGCCACTATCGTCATTTAATAAGAAGAGTAACCCTGCCATGGGTCTGCCCTTCTGGCCCTTGATAGCCGGATTTAAATAGAATGAAAAACCTTTGAGTATGGGTGTTTCTCCTAACCAGGCTTCCTGCAAACAAACCATATCAAAAGTTTCATAAGGCATATTCCCTTCTCCAAACAAGTGTCTAAAACCCATAGTATTCCAGCAAGCGAGGGTAAGGTCCTTCAGTGACCTGTTCCCCCCCCTGTTCTTTGGACATTAGGAGTTTAATGCTAGAACACCTCCATCCTCTTGTTCCTTTGCATGTTTGTCTTGGTAAGGTCTCAAGATATGAGACCTTTCGGTTGGAGTTTTCGACGACTAAGATTCTTTAGCAATGTCATGGGGTCAATTCTATTCCCGTTGGAGGATCTAGTCGTCGAGAGGTGGGTGCCTTTCAGCGGGGGTCTTCTCGTTTCATCTACTTTCTCGGCGTTCTCCACTGTGTGTGAGGCTATTTCTCTTAATGAAAATCCCATAAGAGTCAGTTGTGGAGTTTCTCTTACAAGCAATTTTTTTATTTCTTTTGAAGTGAGGTGCGAGACCACCTTATCTTTCGTCCGTTTGTCTGGGAAGTCGATGTCCTTAGAATGGATCGAGGTTAGCACGGGAACACTGTGGAGTAGCCTGAAGATGTTTGCTCTCTTGAGTGTCAAATCATCTTTTATGGGCAAGATTCTTTCAAGTTTCATCTTGATCTTGCATTCACTTCTCATTTCTAATTCTCGGGTCCTAAGGTCAACTCGAAATGTCTCCTTGTCTTTTTAGAGAACCATGAAGGACTCTCTTCATCACCCCCCAAGCAGCTTGTCTACTTAGATTTCGGCTTATTTGTTCTAAGGTTTTAAAGCCAAGCTTCAGGCTCTTCTGCTGAGGGTCCCTCTTATTTACTTGATTTGGTTTGCCCATTTGTACCTAGGAGGTTACTCTTGCCCTTTGTCGAAGCCATGGGGCGGCAGTTCCCGACTGGGAAGGTGCGTTGTTGTCTTTAATTGCCTGCCACAGTAAAACAACCTATTGTTCATCGCTGCTTTCCATGTCTGTCACCACAATGGGCTAGCCGCTCATGCAGTGGCTTGATCTTAGTACGATCGAGCGATCTACCAGCGTGTCATTCATTGGGTCTCTCATTGGAAAGACCTCGTCCCATTCGTGCGAGTAAGTTGAGATATTCATTAACTCATCAAAGCCAATAGAATCTTCCTTTGATGGTAAATTACTGCAGTCTATCTTTTGCGTCATAGGCTGTGTTTTAGTCAGAGAGTTTTGGGAAAAGCCCTCAAGTTGCACACTTGTATCAGAGTCATCCATTGAATTGCCTATTGCACTTCCTCTTCGTATTTCAAACCTTTGGTTTCTTGTCGAGAGCCCTGAGTAATTTAGTGGGGAATCAGTGTCCCTTAAGTTCTTCACTAACTCCGTTTTCCATCTCTGAGAACTGAGGTCTCTGATGTTAAGTTTGACAATGTCTGTGATTCTTTCCTTAGAGTGACATTACTTGTAGTTGTAGGTCTACTAATTTCACTTGTGTTTTGTAATGGATCAAAGGGTTTTGTGAATATTCCATAGTTTCTGGCGGAGGGGATGTGAAAGGCAGGCACAATGATGGATTCTATAGTGTGTTTAGATGTAATAGTCCTTCCAGTGTTTCCCTTAGGAGGAACAGGTATGGGTAAGCCATTTTCGGAAGTTATTCCTTTTGTGCTTCTTTTTTTAAGTGCTGAATTATTTCTGTCTTGTTTGTTATGTGATTTGGATTTATTGGCCTCCATGCCTTGATGTTAGCAGTATGGTCTTCCATGATTTCCGCTCCTTTGTCCGTTCTTGCTGGAGTAGGAATGTCATTTATGTCCTGGGTAAACAGAGGAGTGGCCGTCTGGTTTGTTAACATGGAGGTCCTCCTATTTTCCTTTTCTTTTATAATGGTCTTGAGGGTGTTCCTTAGGAAAAATGTTGCTCGCTTGGGGCTTTTGTCCTCGTTTCCTTGTAGGGCCAAGATTAATCCTTCAACAAGGATCATCTTTGAGTGAAGCATGGCCGGTAAAGTACTTTGGTCTCTTAATTGATCAGCCACCCCTTCATACAGCTTCATGAAGGGTGCCATTGTCAGGGAAAAGGCTGCTATCGTGTTTGCGTCTATAGGCAGGGTTTTTGTTGTTTTCTCCTCCATTTGGGCAGCAACTAGGTCTAGTAACAGATCTTCGTCCGTTAGCTGGTTGGTTTCCGCTGTGTTAGAGACCTCTATACGGGACGTCAGCCGATGATGTTTAGTAGCCTGTGTCGGCTGCCCTGTGAAACTTGGATGAGGCAAGCCCATCCCAAGCAGTGAAGCATCCTTAGGCATTCCTCATGATCCGGGTATGTCCCTTGTGTTTAACTCCGATGATGTAATTTGGGGTTCTTCTAGAGCCAGGTCTCTCGGCCTAGTCTGGAAGACGCCCACTGCTGAGTTTGACTTAAGGCCCATTTCTAGCTCCTCCTCCCCCGCTAGTGGGTTGATTTGCCGACCTGATCCTTCGATCATTGTTCTTGTTTTCCGTAAATCCGAATTTTGTTTCCCCGTAGGTTGCTCATAATGATCTACACACTCTTGGTTGCCAAATAATGTGGCATCAGTGAGTGCCGTAGTGGCTTCTTTGCCCTGGGCTGGGAGTTCAGTTATTAAAAAAGTACTGGTTTGTTCTGAGGTGCCAATTGTTCCTTTGGGTGGCAAGGATAACTTTGGACGTACATAGAAGAAGCTCTCAGTTTCCAAGGTGTGGACTGCTTCTTGGACTTGAATTGTTTGGAAGATCCAAAAGTGTAAGGTTTCAAATGTATATCCTTGAGCCCCCTGCTTCCTTCTCAGAATAGTTTGCCCCAGTGGTCAAGACCATAGTTGAATGGTCTCTAGCTGTTCCAATATCTGAATCTGTTAAGCAAGTCTGCCTTTCCTCAGGCAGATGTAAAGCCTCAAGACTGTGGTTGTTTGTGTTTCCTGGTGCTTTTCCCAACAGGTCAGGGGAAGTGTGGTCCTGAGGACTCTCCAGAGAATTACAGGATGAGCTAGTCTTTGCAATGATTTCAACCTGTATGTCTAAAGGACATGTGGTAGGTGCCTCCAACATAGGTGGAGCATGTTGTACTAGTGATCTCTCCAGATTGACATCAATTTCAGTGATGATTATATCACTGGAGCCCACCAGATTTTTCGGGGTTGTTAATTTGGCCCACTGCTTAGCAGTGAGTATCTACTTTACCCCTCTCCCCGTCCCTGTCTTTCATTTTGAGAGCAACTATGTGGATCAAAGGGCTGAAGCCCCACAGTCTCCACATGAGAAGTACAACAGTCTAGTTCACTAACGGGTTCACCAAAGAGTACGCAGGGGGGCCGGTAAATAGAAGGCACTATTAGATGCTACTAGGTGCTACTTGGTGCACATTGCAGTAGTGATTGGAAGGTGCTATTATACTGGAACAAACGATAGTCAAATAAGCGGAGCAAACGGGGCAGGGAGTAAGTCAGAACGGTATGAAACAATACAATACAGTGGAAGCACTCACACTCGCTCGGGAGACAAAGGGAGTAGGCTCACCAGTAGGTAGACCAGTAACCACTCGGAGCTCCAATGCCCCCCGACACCTGTTCCGCCGTGGCACCGCTCTGAACTCTGTAGGTCTGAAGCTCTGCGGCTCCTAGCAGGCGTGCACTTCCGTAGAAAAAACACCTGCTACTGCCAGTCATACCCGAGCAGAGCCTGCAGTAGAGAAAAGGACCCTGAAGCCAGAGAAACATAGCTGGTACGTGTGAAGCCACACTGTTCTTGCACTGATCTCATTAGCACTCAGAGATTCAGCCACTTCCAACACTCACTCAGACCCACATTGGACAATATACACTGCTTTTTGATCTTGAGAGACAGGGGGACTGATGGCATACTCTCCCTCCACTGGTGCACTTTCTCCTCCTGGCAGCCGCGCGTGTCGCGCCAGGCATTGGAGGAGGGCGACACTCCCTACTGAGAGTGGGATGGCACGGCAAAAGACCTGTACTTGATGGAAAAGAATACAGCGGCAATCCATGGGGGTGCGGGTGCTACTATAGAACTGGAGTGGCAACAGTTTTGTAACACCTTCAGGTGAGGTAATAGCGGATATGTGAAATACCTGGTACGACCCGGCTTGGGTAGATGTTAAATGGTAGACATACACTCACTATGGAGATCACTTTGCTCAGACCTGTGCTCGTGCAAACACTCGGACATTAAGTTAACTGTTGTTGTGTTGGAAAGCTGAATGCACTGGCAACAGGTTTTTTCTCTTTCTTTTTCTTTTTAGGGGGGTAGGTGGTGTGGGTGGGGAAGTAGAGGTGTAAGAGTGAGTCGCAGTGCCTGAATTGTTAATGAAGGGCGTGTCCCTCAGGTTTTATTGCAATACTATATGTTGGATTGTGTCTAAAAAATTAATCAAATTCAATGTACAAAAAAAATAATAAGTTTGCCAAGATGGACCGTATAGTGTTCGATACTACAAAGGGGACTGAGGTGAGGTGCTGGTGGACAGGGTAAGGTGGGCGTGGGTACGCTCGCGGCCCCTTCTCCACACGCTATATATTTAAAGGGGAAAATCACATTTTTACAGTACAAAATGGTTCCATTACCGTCCCTTGTGATGAATCAGTCATTCTCCCAGAAACCTGGGACCCTTTTCATGTGGCCAGGGAAAGGCAAACGCATCCTGACCCCGACCCCTGGGGTGGTGTACTGCAGCAGCATCACATTGAGGTGGAGGGCGAAGAGGCTAGGAAGACTTGGAAACCCCTCTGTTTAATTTGCCCCGCAATTACACACTTTTGATGGCTGTTTCCCAAACAGCATCAGTTAAAAGAACTAACTTTGTTTTGGAGCTGCAACCATGGCTGGAGTACGGGTTGTATTAGCAAAGGCAGAAAGAAAAGACACAGGGCCTCATCACGAGTTGGGTGATAGCCCCTAAATGTGGCACTAACACACTTACCACCGCATTTAAGGGTCCGCCCAAACATGAGTATGGCGTGTTTACTTTAAATTAAATTATTTATTAAGCACAGCCAAAGTGGCCCATAGGCATACGGGCGCCCGAAAAAACTGTCAGTGGTGAGCAATCAGATTATCAGCATTTAGACAATCCGTTTATTTAAACAGGTGTGTCTTGAGTTTATTGTTAAATACCTCAAGTGTCGGGCAGATTCTTAGCATTAAGGGTAATGCATTCCATTTTGCCGGGGCAGCCAGGTGGCCCTTTTCACGAACACCAAGGAGGATTTTGCAATGTACCTCTGTAAGGAACTCATGGCGGCAACAGTAAAACCAGACACAATTGCCAATCCTTACGCTAAATACATAAAGAAGTGTGGGATAATGTTCATAAGAAAGAAGGAAGTGTTCACAAATAATAAGTCAGGATGCGGTATTCAGGGTCTCCATTTCCCAGGGTTTAAGCACAGGATAAGGTAGAATTCTGGAGCACAGCACATGCACAAGCTTTCGCAGCACGAGCCAACAGTTCCAATCTCAGCAGTCAGGGCCTTCGGTGAATAAGTCTCTTGTACAAAAAGTCTCTTGCCTCCGAGGACCTGGTGTGATTCAAAAATAAACAAAGGTTCCTTTCTGCTTGTATGTTGGGTGAAGCCTTTTTACCCCTGGATTCTTCTCTTCCAGACTCAGATCCACAAACATTTCTAAATGATATCAGGACTTTCGGTAGTTAATTTTTCTTGCTTCCGAAGGCCTGACAGGGTCAAAGTACCAAAACAAAAGTTCAACAAAAAGTTCTAGAGTTCTTCTCTGGTTGTACTTGGGTGATAGCTCTTCACCCCTGGGTCCCCTCTCTTCTGGGCTCAGACCCCTCTCGAATATCAGTTTCTCTCTGTCGGGTCCACTCTGCCATTGCATGCATTCAAAGACTTTTGCTGTTTCCCCCACTTCCGGGCTCAGATCCTACTCGACTATTCGCCCCCCCCCCCCCCCCGTCGGGCTCACTATGGCTTTCAATGAAATTTTATCTGTGACATTCACAAATCTTAATGTCTTTTTAAACAGTTCACTGTGGACATCCCTCAGCCGGGTTCACTTTTTCAACAACCAGTATTTTGGGACTTTAGAGTCCATCCCTGGTTTATCGGCATCCCTCCTTCGGGTTCACTCTTGCCAACTTTGTCATCAGTTTTTCGCTTCCCTTAGCTTCACAATCATCTGTTGGTCAAAGACGTTCGACTGTACAGAGAATTTTACTGGACCCCTGTATGACCACTTTGACCCTCTTTCTCGCCTTTCCCACGGCCTTCTGGTAGTGGTAGTTTCAACAATCGGGTAATCACCAGAGGTTCCTGAGTGAGCACCCACGTGGCGCCAGACTCCTCTGTTGCTGGTGTTCCCCTTTTTAGTATCAATAGTTCAATCGGGTAATCGCCAGAGGTTCCTGAGTAAGCACCCAAGTGGTGCCGGACTCCTCTGTTGCTGGTGTACCCCTTTTTAGTATCAATAGTTCTTTATGTTTCACAGTTCAATTAGCCGTTTGCTACTTTTCATTCAATACAGTTCAGTTTCTTACCGACTCCCCACTCAACTCACCGGCTGTGATGAACCGCTTGGCTTTCCTTCGGTTTCAAGTCAAGGTTGGTACCACTGAGACAAGCGGATCTCCCCGGCTTGGTTATCAGCAGAGGAGGGTCTTGTGTATTGTTGACATCTGCTGCAACACCCGCTGGCTATTGGTCCGGGTCTCAGGATTCCTTTCTGCAGAGGTTTCACAGGCCTTGGTGGGAAAGGGCAAGATCGCTTCTCTCCTTGTAACCCTCTAGATTCATGCCGTCTTTCACCTCCTCTTAAACTGCTGTGCTGAGTTGGCTCTCTCGTCGTGCAGTCTGCCTTGCTTGTATTGTGCTCTCATGCTCAGCCTTTTATCCCTATGGGGAAGGGAAAGGGCCATCAGGTGTGTGTGATTCTGGTCAATTGCCTGACTTTGCCTGACCCTCGTTGTGGGACACATCAGGGACATGGCTCGGGTGTTAGTCTGTCGTCCTTCGAGATATGCAAAAATGTTCACGATGGAAAAGGGGAAAGGGGGCAGAATGTGTGCGTATCTATGTGGTAGGTTGGGGAAAAGTGTAAAAAGAAGGGGGATACTGTGTCTCACCCATCGGCGTCCCGCTCCCAGAGGTCCCCCCATCCAGATGATCTTCCCTCTGTGGTCCATCCCCAGGAACTGGATCCGATAGCCATGGCCGTGTCGTGGTCACCTGGATGACAGATCCCTGGAGACCAGTCCGGGAGACACCTTCAGGTTTCTCACACCTCTCAGCATTCTCTGATCTCCCCACCCCAACCTATAAAGTCAAAATGCCCCAGCCCCTCTCATATTAGCTTTTTCCCTCATTTCTTTGCGTGACACAAGAAAGACAAACACGATCGGACTGAAAAATTCCTTCTAGCCCTCCCACAAGTGTCCAATTCACCAATTGGTCTTTTTTCACACTCCCTACATCCAATTATGTGGCACCTTCCCTTTTTCTACTCCAGATAGCCTTTTAAGCTTTTCCGCATGGGAAATACTGATATAGGGGCTTCTGATTTCTGAAAAGCCTTAGTGCTGCAAATACCATAGGATATATATATTAAAAAAATGAACATGGGACACCCCCCTTCTCTATCAAATGGTTGAAATACTACTGGATGATTTTACCGCAAACCTCGAAAAGGCACATTCACATTACTATTTGCCTAACTTGTTTCTTATTTGGTGCAAATCCGTCAAGCTATTTCTACTGTACGCCTGTTCAAAGGATGCACTTTTGAACCTATGGGAAAATTAACTGTTGGACGATTTGGTCCCAAATGTTCAAAGGGGTAAAATGTTAGTAGCAATAGAATTTCTTCAAAGGCCATGGTTCATAGGTTTCACTTTAACTATGGTGCAACAACCACCGCCCTACACCATATCTTTCTCTCTCTGTCCTGAGCTTCTCCAGTCTCTCTGTTGGTGTAATGCCTCCCCCTCCACCTTTGCACCATTCCACTGCTTTTGCAAACCTCTTTCTATCACTTCCTTTTTCACCTCCTTGATAACCATCCAGTTTACCTCACGACTTCCTTCTTCCACCACTCCTCCTTGAATCCTTCTACCACTGCCTCCTCATTCTAGAGGTAACTCCAACTCACCGCTTTCAACAACTCTTCCACCAACTCCTAGTCTCTTTCCTCTATTTCCTTATTTTTTCTCATCCACCTCTCATTAGCATTCTCTTGCTCCAGCCGTCTACTCTCCTTTCCACCTTCATCATCCCTACAGGCAAATTCAATACCTCTTTGGGTAACTCTTATGTAACAGTTAGGGTTCTCCAATTTCATCCCACCCTCTTAACCCCTCTGGGCACTGTCCGCCTTCCGAACACTGTCTTTCCCCAGCCTAATAGCCCTTCCTTACGGCCTCATTACTCTTTCTCATCTCAGCTGTGTGGGACTCCCTCCAGCCTTACACCTATTCCACCCAAGATCCTGGGGATCTCCTGTCTCCAGCATCTTCTGTGTATCTCTCCAGTCAGCTCTGAATGTACTTGCGGATGGCGGGAAGGATAGCTCAAGGACAACACGCAAGTGTTTGAAGCAAGACTACTCCAAACCGCACTGGTTCGATACCAGGTCACGCACTTAGAGGCTGGAGTCCACCAACGTCCCCTTTCAGGTGATCACCTCAGACACTGCCTTTTCAGTGGACTCTCTTAGCCTATCAGTTCTAAAAGGTGTGATGACTGTGTGGCTGTCTCTCTCAAGTTTCCCATCCAAGTTCAGGCCCTTTCCTTTTCCTTGTTAGGTTTAAGTGGGATTCCTGCATCTGTGTGAGGCCAGATGCAGCCAAAGCGGCAATGTGGTGAGCCCCTGCATCCCCATGTGGTACGATGGAGGTAGCCAGGGGATCCTATCCACACTGCCCCTGCGCCCTGCATCACACAGCTTGTGGCAGCACACGGCTGCCTGGGTAACCCCCCATTAATCAGCAAGGCCAGGCATTAAACATAATCACAATCCATTTTGGTACAACCAGACCACTCCCCTTTGAGTGATGGCTTCATTATATTCTCCTTTATCCATCTCTGTAGTCTTCCCTTCTGCCAATTGAGTTCCCCAAGTCACTTCTGCAGTGGTTTACTGTTAAACAGAACTAACAGAACTGTCATCGGCCTGTCAATTCATTACTTCATTTTAGAGTTATACACTATTGTGCTGCTTGTCCTCTTACCACAACACTATCCTTACTCACCTGTTGGTCTACTAATACACTCCTCGGCCTTTCAATCTGTCAATCCATCCCTATATATCTCATCTTTTTTAATAACAATTTTGCCTGGATAAACAGAACATGAAGCTGAACCCAAGAAAAAAAATAATTCATATGGAATACCTATGTGTACACTGTTGGAATAGGTCACCTAAAGCAAACAACCAAGTTGAGACAAGCAGCAAAATCATCTCTACGCTCAAAGAAAGTGCAGTCACTGTATTACTGTATGTCCCACTGAAAATGTACACCAATAGAAAAACAGTCCACATGCTGAAGTATTTGACAGTGGTGTAGGATGTACAAGGAATGAATCAATGCGCCATTTTAAAATTAGTTTGCTACAAGTTTACGTGATATTCAATAAAATGTTTCCAGTCAATCTGAGCTAATACAAATGAACACGATATAGTAAGCAGTAACATATTAAGTTGGTGTGTGTAAGTCATACTAATGTAGGCATTCTTGATGTCGAAAGCAACCTCATGGACAGTATCTTGATTAAGTTTAAGTGTATGGCCCCTAAGAAGCAGATAAAGTGGATTGTTAAGGACGAGAACAATTATAACATAATTGTCAAACTCAGATATAAGGCACAGTGATAACCAATGATCATATAACCACCATGTATTGATGCTATTGCACAAAAACCTAAACATGGTTCATCAACCAATCTTTCAGTGAAACATGGCAGCATTCTTACCCATCAATGCTCAATTGTCTTGCTTTCTGAAACTGACTTTGAATCCATGTTGGTCTTTGTTTAGCAATGCTTTGTAAAACCTTCTGTACCTCTTGGCTAGGGCTTCTTTTCTGCGTTCCCAAAATAGTTTCCAAACACGCGCAGACCGTGCCCAGTCTCTCCAAGCTCCATCTGTCAAGCGTTGCGCCTGATAAATGTTCAGCAGTGCTACCGTCCTCCAGTATCTGGCACACAATGGTGACTAAGCTCCACACAAGCAGACCAGCTTCCTTGGACTTGGAAAAGTGTTGAGACTTTTTGCACTCTGACAGAAAAAAGAAGTACTTGACTGATGGTAGCAGACATGCAATTGCAGATGGCAACTTGGCGATCACAATAGACACTGCTTGAGCTGTAAGCTCTGTAAAACCTGAAACAGATCAAGGAAAAGTGAATCATTACAACTCCAGGGAGCAGGGAGTATTTTACCTTTGAGGTGACAGTCAACTACTATGACATAAGGCCCTCTCCTGCATTACAGTACATTCCATACAAAACTAAGGCACGGTAGCTCTTTTGATACCAGAAACAGTGGCCTTCAAACTGCAGAATGGATGTGACCTAGCAGTTCGGGCTGGACTGCCCCTTTTGTGGTGGGACCAAGCCTGATTTGCATATGGTCTTCACAGGCCTACTAAAGCAACAACCCCTTCTCACCCAATACCATCTCCAGGGCGGAATAGCCAGAAGCAGGATATTGCAGTATTTTTGTCTAATGAAGCTAAATTGTTGACCTACCACAAGACAAGAAGTTACTGTAGTACTCCTACACCACAATTTCTCAAAAGGAAATACAGCAACATTTGGGTGTAAGATCACCAAAGCAGAGACAGAACAATGACCTGGGACAAAGGGAACATGTACACATTGAACATAAACAGAGAACGCTCGTGACAGGTTCTTGATGCTTCAGTTTCACCCCCCCTACATGGGAAAAAGAAGAAACAGATCCCTTCCTTTAAGACACCTGGCCCACTCAAGCTGGTATACGGAAATTGACAGGATGTCAGCAGTGGAGAGCCTCCTATTGTAGAAAAGCATTGCAACAAAACAAAACTCTGGAGATGGTCTGCAAATCGAGTGAGAGTTCCAAGCAAAGAGTTCAGAACTCCATCAGAAAAGATGTAATCACACTGAATGTGAGGCACCTCTATCCCTTCACATGACCATTAAATAGCGAGCGGCAGAGAACAGCTGATAGAGGGCAACAAGTAATGCGAGCAACAGCTGGATCACATGGCCAACCAACACAACAAGAATTCAGCAGACACCTTGAAACATGCAAGGAACTCTTTCTCTACATCAGGAACTGTGATCTGATGCAGAACCACAACCACCAAGAGCACCTAACCTAAAATATTGGTGCCATCCAGGATGATGCCATGCTGTTCCTGATGTCTCTCTGTTTCCTGAAGGCACTGCATGCAGGAGCAGTTTTATTTTCTAGAGCTCATTACCAACATATTTCTCTCTCTGATGTCCGCAATGCAAATCTTGTGTTTGATCAAACAAACTTCTGTTTCAGCAGACTTTTGTTTTCACTAGACATTTTCTAGTTTTTGCTCTAGGCAATGCTTGTTATCTTTCGTACTCACATTTGGAGACTGCTGTCTGGCAATTTTGTGAGACAAGGACTTTTGGGGCTGATGGAAGTGGTTGGGTCTGGCTCATTTAAAGGGACTGTCCAATGGACGAGAGTT
The DNA here is from genome assembly GCF_040938575.1 of Ambystoma mexicanum. Taxonomy (NCBI): domain Eukaryota; kingdom Metazoa; phylum Chordata; class Amphibia; order Caudata; family Ambystomatidae; genus Ambystoma; species Ambystoma mexicanum. The sequence goes on from NC_090935.1 coordinate 764,592,099, forward strand.
GCCTCGTTGGGAGGGATGGAATAGCTTTTTGGAGGGAAGCACAGGATTGTAACATGTCACAAGACACCTGATCTAGATGTTAGCATCAATGACAGACTCATGTCTATAAAGATTTACAATGTGTTTGGGTTGGGGGGATGTTCCTTTTCACCTAAAGGCCTAGAGAGTGATTCTCGAATGTTTTCACTGTTTTGTTTCGAAATGGTCCTGCGAGTAGTAACCTATTAATGTGGGAGACCTGCAGGGTACTTTAGGTTGTTGCAGTCAGTTCCCGTTGACATTAGATGTTTCTAGTCTTTGTCTTGCAGAACATATAAAGTGGTCTCTGACTTGACACTACCCTAAATCCATGAGTGAGCCTGGTTTGCAGATATTCCTAACCAGAGCACAACACTGAACCTGATGTTCTCAAAGGAAGGTGGGACCGGTCCCAAAGTCCTGTAAAGGTACATTGGCCCATAGCCCCTCTTTAATCCTCGGCTAGATCTGATGCTGTTAATGAAAGACAAGTGTTGAGCCACCTTGTGAGTGACTAACCATTTTTCTCAAAATCGTTCTCAATATTTTCCGACTTAACTAAGGAATAAATTGAGTCCATCTTAATGGTGTTCTTGAATCTACTATATCTTTCTCAAGAGACATAAGCAGAACTTCATGGTAAATTGAATCATATGCAGTGAACAAATCAAGCATTATCACTGCTGCAGTTCGTCTCTCCTCCAGTAGAGCCAACAACTCAAAAGCCATGCACTACAGTGGATTCAGTTCTCAGACAGAGCCTAAAGACTAAATGGTAGCTTATCAAGGAACCGTCTTACAATAGATACTCTTCTAAGCCCATCCCTGTCATTAATTCAGCCAGAAATATAATGGTTGACATCAGTTTGATAGTAAAGAGATTGGTAATATCTGTTTTGGACTATTTTTAAAATGATATTGCAACCATTTCTTTCAAGATGACAGGGACATTTTCCTGAAGTAACTGATGGACTAATTAGCTTAAGCATACATGGAGCCATGGTGGGCATAAGTATTACTGAAGGAGGCATGGCATGGATCTGCTTGCGTGGCTGTTGGTTCAGGCCCCCAGCTGCATGGGACAGTAATCCAAATGTACAATCTCCAAGTTGACTGAACCCTAGAGAGCCCAAATGAGCCTTCTGCTATGGTTTGTGCAGTGATTTGCTTTCACTGGTGAACTCTTCCCTTGGTGATTCTATATATCACTCATAAAATGGGCAGAGGACACCCCCATTCACTGATACCAGAGCAAAGTAAAACTCTATGTAAATGTCAAACAAGTTGAGCTATTATGCCCAGGTTCCCAGTCCTCCATGTAAAAAAGATGTGTTGTGCTCCTATATACTCATTGTCTAGTACCATGTAAGGTACACACTGCGGCCTAGGTTTCTTTCATCCAGCAACTTTCCAGTCTCCTTCCCTGCTTATTATCCATTGTAGTGAACCCCATTACATGACGGTCTATCTAGCTACTCGGCTTATATTTGTAGTAACTGGTGCTAGTGTTGCATAAAGTGAGTGATTCCATTGACACAGAACATGGCCTACACCTAGAGATAACAGAACAGTAGCGTGTCGTAGGCAGTAAAACGTTTGTCAATTCATAGGATAGTTTGCTATCCTTTTGATGTTGCGTAAGCCTTTTGTGCCGGGTGAATGCTGATACCGCCCCTGAAAACCAACAGTAAGTATAAGTGTCTTTTCTATTTCACCTTATTCCCATCACAGTCAGCATGAGTGAGTATGCTATTAATATATACAATCCCTCCACTCATTTGTTTTGCATCCAGATCGAAATGAGAAGACAATTAATGAATACATTCAATCCCACATTTATAAGCCAGTCATTTAAGTACACACTAAACATAATAGGGAGCGTGGGTTAGTGCCGTTTATTTTTAACATGTAAACGGGATGTCCAAGTCATGCATAATCATGGTGTTATTAATATATATCATTATTACACAATTAATGCTGTAACCAACTATTATAAGTACATGGAGTTTGGCATACGTGACGAATCTTGCTTAAGCAAAAGACATTTAGTAAAAATGAGCACTGTGCAGGGAATCTGAGGCCTTGTCTGACTACTCAGGGACATACATGTGCAGAATTTGAGCAAACATACAGTGAAGTGGGAAAATGGAAAAACAGACTCCCCTCTTTCCCCTCTCGCGCCTGGCCTAAAGTTTCACGGCCCAAGCACCCGCCACGAGAAGAGTTTGCCCATCTACCAGACGACCAGATACCCTGGTACAGGAACATAAGGATGTGTCCATCTGCCTGACCAGCAGCCCGCCCTGCCCATGCCGATGCCTGCGGCATGGATCAACTGGACTAAAACTATACGTCGTTAGAGATGCCATGACGACCTAGCCAACGGATAGCACACCTGTGCCAACATACACACTGGACACTCCCGCACCAATCTACATGAAGAATATACTCAGTGCTATGACGTAGGTGACAGACATACTCACGGATGTGCATCTTTATTATTTTCCACATAGGCTTCAAAATGCAGAAACGCAAGACGCACCAGGAACTCATCTAAAGAGCTTGCTTACGCTTCTCCTACACCTAGGTGCCATAATGAGGAGTATAACGAAGACACAATACTGGTCGTAAGACAATACGAGTCTATAACCTAAAGCGCCTGTGCACCAAACGGTTCCACCTATACACTAGGCCTAAGTAGGCCGCAAGCAAGAGCTCCCCTGGACGTTAACAGAACAAGAGTCAGGTTGCTGATCCTGCAGAATGAGCCTGGGGAAAGCAGACAGCCAAGGTCGTAATGTTGCAAACCCACATTCCAAAAGCAGACCATCAAGGGCACGATGTTGCAACCTCGCACGCCGTGCACCAACATCAAAGTCGCACCTGCTAATTAAACCAGGCACACAGTGGAAAAACAATATTAATTGTGCAGAATTCTGCCTCAAACACGGTCCCATCTCACGTGACCAAGCCGAACCTGAAGAGATGGCAAGCCCAGGAGGAAAGAGGCGTCTGGATCCCTCGTTACAAGACACAGGCAGATACACTTGAATGGATCCATGGACATCTGCGACAGTGGGTGTGATCCATGAACATCTGCGACAGTGGGTGTAGTCGGCCGTCCAGCATATGAATAAGTCTTCACATTGTCTGCATGTACCAATAGTGAAACATTGTTGCAAATTGCAGGTACACCGAGAGCTGGGAACAGCGATGGTCCCAGGCTGGGAAGCTCACGGGCGCACCAATCAGAACATGGGGCTCTTATCACTGACGACAGTAATATTAACCAATCATTAGGAGTCCTCATGTAACAATTCTCATGTATCTAATTGTAGGGACAACCCAGATATATCACCTGACTAACCCTCGGCCACTCATATTATTCTCTATACGTATGCTATACTAACCCTACCACTCGAGCAACCAATTAAGAGTGGCGATAGGTTTTTTGTTAATTTTCTAGAGTGACGCAGGTAGCGCGTCATACTACAGTAAAAAGGGCCTGCGAGCCCCACGATTGTGTGTGTGTCAGGTCAGACGCGTATGATCCTTGACTCATCCCTGCCGTTTGTGTTTAATAAACAGCAGAGTCACATTGCTTCTTGTGTGTGTCTCATACTCTATCTCCTTTGGGATATACGGGAGGAGTTGGGGCCTCCCTGCCCGGAGGTCTGCGGACGGCCCGGCCGACCCCGGCAGAATTTTCCCCCCGACAAGTTGGAGGCACTGCTGAGATCTGTTTAAGATCGGCATTTTTATTTTTACTTTTTCCAGGCACTCCAGTTGCGAGAAGGCCCGGCGGCGCGGCCCCCTCTGCCGTCGCCCCCTTCTGAGGACTACAGGACCGTCGCGGAACTGCGAGAAGACCGGACAGCGCAATCCGAATATTGGCCCTCGGGAGCCGGTTGAGAAGTATCCCGCCCGCGGTTGGCGAGTGTCCAGACGTGGTCCAGACGAGGGGAGGTGGCGAGCCGCTTGGAGGGATGCACGCAGTCGAGCGGCCCCGCATCAGGAGAACTTGGTGAGCATGCCACGCACAACAAACAATGTGAAATTGTGAGGGAGGGGGGAGGAATTAAATACGGGAGGCGGGAGGTGTTGCACAGGTGAACGGCGAAGGTTTGACAGTTTAGTGTTAGAAATAGAATGAATGATAGTTGAACAAGCGCGAGAGCAGTTGGCAACGTAACGCGAGAGAAGGGGGCGGAGCGCGAAAACATCACGTGCGGCCGCTCGTAAACACTGATTGGCCTAGGCCGCGACTACGTGTAAGGGTGTGTGTGTGTGTGGTTTCCTACGATTTGGCATTTATTGATCAATGAGTAGATGAGGATCCCTATTGTTCGAGCAAGACACTCGATAGGTAGATGACGTTTCCCTGTAGGCGGTAGCTAGTTAGTTGCCTAAATACGGAAGATAATTGGCTGGTTAAGCCCTCCTGTCGAGGGGCGTATCACACGCGAGGCGACGCAGCGTGCGCAGTCCGATTATATTGTTGATTTGATTACCTTGTTCCAGGAGTGACAGGAAGACAGCTGTGGGGTTAACAGGGGTAGATTGCAGGTGTATTTTGGATTTAAAGAGTATATGAAGAACTTACCACTAGCTCTACGTGATCGGTGACGTCACCAATAGGGTTTTCATAGGATATCGCAAACACGAGGCATCCTCGTTTTGAGAGTGTTGAGGAAGAGAACGGTGGTAAGGGAGTGGAAACGGAGATAAACGGTAAAACGAGTTGATCGAGAAAGGCGAAACGGGGAACGTGGCTGCGCACGGAGAACGCCGGCCACGGCAAGTGTAGAAGGAGGAGGAGCGCGTGAAAACAGGACGACTGTATAAGAACATAATAAGGGGTACGCAGCCGCAGGGGGCTGCGTACGCCTCGGCCGCAAGGGGGCCGTAAGGGTGTTGTATAAAGGAAGAAAGGCAGAGGAAAATCTACAAATGTAACATACTATATTTTTATAATTTTCCTTAAGCGGACTATCGTAAGTCCCCAAACTTACGGGGCCAGGTAACGATATAAGGCTGTATATTGTAAACTACTAGTGGGATAAACTGATACCAGATTAAGGGAGGGTAGCGAGTGGAGCGCTACTATGTCATACGGAACAGGATCGGGAGGGTGGGGGAACACCCTCACCACGCCACTACAATACATATGCACAACACTGCCACCCCATAGGGAGAAACTGATTAAGTATAGCATAGAATGGACCCAGGGGACGGATAACAAAATGCTAACACCGTGGCCGCCTAACGGTAGCTTCGATCCATATGCCCAACATTCACTATTAAATCATCTGCACAATACATATAAAGGGAAGAAGTTGGCAAACCACATGGAGGTGTTTAACTTATGGAGGATGTTCCAGGGGTCCCGACCAGGACCAAATGGAATATTCACTATGGGGGGAATACCAGAAGAAACAGAGATTAAGAAGGAAGGAGAGGATGGGAAACAGGGGTATGAGGACCCAAAGAACACGGGGAACAGAGGTGAGGGAGGAGAAAAGAATAATAAAGCAGATGAAATAAAAAAGGAACCGAGCAATGATACACCCATAGTAACGGGAGTAAAAACAGAGGGAGGGGGGTTGTACCCTTTAAGAGAATTGGGAGAAATAGAAAGAGGACAGTTAAGGGCGGCTGAGGGATACTCGAACCCGGCATACAGCCCTCCACCATATGTGGCTCATAGGAAAATGCCAGCAGGGGAGGGGAGGACTGGAGAAGACCAGACTGTGGAGATAGGACATGATGAATGGGTAGCTGCACAGATATTATTAAAATTACGAGGTTCATTAACAGGAGAAGAGAGGGAGGTAGTGAAGAAAACAGACGAGGATAATACCAGGGAGAGTGAATTGAGGGGGGAAGAGCTGTTAAGACAAAAGGAAGAGATTTTGGAGGAACGATTAGCAAAACTAAGGGATGAACAGAATTAATTGACCAAGCAGCTTGAGAGGGAAGAGAGAGAGAGAGCGAGGAAAAGGAAAGAAGGTAAGAACAAATTGGAAAAAATAAGGGAACGAACTGAGGATCAAAGGAGAGAAGCTGACAGGGTAAAAGCAGCAGCAGAAAGGGTATCAAGAGTAGTACTGCGGGAAAAGAAAAGGGAAGAAGAAGAAAAAGAAAAAGAAATGGCAATATGGAAGAGGAGGTTACTATCAGAATCAACTAAGAAATACGAAGAAGAGAGGGTGATGGAGAGTATAGTAGAAAAAGAAAGGGCGAAATGGGAGAGGGAGAAAGAGGATGAGAGAATATTAGAACAGATGAGAAGTGAAGTGATGGAGGAATTGAAAAGGAAGAGGGAGGAAAATAATAAGGAGATGGAGGAAAGGTATGAAGGAGAAAGAGGAGATAGGGGAAGAGAGAGTGGAAGATGGGGGAATATATATGATGACACAGAAGTAGCAACAACATCAGCACAAAGGGGAGCGGTTGACAAAGGAGAAAGAGGAGAACTGGACCTAATAGATTTACAAACAGTAACGATCAAGGGGAAAAAGACCGAGTGGGGGGTGCCGTTTATAAATAGCTTTTGTAGTGAGGAAGAGAGAGTGGAAAGTGAAGGGAGAAAGAGTGAAAGGGAAAGCTTAGATAAACTATACATCACCCGAACCAACATGGACTCACCATGGATCAGTAGGAGAAAGGATGAGATGGAGAGAAGTGAGGAGGGAAAGACAGGAATAGAGGAAAGACGGGCAAATGAGGACGCAACATCCCCATCCCCATCATCCCCATCACGCCCTCCCCTATCGCACCCTACATGCTCAACCACCTCACGTTCGTTACGCAAAATAAAACTAGCGCCCTTCACCGACGAACGGACACCCTATACATGGCGGCTTAGAGACCTCCCTAGTCGCAGGCAGGTAGGAGGTATACACATGCCCACATTAAATACAGACAAAGATGGAGAAGAAGGAGGTATCAGCAGGGGAAATAAAAACGAAAGTGAAAATGTGGAAGAAAGGGAAGAGGAGGAAGGGTGTGAGGATTCAATATTATGGAATACAAATGGTGAAACAAGACATAATTTAATGCCACTTTTGGAGAGAGGTGGGGTTAGACCACAGTATGTCCCTTGGAAGCATACCGATAAAGAAAATATAAAATGTAGGCTCCCATCACTAAGTGGAGGTGCGGGTAAATGGATATATGAAATGGAAAAACACACCGCAGGACAGAAGCTAGCAGTAGGAGATGTAAAGGGCCTTTTAATATCAATATTAGGGGATAGAGCGGATGACATATGGAAAAGAGCGGGATTTCATGGGGTAACAATAACAAATACATCGCACGATGGGGCACCGTTTGCAAACTGCAGACATGCACTATGGCAGGCATTGAGGGTACAGTACCCAGACACATCAGATATAGGAGCAATTACATCCCGCAAAATGCATGAGAACGAAGATCCTGTTGATTATATTCAGGAAATCCAAGAGAAGTGGCGCATGGAAACTAGAGAACAATGGGATAAAACACCAGCAATATTTTACCATATACTGGTACAAGGGCTCCTGGAAGGAGTTCAGAAACAACTAAAGAAAGTAGTGGGAATGGAAGCAAAACCATGGCCCGAAATACAACTGACTATAGTGCATCATTGTAGGACATGGCAAGGAAAAATGAAACAAAAGGAAGAGGACAGGAAAACGGAAGAGGCTAAATTAGTACAGAAAAATCTTACTAAGTACACAATGGAAGGGGCACTAATAACTACACCTACAACAATGACCCAAAGCCCCACACAAGTAGTGGCTGCACAAGATTCCTCACAAATACCACCTTCACAGATTACAACACAACAGGTGCCGCCACTCCAACCATACACGCCCAACATGGGAGGAGGATACCCAATGCAAGGAGCTGGATATTACAATTATAACAGGGGGAGAGGAGGACTTATGAGAGGGAGAGGGTACGGGTATGGTACCCAACCGCAGGTGGGAGGATTTAGAAATTCCTACCCCACAGGGCAACCAGTATACCAGGACAACACAGGGAGCTTTCCATGGCAGAATAGGGAACCACCGGTGTGTTGGAGCTGTGGACTATTGGGGCACATGTCACACACGTGTAGAGTTAGACCAGGAACACCATCATGGAGTAATCAGGAACAACCACGGCCCGCACAAGTACAGCAGGGCATACCACAACAGCAAATGTTGCCACAAGGAAATGAACAACAACAACAATTAACACAACAACAGCCCCAAACATTGCCACAACAACAGGTAGCGATCACACAACAACCACAAATACCACAAACACAACTGGGTAGGGTGACGGTTTTGGGACACAACCCTTGTACCGGGAATGGCCAGTCGTTGTACCCCCAATAGGACAGCCCACAGACGGCCTTGGTGTGTCCCATCCTGTCAGTAACACCTAATAGTGCGGAGGAACCACGCATAGAGGTAATGATAGGTGACAAAAAATTATCATTCCTTGTTGACACCGGGGTGACCCGGTCTTGCATAAGGGAAGGTAAATTTAAGATGTCAGGTGAGACCATGAACACCCAAGGATTCTCTGGGGCTAGAGGGTTGGTTCCCTTTACTGATAACATTCCCTTATCTATTGGAGATTACGATCTGTCAGTTCCACTTTTATATTATAGTGCTTCACCAGTAAATATACTGGGGAGAGATATAATGAACAGGTTGAATATGACGATCTCCTTTACTGAGGACGGCATAATTTGCTCTACTCCAGGGATTAACATGCTCACAGCACGGCAAATTATGCAGGCATGCTGTGGACAGACAGCGATTAGGGCGGAGCCAGTAGATGGTGAGCTCTTCCAGTATGGAACGGACATGGCAATTGCATGGATGCCAGGGATAGAAGGGAAAATATGGAGAAGGTCAGCAGCCTATCTGTTCAGACCAGAAACACCTGTTAATGAACCAGAAGGGAAGGTGGTTTCAATGGATATTGAGAGCATTATTGCAACAGCTGATTATATTGCTGTACATGCCCAAGACAGAGAAGGGAGAGCATGGAGGGCAGTGATAGCATTAGCAGAAGGATGTAGGCTCACCCAGGTGTCAGATGAACAGCTGTTTTCAGATGAAAAGGAGGAAGGTGAAATGGTGTTTATGATGAGTGTGGAAATATGGCTAAGAGTGGCCTACAAACAAGTAGCACAGAAAATTGCAATGGCACTTGAGGCACCCGCATGCACCCCGGTCCCTTTCTTTAAGGACGACATGTCAAAGGTACCCAAATCATTGTGGACTACTGGCCCCTATGACGTGGGCTGCATAAAAAGTATAGGGGGAGTAAAAATAAAATTGAAAAAAGGTGCAATACTCCCCAGAGTAAAACAGTACCCACTATCAAAAGAGGCAGATGAGGGCATATATGAAACCATTACGGCCCTTATAAATAATGGTATATTGGTTCCCTCAGAATCACCATGTAATACGGCTGTGTACCCAGTGCGCAAGGCTAAAGGAGGGTCTTGGCGCTTTATACAGGATCTCAGGCCCTTGAACAACATAGTAGAAGCGGAATACCCCGTAGCTGCAAACCCAGCCACAATCTTCTGTGGCATTCCAGCAGAAGCATCACGATTTACAGTGATCGACCTTAAAAATGCCTTTTTCTCAATACCATTACACCCAGACTCACAAGATCTGACGAGCTTCACTTACAGAAACACTAAGTGGAAGCACACCAGATTGCCACAAGGGTATTGTGAATCACCTTCAATTTTCAATAGAGTGATACAGATGGATTTGGGTAACATTGAAGTAGAAAGCACGGTGTTGCAGTATGTGGATGACATAATAATTTGCAGTAAAAATGAAAAAACATGCAGAGAGGATTCATTAAAGATGTTGACAATATTGGCTGACAAAGGTTACAAGGTAGACATGGAAAAGATACAGTACTGTCAGGAACAGGTACTTTACATTGGTCAGCTTATATCCCAACATGGAAGAAAGATCGCACCACAAAGAGCACAAGCTATTTCGGCCACTCCAATGCCACAAAGTGTAAGGGAACTGCAGCAGTTCCTGGGGCTCTGCAACTACTGTAGAGCTTGGGTATTTGATTACAGTTCATACATAGGACCCCTGCTTGAGGCGTTACGGGAAGCTAATAAAGGGGAGAACAAACTGGGGTGGACGAGGGAAATGAAAGAAGCTTTTGATGAATTAAAAGATGCGATATCAACTGCTCCGGTGCAGGCATCCCCAGACTATGAGCGGCGATTTTTTATATTTTCACATTGCGACTCAGCAGTAATGAAAGCAGTGTTGGCTCAAAAAACAAGCATGGGCTACAAACCCGTAGCATTTTACAGTGGCCACTTAGATCCTGTAATGTTAGGCCACTTCCCCTGCGAACAAGGTCTCGCCGCAGCCGATTTTGCGGTGGAGAAAGCATCAACAATAACCATGGGGTGCCCGACTACACTAATTGTGGAACATGCACTTTTTGCAATATTAAATAAACCTAAATCCACCCTAACCACGCAAAGAGCATCAGGTTATGAGATCATTCTATCCAGAGCTGAACTATCAATTGTTAGATGTAGCACGGCCAACCCTGTAAGGTTCCTAGCAGAAGTAATTGAGGAGGGAGACTATGCCCATGACTGTACTGAAATAACTGAAATGTACTCATGTACTAGAAAAGTTGAGGAAAACGCACTAGAGGGGGGTGAGCTGTTATTTATTGATGGGTCATCAACTATCGATCAGGGGGATGGTGTGAGGAGGAATGGGGCAGCAGTGGTGAAAATGATGGAGGTACCGGTGTGTGTGGCAGTGAAATGTGTACAGTTACCACAGCATTACTCCGCTCAAGCAGCTGAACTGGTCGCACTGATCTTGGCGTTGAAGGAAAGCTTTGACAAACGAGTGACCATATATTCCGACAGCGCATATGTTACATCAACTGTCCACTCAGGGTTGTCGAAATGGAGAAGAAGAGGGTTTAGGAGAGCTGATGGCACCCCAGTGCAACATGCTCTCTTATTGGCTGAACTGATTGAAGTAATAAATGACCCCCAAGAACTAGCTTTAGTAAAATGCACCGCACACACCAATGGTGAAGACCACGTCTCAAAAGGGAATGCAGCAGCAGACGCACATGCGAAGTATGCTGCATACTTTGGTGAGATATGGAACCCCCCAGAGTCACAGAGAGGGAGAGGGTGGGGAATAGCAACAGAGATGTTGTTAAGAGAAGGGTACACCCATCTCCCAGCCACACAGATTATGGAGCTACAAGCGGCTGCACCAATGGCCGAAAAAGAAATCTGGGTAAAAAGAGGATGCACAATGTCACCAACTGACGCACTATGGCGCCAGGGTGGCACTGGAAAGGTTGTAATACCATTGGCACTTTTGAACACTGCCCTGAGCCAACTACATCATCCAGCCCACACAGGCAAGGAAGTAATTGCAGCACGAATTAGGGAAGACTGGTTCTGCCCCGAGTTAAATTCGCATGTGTCGAATTTTATCAGTAACTGTATCACATGTCAACAGTTTACGGCCGGCCACACTCTAAAGGTGATAAGAGGTACTATACCCCGGCCAGAGGGACCTTTCCGGCATCTCCACATTGACTATGTTGATATGATCAATATATGTCAAGGAAATAGGTATATGATTGTAGTAGTATGCCCATTCTCTAGGTGGATTGAGGCAGGGCCCTGTTCACACCCAGATGCATTTAGAGCAGCCAAGTTCCTAGTGAGGGAGGTCTTCCCCAGGTGGGGAGTGTGCGAGGTGTTAAGGTCAGACAATGGCCCACATTTTGCAAACGAGATGTTTCAGCACATTACATCGCTGCTGAACATTAAACATAAATTTGCATGTGCATACCACCCACAGGCCAACGGTGTATGTGAACGCCTGAATGGCCTATTAAAGGAGGCAATTGCAAAGATACAGCAAACAACAAAGAAGAGTTGGTTATATTGTCTTCCATTAGCATTATTTGAGCTAAGGAATAGGCCAGGGTCCGACCACCACCTCACTCCCCATGAGGTGGTTACCGGACGTCAAATGCGCCTTCCCCTAACGCCAACGTCAAGAGCATTTACCGACCACGAAAGTACTGCAAGTGTTCTGGGCGATGAAATGTACCAATATGTGTCTTCTTTGATTACTAGTGTAGTGTTTGTGTCTCAACAGCTCGAGCGCACACGGGCGGGTCTAATAGAAGCCAACAAGAAGACGCGGATAAAGAACTGGAAAAGGAAGGACTGTGTAAGGTTGCTAAAGGTGACCACGTACTACTTCGCAACTTCAATAGGAAATGGAATGACCCACGCTTTACTGGTCCCCATCTGGTAGAGGAGGTATCAACAAGAGCAGTAAAGTTACAGGAGAAGCGTGCCTGGAACCACCTACACGACGTAAAGATCTACAGACAACAGACCCGCCCCAGCGCCACCGACAGGTCCATTGAGAGAACAGCAACAACATCGACAACAGAAGAAGGAAGTTCTACCACAGCCAGCGGCCCAAGTATTCCCATACCTTGTCACTCCCCGGACTCCCCAGAGACAATATCTGAAGAAGAAAGGGGTGATCTCCATACAGCCCACCCCATGATCACACGCTCAAAGAGTAAAAGCAACGCCCACCGGATGAACCCAAACACCCCCTGCCCACCATCCACTGACCCCTGTACCCATTACAGTAGTAACTGAACTAAAGGACATTGCCTCGCACAAATACACATGTAAACACGTGAATACTCTCTTTTCTTTTCTCTCGCACATGCAGGAACCGCGTATTATTGTATTGCTAAGAAAGTAGATAACTAACAAATTCACTGCCCAGGAGTAGATGGTACCCTCAGACGATAATTACCCAGAAGAATTGTCACACCAATTTGTATATGAAATAAAAAGGCCAACGTACCTGAAAAGGAAAAGGGTACGCGTCTACTACACAGCGTTCCTTTTGGCCATAGAATATTCGATGCCCCACCTCCACCCATACTTACCTGCCCTAAGAGATAGATCGCTTAGAGTAGCATGGGAACAGCTCTTCGCCTGGGCACTGAATGACTATTTGATAGGGAGAACTTAAACAACTAACATTTAATAATCAGCATATTGAGAATTTTCAGGCGGGCAACTATAACGTCGCAAGAATACGCTGCCGGACTGCAGCAAGGTAAGAGCAAAAATGCAGGTGAAATTAGCATATGTAATAAAAGTAATAGGGATTTTGGTAATCACCGGGTTCGTAGATGCCTCTGTATGGCAGTACAGCTGTGCTATCAATATTGTTGCTGTACCCAAACCTAACACACCCCCATCCCCAGCTGCAACAGGTGTTACGTCAGGTGATATTAGTAAAATTGCGCAGAAGCAAAATAGAGTACAACGCAGCACATACTCAGATAATAAAGGTATTGACAATTATATACAAGATTCAGCACACGTCTCAAACAACATATGGTATCAACACATGACCCGCATTGGTAAGCAGACAACAGAAGACAGCTGCTACGTTTGCTCATTAATACCATACGCCACGAGCGCTTCTCGAACATTTGTTGCCACAGAAATAGACGAAAAAACAGCACAGTGCATAATATACTTGGCACTGTTCCAAACGAAAGGAAGATTTCAAGGGACAGTGGTGCATATGACGTGGAAAACACGAGACTCATACCCATACGAAAACAACTTCCTCAAGACCTATTTGAGTTACCACAAGAGCAGTTTACATGCTGAAGCATTTAGATACATAACAAGTGGTCCTGCAAAAGGTGAAACAAAGAAAGTAACACTGCAGTACTTATCATGTGATTGGTACGCCACTGAAGTTCCTGGTAAATTAGGATGCTGGGAGAGGCCACTGGTGACGATAACAGGGAAAGTATACTTGGACAACAAATGGGAGATAGGAGTGGTTGGCAGCAACATGGTAACAAAAGAAACTATTTCAACTATCGATGCACACAATCACAGATGTTGGACGACTTGGATCAAATACGTGCCTATGCTCACATGGATAGAAACGGATGAAGACCCGATAACAATACTGCCGCTGACTGCGCCTAAAGTATGCTACCAACATAAAGGAGAGGTGGACGTAGGATATAACACCAATTGTGGAAGCGTGATGGAGTTACCTGAGGGGGGAGCAGGAACAGCAGTGATAATGGACCATTACTGGGCCTGTGGAGAAAAGGCATATCACACACTGCCCCCTCTGTGGAATGGTGTATGCACGATGGTGCACGTCAATGTACCATCGCTAGTGGTACCCCAGAAGCATGTGAATGTGGTGAACTTTCCCAAAATGGATGAAGGGGACAAGAGAAATAAGAGATCTGCACCGCCTCAGGAGGAGCCAGGGAACAGGACCAACAGCAATGATACTGTCCTAAACAGACGGAAAAGACAAGGGGAACCTCTGACAGGAAATTACCTATGGGGAAGGTCGGAAACGGCACTCACTTCGATTCCGCCAGAACACAGACTATTCAGCAGTGCAGCAATGTTCTTCTCCTCAATAATACATCCAGGACTGCAGGCTTACGCAAAATGGCTCCAGATAACTAGATGGGAACTCATGATGACCATCAATTCTACAGTAAACGGATTCAACGCGATAAAAGAGGAGCTGCGAGCAATAAGGATGGTAGCACTGCAGAACAGATATGTATTGGACCTCCTCACTGCCATGGAAGGAGGAGTTTGCGCAAAGATAGGACAATCATGCTGCACATTCATTCCTGCCAATGATGCTGACAACGGTACACTGACAGAAGCAGTTTCACAACTGGCCCAGTTGCACTCCAAAATGGTGGATGAAAGTAAAGGTGTAAAACAGGATGAGAGCTGGTTTTCGCTATTATGGTCATGGATGCCATCCTGGCTGTCAGATGGACTAAAAATTATAGTTGGTTGTATTATTTTGGCTGGAGCTACATTGATCATAATAAGATTTTGGAAAGCCCGGAAGGCACGCACCACTGACGAGTTGCTTGAAATGGTCGGTATGCACCCACTGATGCCAGCAGATGACGGCCAACACACAGGCATAATAATACAAGAGAGAGAGAAATTGCGCAACCAGATCATCACCAACCACCTGGACCCACCATCGGTGAAGGTCGAGAACCCAAGAAACCCCAGGAGTTACATAGGGAAATGGGTATACTGTACTCCTGGAGGAACCTGTGAATATATGTATTGGTCATTTGAAGATCATGTTAACCATTATGGACATTTAGGAGGAATAACTAAAGTGTGGAGAGTAAGAGGAGATAACGAAAAGGATATGTTTGTGGTCGACAAGTCGACCAGAGGGGGGACTGAAGTGGGAAAATGGAAAAACAGACTCCCCTCTTTCCCCTCTCGCGCCTGGCCTAAAGGTTCACGGCCCAAGCACCCGCCACGTGAAGAGTTTGCCCATCTACCAGACGACCAGATACCCTGGTACAGGAACATAAGGATGTGTCCATCTGCCTGCCCAGCAGCCCGCCCTGCCCATGCCGATGCCTGCGGCATGGATCAACTGGACTAAAACTATACATCGTTAGAGATGCCATGACGACCTAGCCAACGGATAGCACACCTGTGCCAACATACACACTGGACACTCCCGCACCAATCTACATGAAGAATATACTCAGTGCTATGACGTAGTTGACAGACATACTCACGGACGTGCATCTTTATTATTTTCCACATAGGCTTCAAAATGCAGAAACGCAAGACGCACCATGAACTCATCTAAAGAGCTTGCTTACGCTTCTCCTACACCTAGGTGCCATAATGAGGATTATAACGAAGACACAATACTGGTCGTAAGACAATACGAGTCTATAACCTAAAGCGCCTGTGCACCAAACGGTTCCACCTATACACTAGGCCTAAGTAGGCCGCAAGCAAGAGCTCCTGTGGACGTTAACAGAACAAGAGTCAGGTTGCTGATCCTGCAGAATGAGCCTGGGGAAAGCAGACAGCCAAGGTCGTAATGTTGCAAACCCACATTCCAAAAGCAGACCATCAAGGGCCCGATGTTGCAACCTCGCACGCCGTGCACCAACATCAAAGTCGCACCTGCTAATTAAACCAGGCACACAGTGGAAAAACAATATTAATTGTGCATAATTCTGCCTCAAACACGGTCCCATCTCACGTGACCAAGCTGAACCTGACGAGATGCCAAGCCCAGGAGGAAAGAGGCGTCTGGATCCCTCGTTACAAGACACAGGCAGATACACTTGAAAGGATCCATGGACATCTGCGACAGTGGGTGTGATCCATGGACATCTGCGACAGTGGGTGTAGTCGGCCGTCCAGCTCATGAATAAGTCTTCACATTGTCTGCATGTACCAATAGTGAAACATTGT
Source organism: Ambystoma mexicanum (assembly GCF_040938575.1). Classification (NCBI taxonomy): domain Eukaryota; kingdom Metazoa; phylum Chordata; class Amphibia; order Caudata; family Ambystomatidae; genus Ambystoma; species Ambystoma mexicanum. The sequence goes on from NC_090935.1 coordinate 764,608,492, forward strand.
TGCAAATTGTAGGTACACCGAGAGCTGGGAACAGCGATGGTCCCAGGCTGGGAAGCTCACGGGCGCACCAATCAGAGCATGGGGCTCTTATCACTGAGGACAGTAATATTAACCAATCATTAGGAGTCCTCATGTAACAATTCTCATGTATCTAATTGTAGGGACAACCCAGATATATCACCTGACTAACCCTCGGCCACTCATATTATTCTCTATACGTATGCTATACTAACCCTACCACTCGAGCAACCAATTAAGAGTGGCGATAGGTTTTTTGTTAATTTTCTAGAGTGACGCAGGTAGCGCGTCATACTACAGTAAAAAGGGCCTGCGAGCCCCACGATTGTGTGTGTGTCAGGTCAGACGCGTATGATCCTTGACCCATCCCTGCCGTTTGTGTTTAATAAACAGCAGAGTCACATTGCTTCTTGTGTGTGTCTCATACTCTATCTCCTTTGGGATATACGGGAGGAGTTGGGGCCTCCCTGCCCGGAGGTCTGCGGACGGCCCGGCCGACCCCGGCAGAATTTCCCCCCCGACAACAGCACTTAGGAAACCAACAGAGCTCAGAAGAACAAGTTGCTCTCTTACCTGGTAACGTTCTTTTGATGGGATGGTCCGACGACGTATTCCATATCTATGACAGTAATCACCACACCTGTGCTGCTTCAGAAAATCTTTCGGCGTCTGCGTCGATGACGTCGATACGCCGTCCTCGAGGGCCTCCATCGAGCTAACGTCACCAGATGTTATAAGTAGGGCGCACGACACCCGTAGCCTCAGTTGTAGTTTTTTCCCAGAACTTGTGGCACCAATCTTCTGCCAGTAGGACCACAGAAAGCCTTGAGGAAACGTAAGCTGCAATCGCATAAGAAATTCTGTAGCGGGGAAGGCAGGGAGGGAGCGATATGGAATACGTCGTTGGACCATCCCATCGAAAGAACGTTACCAGGTAAGAGAGTAACTTGTTCTTTCAGGGGATTGGGTCCTCCGACGTATTCCATATCTATGACAGACTCCCAAAGCAGTACCAACGTAAGGAGGTGGGAAAGGAATTTAGAATATACAAATTTAGAATACTCAATCAAATTGCAGAGTAAAGGACCGCCTTGCCAAAGGCCAGATCCTGCCCATGGACAGAATCTAGGGAGTAGTGACGTACAAAAGTATGGACTGAAGCCCAAGTGGCTGCATCACAGATGTTGCGAATAGGAACACCCCTCTGCAGGGCAGTAGAGGCAGCCATATCCCTAGTCGAATGGGCCCGTAAGCCTACAGGAGGGTCCTTACCTACCAGGCGGTAACATTCAGAAATTGCCAAGATAATCCATCTAGACAAGGTCTGCTTAATCACAGCTTGTCCCAAACGCCTTCCAGCGTATCCAATAAAGAGCTGATCGTCCACTCTGATCCGGGACATGCGTGAAATGTAGAAACTCAAAGCCCTCCTAGGATCTAACCTATGGAGCCTCTCCTCGTCCTTACCAGGATGCGGAGAGGAATAAAATGCCGGAAGAACAACCTCCTGGCTTAAATGAAATTCCGACACCACCTTCGGAAGAAAGGAAGGACGAACTCGAAGGACAACCCTTTCCTTATGAAACACAGTGAAGGGTGGCTTAACTGAAAGTGCCTGTAACTCACTCACTCTGCGAGCGGAAGTGACCGCAACTAAAAATACAGTTTTAAGGGTTAACAGCCTCAAAGGACAAGAATGTAAAGGCTCAAGGCTCAAAAGGAGCACCCATTAGAAACTTGAGAACAAGGTTCAAATCCCAACCGGGCACCTGGAAAGGTGACGGAGGGAACACATTAGTGAGCCCTTGCAGAAACTGAGAAATTAAAGGAATTTTTAAATAAAAACACTCCTCAGACGAGTGCTTAAATATGGACAGCCTCGCCACACATCCTTTAATGGTACCCACTTGCAAGCGCCTGTGGGCTAAAGAAAGCAAAAAAGACAGAACTACAGGAATGTCACATGCAAAAGGATCCACATTCTGAACCCTGCACCAGTCGCAGAACTTTCACCAACGGCAACGGTACAGGGACTTAGTTGCCGGCCGTCTGGCCAAAAGCAACACCACCATCACGTCTTCAGGGAGGTCCTAATCCTCATACCTCAACCTTTCAGAAGCCAAGCGTGAAGGTTGAGGGATATTACCTCTGGATGGAGAACCTGACCCCCCTCCCGTGAGAGCAGATCGTCTCGGTAGGGAAGACGACGTGGAGGGCAGATGGACAAGTCCAGAAGGTCCGGGTACCACGTCCTCCTGGTCCATGCCGGAGCAATGAGGATCATCCGGGAACCGAACCTCCGTAACCTCCGCAGCACTTGCGAGATGACGGGGACTGGAGGAAACGCGTACAGCAGTGGGAATGACCACTCCACCACGAACGCGTCTTCTAAGGCTCCTCTTGGAGGAAATTCCTGCGAGCAGAAACTTTCGCATTTCCGGTTGACACTCGAGGCGAAGAGATCCACTTGAGGGGTCCCCCAAAGGGTGAAGATCTCCAGGAGAATCTCCTGAGCCAACTCCCACTCGTGAGAGATTGCACTCTGCCTTCTCTGAGCGTCAGCCATCTGGTTTTTGTCTCCGGCCAGAACCAGAGCGGCATCGCCTCCCTGCACAGACAAAGTGACCCTGTCCCCCCCCTTTTTGTTGAGGTAGTGCATGGCCACTGTGTTGTCCGTCAGAATCAGGACATTCTTTCCTCGCACAGTCGGCAGAAAAGCCTTCAGGGCAAGCCTGACGGCCCTCAGCTCCAACAGATTGATATGGAGTCTGGACTCTGACGGAGACCAACGACCGCTGACTGTCAGCTCGTTGGCATGAGCTTCCCATCACGTGAGGGACGCGTCCGTCACGATCGTCACCTCCGGCCAGGGCAGCCAAAACAGAGCCCCTCTCATTAGATTGCCTTTTGATGGCCCACCACAGAAGGTCCTGGCCGACCGAGGGCGGCACCTAAACGAGGTCCGACATCCTGCCGGAGGACTGTGACCACTGGAGCTTGAGAGCCCATTGCAAAGATCTCAGCCGCAACTTGGCCTCTGGCACCAGAAGAATGCAGGATGCCATGAGGCCGAGCAACCTCAAGAACTCGAACGCTGGGAGACTCTGGGCATGTTGAAACTTGTGCACCATCTGCTGAATGTGGTGAGCCCTCACCTGGGGAGGAAAACACTGCCCCAGGGATGTGTCGAGCACTGCTCCGATGTACTGGAGCCGCTGTGTTGGCAACAAGTGGGACTACTTTAAGTTGAGGGAGAAGCCCAGCTTGTGAAGGGAGTGGCAGGTGACGGACAGATGATCCAGGACTTGCTTGGGAGAGCGCGCCCTGATCAACCAATCGTCCAGGTAGGGGTAGATGTGAATCCCACTTTCCTGAGATGCGCTGCCACAACCACCATGAGCTTGGTGAAGACCCTCGGGGCGGAGGTCAATCCGAACGGCAGGACCCGAAACTGAGAGTGCGAGTCACCAACCGCGAACCTCAGGTACTTCTTGTGCTTTGGATGGGTCGGCACATGAAAATAAGCGTCCTTGAGGTCGAGAGACACCAACCAGTCCTGAAGTTGAAGGGCCTGGAGGACTTTAGAAAGAGTAACCATCTTGAACTTGTCCTTCCTGAGGAGCTTGTTCAAACCGCGCAAGTCCATGATGGGTCTCAATCCTCTGTCTTTCTTCGAAATCAAAAAATAAGGGGAATACCATCCCTTGTTCCTCTCCGCTACAGGCACCAGTTCTATAGCGTCTTTCTCCAGCAGGGATTGAATTTCCTGCGCAAGGGGCGGATCCGAACTCTTCAAAGAGAGGTTCCCTGGTGGATTGTCCTGAGACCTCAGCCAGAAAGGAAGACAGTAGCCATGGACTATGATCTCCAGAACCCACCCATCTGAAGTAATGGCACGCCATTCTACAAGATGCTGCGCCAGCCTTCCCCCAACCGGAGAAGCATGGGCCTCATGACTGAGCTGAAGCGGCTGCGGCAGTGCCAGAGGGCAAAGAAGCAACTGCTTGTGCGGCCTTGGCACCTCGAGTACCTTGTTTTCCACCTCTGGCACTCCTCCGGTTGCCCCTTTGACTAGCAGCTCCTCTCAATTTACTAAAGGACGAGTAATATCGAAAGGAACCTCCCCTCCATTGCTGTCCCCTAGGACGAAAAGGCGGAGGTTGGCGGACTGCAGTGCCCAACGACTTTGCTGCAGCTTTGGAGGTCTGCAACCTCTTAAGACTCTCATCAGCCTTTCTGCCAAAAAGATGTTCACCATCAAAGGGCATGTTGAGGAGGCGGGCCTGCACATCAGGAGCAAAACCCGACTTCGGCAACCATGCAAACCTGCGTATTACGGTGCTCGCCGCCATGGACCGGCTGACGCAATCAACCATGTCCAGACCCAACTGAATGGATTCACACATGGCATCCTTGCCATCCTGCACGGTAGCAAGGAAACCATCCCGTTCCTCCCCTTCGGGAATATGATCAGCCGTTAGGGAAATACAGTTCCACAAAGTGTGCGTGAAACGAGACAAGGCACAAACAGAGTTGGCAGCCTGAAGCGCCAAACCCCCAGAAGAAAATACCTTCTTTGCCCAGCCGTCAAAACATTTATCATCCCTATCAGGAGGGAAGGTAGGGTACGACACCTGCTTTGCAGGGGCCGTAGCCAGCTGCACCACCAAACTTTCCGGAGTGGGGTGCGTGGTCAAGTAGCAGGGGTTGCCACTGGCTGGGCGATATTTCTTCGGCATGGACTTGCTCACTGCCGGGAGACTCTCCAGAGAAGTCCAAGCCACAGCCACCCTTCTCTGCAAGGCCATATGGAATGGCAGCACCGGGTCAGTTGGTGGCCCATGGGCCAGGATATCAGTCAGGCCATCCTGCTGAAAATCCCCAGGGGGGGGGGGGCAGACCACCCCAGGTAATCCGTGACCCTCGACATCAGGCGCCGATAAGAGGAGTCGGCATGCGTGCCAGGCTCAGGCCTACCAAATTCCACCTCCGGAGAGGTGACGAGCCCACTTGCGTCATGCAATGACTGGCGCAGGTCCTCAAGCTGGCTATGACCAGAAACAATGTCATCAGAGACCTCTGCAGGAACCACCCCTTCCTCAGACCCCTCATCCACCTCATAAATATAATCCAGAGGCTGGAAAGAGGGAACCGAAAAAGGAACAAAGACATGTTTTGCCTTAGCCAGACCTTTTCTAGGGGGTTCCCCCGTACCACGAGGCATCCCCGACAAAACCCCCTCGAAAGGCGTCAAGGGCATCGATGGAATCGGCGTCGGCGTCGAGCGCGGCACCGACAGCGTCGACACAGGACTCGAGGGCAGAGCCCCGAGTGTGTCTCTCGACAGCCTGGACGCCGATGGTGTCGACGACTTCCTCGGAGGCGGGGCCTCGAGAGAGTCCGTCGACGACCTTGGCGCCGCCGGCGTCGATGTCTTCCTCGAAGACTTCACAGGTTCACACGGTCTCGATGGCGTCGAGGACCGGGACCTGGAACAGGTATGACTAGAGCGACCGTCCTTGCCCGACCGGGACCTCGAAGGCGCCCGTTGGACGCGATGACTGCTCGAGCCCAAATGCAGGCGAGCGGTGTCTCTAGCACGGCCACGACCGGCGTCCTCAGGCGGCACGGACGGACCGGATACCTGCGATTGAAAAATTGCCAACATCTCCTTTTCGGAAGGAATCCCATTCCTCAGGAGTGGAATGCTTGTTGGTACAAGCAACTCGCCGACGGGCGGAGTCCTCGGAAAAGGACAGGGAAGGCGACCGGTGATGGCGCTTCCTGGAGTGCCTCGAAGAGGCAGAGGAATGGCGGGACCGACTCCCAGACCGAGAACCCCGGACTCCCGACGACGATGCAGAGAGTCGTCCCTCTAATCGTCTGTCGAAAGACCAGTGGAAGGCGACTTCCGGGGCTTGGCCACTTTACCGACCGACAGCTTCTTCTTACGCTCCCGCAAGGCCTTCGATGTGAGCGATTGACAGTCGACACAGTCGTCCGTATCAAGGTTCTCCCGAGGCATCAGAGGCAAGCGTTGTGCGTATCCGTCAGCGACATCTTGGAGCCGCACACCCGACACTTCTTAAACCCGGACCGCGGGGTGGAAGAAGCCGAAGACATCATAGTCGATAGGAACGAAGAAACAGACTCGAAGAACCGAAAGAACAGGATTCAGTAGAATCGAGGCGCGCCGAGATCTCCGAAGCGAACACGTTCGCGGAAAAAACGGAACTGAGGCTACAGGCGTCGTGCGTCCTACTTATAACATCCGGTGACGTCGGCTCGACAGAGGCCCTTGAGGATGGCGTATCGACGTCATCGACGCAGAAAGATTTTCCGAAGCAGCACAGCTGTGGTGATTACTGTCATAGATATGGAATACGTCGGAGGACCCAATCCCCTCGAAACAAGACTTACTTTGGACGGTCCGAAAAAAGAGAACAAAGAGGACACATTTGGGGTTAGCAGCAACACCTACTTTGGGAAGTCGGAATTAGACCAGCACACATTCAAGAGACAACACCCTTTGGGTAATGTCCCCGTCATTACTGGAGAGAAATCCAAAGGACAGCATCGTATGTAAGAGCTTTTAACCCCTCATGCTCATGGCGCATATAGATATCTGTATATACATATATATTGTCCCCAATTTACACTGGAAATAACATAAGGCTGCAAGTAAGAGGTTGTGGGCTCCCCACTCTCAAGGGGTTCATGGTTTCTAAACTAGGGAACTATTCTGGACTTCCTACTGTCTCTCATTAGCCTTCAGTAAGAGCAGAAAGCCCTGTCCCACAAGAGACTTGGAGCTCCATTTGGGAATATAGTTTTTCTCTTGGGAGGAATCCACCAGGGTCAGCAGAGGCATGTACTCAGGAAGCACGTGAATGCATCATCTGACAATGGGGTGAGAATGGGCCACACAGTAGCTACTACTGTCTGAGGTACAGCATTGTCAAACAAACTGTAATGATCGGAGTATGGAGGTTTAAGTATGACAGGAGGCAGCTGGTCCAAGGTAAGTGTCCTTTATTGGGTTACAGGAAGACTCGGGTAAGCAGGCAGTGGAGGTAAGTGGAAGTATGTGCTGGACAGAGACAACAGCTATCCAACACCACGGGGAAGATAGCAAACACTGAACAATTGACACTCACGAAACGCCCAGGGCAAACCATTTAGAAACATCTCGAAAATGGGCATGCATCAGACAAAGCTCCATTCACCCACAGACAATCGGGCAAGACATGACAAAGCCCAACCCTACGTGAATGATGGCATAGGCCCTCTAATAACATCTCTGTCTCACATGGCATTGGACTGCTTCCCTGCCAGCAAGGTCTTAGGCTTGGCTAGACGCCTAGTAAAGCAGCAGATGTTCCATATTTTTACTGTCATTAAGCTCAGATGAAGCAACACTTCACCAGTTACTTTGATATACCGAAAAAGAAACATTTTAATACAGCTCTGACCCTTATTTACTGCATTACAACGTGTATACTGTTTATTAAGAAAAACATCATTGAGGAGCTTCGATGCTCTTATCATGTGGCCTACAGTTGGTAGGTATTTGGCAAATAACTTATGAAGAACTTCCGTATGTACTTGATTCCGATCTTACAGTTATTGAATTAGATGAGATTTAACGTCAAAGCCTCCTAAAATATGAACGGCACAGTTCTGTAGAATACATAAACAATGCTTTTGTGGGACCAATTTTAATATATGATATGCCTCATAAGTCTCTAACTTCAGCTCAATTCCTTAAATCTCTATTGAATGGGCTGCATTAGCAACACATGCTTTTTTATTTATTGCATTTTATTCACATTTTTGAGAATAGTACAACAAAAGAAAACCCTGACTGCTTGAACCCTTTCTCTGCATAAATTACACAAACAGATAATCAACAAATATTAAGAATACGTAAACGTTGGGGGCAGTGTTGCAAATTAAAGTCCGATTGTAGAAATTCAAGTACCTCTGCCCAGTCATAAGAGAACTTAGTATGTTCAACCTGAATTGCAGACGTGGTCCATTCCAATGCTACAAAGTTCCAGATCCTATAGAAACATTCATTAGCCACTGGGTTGAACCTATAGACCTAGGGCCCTTTAATATGAGGTAGCAATACTTAGAGATGGATGGGGATGCAGAATTTACTCAAACATCAATAATCAAAACCGACTCAGGAAGTTGCAAAACTTTGTTCTCTTTTATTTGCAATTATCTAAAACAGTGAGGTTACAACATATATCATCCGACGTTCACTCGAGTTCTCAATGCATTTCAGAAAAAACATGACTTTTATAGTCAAAAAGTATGTGGCAAACTACAAAAACCTACTTGGGGATGTGATAGGCTCTCAGGGAGCATCTAAGTATACGTTCCAAACTAATGGGTGTAGTGATTGGGTCCCTAACAACAGGTGGACAACTAAGCCCTCCTCTAGTGCAAGTCATCTTCATCGTCATAAAATACACAACGATTCATTAGTCACACAAAATATAGGACACTCTTGATACGTGGCCCTCTACAATGGTTAGCATGCGTGTCCCCTTATGAAATATTCCACACACTTACAGCAAGCAGGCTACCACTCCAGATGCACGGAGGGTCGGGGTGGTCCTGCCTCCCCACCCAATTAGCCCAACATCTATCATCACGGTTGCCGTTTGCCATTCAATTAAGGCTTTGAACCTGGCCTTGCAGAGGCTGTGTCTGAGAATTAAAGGGAGTATGGCATTGTCTTATCTTCTGGTTTCGGTGTAGCTCGACCCAATGTCTATTTTCATCAGACTATGTGAATGGAGACCATGTTTCCGAGCTTTTTTGCTACACATACTACTAATAAATTATCAACTCTTGGAACCTTCAGTGTTTTCCCATTTCACCTGTTTCTTTCTCACGTTCATTGTCACTACTTGATAGACAAACGGGCTCATGGTGGCCTCGACTCTTGGTGCTGGGCCAGCCAAGCCTTTCTTGAATTTCTCCTTTGCCATTAGCTGTTTTCCAACTGTGCCACACTAAAGAACCTTTCCAATCACAGGGTTACAAGCCTTATTAAAGTGCATTGTGGAATATGCAGGTTCTATACATTCCTATGTATATACATTGGTGCATCGCTGCAAACTATTCATTACATAGCCAGCCTTAAGATCACTGTGTCTACTTGCGTTACTGCATCTGTACAAGTGTAAAATTACTTTGCATTTTCTTCAGCGTTTCTTTGCATGAGCATCTTCATCTCAAGCCCGAAATGTTGCTCATCTTCGACACCTAGAATGTTTATGTTCTTCCGTCTTACGTATCTTTTCAGGGTGCATCAGTTCTGCTGCGCATGACGTCACCAGTCTTCTTTCTCGCTCATTTTCACACTTCTTCCGGGGCTCCTTCCAAAAGAACGTTATTTCTTCGTGCATGCATATAGAGTTTTCTCAATGGATACCTTGTTTCAAGGATTCTTTGGGGTACAGGCATTCTCACTGGGACTGCACGTGTTGCTATTTCCGGTTCCCAACATATAGGCAACATGGAGGTGGAGCTTCTGGTAGGGATACTTGACTCCTCCTCTACACTCCCCCCCCCTCTGGGCGATTCATCGACCACTCTCTCATCACTCTTCACATCTAGACATCCTCGTCTGAAGAAGCGCTTCTTCAGAACCCATATCTTTATGACTCCTTTCAGGGATCCTGCTGATTTTACATGTTCATCAACATTCCAGGTCATAAGCTTAACTGTCCATTGGGACTGCAGTAGATCCATCTCTCCACATACTTCTTGTGGTTCTTTGGGTAAAGAAACGTGGTTCCCTCAGGTGCATGAATACTGGCCTTCACGTAGTCTCTGATTTCTTCATCTGTCAGCTCTTTGGTTTTGAACCCAGACTCAACATCAATCATAATCTTCCTTCCCACTGCGCAGTCTTCTTGCACTGTGTTATTATTATCCTGATCACACAAAATCCAAACATGATCATCACCTACAGGGCTCCAAGAAGTTTGAAAATGTTTGCCATCCACTGTGGAACCCACGAGAAGATTGACCCAAACCAACTGTCATCAGTAATATCTTCCACTTCCTCTGCCATCTTAACGTGTAGGTTTGTCAGCCTTGTTGTGGCCTCTGTCAAGGTGCCATTCTTGTCATCATGAGAAGGTATGAATGTGCAACATGATTCTCTGATTTTGGCAAAAACACCTCTATCCACAGTTGTAATCATGTCCAGGACATATCTATTCTGGAGAGTCATCAGTTGAATGGCTCTCCGCTCCTCCTTGACAGCATTGACTCCCTTTATGGTGGTGTTGATTGTCTGCAGAAGCTCCCATCTGGTTATCTGTAACCCTTTAACATTCGTCATAAATTGGATCCGAGGCATAAAGATTGTCGTGAATATTGCGGACGTCTGACTGAACAATTGGTGCTCATATGGAATGGCATCAAAAGCTTCTATCGATTTGGCTGAGAATTATGTTCTCTCTTTATTCAATTCAAGAGTTCAGCAGGTCTCTTCTTCCTCAGGCGAGTATCTGCTTTTGGAAACTCGCCAATGTTCAGGTCACTCTTTGGAATCACCAATGCTGAACATGAATTATTACTATTGAACATAGTCCTCCCCAATCTCTGGGCACCTTCACGTGAACTCTGGATCCACAGGCCCAGTAGTGATCCATTATCACCACTGTCCCATCTATCATTCGTAGTACATCAAAGATTTGGCCAATTTGTTGATTCTCTCCAACTTTTCTCTTGCCATTGTTCCTGAAGCATAATTATGCATTAGCCAAAGGCACTATCTGCAAAGGGCCTCCTTTGTCTTCAACCCACGTCAGAAGCTTTGCAAGCCTCGGCCAGAGAGGTTTACATCCATTTTCCAGTTGCTCAGTAACTGGCTTGTAATAACCAGTTAGAGCCACAGCTCTGCATATAACTACACCACCTTCTGTTCCGTCTGGAGAAAGCACTCTTCCCCAGATCTGCATGTGGCCTCTTTCCTTACAGCTTTGAATTTCTTCATCAGTCTACCCTTAAGAATTGAGTCTTCTGTTTACTTCCCATCTAAATCCTGCTCCCTTCATACTAGGCTGTTCATATCTTATCACATGATTTCTGGTGTGTGCTCTCGCTCTGGTCTTCAAATCTTGGACATAATCATCTTCATCTGGGGACGTCCATCACTGTCACCCAAACCAAGGATGCTGTTCAACCCTGGAACTGACCTCTTGTATGGCAGAGTGCAGGGTGAATAAGGCAATGAGCTGTTTGAACATCTATTTCAATAGCCATGAATATCTTAGACTTACCCATAGCATAAGGCAGGAGGGCACATACATAGCAATCCTCCTCAAAGGTTATTTTTCCTACCTCTCATGTTCTGATACCACATGTTGTTGCCCAACTATGCTGTACTGTCTAAATAATTATTTAATTCATAATCATCCTCCCTTGCACTTCTCTTAGGGCTCTTTCTTTCCAAATGATTCTGCCTATAATGACCATAAAGTAAATAAAAAACTGACCTTTCTCCAAAGTGAAGCCTAAGCTCACTTGTCACAGACATAGGTACCTCTACGTGAGCTACTGGAGTAGGGACAATCACATAAGGCCTCAGCCTTCGGACAATATCTGGTTCTCTTTAAATCGCTGAAGTGGGAAGATTCAAAAGAACTCCTTCCCTTTTAAGCTCATTAAAGTAAACAGCATGAATCAATAGATACAGAAGAACGATAAGGGATGCTGAACATCCATAGATTATGCACCAATACATCAGGCTCCACTATCAATGTCTCTCCATATACGTTGTTGACCGTGCTCATTTTCTGCAATGGCTATGTGCTCATTGGACCACATAATTGCCTGTAATTACTTTTAAGGAAGGAAAAACTCATTTTATTCAGGCAATCTTGTTCCATGCTCCGGTAGCTGTTGAATCTGCCCTATGATCTCCACAAGTAATCGGCTGATTGCTGTACGATTTATAGGATCTCGCATAAACACAAACGTGTTGGGGTCTCGTCAAACAAGATAAAGATGAACTTGGAGCAAATAATAGAATATCATAGCAAGTAGTTTGTGGACATCATCATTAGACAGGGCCATTTGTGCGCTCAAAAAGATGTTCAGGTAATTGTCTTATCTGCTCTAAAATTGCTGCCAATAGTCTAATTGCCGGGCCATTCTTAGGATCTTGGATAAAAGCATGTATATCAGTACTCCTCCCAACAAGAGCAGGGCAGGCTCTGAGTATAAATATGAAGACAGCAAGAAGTAGTCTATGTACATCAACATTGGTTAACACCATGGGCACATCCAAAGACAAACTCAGTGAGGGACGAATCGGGGAACTGCTCCCTCTTCCAGTCGTCGAACAGAAAGTCAAAATCTGGCATGTTTTTTGTTCACTCCTGTACTCCAAAGTTCAATGTCAGCAAACTCCTGTGGCTCAAGAGCAATAGCTTTTTCCCTCCTTGCACATGTTACAAAGAGTGTTTCAGGGGAGCCACAGTCCAATTTACACTTTCACCTATCTACTTGACAGTCTCTGCGTCCTCCTTCCTCGTCATTGATCTAGTCTGCACGTGCCGAACTTCTTCTCCTTGGCTTGCTTCCGAATGGGTTGAGGGTATGTCGGCCTCTCCAGTGTAGATTTTCACATCTCCTTGGTGTATCCAAGCTTGTCTCCCTAAGACCTTGGCTGCTGATGCAGTAATATCCTCGACAATGAAAGGACCGCTGAAACGGGGCGCGTGCCACTTTCTTGTAAAATTCCTTATTAAAACCTTATCTCCAGCAAAGAGCTTTGTTAAACATAGTCTTTCAAGTTCGGTTGCTGTATGTTCTTCTGTCATGTGTTCTGAGACCGACACCCCGTCCGCTTGACTTGATCTCAAATGACAGAGATACTAGCCGTCATACATATTAAGTACGCACATAGCTCATCTCCTAACAATTCTGCAGTTGTCTGGGCATCACTTCTAGTCCTCGATGGAGGAGTCAGAGGCGTTCTCATACGCCTCCCTGTTACTAATTCGTGGAGTGTGAGGTGGTGGGCAGAGCCGGGCTGATTTCTTAATGCATATAATGCAAGGGGCAGGCAATGCAGCCACCCCTTTTTCAATGTCAGTTTCAACTTAGCCATTCTCTCTTTGAGTAGACCGTTGAGTCTCTCACATATTCTGTTCACTTGCGGGTGATAAGCAGAAGAAAACATATGTTTAATGCCAAGCAATAAGCTAATCTGCTCAAATACCTCATTCACAAAAAGTGGGCCATTATCTGATCTCAACACCTCACATACTCCCCATTTAGGAAATACTTCTCAGACTAAAAACTTTGCAGCACAAGTGGCATCAGGGTGTGTGCATGGACCAGCTTCAATCCACCTTGAGAAGGGACCCATTACCACTATCATATACCTATATCCATTACAGACCTGCAACATATCAACATAATCGATATGTAAATGCTGAAAAGGACCATTTGGTCGAGGAATTACTCCTCTGACTGTTCACGTGTGCCCAGCAGTGATGCAATTTAATACATAAAAAGCAATGTGTTCAAACACCATTCGGTAAGAACCAGTCCTCCGCAACAGTTGCTTCTAGGCTCTCCCTAGTGACATGTGCAGGGTAGTGTAGCTTTTCTAACGTCACCCTTAATAAGGCTACAGGCATCACCGGTTTACAAGTGCTGTCTTGTTGTCACAATGCTTCGGAAGAAGATAAAGAACACCCCCTATGTGTTTACAGTTCTTTCTCTTGCTGTGGAGCTCCACCTTGAATTCCCATTAGCTGTGTTTGTGATAAGTGATTAAAGCGTTCATTCAAAACCATTTTCTCTTTCACATCAGGAGTATCAAAACTAATTATATCGGGTGAATATACAACTCTTTTTGCCTCCTCGTCTACGGCTTGGTTTCAGCGTGAAATAAAGTCAGATCTCTTAGTATGTGCTGTGCATTTAAATATGGCGATGGCTACTGGGAGTTTTAGTGCTTTAATAAGTCTAGCCAATAGCGCAGCGTGTTGCAACAGAGTGCCATCCGCTCGGAGGAAGCCCCTCCTTTTCCAATGTGCTAATCCTGCATGCACGGTTGACGTCACATAGGTGGAGTCACTGTACACTTTTACTTCCTGGTTTGCATGTTTCTCGAGCGTGACAATAAGCACTACCAATTCTGCAGCCTTTGTTGAGAAATGAGACGGAAGTCTCGCACTTGCTACCACTTCAAATTCTGCATTTGCTCTGTGTTTTACCACAGCAGAGCCTGAATGCCTTTCTCCATCAGTTTGATCGATCTTTGAAGAACCATCAATAAAGAGAACCTCTCCAGCTGCTAGAGCATTTTCCTTCACTTTCGGGATTGCGTCATAAAATTCCTCATAGTTAGAGCAATCATGCACTTGCTCATCCTCGGCCAGTTGTTCGGCTACAAACGTGGCAAGATTCACCATTTTACCCCTGACTATTTTGTTTGCTGGATTTGATATGACCACCTCATAAGCGGAATCTATTTGAGAAATTGGTGTACCCTTAGGTTTCTCCGAAAAAGCAAACAGAGCATGCTCAACAAATCACCATCGCTATGCTTGCACATTTCGCAATAGCGAACGCAGCCGCTGCCAGCGATTATTCACAAGAGAAGTGACCCCTTGTTACTGGGTCCAAAATCCCACTGTTATATGCTAAGGGTTTGTACCCCAATGTGGTTCTCTTTGCGAGTACTGCTGTCATGACTGTCCCATTTGTGTGCGAAAACAAAAAGAACTCCTCAGAATAATTGGCAATTCCTAAAACTGGAGCTGTACAAATTGCCTTTTTTAGTTAATCAAATCCCTTTGTATGATACTGCTAGGCATGCTCAAGCCAAAGTAGAATTTGTTTGGTGTTAGGTCAAGGAGTAAGGCCCTCAAATTAATGAAACATTGCTCTTCTTTTTTAGTTTTTAATGTGGTTTCTTTGTTTAAGTATGGCTTTTAAACTGAGGAAAACATGTTTAATTATTAGCAGGCCCTAGGTTTTGTATGTTGAGCACAATTTTCGATTGTCAATGTGGTTATCTTATCAGCTATTGTGTTGTTTATTTGTGTGTGGAGTTGTATATATTTGCATTTTTATGAGCATGCAGTTTTTACTTAATGACTTGAGAAGAACAAGCTGATCTCTGACAACTGATGGACTGTAAATTCTGCTTGATATATTTCTTATTCTCCTTGTAGAATGGTATGATGCTGCTGCCATACATGTGTCATGCTAGATTTTATGTCATTTTTATTATCTGTTTTTAGTATGAATTTCTCGCTTTTAGGGTGCATAGCTGAAATAAAGCTAAATGAAATAAAAAATGAAATAATCATTAGTGGTAGGGTCAGAGTAGGGTAGTCTTGGGATTGAGGACAAACTATTTTGATTTGGACAGCCTCACCGACGATGAGCAGCCTAGTTAGAGTCTGTTAGGTAGGAATAACCCCTGTTTGGTAGGGATAGATAGGCCTTTTGTTGGCAGAGTGTGGACGAGTGTTCAGTGTGGCAAGTGGTACCTTCTCATTCCTCTCAGGAGTCTTTTTGCAGTTTTCACCTAAGGAGGAGGGGCCTATTACACACTTACACCCCGACCACAGCAGAGTGTGGATGAGTGTTCAGTGTTCTGTGGCTCCATGTGCAGGCTGCTTCTCGTCTACCCTGTCCGTCTGGAGGATTTTCTGGAGGAGTACTCTTCAATAAAGTTACAACTTGCATTTTGATTTTCTGGAGGGACTGCAGGGCTGCGGCCCTTTGGGCCTCATGTATACCCCAGCAAAGGTACTACTTGCTCTTCATATCCCAGGGTGACTGTGGGGCTACGGGCCTTTCAGCCTCGTGCATACCTCAGTAAAGGCAATATTTGTACTTTGTTACCTGGGTTGACTCTGGGGCTACGGCCCTTTGAGCCCTGTGTATTTTACATGAGAGATCCAACTCACACTTTGTTTTCCGGGGTGACTGTAGGGCTATGGCCCGTTGAACCCAGAGTTTTATAATAAAGGTAGTAACATTGTCTTAACGTCTTGCCATCTGACTAGCCTCCTAACTTTGCTTCGGAGAGGGTTGGAGCCCTCCCACTCAACTAAGCCCTGCAGGAACAGACACAGAGGAGCACCACATCCCTCCCAACTCCCGGTGACCTTTGTGCTACCTTCAACCTTTGCCAGCATCACAATCACCTGTGATCCTGCCTTTGATGCGCCCACAGATGAGAGTGGTAATCTCAGCAACTCACAGCTGATTTTTTGCATGATCCGCATGCTCGGTAAAATAAGTGTTTTGAGCAAAAAGGTGCCTCAGTTTTTGTCAAGGGGCTGTGGTGTGTGAGGAAGAATACATAGAAAAAGAGCATATATAAACCACTAGCTACCCACCTCTAACACACCAAGGAGGGCTACTGATTCGAAATTATCCTCACAGTGGAAGTTTCATGAGATTATATCAACCACCACGATCAAGGTAGTGTATTTAGCATATTTTAATCATTATTTCATCTAGTCATAACAATAAAAAAAAACATAAAAAACCTTATACAGCGTTCGTCATTTGCAAAAAAAACAGTAGGGAAAAAGACAGAGAGGCTGCCACTTAACATTTTTTACTGTTATTCACACCAATGTGTTCACAGTTTATAAGCATTGGTTGGTTTGTGTTATGTTAGTAATGGTGTGACTTGATCACATTACAATTATACATAAACATGGTATAATGGTGTCTACAATCTGATGTGTTTCTGGGGCAAAGAACAATACTGTTGCAGTCAAAAGCTCATCAGTAGTGTCCCAGGACCCATCTTCAGGATGCAGTAGGTTAATAATCTGGTTACACTGTCAAACATGGCGCCTATGTGTCAGTATGGTAACCTATAGAAGGAATAAAAATGAAGTAGATGTAAGAAAATTAGATAAAAACCTTGTGTCCGTGGTGTAAGTGTAGTACAGAAAAAGTAGCCGGCTTGCTAACCGTGTAGTGATTTCATATGGTGTGATGGGCGAGGCGATTGTACTAGTCAATCTTAAACTGGCGTCAGACAATTCCATCGAGGGAGTTCAGGCTGTGGATCAGTACATAGTTTTGATCAGTCGGGGTGTGATGTTCAAAAAGGACATTTTTAAACAGTCATAATTGAATTTACAGGTAATCGATAATTTACCTTTCAGTGTGGACCTCAGTTAAATTTTCGGTTCCCATGCTAGACGTTGGCCGTGGGCGAAGGTGAAGTAGTTGTAAAACACTACATTACCCACAATACATTATGGCATCTATCGGAGATGAAACATATATCAGTTTCGCGTTGTTGCTATTTAGTGTAAGTATACAGTTTGGACAAAGCCAACACTTACTTATTTTAGCAATGAACGTCCCAGGCGAGATTTTGGTATTTAGTCTCCTCGTTTACTGATTAAAAATCAATTCACATGTGGCCCATGCTGAAAAAGCGGATTCTGCATGGGGGCAAGGAGAGAGGGGGGAAAAACTGGTCAGCCCTCAGTTTATTGATGTGAAAGCTGTGTGTGTCAAAATATGAAAACTGGCTTACCTATCGTGCCGGCGCTCGCGCTGCACAGAGACCAATGGAGAATGCAGCTTCGGTAGCGTGTTTACTGCCGATTCGAAAAGCGAACGTTGACATCAAGGAAGGACTATTATATTAGAAACTGTGTCATTGCCTTAAAAAAAAAGACTAACCAGATTGTCCAAAAAGGGGGCCATTTTTGAATGGACTCGTATGTAGGTAAGAAGCAAGAGAAAACAATTCAGACCTTCAAAAGGGAGCCTGAATGGAATATCCTCAGATGACTATTATGGCCACCGTAAAACAACATTGGCTTATCGTTTTAAATGTTGTAAAATGTTATTTCTAATTTAAATAATTACTGATCTACATGGAGATCAGCTCGTTGATACAGGGGCACGTCCGTTCATAATGTCGTGGCCCGATGAGTCAAAATATTTATCTGTTGATATGTATCATACTTAGATCAGGTGAGAACCGGCAGGTCATATATGGGTGATAATGTAATACCTCACAAGTTTTTAAGCTGCCGCCTGGGAATGTACAAAACATAAAATAATTGATATGTAATCTACAGAGGATGTCTTAGTCCAATGTACCCTTATTGGTTGTATAGGCCATTAATGAATGAACAAATTCCATTCTAAAGAAGTATTTAGACCAGATTGGACTGTTTTGAGATTGTAAATCCATTTTTGTTCCAATTTTTTAAGGGACAAGTCCCTATTACCACCTCGTGGGTGGGCTTTAGTAGTTTGGATGACAAACCAAAACATGTCTTCACAGGTATGTTTAGCTTCTGTATAGTGGGCCACAAGCGGTTTGTCAGGGGTGCCATTTCGAATAGCTGAGCGGTGCTCCCCAATTCGTGTTTTTATGGACCTAATAGTTTTGCCTACATAGATTAGCCCACAAGGACATTTTATCCCGTAAATAACCCATTTGGTCAAGCAATTTGAAAAAGATTGATATTTCCATATCCGGCCGTTCAGGTGAATTTGTTTCAGGTTTTTGGTCAAGTGGCATACTGAGCATTGACCACATGAATAGTGTCCAGTGACTGGTGGTAAGCCCCATAGTGTGGGCTGGGTTGATGTCTCATTGGTGTTAATCGGGTAGGTGTGCATTAATTTGTCTCGGAGGTTTGGCATTCGTTTGAAGGCAAATCTCAGACAGTTAGGTCGGAAATCTTCGGTGTGAATAGTTTTCCAATTTTTTAGTATCACCCTCCTTAGATCATTGCTCTGAGGGGAGAAAGATGAAACACAAGTGATTCTTTCATCCTGTGGTTTTTTATTTTTTTGCATGATGACCTCACGATTGGCATTGCGTGCCCTTTTCATAGATCTCTTGATAATTTTGCGAGGATATTGTTTATGTGGTAGTTTTTCGCTCAGTTCCTGACTGTTAGTTTTAAAGTCAGCAATTTCACTACAGTTCCTACGAATTCTTAGGAATTGTCCGTAGGGCAAATTTTCCCGTAAGCTGGACGGGTGAAAGCTACTAAAAAGTAGTAACGTGTTCTTGTCTGTGGGTTTTTTGAATAGTTTCGTGCCCAGATAGTCTTCCTTTTTGAAGATTTTCAAATCAAGAAAGGCTATGCTTTCACTGCTGTGAGACATAGTGAATTTGATAGTAGGGGTTTGTCTATTGAGCCACAAAAGAAAGGGATCCAGCTGGTCTTGATTCCCATGCCATAACATGAAAACGTCATCGATATAGTGGTGCCATGAGCTGATGTGTTCATGAAAAGGAGAGTTCACCGCGTAGATGTAATTAGTTTCATAATGGTCCATATACAAGTTTGCATGGCACCGCTATATCGATGACAGCTGGATCACTTTCTTGTGTGGCTCAATAGACAAACCCCTACTATCAAATTCACTATGTCTCACAGCAGTGAAAGCATAGCCTTTCTTGATTTGAAAATCTTCAAAAAGGAAGACTATCTGGGCACAACACTATTCAAAAAACCTTACTTCTCTTATCCTGTAATACATTAGTAGAGTCACCAATGTCCACTCACCCCTAGTCCGTAGCGCGTCCCAGGTTATAAACTTCCCATCCTGTACCAAATCTCCCACGGTATGGATTCCCAATTTTTGAAAGAGGGTTTGTAAAGATTTCTCGCGTGTTAGCGATATCCTGTGTATGTTGTATAGTGGAAGGTTCGGAGAATATGTTGTTTGTGTGCCAGTCAGTTTTAAAATCCGTTCCCAGGCCTTGCATGTCATGGTTGTGGGCTGGACTTCCCTCCTTGGGATTCATGGCTGAGTTCCCCACAGCATTCCCCTTATATCAGGATCTGCTGCCTCTCCGGCAATCCGGGAGTGAGGGTAGTCAGGAGTAGTTTGTTCCCATCCCGCTATGTATTGTATCTGGGCTGCCAGGTAATACACATATAGATCGGGGTATTCCAAGCATCCTTCTTCATATGGTAGTGTAAGAATGTCATAGGGTATTCTCGCGTGTTCGCCCGCCCATACCAGTCTTATCATTAAGGTTCTGACCCGGGTCCAAAAATTACTGGGTGGCCAGATGGGAACATTATTAAACACATATAATAACTTGGGTAATAAGACCAATTTCGCTAAAGCGATGTGGGCCGCTTGGGATATAGGTAGTTGTATCCAAGATTCTACTTTTAGTTCCAATGCATCTAGCACTTTTACATAGTTATATGTATAGAGATCCCCCACATTGGTGATCACTAGCACACCCAGGTACCGCATCCCAGAGGGGCACCAACGGAAATGCAGACCTATGTCTGTTCGACATTGGCACTGGTGTACTTAAGCACATGTACTTATACTGTACTATATCTGTATACTGTCTACTTATGTGCCACATAACTGCTATATCATCTACGTGAAGGTGTGCCAGTCATACACTCTGATTGGTTATTAGCCAGCCATACCTAACCACATTAATGACCAAGGCTCACTTACCTTACCTACCTCCTGTATGACCTCCCCACTATTGTTGAGCAACATTAGACATGTACGACATCACTATATGCATTGCAAGCCCTCTGCTGCTAATCAGTGACAGCGATTCACCCACCCCAGCCCTTCAAGTCCTCTACTTCTACCAACACCCACACATATATGTATGAGGTCCCAACTTAGACCTTCATCATATGCCATATCACTATGACCATGCCCATCCCACTATCCAATTGTATCCAACCCACTAGATTCCTACCACCATTAAACGTATACTATGACAAACTGGCTAAACCTCCACTGTCTAAATCTATGAAACCGACTAAATCCTTGCCGCCATCTAGACCCATAGCCTATACATTCCTGACTACCGACCTCCCCAGTCCTAGACGCTCATGTACACCGACTCCAGACCTGCGGTTGCAACAAGATGCCACCAGTCCTCGATCTATCCAACCGTGCTCCATTAAGGTTAGAAATCAAAGACTCGGCTCAAGAATGAATAGAACCCTTGTATCAACATCCAATGAGAAATAATTTACAATAAAACTTCCTAAGAAAAGTCCTAACTTAAATCTGAGACCAAAAACCAACAACCTCTCTGATAAGAATAGATCTGCGTATACCTCTAGTCGGCCAGAACCCAAGACAGCATCCATCAAAGGTGCTCTCATCAATGCTAGATCCTTGGTCGCGCATGCGCTGGACATCGCTGATCTAATCACCGCTAAACAACTAGACTTCCTAGCGATAACAGAGACCTGGCTCCATGCAGCAGCAGGTCCTTCCCTATCGATTGCTATTCCAGATAATTATACCCTTTTAAGGTTAGACAGAGAATCCTCTAGAGGTGGGAGCATCACCTTCATAGCCAAAATTGAACTATGTTTAAGGATCTCAGCTCATACTCCATTTCCGTCAGCTGAACACTTGTCAGTCAAACTGCTACTTTCAGCTTCCCGTACCATAACTATGCACCTCATATACAGACCACCTGGTCCTTTTGCATCATTTGAGGAAGACATCACCTCCCTACTCACCTCCAACACAAAACCTAACTCCCAAATTATTGTACTGGGAGACATCAACTTGGGATTTAATGAACCCAATGATGTCAACGTCTTGGCACTTGCCAACACTATTTCAGAACTCAGCTTTACCCAAAAGGTTAACATACCCACACATGCCAAAGGAAGAACTTTAGCCTGGGTGGCCAACCTTAACTGTGAGAACACCTTAACAGGGAACAAAATGTGCCCCTTGACAGATCATCACCTAATCTCCTTCACCATTCAAGATTGCCCCCAACTTAACAGCACGCACCTCATGGGGCCACCTCTACTCACCAGAAACAAAAGAGAACAAGGGAAAACTTACTTCCGTTACTCCACCCTATCGCAAATATTGCACCTGCTAGTGTAGATCCAACGGCGCTAGTAGACCTATACAACTCTACCTTTAATGAGGCGATTGACAAAATTGCACCTCTAAAAATGTGCAAAGGCAAACCTTAATTTCTGGTTTTCCCCCACACTCAAAGCCCTACGGTTAGAGAAAAGGAACGCTGATTCCATCTGGAAAAAGAACCATGCAGAGTTAAACAAGGCCAACTTTACTAAAATTGCATCGAAATATAAAGCAGAAATCCTACTAACAAAAAGTATTATCTATAATGATAGGATTAACAAAGCCAGCTCTAATACTAGAGAACCTTTCATCATTTCTAAGAGAATTGGAATCCTCTACTCCTCCAAGGTATCAGGTAATAATATTGCCATATATATGGTCGCTGTAAATAATATCGCCGGGAAAATGTTATGGCGATATTATTTAGGTGACCATATATATGGGGACAGGGGCAAAAAAAAAATTGGGAGTTGCGGGGGTGTCCCCGCATGTTCCATGCAATAATGTCGCCACAAAAAACAGCCATTTTTCAGCGATATTTTTGCATGGCGAGATTTTTGTGGCGACATTATTACATGGAACCTCCTCTAACTGATACATGCACTAAGGTCAAAGTATGGTGCACTAATATCCAGACAGCGCTTTCCAACAAAATGTCTACCCTTCAAGACAAAATAGAAGCAAAACAACTAAACCTCGCTACGAGCCATCCCCCAGTGTTCACAACCAGACCCTACTAAATCATTTCCTTGCTTCAAATTCGTCCCAGTCTCCTCCAAGGAAGTGTAGGAGATTATAGTCTCCCTCAAACCTTCCAGATGCCAAGGAGATTGTTGCCCAGCTACCAATATCAAAGAAGTAGCTACAGCCTTAGCACCATTCATCTCCACATTAATTAATTCGTCTTTTGACTCTAGTACTGTCCCTACCAACCTTAAGGACGCCTGGGTCCTACCGCTTCTAAAAAAAAACTCATTAGATCTCAACAACCCAAATAATTACCGACCGATCACAACAGTCCCGTTTGTCTTAAAAATACCGGACAAGTCGGCATACTGACAGATTCAGAACTACCTTGAGGCCAACAATCACTTGGGGCTCTGCCAATCAGGCTTCAGACCCAAACACGGAACGGAAACAGCCCTTATCGATTTGAAAAACCAGATGGATGAGCTAAGGGACAAAGGGAAATTGGCTCTCTCACTCCTATTAGACCTCTCGCCGCCTTCGATTAAGTGGACCATAAAGTCGTTCTGCAAGCACCTGTCGATAGCCGCCCACTTCTCCCGGGAAGCCATAACCTGAATTCAATAATTTTTAGACAATCTGTCAACTGTCAAACTTCGACGCGGTAACACCACTAATACTCTTCTCTTCCTCCCCCTCCTCCTCACCTGTGTGGTCGCTGTGGTCTGGACTGATGGATCTCCGGGTCCGGTAGTCTTTTTCTTTCTTTGCAGGTCGTCCGTGTCTCCCACGAGATGAAGCCACAGTGGAGGCCAAATAAAAGGCACCCCACTGAGACCCCGGTCCCGGGAGGGACAAATAGGGGAAAAAGCTGCAAGCGGCAGAAAAAAACCCTGCTGAAGGCACTGGAGTCCTCGTGGAAACTGGGCTCCGTGGGAAGTAGATCCAGAGGAAACGCTGACAACCGGGAGGTGTACAGAAGAAAGAAGATTGAAGCCAAGAGAATAGCGAAGCCGACCGAGAAGGGGAAGAGAAAAGTAGGCCAGGCGGGGTGCCGTGAAGGCACTGACGGAAAGGTTGCAACACGAGACGCTGACGGGAGGAGGGGCCTAAATAGGAAGCATGAACTGTGTGAAAAGACTAGACCGCGCAAAGGCGCTCGGCCATGTAAGCACGATATGGTGCTAAACCCGGGTCCTTGGCCACAGACGCCAGGAAGGGACGCTGCGCGTGACAGTATGCCCCCCCTAAACTGAGAACCCCCGGGCTTCCCTGGATGCTCTCTATGAAACCTCCGGAGGAGAATGGGGGCATGGATATGAGAAACAGGCTCCCAGGAATCTGCAGCACTGGAATAACCCTTACAATGGACAAGGTATTCTAAGCGACCCCTGCGATACCTGGAATCGCAAATAATAAAGACCTTGTATTCCTCGTTTATATTCCCGGGTGCAGGAATGGGGGAGGTACGGACAACCCGGGAATTATCCGCACTCCTCAATAAGGAGGCATGAAAAACGGGGTGAACCCGCTTCAAGGAAGGAGGTAGGTTAAGGCGAAAGGTCACTGGGTTTATTTTGGCTGCGAGGGAAAAGGGGCCCACGAACCGTGGAGATAATTTGGAGGGGCGAGACCAGCGTGGGAGGAATTTGGTGGAGAGCCACACCTTGGAGCCCACCTTCCAATCGGGGACATCCCGATGGTGCCTATCAGCTTGTTGTTTGTACCCCCGGAGACTCTCAGATAAGCTCAATGTAGCTGTTCTTTGGGCTTCCTTCAGCCGAAACAACACATCCTCCATGAGTGGCAGGGAGGAGTGAATTGGAGAGTGAGGGATTATAGATCGAGGGTGCTAACCATATGAACAGAAGAAAGGTGACATCTTGATGGCCGAATGTCTGGAATTATTATATGCAAACTCCGCCGTGGGCAGCAGAGCCACCCAATTGTCTTATTCAGCATTAACATAAGCCTGCAGATATTGTTCCAGAGTAGAATTTAACCTCTCCGTTTGCCCATTCGTCTGCGGGTGGTAACCCGATGACAAAGCCCTCTCGATGCCTAGGTTCTGACATAAAGACTTCCAGAACCGGGACACAAATTGGCTCCCGCAATCAGACACAATCTTGTCCGGGAGACCATGAAGTCGAAAAATGTCCCTGACGAAAACCTGAGCCATGGCTTCTGCTGTGGGTAGACCAGAGAGCAGTGAAAAATGAGCCATTTTGGTGAAAGAGTCCATAGTCACAAGGATACACGAACAGCCTTGTGAGAGTGGTAGGTCCACAATGAAGTCGGTTGTGACATGGCTCCATGGATGAGTGGGAACTTCTTGTTGCAAGAGGCACACCGGTTTTTTAGTACAATATTTACTTTGTTTACAAATGGCACAGGTCTGAACAAATTGTCTGACATCCTTAGTAAGATGGGGCCAGTAGAAAGTCCTTTGGACTAGCTCCAGAGTGCTAGTTAGCCCCCTGCGACCGGCTGTTTCGTGAACATGGCACCACGAAAGGACTTTGTTCTGTAGTTCCTTAGAAGGTATCCACAGTTGGCGTCCCTTAAACATCAAACCATCCCTCTTGATTAGACCAATAGGTTCCTGGTGACTAACTGTTGCTTCTTTGACTTGTTGTAAGAAAGAAGAAAGGGAACCCACAATCTTGTTTCTAGGAAACATCCTCTCTGGAGTGCAGGTGAGTTGCTTGGAGCCATACGTTTTCCTGGAGAGGGCATCTGCCAATGTATTTTGACTACCAGGTATATAAGTAATCAGGAAATCATATTGAGAGCAAAAATGTGCCCAACGGGCCTGTCTGGAGTTAATACAATCCATAGATTGTAGCACCTGTAGGTTTTTATGGTCAGTCCTTATGATAAAAGGGTAGGTATTTCCTTGGAGCAGATGCCTCCATTCTTCACACGCCTTTTTCATAGCCAATAGCTCTCTCTCTATAACTGAATAATTGCGCTGGCTCTCAGTGAGTGTCTTTGACAGATAGGCCACCGGATGTTCTATGCCTTGGTGATCTTGAAGGAGAACTGCCCCTATGGCAGTGGATGATGCATCGGTCTCTAGAATTAATTGCTTAGTTTGATCGGGCTGTCGTAGAATGGGTACTTGACAGAACTGCTCCTTGAGATGGCGAAAACTATCCTCTGCCTTTGAATTCCAGGTGAACGGTCGAGAGGATTTCTTCAACAGGCTGGTAATGGGTAAAACAATGTTCGAGAATCCTGCTATGAATCGCCGGTAAAAATTGGCTAGACCCAAGAATCTCTGTACTTCCTTTACTGAAGTAGGAGCCGGCAAATGAAGGATAGCTTCTACCTTGCCCTTATCCATCTGTACCTCATGAGGTGACAGAATGAATCCCAAATAGGGAACAGAAGAAACCCCAAAAAGGCCTCGTGGAAATAGGCTCCGTGGGAAGTAGATCCAGAGGAAACGCTGACAACCGGGAGGTGTACAGAAGAAAGAAGATTGAAGCCAAGAGAAAAGCGAAGCCGACCGAGAAGGGGAAGAGAAAAGCAGGTCAGGTGGGGTGCTGTGAAGGCACGGCAGGGTGGAGGAAAACAGAGCCTGAAGCAGGCGAAAAACAGAGAAAGAAATTCAGAGCGGAGGAAAAACTGTAGAGAAAGTAGAGCCTAAGCAACGGCGGCAGCGAGGAGAACAGCTGACGGAAAGGTTGCAACGCGAGACGCTGACGGGAGGCGGGGCCTAAATGGGAAGCGTGAACTGCGTGAAAAGACTAGACCGCGCAAAGGCGCTCGGCCATGTAAGCACGATATGGTGCTAAATCGGGTCCTTGGCCACAGACGCCAGGAAGGGACGCGGCGCGTGACACAATCGTTCCATGAGAATCTTCTCTACTACGGCCTCAGCATAGCCGATACCTTTATCTTGTGGGAAACCTCAAGGATCATGTGTGTCGACCCCCCCCCATGTATAATATCTTCATAAAGCCTCTGATCGACGACTTAGATAATTTGGGTGTCACATACACTAATTATGCAGACAACACCCAGATTCTCATTCCTATGTCAGGCGATTATGACACTGATTCTACCCTTGTGAATAAAACATACCTTGTCATACAAGCGTGGATGGCCACACACGGCCTATGTTTGAACGATGAAAAGACAGAGATCCTCCTCACAGGAGCTCCAGCTAGACTTACTAAATTTAGTAACCAATTTCAGTCATTCAAAATAGACGGTATCAATATAAAAGTAGCCAAGGAGGTAAAAACACTTGGATTCTATCTAGACTCAGGCTTGAATCTGAAAAGACAAATTAATGCACCTCTTCGGCCACAGCCTACACCTGTAAGTTAATTCATGCCTGCAAACAGTTCCTATCCACAACCAGTGGCATTAATCTAGCCAGAGCCCTAATTCACTCGAAACTAGACTATTGCAATGCACTCCATCTTGGGTCAAGCAAACAGAATGTTAATAAACTTCAAGGACTACAAAATAATGCTCTCAGAACTGCATTAAGTATCCCTAGAATGCAACATATCTCTGAGACTAGACTTTCCACCCACTGGCTCTCAGTCAAGGATAGAATACAGTTCAAAGCATTAACTCTCACCTACAAATGCTTGTCTAACTCGGCACCCAAATACTTAGCTGACAAGTTCACTAAAAGTACTTCTGAACGCCCTACTAGAACTGTGCAACTACATTGCCTCAAGGGCCCAAGATATAAGCTCAAAAAGTAGGGGGCAGCGGCTTTCCTGTCATGGCAGAACAGCTTTGGAACTCCCTGCCTACATCCTTAAGATCAGAGCCTTCCTTCCTCAGTTTCAGAAAAAAGGCCAAAAGTTGGCTCTTTTCCCGGGATTTCTAACCGGTCCGCTAGGAATACTTACGTTCCCAGTTACACTATCATGCCTGTCTGTATAGTTCTGTAAATAATAATTTTTTTTGCCAGAATTGTCAAGTAACCTCATGTACATTATCTAATGTTTTTTCCTTATCTATGCATTGACTAAGTATGACCCTGTAATCTGAAACTATGTATAAGTGTAATGCGCCCAGATACCTCAGGGTTGGGAGCGCCATATAAATAAACAAACAAATAAACAAAACCAAGTAGATACCCCACCAGTTTTGGCAGTGGTGTGTAGGTGTATTTTACCTTGGCCTTCTTATCTGCACCTTTCTTTTTCCTTGGTAAGGCGGCTATTAGATGGCAAAGGCATTGCGCAGTAAATTTAGGCAGGTGATTTGTTCTACAGGGGATTTGGTCTCCTCCCCCTCTTTGATTTGTGTGTTGCCTGTTGTACTGTCTCCAACCATTCCGATGTCCTCCTCGATATCACATTTGGAGATGATTGAGCCCTAGGGGTCATGCGTGAAACCTCTTTGCAACAAGCTCCAACAAAGAACTTATTAATGACCCGTCCTGTTTCCAGCAATACTGTCTGCACTTTCACTGAACTGACTACTACTTATGCCCAGTTATTACGGTCAGAGTGGTCTGCTGGAGATAGTAGGCTTACTCCAACAACCCCCCCACCCCCAAGTCATTCAATCAGAATCACAGGTTGATAGATCTAATCCTACGGTCCTGACTGTTCTTCCCTCTTCTCCTTGTCTGGAGGACTCAGTCATATTGGACGACTCTTTTCTGAGACTTTGCAAGTTCCTGGAAGTTTCACATCTGGAGCGGGCTGGGTCAACCTCCCATGTTGGAGAGCCAAGTCTTAAATTTGAGAAAAAAAGTTTCAGAGCATCATTCGATACATGAGGGGCTTCTGCAGCCCTCAGATTTTGACACTGCGAAAAATACTCAGTTTAAAAACCAGACTCTTTCTCCTTCTCATTCAGATTCACTTGGTTCAGCCTTCATTTTTGGCTTGCACTTAATCTTAGAGTCTCTGTTGATGCTTTACCATGATGTAAAGGGCATTGTGTCAGGCAATGCAACTAAGCTTGTCTCTTTGGATAAAAGTGTACAGTTACTGGAGCTTGGGTTTAATACAGGGTGGTATTTTCAGGTGCTGTGTGTTTCCACTGTCCCAGTTATAAGACCAAGGCATCACATCAATATGGAGTAGCCAGGGGAGGGCCCCTGTGAGATTATCTGTTCAGTCCAGGTGAAGTCTGCTCAGGGTTTTAATATCTCTACAATGTTAAACACTTCTACCCCTTTGGTGGAGTGTATTTCACGCCTTAGTGCTTCTCCCATGCTTTTTGATTCACCACAGACT
Source organism: Ambystoma mexicanum (assembly GCF_040938575.1). NCBI lineage: Eukaryota > Metazoa > Chordata > Amphibia > Caudata > Ambystomatidae > Ambystoma > Ambystoma mexicanum. The sequence continues at coordinate 764,637,318 of NC_090935.1, forward strand.
CTAATAAGAGTGGAGGAGATTAGCACAGTCGATGAGGAGCCTCTCCTACCTCTGACCAATAATGTCTTCTCCAGAAAGCAAAAGAGGAAAGAGAATAATAAACAAAAGAAATCAAATAATTAGCTTGCGTGCAAACGGAAATCTTCCAACTCTGCCCTAAAACATCTTAGGCACATGCCCCATGTGGACACTATTATAGATCTAAATCCCTCACAAGTCGGATCAAGTAGTGTATCCTTAACAAATTCTCAGCCGGCTGTGGAGAGGGGGAAGCCCTCCCTTGGATAGTATGGGTATTCCTGTGATCTTAGGGGGAACCTTACGAGTGCTGATTTATCAATCCACAAGTCCGATTCAGAGGCTTGAGGTTAGGGCTATGGATCTGGCACCTAATGCCCGCCGAAGCCCCATCTAAATCCATTGAGGCACTATTAAAGGGGCAACAGTAAAAAATGACGTCCCTTTTACTGGATTCCTGTGGGAAGGGTACATCTGCTACTACTAGTATTCCTTCCATTGGGGTTTCTACTTTTAAAGAGGAGGTCCACTCCAATATGCCCAATTCCACTGCTTCGGCTGATTCCTCCAACAACTCTGTTAGTGCCTGTCGAGCTATGGCTACTACTTTGGCACTCCATCCTCCAATAGTCACCAGTTTGCCCACTTCAGTGTCTACTGATACTTGTAACTCTAGGCTCATTGGCTGGCGGGTCAAACAGGATACTCATGGGTCCATTAGGCTCAATCGATCCAAGATTTTAAAGATATTTCAGTGGATCTATGTGATCACTGCGCCCCCGTAACTGTGACGTCCAAAAATGCCGACACCAGTTACAGCGCGGCACAGTGATCACATGGATCACTGTGCCTGCTTCCCCCGGCCTACATTACCCCTCCCAAACCCCCCACTCAACTCACCTTTAGGGCGGCACACGCAGAAGTGTGCCGCCCGGTCCCTGCAGCGTCAGCTTTTTCCACTAACGTGGGTTAGAGCTGATGCTGCAGGGTGCTTTTTTTTGTTCCTTTTTTTTTCTTACGTGTCCCCCGCTTTCCGAAATGGTAAGTGGGGGACACCCCCGCAACCCTGACGCGTGTTACTGCGCCCAGATAGAGCGGGGACACCCCCGCAACCCCCGCTCTGCTTGGGCGCAGTAAATGCCACCCTTATTTTGTGCGCCTCCAAAGTCGCAGTGACTGCGGGGGCGCACAAATGAGGGCAGCATTTTTGTACAATACCTATTTCTGTCGATTCCTCCCTTAAGATCTTTGCATTCTGAGGACATAGATTTCATCTCCCTTCCCATAGTGTACAACAATCGCATTGTCCCTTCTTTTTATTCGTAGATCATGGCGACTCTGGTTTGGGGTCAGAGGGCCAATTTACATACTTTGGGCTAAAATCTATTTAAATCACTTCCCAGAACTCTATGAAATATTTTTTGCTGTTCTCATCTGCACCTCTTACTGTGATGGATTTGACGAACTGTAATAACACACAAGACTCACCTGTCTCCCCAATGAACAGTCCATTGATCTCTTTGTTTAAAGAGGTTAAAGATTGTTCCTGGCTGGAGTATGCATTCAAAACCTTTGCAACTCTAAGCAAGGGCCTGCACCAACCCTAACCAGACAAGCCTCAAGGTTCTTTCCTGGAATGCCTGTGGTTATTCCAATCTTAAAGCGTTGGATGTATTTACGAAACTTCAATATTTTATTTTTCCAGGAAACAATGTCTACTCTCAATCTTGATTTGAAGGGTTATTCTTGTCACAATTTGCCGGCAACACGTGTGGGTTTGGCTTGTCCACGTGGTGGTCTGCTTATTGCTACTGACACTAACTTGAATGTTACCTCTTGGACATGGTTTGCCAGGGACGGGGTTTTGGCAGTTGATTCTTGCTTTTCTGACACTGGGCTTGAACCTTTGTTGGTCAATATTTGCTGGATTTCAGCCCAATACTCCATCAATTCCTACCATTCTACCTTGGCCCAGCTGTTTGAGCTATGGTTGAACAAGGGCCACTCTTATGCTAATACAGTGGGCAGGGACTTCAATGCCAATTGAGCAGAGGGTGCAAGCTACAATTAAGCATCCGGTGGTCCTTTTGCCCCTTCTAATAACGTGAGGTGGGGAATCAATTGGGATTCATTCATGACTGATTGGGACTTTCAAGAACTCGAAGGTTTGTGGTAAAATGTAGGTCGTATTTCCACTTGGCACAGAGGTTTAAATAATTCCTAGATTGATCATTTGTGTCCTCCCATCTGAAACCTCTATGTGGAAAGATGTATTTTTGTGATTCTGGTTATGGGCATCATTCCATCATCAATGTTACTTTCCAAAGGAAAACAATCCATCATTCAGTCTTACCCTTGCTGTTCCCTGTAGTATCTAATAGGAGAGGATTGAGTTGTCGTTGGGACAACGGTCTATACAAAATATTTGTGAATTTATTGTTTAAGGCTGCCGAATCCTCTTGTGCCACAGGTGACTTACATGAGTGGGAGGGGGATCAGGGTTCTAGTCAGGATTCTTTGGACGTCTGTATTATAAATTGCATCAAGAAAGTTTCTTTTGAGGCTGTCATACCCTTCTGGCAAACTCATTCTCAGAAGTCTGACGCTATAAAAATGGCATCTAAGCGAGATAAACACAAAAATCGGAGGATACTGAATGGTAGAGGCTTACCCTCTCAGGACTATTTCTTTGAGAAAAAACGTTTTTGCCAGCAGCACAGAAATTTCACCAAATCCTTAAAATATATTTGTTATTTAAAAGACTATGCTGAGTCTCTTGATTAAATCGGACAATAGAGAGTTTTGGGACAGAGTTAACAACCCTAGTGTCTCTGCTGTCCAAGGGATGGGGCCATAAATCCAAGAATCCTCTTGGATTCGGTTTCATAATAAGAGGTTTTATATGCCTTGTCTCTTTGCCAATCCTAATGACACTTTTGGAGGTCGGGTTAGGTCCTGCTCCTGTCCTTGGGACAGGGAGGGCATTGTTTGGGTCATAAATAAGTTGAAGGCAACTAGGGATTGTAAGGAAAGCATGGTATCGAAGTAAGATGGACACAAGTGACACCAGTTCAAGGGTGTTTATTGAACTTTCACAAGGGGGTGAACAACACCTATCTAAACCTAAATCTACAGATGGGAGCAAGCTACGACCATCAAAAAATAATAATACAATCCTAGTGGAGTCTTATCAAAAGAAAAGGGCCTATACTAAAAGACCCATTGCCAATCCTTACTGCACTAAATAGTGTGGGGTAATGTTTATAAAAAAGAAAGAACTGTTCACAAAATGATAAGGCAGGATGTTCGGGCCATTGGCCACCCTTCCCCAAGTTTTCAGCACGGGGCAAGGCTGTTCACTGAGCCAAGCACACACTCTGGCTTCCGTGACACGAGGATACAGTTCCAATTACAGCAATTACGTCCTTCTGTGCTCAAGTCTCTTTTCCATCAAAGTCTCTTGATTCAGAGGGCCTGATGTACAAAACAAAAATAGAAAGTTATTTTCTTCTTATAATTCTATGATTTGGGGGTGGGGTCTCCCTGGATCCGCCTCCGCCGGGCTCAGATCCCTTTATATTAAGATTGAAAAAAAACATTCCTTCTCGGGTGACTCGCAGTTCACCCCGAATCCCCCTCAGCTGTGCTCAGATCCCTTTATTCCTTCTCGGGTAACTCGCAATTCGCCCCGGATCCTCCTCAGCCGGGCTCAAATTCCTTCTTCACATTTAATTAGTCTCCCTCAGCCAGGCTCGGACCAATTGCAGTAGACTTTATACTTATTTAATACTTTCAAATGTGCACTGGGTTTAGCTTAACCAGTCACAGGACCACTTCGATACAAAGGATTCTTACAATGCAGTTGCCATTCAGTTGGATACCTAACAGAGACCTTCGAATGAGCACCCACATGGCGCCGGACCACTCTGTACACAGTTTCTGATTTGGCTTTTTCCAAGTACATTCACTCCGTTAGTTTCCACTTATTTGCGTCTCTCATCACATGCGCTTCAAACACTGTCCTTTGTGGATTTCATCATTCAATGTTGCTGCTTGCAACCTTGGTTCAAACACAAGATGATTTTGTATCGGTTTCTCTGAATCACCGGCTGTGCTGCTTCAACTTGCGCAGCTTTTTTGCAGGAGCCAATGACAGTACCGCAGCAGCAATAGCTCCTCACGGCCTGGGTTATTGACACTGGAGCGCCCCGAATACTTTTGATGCACAGCGTAGGTTTGTTCAGCTTCAGTTCCCGGTTTTAGGCTTTTCACTTTCTAAGGCTCGTAAAAGTAACAGCTTCTAGAGGTCAAAGATTCTTCCCTCCTTTCAACACTCTCCGGTCTCACCGCCTTTTCTCCTTGTGTTAAATCGCCACCTTGGAACTGCTGCTGATTAGTAATTGCCTAACCTTGCTGGCACATGTCGGGTATATGGCTCTGGTGTTAGACCGTTGTCGCTCACGATGAACAGTCTGTGAGAAGAGTTTCATGTCGGGAAAGGGCGGGGAGGGTTAAGCTAACTGGTAGGAGGTGGAAAAGGTTTTACAGGAAAGGGACTACCGCGTCTCACCCTTCGGTGTCCCACTTCCACTCTCCAAAGATCCAATAGTGATGGCTGTGTCCTCGCCACCTGGATGACAGATCCCCGGGGACTAGCAGGTGAGACACCTTCAGGTTTCTCACAGGCTACCAGGTCATACGGGCTACCATCTTACCTACGAATGAAGGATCCTGGGGAATGGGCTCTATTTTTTAAGCCTTTTTTTGATAAAATGTATGAAACCCAGGCCCTTCCTCGGTTTTGGTCTCAGTCCATAATTATTCAGTCTATAAAAAGGGAGATCCTTCCATTCCAGACAATTATAGACCCATATCATTAACTGATTCTGTGTGCAAGGTGTTTTCCATTCTCCTGCTCAGTGATTTGAGTTACATCCTGAATCAAACTGGTGTTCTTTCCCGCATTCAGGTGGGTTTTCGGCAACAGATGGGTAACTCCTTAAATGCCATTGTCTTGACTCATCTTCAATAGGAAGTCAAACACGCTCAGGTGGGGAATGTCTATATGGCCACTTTAGACATGTCCTCTGCTTTCGACTGTGTTGTTCGAGAGCATCTGTGGACTAAACTATTGAACCATAAGATACCCCTTAATCTGGTCCAGTTGACCGCCCTGTTACATCACAACTCGAGTATAAGAATTTGCTTGAATCAGGAGGTGGCCATTTCTTCCTCGATTCTGGTCAGTCTGGGATTGAGACAGGGGTGTACATTGGCCCCCACACTCTTCAACCTCTATTTTAGCGATGTTGAGAAGTTGTGGCAGACTAACGAGGGGGTTGCAGTGAAATTAGGTCCTTTGAGCATCCATTGGTTGGCCTTCGCAGACATTATTATCTTATTTGAGAGAACTCTGCAGAGCCTCCAACTAAAATTGAAGATCTTCTTTTCTTATGCATTGAGAAACAACCTCGTAGCCAATGGTATCAAGTCTAAGGTGGTTATTTTTTCAAATAACAAGAAACCCAAAACCATGTGCTGGATGTTGAGGGATGAAAGGCTCAAGCTGGTGGCATCTCTCTGCTATCTGGGTTACAATCTTTCTTATACTGTGTCCTTGGATGGGTGGAAGTCCCTGCTCAAACTCAAGCTCTCGCCTCCGTTGGCCCACATGAAGAGACTCTTAACTAAACTGTGCAGATTTTCCATCCTTCCGGTACTGAAGTACTATCTGGCCAAGATCAAGCCTACTCTCCTTTATGGCCTTGATGTGTCCTTTATAGGGTCTGTATCTTGATTATTTGCAGGGGCAGATATGGAACTCTGTATTGGGTTTGTTTCTCTATGCCCAATTCCATCATATGCCACCAGGTAGATTTCATCTTTCTTCATACTCGTTTTCAATGGCAGGGCTTGTCGAAATTTTCACAAGTTTCTTTCACAGCCTCCTAGTAATTCTATCTATATTGATCTACAACATATGTTTAGAGACAATGAGGTTGGTTCCATCTCTATTTTTAAATACCATATGTGTAACTTGTTGAAACGGATTGCTTACTTGGAGAAAGAGCTTCAGCTTCGCCCATTGGTGGTCTAGACTAAACTATTTAGGAAGGATTGGACTAGGAAGCTAGAGGCTCTTTCTTCTTATTCTACCTACACAGAATATGCTGGATTACCTCGTAAAATGGCCACTGTCACCCTACTTGAAATGCTTTCCCTGCAGCAAGCTGTCTCTCTCATATATTCATATTTTAGCTTAACCAGATCCATACAAGGCAGAGAACATAAAAATTGGACAGGTGCTGCTTTGCAGGAGCATTCCTTGGCATGTCGCTTTTGTGGTTCTATGGAGGATATAGAGACTTTAAGAGACTGGGTTTTGGATTGCAACACTCTTACAACGGTCTGCTCTACTGCCTTTGCAAAATAAATTCTCAGTTTCAACTCAGACTATGCTAAGGATTTGCTCTGGTTAAGATGTATGTTTGGCAAAAATGTTTGTTTGATTATTTCCTTTGCAAATTCTGTAAAAGCGATGGAACTTCTTATACAAATGGATTCTATCTAAATTCTCTATATTTGTATGTGTACATTTGTTTTTCTCTTTTATGCCTTTTTCTTTTGTTGGAGATAATTTCTTGCATTTGTTTTGTTTTTATTTTCTTTCGTCTACGTTTTGTGTAAGGTTTCATGTAAACCATGTCAAAATAAAATAAAATAGGCCTTTTTTATTATTTGAATACATTTTTATTATTTGGTCCATTTCCTTCTGACCTACCACGTAGGCTAAAGCAATTTATCCTTAAAGACCACACAAAGCCTAATAATGTATATGAATACCTACAGAAAGAAAAAACGTAATTAAAATTAATATCTTGACATGTTAAGATCTTTAACAGTAATAAGTAGGCAAATTCATTGCATAGCGATATCTAAAAATACAGTTCCTTACAGTACCTATAACAGAAAGGTTTTGCAACAGAAATAGTCATAACTGTCTCCCAGTAAATTAGACAGATGGGAACATGCTTAGTATCGTCTTTCATAATTAATAAACTGTACTGGAGAAAATAACAGATCTACCATAGATTATATAGGATCAAAATTCATCAGAATCAATAATGATCATTCCATCACCTTGTTTCCAATAAAATTCATGATATGATCTAGACAATATAGGACATGGAGTCAGTAAATGCCATGTGTATTCTAATGCATTGTGGCATAAACAGCATTTTCTAGCATTCTTGGGGATTTTACTCCAAGCTCTGGTGATCATCAGGGAAGTGTGGCAGATAAGAAGAAAGACGCAAACTCTCAGAAGACATTTGCAAGGTGTATTTATTAAATAATATTATGAATGCCTAACTATCCCTATCGCTATGGGTTATTCTCTACCTATATGAATAACAAAGGTGCTTGTCAGTCGTCTGTGAACGTCCAAAAGGAATATGACCACTGTCCAAAAACGAATGCCAACTGATCCTACCACTAACTTAAACTAAGGTCAGGAAAATGACTCCCTTCTACTGGTTTGTGCTTCACACACTCCTCTTCTTAGTTTTTAAGCTTCTCGTTAATATACAATTTTTAAATAGTCTTTGGTGACTTTTCTTATCAGGTTGTGAAGCTCACTCATGAGATTAAGGACTTTACTTTCCTCTTTAGAAATGGCTTTTCTTGACTCTTGTCGAATCCTTGGATCAATGTTAATGGGCTTTGCATGAACTGGTGAAGTAAACTTTCATGTATGATTCTTGTTTCCTTGATATTTACAGTTCATTTTTTCATAACCTGGTCTCACTGGTAGTTTATTTATCATAGAAGCTTCTTTGACCTTCAGTTCATCATATTCTTTCTCTGTTACTCTCTAACTGTTGATCCGGGGTTAGCTTCCCCCCCTCGTAGGGCAGCGGTTTCCCTGTCTTATTGATTCCTCCCTCCCCCCCCAGGGATGTCTTTTATTCTCTTTCTTTCATTAGCACCTTGGGAGGGGGCAGTGTCCAATCAGGATGCTCGGAACAGCAGCTGTATTCTCTAGTACAAGCCTGCATTTCGGAGTAGCCTGGGAGGCCAGTGCCCCTTTCCCTTCCCCGCTCACCACTTAGCACCCATGTATTTTTCTACAACGTCATCAACATGGAAAACAGACTTGCTGCCAGAAGCACTGTTAGATGCCGGAGAGTGCAAGAAAGATTAAGTTTTATTTTCTTTAAATAATAAATAAAAAATACATCATTAGCACCCGTGTAGTTAACTATGTGGGAGCTAATGGCGATATGCCTTTCAGCGGCATGACAACCGTTTCAGTAACAGCAACACCTCCCTTATTAAGGGATCCTTGTTGCGCTCAGGCCCTTGGTTGGTGGGCCATTACCTACAGGGTCGGCCTGCCGCCTCAGGACATATCGCCTCATTAGGACAGTTCAAGTTTCTTAACTTTGGTACCAAGCTTTTCTCATTTTTACTGGGATGATTTTCTTGGAGCATATAATGAGTCCCTTGTGACCGTCTGTTCTTCCTGCATGCCCAGTTACTTTGTGTACTGTTTGGGAAGATCTGCAGAATTCTTACGGACCTTCTCCTGTTCTCCATCTCATGTTCGGTTCACTCTTGCCAGCGTCTTCGCCGTGTAGCTATCACCCTTTCTCCCGGCTTCTCTGTGTTTCGACAGGGAGCCATGTAATTTGCTGTGGCTTTCCCGGGGTGGTGTCAGCGTTGTTGCATGGGCAGCCTGCCCACCACGACTATCTCGTGGTCACGCCACCACTGAATCTCCGACTCCACTTGTGTCTGCTTTCCATCGCTCATGCACGCCTGGCCTCCAGCGTTTGCTGGTCCCAGGCTACTTTGAATTTCGTGGGCTCTGCATCTTCCTGCTTCAGTATACATTCCTCTTTCTTCTCTCCCTCGTTTGATGAGTACTCCTTCTTTAACTGATTCATTGCAGTGGATTGGTGATTTCCATTTAAAGAGACTTCTCTTTCTTCCTAATGATAGAACATTTTAACTTTCTCTCCAGTCAAGTCTCTGTACTGGGAAGGGTGTTACAGAGTGGGCTCATCTTCATAGCCTCACGGGGGAAGGCTGTCACTTAGTGTCAGGCTCACCAGGTGAATACTCTCCTTTCCCAACCTCCACCTCACCTGAGCCTTCTGAAGGGTTTTTCTTGGTTTCTGTGGTGGGTCTTCTCTTAGCTTTCTTGTCTTCGACAGGCGACTGCCTTTGGTATGTCTTCTTTTTCTTATCGCGTAAATAAGGCCTGGCTCCCTCAGAGGCCACCTTTACAGGGAAGGAACACCTGTCCAAGGGGAACCCCGAGGAGCCAGACCTCCAGTGGCAGGGAAAAAGCCAAAAAGGCACAAAAAACCCTGGTAGGATGTATTTCGTCTTTGAGATGGATAGTCCAGACTGTAGATAAATTGGAGTCTTTACTGAGCAGCCTCCGGTTATGTAGCGGAGAACCGTATAAGGAAGCTTGGACTTCGATAGGAGTCTGAAAAGGGGAATACTAGGATCTTGGAAGAAAGAAAGGAGATATATACAGAAACAGTTCCCACTTACCGGGAGCTTGGGCAGAACCCAGGGAGTGAAAGCACCCAAGTCGAGATCGCGGATGCCTAAAATAAACAGCTCCGCAACTGCGAACAAGACGGGAGTGCCACGGCGCTGTGAAATGAAAGAAAAAATAGTGCCGCGGTCAGGGAAAGAAACTAGAAACAATACCGCTGAAACAAACCCAAGTAAGTGCGAAATACAGAACGAGCGGACAGGACAGAAAGAATGTAACGAAGGAAGGCAGAAACTAGAACACAGGCGAGAAGGGTGAGAAAAGAGGAAATGAAGGGCAGACTGAACTGAGGCAGGGGAACACACTCGGCAGAAAAATGAAGCAAGGATAGCCAAAGGCTAAGCGGGAAACTCTGGAAGAACTGTGGAAGGACGATCCGTAGCTCGCAGCGTTGAAGAGTCTGAAGGGATACACAGATACAACGCGCCGGGAAAGGGACGTGGTTGTGTCATATAGTCCAGAGACACCATGTTGGGTGAGGACTAGACCAACAGTATACTAGTATCAGAGACGCCATGAGCTCCACAGCTTCCATGGGCGAATCCTGACAGTATACCCCTTTCTCTTCGGGGGCCCTCCGGGCTTCCCTGGGTGGAGGCGGTGGAAACATTGAATGAGCCTAGAGGCATGGAGATGACTTCTAGGTTCCCACGTTCTCTCTTCCGGAGAATAACCCTTCCAGTGTACCAAATATTGAAGTCTTCCCTTACGGTAGCGTGAGTCCACCAGATAAGCTACCTCATACTCCTCTTGAACATGTGGGTGTAAAGGGTCTTTGCTAGACAGCCTTCGTGCATACGGGTCCGTCTGGTATTCTTTGAGCAAAGAGGTATGGAAGACTGGATGCACCCTTTGGAGTCTGTCCAGTAGTTTAAGTCTGTAAGCAACCGGGTTGATCTGTGAGAGAACAGGGAAAGGCCCTATATATCGTGATGCAAATTTGCCAGCATGGACCCATTTTGGCAAAAACTTTGTAGACAACCAGACTAACTGGTTGGGCTTCCAGGTCGGACTACTAGTTCTCCTCCGGTCTGCCCACTTTTTGTGCATCTGTCTGCTGGACTCCAGTGCCCTTTTGGCAGTCTTCTGAACTTCTAGGAGTTCCACCAACAGGCTATCAATAGCAGGAGTCCTGGTGGAAGGCATACCTAACCATGGCAAGGGGTTTGGATGGTACCCGTAAGTACAGAGGAATGGGCTCATTCGGATGGATGTATGAAGAGCATTGTTATAGGCGAATTCCGCCTGAGGGAGAAAGGATACCCATTCTTCTTGCTTATTAGAGCAAAAACATCTAAGGTTCTGTTCAAGGGTGGAGTTTAGTCTCTCGGTCTGACCATTGCGCTGCGGATGGTAACCCGATGACAATGCTCTGTCGATGCCTAGCTGTTGGCATAAGGTGGTCCAGAATCTAGAGGTGTATTGGGATCCTCTGTCCGAGACTATAGTCCTAGGCAGGCCATGTAGTCTGACAATGTCCCTTAGGAATACCGCTGCCATCTCTGGAGCCGATGGTAGATGGGGTAAGGCTGAAAAATGCGCCAGTTTGCTCAAGGAATCGATAGTTACCATGATGGTATTCATTCCCTTTGAGAGGGGCAGCTCCACGATAAAGTCTGTGGAGATATGTTCCCAAGCCCTTCCTGGTACCTTTGGCTGTTGTAGCAAGCCAATCGGTCTCCCTCTAGGATTCTTGCTACGGGCACACACCGGACACGAAGAGACGTATCTGTCTACGTCCTTGCGGAGAGTGGGCCACCAAAATTGTAGACATATGAGATCCCGCGTCTTGCATATGCCAGGATGACCCGACAGCTGAGAGTCATGGCACCACTTGAGTATCTGGCTCTGCAGGGTCTTAGAAGGGATATAGAGAGCCTTCCCTAGGTAGTACAAACCGTTCTGGTCTTGAATGACTGATCGGGGCAGTGCTTCTTCCTCTTTATATTGCTCCATGAGTTCATGCAAGAAAGGGATCACGGTGGACACTCTTAGTGCCTTAGAGAGCAGTAATTCATGACCCTGGACCTTGGTGGGTTCTTCACCTTGGCTCTGGGATAGGGCATCAGCAACATGATTTTCGGTACAAGGTATGTAGGTAAGACAAAAATCGAACTGTAAGAAATAATATGCCCAGCGGGCATGGTGGGAATTGGTGCATTCCATTTGTTGGAGTACCTTTAAATTCCTGTGGTCAGTGCGAATAAGGAATTTATGGTTTGCCCCTTGTAGTAAATGATGCCATTCTTGGCATGCCAGCTTCATGGCCAATAGTTCCTTTTCGAGGACTGAGTAGTTCTGCTCACTGCTAGACAACGTTCTTGAATAGTAGGCGACTGGATGTTCCAGTCCGTCCTCTGCCTCTTGTAATAGCACTGCTCCTACTGCTCCAGCTGAGGCATCAGTCTCAAGGACAAAGGGTTGGTTCTGATCTGGCTGGACTACAATAGGGGCTGTAGAGAAATGTTCCTTTAAACACCGGAAGGCCTCCCTCTGGTCTTGATCAAATGAAAACTTGACGCCCTTCTTGAGCAGATGAGTGATGGGTTGTACTAGCTGGGAAAAATGTGGAATGAATTGTCTATAAAAGTTCGCCAACCCTAGGAATCTTTGTATCTCCTTGACATTTTGGGGTTCTTTCCAGTCTTGGATAGCACGTATCTTACTTGGGTCCATCTGTACTCCTGCCGCAGAGAGAATAAAGCCCAGATAAGATAGTGACCTGGCTTCAAAAGTACACTTCTCGGGCTTGACTAATAGTTGGTTGGCCTGTAAACGGGATAATACTTCCTTGACCTGATCCCTGTGTTCTGGAAGGCTGCGTGAGTACACCAAAATGTCATCCAAGTAAACCACTACTGACACAAACAACAGGTCTGAAAATATCCAGTCCATAAACCGCTGGAATATGGCGGGAGCGTTCACAAGCCCGAACGGCATCACCTTATACTCGAAGAGACCTAAAGGTGTCCGAAAGGCAGTCTTCCACTCATCACCCTTACGGATCCTCAGAAGATGATAGGCTCCCCTGAGGTCCAATTTGGTATAGAACTGTGCTCCTTGAACTGCTTCCAGAACGTCCCTTATCAAGGGCATGGGGTAGCGGTCTCTAACCGTTACCTGATTTAGCCCCCGGTAATCTATGCAGGGTCTGAGTTCTGCTGAGTCCTTTTTAGGTATAAAGAACAGTGAAGCTCCGCAAGATGACCTGGATTCTTGGATCAGTCCGTTCTGGAGGTGAGCATCTAGGTAGTCTCTTAAAGCCTTCTTTTCAGGCAAAGACAAAGGGTACATCCGACCAAACGGAACTTGAGAGGAAGGCTCGATGTTGATGGCACAATCTTCCGACCTGTGGGGAGGAAGAACTCTTGGCAATATATCTTTGAAGACTTCAGCGTATTCCGGGTACTGAAGTGGGATATAAGATACTGTCTTCTTTATTGGATTACTCATCACTTCTACTCCAATCTGGAGGTTAGGGACCTCCATGCAATGTACTTGACAATAATCCGAATCAAAACACACCTTGTTTGTGCACCAGTCAATTGAAGGGTTGTGCCTTCGAAGCCAGGGAATTCCGATGACCAACGGAAAGTGTGCCGCCTTAATCATATCAAATACCATGTCTTCTGTATGCTGTCCCAGGACCTCTGGCTGATCGAATCTCTCCTTGAACAATTGTGTGAAACGGTCGTAATCTTGTAGCGCAAGGTCATTGTTTGTGACCAACGGAGTGGCCCAAGCCAAGGCGTTACCAATCAGGTTAGCTATGATGAATCCCACTCTGGACCGGGCTGTCTGGTAGGCGTAGGGACGGAATGCGAAATACACCTGGCAGGCGTCCAAGAACTCCTTGAGACCTCCAGGGTGCCCATCATATTTCCCAAACGACAGGGCCATAGGGGGTAGATCTCCCCGGTCATCTCTTTGCAGGACTACCTGCTGTCTTAAAGTTACATTCTCTGCTTTCAATGCCTGTACTTCAACCGTAAGGTTCTGCATCGCCATCACCAACTCCTGATACTGCTCCAAGGACGCCATGGGGGTCTTTTGGCGTTGTATACTGTCAGGCTCACCAGGTGAATACTCTCCTTTCCCAACCTCCACCTCACCTGAGCCTTCTGAAGGGTTGTCCTTGGTTTCTGTGGTGGGTCTTCTCTTAGCTTTCTTGTCTTCGACAGGCGACTGCCTCTGGGATGTCTTCTTTTTCTTATCGCGTAAATAAGGCCTGGCTCCCTCAGAGGCCACCTTGACAGGGAAGGAACACCTGTCCAAGGGGAACCCTGAGGAGCCAGACCTCCAGTGGCAGGGAAAAAGCCGAAAAGGCACAAAAAACCCTGGTAGGATGTATTTCGTCTTTGAGATGGATAGTCCAGACTGTAGATAAATTGGAGTCTTTACTGAGCAGCCTCCGGTTATGTAGCGGAGAACCGTATAAGGAAGCTTGGACTTCGATAGGAGTCTGAAAAGGGGAATACTAGGATCTTGGAAGAAAGAAAGGAGATATATACAGAAACAGTTCCCACTTACCGGGAGCTCGGGCAGAACCCAGGGAGTGAAAGCACCCAAGTCGAGATCGCAGATGCCTAAAATAAACAGCTCCGCAACCGCGAACAAGACGGGAGTGCCGCGGCGCTGTGAAATGAAAGAAAAAATAGTGCTGCGGTCAGGGAAAGAAACTAGAAACAATACCGCTGAAACAAACCCAAGTAAGTGCGAAATACAGAATGAGCGGACAGGACAGAAAGAATGTAACGAAGGAAGGCAGAAACTAGAACACAGGCGAGAAGGGTGAGAAAAGAGGAAATGAAGGGCAGACTGAACGGAGGCAGGGGAACACACTCGGCAGAAAAATGAAGCAAGGATAGCCAAAGGCTAAGCGGGAAACTCTGGAAGAACTGTGGAAGGACGGTCCGTAGCTCGCAGCGTTGAAGAGTCTGAAGAAATACACAGATACAACGCGCCGGGAAAGGGGCGTGGTTGTGTCATATAGTCCAGAGACGCCATGTTGGGTGAGGACTAGACCAACAGTATACTAGTATCAGAGATGCCATGAGCTCCACAGCTTCCATGGGCGAATCCTGACACTAAGGGAGAAGGGAAAAATACCCTCAATTCATCACATACCCTTCCCCTTATGTTTGTGGCCCCCTTCTTGATGTACAAAAAAGCCGCTTAGGAAATTGACATTCCCTTGTTCTTGTCCATTTTGATGCTCCAAAAATAATCAAAAAGACTTTAAGTCCAAGAACCACCTCATTGGCATTGGTGTCTTTTCCTGAGCTCAACTAAGTCCAGGGAGAGTGGTCCGTAATAAGTCTGAATTTACTGCCAGTCAGATACTATTTTAGGTGTGTAACAACCCATTTTAAAGCCAAGTCCTCCAATTCAATCATAGCATGAGATTGTTCCCTGGGAAAAGGCTTTCTACTGGTATATAATACCGGATGTTCCAAGCCTTCGTATTCTTGGGAGAGTACAGTGCCTAGCCCCACCTTAGACGCATCAGTTTGTAACAAAAACTCTCTTTTGAAGTCTGCCATTTTCGAGATGGGTTCATTACAAAGTACATTTTTAATTCCTCAAAGCTCGCTTGATCGTTTTTATTGCATTAGAGTTTCTGAGGTTGAGCGTTCTTTAATGTGTCGGTTAGGTAAGCAGCTATGCTCGAATAATTAGGGATGATGCGTCTATAGGAGCTGGTTAACCGTAGGAAGGCACGCAGATCTCTCTTAGTTCTGTGGGTGGGAGTTAGTTGGACAGCCTTGGTTTTTTCTGTTGGGGGTTGAATCAGGCCTTTCCCAATGACAAATCAGAGGTACTTCACTACAGATTGTGCAAGATGATTCCTTTGTAGGTTGGCTAGGCCAAATTTTCATAGGGCATGGGTGATTTCATGCAGATGGTGCATGTGCTCGAACCAAGCATAACTGTGAATTGACAATGTTGTCTACATATGCCCCACAAAATGCTGAGTATGGTTTCAGCATTCGGTTCATTAGTCGCTGAGAAGTGGCAGGTGTCCCATGCAGACCGAAAGGTAGAACCTAAATTTGAACAGATCTTGCAGCTCTGAAATGGCTGTCTTTTCTAAATCGGATGGATTCAAGGGGACTTGCCAATAATCTTATTGATCCCAACTGTTGAATCAGATCATCAATTCTCAGCAATGGGTAGTTATCAAACACCGAGATTGAATTGAGCTTTCTGAATTCTTTGCAGAACCATCAAGACTGATCTGGTTTTGTGACCAACACAATACGGGAGGAACAAGGACTTTGAGGGCTTGATGATCCCTGCCTTGAGCCTCTCCTCTATTTCTTTTTCTTTTTTTTTTAAATTTGTTTTTATTTGGTTTTATATAAAACAAGTTACAACAATTTCACCAGAAAATAACAATCCTCAATAAGCATGAGAAAAAAAAGAAGGTTGTCGTCACCAAGCTAAGAGAATCACAATCCAAGTCTACAATTCGACAATGTTCTCGTGAACTTTCTGTTCGCACATAACTTTCATTTAAAATATCAACAAACACCAACAATAATCTCTGTATTCCCCTCCCACTCCCCCACCCTACAGGACTTCATCAACTGCTGCAAAGGAATGTGCTGTCTAATATGCGGTGAGTTGCGTAACAGATGTGGTAAGTTTTGGGGACCACCTTGTTTGGGGAATCAGCATATTTTTCCTTGTTTCGTATTTTGCATTCTGTTTACAAGTGTTGTTTTCCAATGTGAGGCCGTGGAGTTGGCGAACTTATGGGCGTTAGTGTGTCTCCTCCGGCATGTATTTGTTAAGGAACCCCATCCATAGGATATCACATTGTGCGGATCTCCCATGTATGGATGATGTGATCTGTTCCATGTTGCACATATTAGAGGCTACATTGACCCATTCTCCTTCAGTTGGGACTGTGGGACATTTCCATTTCGTGGCCAAGAGAGCCCTTGCGGCTAGTAACAGCGGCGCAGCTACATCTGTGACCCTCCTCCTTTCATCTTTAATTTTCTCAAAGCCAAAAAGTACTAAGACGGGGTCTGCAATCCTCTGATCCCATCTAGGTCCCTGATCCATCCCAAGAATTCGCTCCAATACACTTGAATTCGGGGACATCTCCACCACATGTGCCAATAGTCCGCTTTTGATCCGCAACCCCGCCAACATAGTGGGCTATAGGATTGGTACATTTTATAGAGCCTATGCGGGTCGTATTGCCATCTGTTGAGTAGTTTAATTGCATGTAATTTAAATTGGCTTGAAATCGAAGCTTTGGGTGCAGCCCGGCATATTTTATCCCACATCTCTGGATCGATACTGCCCTCAGTGTCCCTTTACCACTTCAATCTAAGAGGTTCTGTTGACCCTTCCCCCGCCTCTATGAGCGTTCGATAAAAGATAGAGATCAATCCCTTGGTTTCGGTTCTAGAGTCCAATATCGACTCGAATGGGGTGAGGCCCCTTTCGAACTTATCCTTCCATTCGGGCTTTGTCAGGACCCCCTTAATTTGCAGGAAGTGGAATACAGACGGTTTGCCAATTCCAAGCACTTCTTCCAAGTCGGGGAGTGTGATAAATGAGTCCTTTTTTAGAAGTTGCCCCACCCTCTCTAGGCCCGCCTCATACCAGGATTGAAATCTTTCTACGTTAGGAATCTGGTCGTTGATGCCAGGGGACCGCAAGTGACTTAGTGGCGATGGCCACGTGGTGACATTTTTCATATTCTTGCCCTCCCGCCATATATCCCATATGGTTTCAAACATTGGGTGTGCTTTAGTTTTCTTGAGTATTCTCCTTCTGGGGGACCATAGCCACTCAGAGACCATTGCCGGGGACAAGTAGTGATTGTCCATGGCAATCCATTGGGGTGCTTTCTGATCACGGAGATGGGGAATGAGGACTCGTAACTGGGTCGCTTCATAGTATTTCCAACCCCACCTTTGTCTTTAGGCAGCGTCAGGTTGGGATACGCTATTCTTGGTTTTTTCCCCTGCCACAGGAGTTTTATGATCGCTCTCTTGACTTCAGTAAAGAATTGATACAGCATTTGGATGGGGAGCATTTGAAAGGGGTATAAAAATCTCGGGAGACAAGTAATGTTAATGGCGTTTAAGCGTCCCAGCCAAGATATGGTTAGTTTATCCCACCTGGTGAGATCCGCATGAAATTTCTGGAGGAGGGCTGGGAAATTGGCCTCATATAAGTCTCAGAGAGATCTTGTGACATGTATCCCCAGGTATTTCAATTTTTCATGCTCTATCGTGAGGCCCAGGGAAGAGTTTCTTTCGTCATTTAATTCGATTGATCCATGTAAGGGGAAAAGTATGCCCTGGGGATGGATGTATTGGGGTTTGTCACGTGGAGAAGTAAGTCATCGGCGTACAGCGCCACCTTGTATTCCACCTGTCCCAATTTCATGCCCTCAATTTGAGTGTCTTTTCCTAAGTTTTTGGGCCAGAGGTTCTACCGAAAGGGCAAAGACTATGGCCAAGAGGGGACATCCCTGTCGAGTACCACGTTTTAACTCGAACCATCTCGAGTACTCCCCGTTGACTGACACTGCTGCTTTAGGTGCATTGTACACCGCTTTTATCCCTTTTCTGAATCTTGGTCCTTTACCCACTGCACAGAGTGTTGCAGAAAGAAAATCCCATTCAACCCTATCAAACGCTTTCTCAGCGTCAATGGAAAGCAAAGCGGGTTCGTCAATCATAGTTTGAGAAGCTGCGACCAGATGAAGGGTTTTCCGCATGGTGTCTGCCCCTTGTCGCCCAATTATAAATCCAGTTATATAAAAAAGGGGGGGGGGGATAGGATTGCGCTCAACACTATTACAATTTGACAACCAGAAATCAAAATACAGTATTTTAATAAAGTTGATTGAGTAATAAAGTTGATTGAAAGATAGCCGACACGTGTTTCGACACTCGGGTCGTTTTCAAGGCTAAATGACATACATCAGTGACATCACAAAGTCAGCATATTCAAAAAATAACAATTATACAAAAAATATATAAAAGAGTAAACAAACATACCAGGAATCAGGTAAGGAGGGTAGTACAGCAGTGGCAGATGGATATAAATAAACAAAAACAAAGGAACACAAAATCGTAAAGTGAATTCAGTTAAGTCCTTGTCATTTTCTCAAGGTTAATTGTGAACAGCACCCCGCGGCACAACCCCCATGCAAGCCCAAGTGCCAGCCAAAAAACTCCGGTGGTAACCAACAATTAACTTCATGAGAATTAGTGATGTCCAGTAGACAAAACAGATATAGTTACAATAACCAGTTATTATTGACATCGATCAAACCACACCTCAAATAAAACCAAATAAAGGCAAATTGAGGAGTTACTGAGTTAAAAAATTTTGTTGAAGAAAATAAGGTAGGGTAGCTTACCCTTCAAAAATAGTAAATAACAGCTGTTATGGCAATATCCTGTTCAAGGAAGAACTCGAATTAGAGTAAGTTATAAGCTTAAGTAAAAGTTAAACAAATTGTTATGAAAAAATATAATAATAAAACCACTCACCCCATCAGTCCGGGTGGGTTATGTATGGGTAAAAGAATGTCAGAAGCCACAAATGTCCGGCGTGAAAGTATACCTAAAAGCGAAACCATCACAAAGCATAAGCTAAAACTTGCGCTTATACAAAGAAAAGAAGAGAATCCAAGGTCAAATGGGAAGAGCTACTTACTCGACTAATCGAGAAAGAATCCTAATATATCTGGACAATTCCAATCAACGTGTACCAGAAAAAGCTCCGTATTAAGGACTACCGTCAAGTCCGTCACAGAAGTGACGCCGACGAATACGTTCGCACGTTACGTCGTTACAATGACGTATAATGTCAACAGAGTGAATACGTTCGCACGTTACGTCGTTACAGTGACGTCTAATGACAAATTTGGTTCCACAATCACGATTAAGGATTTTATTAACTGCAGGACTACTTTTGTGGTCTATGCCATTATATGTGTGTGTGGCAAACTTTACGTGGGGAGTACTATTCGCCAACTCAGATTCCGCATTAGAGAACACTTGTCCAGTCTCCGAACATGTGAACCAAAATCGCCTTTAGCGATTCATTGGCAATTGGAACATCAAATGGACTCAATCTCGGATTTACGGTACATTGGACTGCTGAAAGCACATAAGGGGAAAAGGGGCGGGAATCTCCAGCTCAAATTACGTCAAATGGAAGCTAAATTAATATGCCTGTTGCGATGTACTACACGTGGATTAAATTCTGACCACGAAATGCATGTCTTCTTGTGATTGCTAGTCTATCTGACCTAGTTGTTTTACTGCAAAACTATCGCATGGTGCCATGTTCAGTTCATATTCCCATGTCCTCATTTCAGGATTTTCTGCTACTTATGGTTTTGTCGACAGTTACCACTGTGGCGCACTCCTGATGCGCGCTCAAGTGCCAGCACCTATATATATTTTTTGTTATATGACAAATATTCCTTTATTGCTGGTTGAGGGGTTGTCTCCCCTGTACTATTGATAATGGTTATGTTTCCCATGACTTCTCAAAAATATTCTTTTTTATTACCCACGCTCATTTCGATTAAAGATATTTACCATATTTGTATCTTAATATGTTACTGAGTTACTTCCGGCACTTGGCGTCACGGTGCTTCCTGTTTGGTGCCTTGTTTATACTGCACGTCATTACCTGCGACCGCATTCACCAATCTTCTTCTTGATCGTTACTCTGTTGACATTAGACGTCACTGTAACGACGTAACGTGCGAACGTATTCACTCTGTTGACATTATACGTCATTGTAACGACGTAACGTGCAAACGTATTCGTCGGCGTCACTTCTGTGACGGACTTGACGGTAGTCCTTAATACGGAGCTTTTTCTGGTACACGTTGATTGGAATTGTCCAGATATATTAGGATTCTTTCTCGATTAGTCGAGTAAGTAGCTCTTCCCATTTGACCTTGGATTCTCTTCTTTTCTTTGTATAAGCGCAAGTTTTAGCTTATGCTTTGTGATGGTTTCGCTTTTAGGTATACTTTCACGCCGGACATTTGTGGCTTCTGACATTCTTTTACCCATACATAACCCACCCGGACTGATGGGGTGAGTGGTTTTATTATTATATTTTTTCATAACAATTTGTTTAACTTTTACTTAAGCTTATAACTTACTCTAATTCGAGTTCTTCCTTGAACAGGATATTGCCATAACAGCTGTTATTTACTATTTTTGAAGGGTAAGCTACCCTACCTTATTTTCTTCAACAAAATTTTTTAACTCAGTAACTCCTCAATTTGCCTTTATTTGGTTTTATTTGAGGTGTGGTTTGATCGATGTCAATAATAACTGGTTATTGTAACTATATCTGTTTTGTCTACTGGACATCACTAATTCTCATGAAGTTAATTGTTGGTTACCACCGGAGTTTTTTGGCTGGCACTTGGGCTTGCATGGGGGTTGTGCCGCGGGGTGCTGTTCACAATTAACCTTGAGAAAATGACAAGGACTTAACTGAATTCACTTTACGGTTTTGTGTTCCTTTGTTTTTGTTTATTTATATCCATCTGCCACTGCTGTACTACCCTCCTTACCTGATTCCTGGTATGTTTGTTTACTCTTTTATATATTTTTTGTATAATTGTTATTTTTTGAATATGCTGACTTTGTGATGTCACTGATGTATGTCATTTAGCCTTGAAAACGACCCGAGTGTCGAAACACGTGTCGGCTATCTTTCAATCAACTTTATTACTCAATCAACTTTATTAAAATACTGTATTTTGATTTCTGGTTGTCAAATTGTAATAGTGTTGAGCGCAATCCTATCCCCCCCCCCTTTTTTATATAACTGTTACTTTATTACCGGCCTGTGTGGATTGGCCGGTGGGAACTGGATTGCTGCTAACACTTCTTCCCTCCTATATATTTTTTCGATGATATATCATATTGGTGATAACTAGCGCACAGGTACTCCAATTGTGACTCCACACTCTTCGTTCCAATTATAAATCCAACCTGGTCGGGGTGAATAAGATGGGGCATGTGAATCTCGAGTCTAGCAGCCAGAACCCTCGTTTAGATCTTGGCGTCAAGATTCAGCAGGGATATAGGGCGATATGACCCACAACATTTGGGATCCCTTCCCTCCTTGGGGATGACCGACATGAGTGCTTGGACGAAGGAGTCAGGGGCGGTTCCTGAATCCAGGACCTCATTAAATAATTTGGTCAGGAACGGGGCCAGGAGGGCGCTGAAGGTCTTATAGAAGCCGGCTGTGTACCCGTCCTCCCCCGGCGATTTGCCCAATGTCAGCCTTTTGATTGCATTGTGTACTTCCTCTTCCGTTATGGGGGACTCGAGGTGAGCCGAGTCTTCCTCAGCTATTTTGGGAAGGTCAATGTCAATGGGAAGATAGTTGTTTATCTCCTTCAAATTTGAATCTCTTTCGGAAGAGTATAGGGATTCATAAAAGTTTGTGAACAGATCAGAGATGGATGGTTTGTCTTGTCCTTGGACAGGAGTATTATGTGTTATTTCCTTTACCCTTCTTTCTGCTCGTTGCGCCCTAAGTCTAGCAGCCAGCAGAGCGTCAGCTTTATCCCCCTTTTTGTAGAACGTTTGTTTTAGTAAATGTAATTTGCACGTTATCTGGCCCTGTTCCAGGTGGCGAAGCTCCTCCCGTTTCTTTCTAGCTTCTTGGATCTTATCGAGGTCTGTGG
This sequence comes from Ambystoma mexicanum, assembly GCF_040938575.1. Classification (NCBI taxonomy): domain Eukaryota; kingdom Metazoa; phylum Chordata; class Amphibia; order Caudata; family Ambystomatidae; genus Ambystoma; species Ambystoma mexicanum. The sequence goes on from NC_090935.1 coordinate 764,659,625, forward strand.
AATCCCCTTCCCTGGCTGCTCTATCCAGTCGGCATATTTCGCTCCGGAGCTTATTTTCAATGAGGGTCCTCTCCCTTTTCTTCCGCGCACCCTCCCGCATAAGGACCCCCCTCCAGGTTGCTTTGGCCGCTTCCCACACTCCCCATTTGGAGGGCTCCCCCGTGTCGTTAGTTTTAAAATATTCTCTAATCTCTGTCTCAAACTCTTCTCTAAAGATGGGGTCTCTCCACAGGGTCTCATTACACCTCCATTTCCCACCTTTGATCGGTAAGTGGTCCCACTGTATAGCAACGGTGACCATGTCATGATCGGACCATGTTATTGGGGAGATCTCAGAGCGTGATGTGATGTCATACAATTCTCGTGAAAGGTACATATAATCTATTCAAGTAAAGGTGTGGTGTGGGTGGGAATAAAAAGTATATCCTCTCGTGTCAGGGTGCGTTTCCCTCCATGCATCAACCAATGTGTATATTTGCATCATGTTCACATAGTCATCATGGTCCCCTTTCGTTTCATTGTTGGCAGATAGATGACCTGCTCTGTGATCCAAGGCGGGATCAGCCCATAGAATAAAGTCCCCACCCAACACAACATGTAACCTCTATTTCTTTTTCAATTGATATCTTGCAGGCTTCACAAATTCTGTACGGTTTTGGATTCTCCCTGACGGGGTTGTAATGTAATAAATAAATTAGCAGCCCTGCCTGGTTGATCTAAGAAGTCAACTGTGCTAGCAAGCTATCAACATCGGTTTGTCTGGAGGGTGCTAGATCGCAGGAAATTAAGGCACCTTCCCTATCAGAGTCAGTCAGGAGAGAGGCCATGATAACACTGGTATTTTCACTATGGTCTGTTCTCCACTCCTCAAGCAAGTTGACAAGATAGATTTGCGCTTTTTGTGTTTTATCAGGCTGGAAGATAAGATAGTTTAGACGGCCTTATATTTCCAAGATGTTATATGGTCCATACCACTTCGAAGCCATCTTGCTTTCCGAGGTGGGTAGGAGAACCAAGACGGATTGTCCAACTGAGAAGGCACAGAGTATACCATGTTTATTATTGGTAGCCTGTGGTTGTTCTGAGCCAGTCCTAGATTTATTTTTGCAATTTATCTTAGGGTGGCCATATGGGCTCTTAATTTGTTTGCGAAATTATTTAAAGGGCCTCCTTGCTTTCCTCCCACGTCTCCTTTAGCATATCTAATACATCTCTGGGTTCCTTCCCGTAGAGAAGCTCATACGGGGAATATCCCAGGGATGCTTGTGGAGTTTTCCTGATGGGGAACAATGCCCATTATATCATCACATTCCAGTTTTTCCTGTTTGTTTCCTCCAAAGGGTGGAATATTCTTTTCAAGATTTGATTGAAAAATTCAACTAACCTGTCAGTTTGTGGATGGTATACCAACATTTTCAGGGTATTAATATTAAGCATCTCTTTTACCTCCTTCACCAATCGAGACATAAAGGTAGTGCCATGGTCCGTGAAGATCTACTTTGGAAATCCTACTCTCGAAAGAAAAGGTAGTAGATGTTTTAATATTTGCTGCGTTGTATTGTTACGCAGGGAAAAGTCTTCAAGGTAACGCGTGGCATAGTCCTCGATTACCAAGATAAAACATTTTCTGAGTCTAGATGCTTCTAGAGGGCCCACTATATCCATTGCCATCATTGAAAAGGGGACATCAATAATGGGTAATGGTTGCAATGGGGTGGTTGTTGTCGTTTTCAGACATATCTCACATGTCAGTATGAAATTGTAACATCAGCAAATATTCCTGCCCAATAGAATCTAGGGGTTATTTGACTTTGGGTCTTCCCTTTTCCCTGATGTGCTGCTGTTAAATGGGAATCGGATAGCTCTACTACAATTTTTCTGTGACTACGTGGGATCACTAGTTGTGTTCGACATACTCCCTCTTGGTTTACACCACCCTGATACAGTAGCCTGTTTTTTTGAAAGAAATGGGGACTGGTCTTACTGCGTCCAGCTTCTTCTGTGGTCACTCTCACAAAGAGAATGTGAGAATAGGGTTGTTTCTCTGGGTGAATGCTGGATCAGGTAAGTGGCTGACCTCTTTGGATTCTTCAGCAGTTTTCTTGCTCTGGGCAAGATCTGCTTCTCCAAACCCTTTTAATCCCCTGTCTGTTTCGGTTTGTGCTGCTACCTCTTAGGGTATCAAGAATAATGCTTTTCAAGTATCCCTTGGGCCACCTTCTACCCTTCCATAACGGTATAGGGATTATTTCCATGATAGTGTAGGAGAATTTTAATATCCCTCAGAAGTCATAATCGATAATTCCTGCCATGACATTCAACTCATATCTTCAAACCAACCAAGATTTTGAAGCTAATCTAATATAGGTTCCTTGGGGAGAGATCAATGTTAGCCCGATAGGGATCTGGCGTCTCTCACCAGAGGGTATTACTAGTTCCTCAGGGCTTTGTAGTTCAAACCCTGTGGACTCAGCCATGGTTATCGTAGGGGAACACAGCTTAGTGAACAATACGGGTCCCCAACTTTTGTCAGTTGGTATACATCACACTTCTTACACCATGTATGCCGGATCAGAAGAAAGACACAGGCTCTCTGAGGACATTTGCAATGTGCATTTATTAAATAATAATATGAAGGCCTAACCATCCCTATCACTATGTTGTATCCCCTACTTATATGAAAAACTAAGGTGCTAGTCAGTCGTCTGTGAATGTCCAGAAACCAATGCCAACTGAACATACCACTAACTTAATGAACTAAGGTCAGGAGAATTACTCCCTTCTGATGTGTGCTTCACACACTTCTCTTCTTAGTCTTTTGGCTTCTTGTTAATATGTAATTGTTAAATAGTAATTTGTGACTTTTCTTATCAGGTTGTGAAGCTCACTCATTAGATTATGGACTTTACATTCCTCTTTAGAAATGGATATCCTTGACACTTGTTGAATCCTTGGATCAGTCTTAATGGGCTTTGCTTGAACTGGCGAAGTACATTTTCCTGTACGATTCGTGTTTCCTTGATATCTATAGTTCACATTTTCATGGCCTGGACTCTCTGGTGGTTCATTTATCATAGAGGCTTCTTTGGCTTTCAGTTCATATTCGTTGTTTGTTATATCCCATTCTCTGACTCTTAACATTTCCCTCTTCCCAGCGTAGTGTTTTCCCCGTCTTATTGATCTCCTCCAATTCAAATTTCCTAACTTTGGTTACAAGCTCTTCTCATTTCAAGTGGGACAAGTTGCATTGAGCATATGATAGGTTCCTTGTAACCTCTTGTTCTTCCTTTATCAGTTACCTCCGTACTGTGGGAATGTCTGCAGGAATCTTGCAGGCCGGGGACCTTCTCCTGTTCTCCATTTCACATTTGGTTCCCTCTCACCGGCGTCCTCACCATGTGACTCATTTTTATTCCGGCTTCTCTGTATCTCGACGGAGAGCGGTGCTGATTGCTGTGGCTTCCATGGGGTGGTGTCGGCATCAAAGCACAGGCAGCCTGCCCACCACAACGATCTCACCACCGAATCTCTGACTCCATTAATCTCTATTTTAGGTCTCTCGCGCACGCCTGGCCCGCAGCATTTACTTTGCTGTTCTCAGGCAACTCTGAAGTTTGCGGGCTACGCTTCTTCCTGTGGCTCCACCTCCTGCTAGTGTTACACTACCAGGGTACCTTCCCTGTTTCAGTATGCATTCGCTCTCTTTCATTTGACAAGTACTCCTTTAACCTACTCGTCGCAGTGGATTGGTGATTTCCATTTATAGAGACAACTTCTTTCTTCCTGATGATAGCACTTTTTAACTTTTTCTTCAGTCAAGTCTCTGTACTTGGAAGCATTTGATACGTTAGATAGTCCCATGTATGCCATCAAGCACCGTGGCTTAGGGAGTTCCTCCCAGGAACAGGAGTCTTTTTTCCCCCAAGAGGGAGTCTCTCCCGGTGAGGTCCACTTGCCTTTAACCCCTACGGAGGGTGTTGCGAAGCAGGCTCACCTCCCTGCATCATGCAGGGGGAGGCTCCCTGAGGGGATAAGGGATGAATTCACTCAATTCATCACAGAAGGCAACAAATTAGATCACAATAGGGGGATACTTCATAGTTGTTTGTTAATGATGACAGTTAAGTAATTGGCTGAAATAGGATAGGGGAAACGTTGTTGAGAAAATTCTCTTAAATTACTACATTTAGAAAAGTGATTGATGTTTTCGATGCAATCCCTCTTTTGTAAGCCTTGTCAGTGATCCCATGTTTGACTCTCCTTTAATTCACTTCCAGACCTTCGTCCCATTCAATCTCTTTATGAAAGTTTAGGCAAGGGTTGACAAATTCTTTCATAAGTCAAGAGTCTTGAAACATTTTGGCTTTGATGAAGTTTACAAAGATGGTTAGTAAACTGTGTTTCTACCGGTTAACATTTCAATTAACAAGATAGTACGCTTGATCTTATATAAGGTCAATAAGGAGATAAACACTAATTGCAAGCAGATTGCCTCAATAGAAGTTGCCTTGCGTAAATCAAGAGTAGCGTATAATAGGTTACCTGACAATACCTTGAGCCAGCCAATATCGTTTGCCATACACATTTCAATTCTATATAGTATTGTAGTGGAGGCATTCTATCACAAGTATGACACTGACACAATAGGACAATTTGTAAAACCTTTATTGAAGTTTCTGGGGGTGTAAAAACTCCTACTTTGCCCTATAACTAAGATGGGTGCAGTCTCGACCATCAAATGATAAACAAAACAATCCTAGTGGAGTGCGTCAAATCAAAATGGCCTATTCTAACAAAACCTAATGCCTGTCCTATCTCTTGCACAAAAAAAGAGTATAAAGGAGAAATGTATATAAAGGAAAAATCAGTGTTCAAAAGAATAAATTAGCTGAATCAGCTCTGCTCCCCACGTTAGACCAGATGGTGGTCCATGTAGGCAGGATGATACACTCTAGCTTGGGTTTTCAACACAATAAACAGTTCCAAAACATGGATCGAGGCCTGCCTGGCCTTCCACGTTAAAGTCTCTCTTTGCAGACTTCCAAATAATGTTTCACCAAAAAGTTCACGTAGGTTCCCCTCTGTCAGGTTCAGACCTTTAACAACATAGTTCAAAAAAACTTGCAAGTAGACTCCCTTCCCCAAGCTTATTATGCTTCGGGTCTCACTTAGTCGGGCTCAGACCGCTTTCGGATGTCAAAGACTTTCGAATGTACGTGGCTTTCTTTATAGACCTCTGCATGGCCACTTCGACTAAAAGTTCAAGATTCAACTTTCACACTCCCCGTCTATAGGAGTTCATTTTGCTTAATTCGTTTTTGCAGTTCATTCGCTTTATCATTACAAACAATGCACCTTTCACTGAGACTTTCGAGTGAGCTACTTCCTTTCGCCGGACTACTGATTTCACAGCTGTCCATACGTCAAAGTTCATTCTCAGGTCTGCCTTTCTTCACATCTCATCGACACACATTGCCACCTCAATTTTTAATACACACCAGTCTCTCAGGTCGATTGCCAACTGACAGGCTGTGTGCCTTTCTTTCTTAGTTTTACGATTTCCAATTTACAATTCTAGGTTAATACCACAACCTTGGCCTCCCCTCCTCAACTCTGCCGCGCACCCAGGAGGGTCGCTGGCTTCCTTGTAACAAAATTCAGCCTTCAGATGTGGGATCTGGCCTTCTCCCCGCGTCTTCACGGCCTGTCAGAGGCTCTTGGGGTTTTCAATTTGCTGCTCTCGTCCCTTGGTCTGTCGCTCTGCTCCAGTAGGTTTGCCTTCGGCCCAGATGTGCTGCTCGTACTCGTGGTCCGCCTTGCTCAGAGTGTGTCTCTAGGTTTTGCCTTTTATCCAAATGAGGAGAGCTAATTGGTATCAGGTGTATGCTCTGAAGGTCAAGTGCCTGATTTTGCCTGACCCGATTAACGGGACATGTCCAGTACAATGTATGAGAATGAGTCTTGTTACTCTCAGTCAACCTCTTCCTCGGCCCAGTGTTTGTGTAAAAAGTTGGGTCGGGGGGGGGTTGGGACCTCGGCGAATCCTAAAACATAGGATGGGTTAGAAGAACAAAAAAGGGGGGAATACCGCATCTCACCATTGGCTGCCTCACCCCCACTCCCGAAGACCCCTCACCCAGGTGATCCTCCCACACTGGTCCACCCCCAGGGTCTGTATCCAAAGGCGATGGCTGTGCCCTGGCCACCTGAGAGAGAGATCCCCGAGGACAAGCGGGTGAGACACCCTCTCACAGTATACTTGGAATGAAACAAGTTTTAGATAAATTTGAAAATGCCCAAAATCAAAAGACTGCCAGCTTTTTACGTAAAACTCTTGATACTATGAAATAATACTATGGTTCTGCAATGTGTATAATTATACCAGTGAGCATTCACACATCGCACATCAAAGTAATTTGCTCTTAGCTTACTCATGGAACCTAGATGTACTTCAACGTCCCATGATCCACTCAGCATCAAAGAATGATATCCCTCCCTGTGACATCATTTTCTGTGATCCCACTCCTGGTGATGTCAATACATATGCAAATTAGGGGGCCTGCACACCTTTTGCCGCCCAAGGTCTTGCAAATCCTAGAATCTGCCTGGGATCTACATAGCAGATGAACTTGTCTCCAATGGGATGCATCCTCTTAATTATTCTCCCAACTCTCGGCCACCCCCATGATTTCTCGCTCTATTCTCCTCTTTTACAAATGTTATGTTCCGTTGTAAGTGGACAGTAAAACTAAAAAAGATATTATTGCAGACAATTCACTGCCCACTTTTCTCAGGCAACCACTTTATTCACAGTCTTGTTTTGTAAATTTTGCTGAAACATTATGTTCTGTAGGTTCAGTGTTAGCGCATGCAATTTTGCATTCCTGTACAGTTTAGGAATAAAGGACTACAAGTAACAGAATGAAAGTTGATGTGAGCCTAAAAGTCAAGACGGGTTGATTATTTCACATCTGGTGTTGGAGAACCTGAGATTCCGCCCACTGACAGACTACTTTCAAGATGTAGGCACCCCCAAATGAGCCTGTGTGATAATCAAATGTTTGAAGTAATTTTTGATATAGGCACGCAGCTTGATGTTATGCATAATGTGAATAATATTTGCATTGCCACAAAAATATTTAACACATTTTATGTGAAGGGACCAACCAGCAAAGGGAAGGGTTGCCTTGTCCTTCACATCACAGCTGGTCTACGCCACTGGCAGCAAATTAAAGGTTCTCCAAAGCAATAAAAAAAAAGCATATAACACTATCAGTTGCAGGAAGTAGAGCTAAATATAGGTACAGTTTCCTTTTACGGTTGCTGTGACATGGTCAATGCCCAAACCCTGTCAGAAGGGAGCAGAGAACCCTCTCAACCTGAGTGAGCCCATTCAGGTCAAGTTATTTGAGGAGATGGCAGATGTCAGAGAAGTGTTTGACAGCATTAAGAGTACGGACGTGGAGCAGGTTGCAAGATGGAATAGTGGTGAAGAGGCAGCAGCAGTGTTTTGGGAGAGTGCACGTGAAGTATTGTATATCAGAGAGACAGAGTGGTACCAATTTAGATAGCGTAGTTTGTTGTGTAGACGTGAGGAAATGCATGGCAGAAGAAAGGGACAGAGAGAGTTTAGATATGTGTGGCGAAGAATGTAAATTAAGAGAGAGTCAGGGGGGAGTGTGAAAGTAGTTGTGGTGAAAGGAAGGAGATTGGATAGTAGTTGGAACGTAATGGCAAGAGAGGGAGAGACAGAAATAAGGAGTGTGGAGAGATCACGGAATGAGGGAGATAACTGTTGAATGAGAGAAGAGTGAAGTGCAGAGGTAAGAGAGAGGGGGTAGATCGAGGGAAGTGTGGGGTGAGTAGGCAAAATAGGAGAGAGAGTTCAGTTAGATTCAGCGGGAAGAGATTGGGGATAAAGAAGGGATGGAGAGCAGAAAGGTGAGAAAGAGGCAAGAGAACGATGGAGAGAGAAAAACAATGAGTGGCAAGCGCTTGCAGAACCGACCAGTGAGAGGGGAAGACCAGAGATCCTTAACAAGTCCCAGAGGGAGAGGGTTAGAAAAGGCCACAGCCTTTAGGATTTCCCATAGAAAGAGCAAGACAGTAGGGGTCACAGAGTGATAGTGGAAGTGGGGATGTGGGGATCCCTGGTCTAGGGTGGAGGAAGCATATATGGAGGTCTAGGGAAGACGTAGGGACCCCCATAGAGTGGCCATCAAAAAGGTTTTTGGAACACCTATTGAAAATTAGCACATAGAGAGCATTACTGACCTCCTCTCAGCCAATCAGAATGTTTAGAGTGCAATCAATAACTACTGACATTGACTGCATTCTGAACATTCTGTCTTCAGAAGCAGACAGGGAAACAATAATGCAATTTCTTTCAGGCATTTTTCAACAATACACTCTCTCTAGGTGACCTTTTTTGGCTGCAACATGCTATTTAACACACAACAGAGAAAGCTAAAACATTGGAAGATTTTTTGCTTTTACATTACACCCAGTGCATGCTCATGTTAAGCCTGTTCCAGTTCAGCAAAGTTACAATTAAAATGCTTATTTTATTAAGACAACCATGTAATTTCAATACTACAAAATAAAAATCACATTTAATTTACTAACTCAGTTTGTCTATTTACAAACCTGCAATGTAAAATGTTTACTTCACCACCAAAACTCCAAACCAAATACTGCTACCACCACCATGTGCTGATAGCACATGGTGGTTCCACACTTCCCTGAAATCTCTCCTTCTCCATTCCCCGCCATGAAACCTTCCCCTCCTCTCATTCTCTCTCCTTCCCTCGTATCCTCCCTATGATCCTCTACCTTCCCCTTACCCATCCTCATTCTCACCCTTATACCCCTTATGTTTCCCTCCTTCCTCCTTCCCCACCCTTCCCTCTTCCCTCACAGTTTAATTGCTCTACTTACTGTTTTGTTGGTTTGATTCATGATTGTAAATTGCTTCTACTGTTATAATGTTATATGTATTCTGTTGTTAAAATGTAAAGCGCTTTGGATTAAAGCGCTATATAAACACAATAAATACAAATACAAAAAGCATTATGGTGGGACATTATCCTGCGATAACGACCCCTCCACCTGTCTACAAGGCTACATTTTTAATAAAACCCTTGAAACCTCCTACGTGATGGTGACATTGCACATTGTTGTTCAGTTATCTCTTCTGCTCTGGGTATCCTCACCTGACTCCAGTCTCAATGACAAATGCATTCCTGAATTTTGCTTTGTTACACTACACAAATATTTGAAATACTGCAGGTACGATACAAAGACAACAAGGTCTTCTTCATAGTAAGAAATTTGAGGAGTCCCACGTGGCTTTGAATCAGACTCATTCACAAGCAGATATTTTTCTTCATTATTTCAATTCTGTTTATTCTTACAAGGCAAAAGACAATGCAGAGATTCCAACAAAAGTGTGTTTCCAATGGGCGTGGCTTGGTGCGCCAATGCGTAGGTCGCCTCCACAAGAGCCTCCATGGGATCCTGGTCCATAAAAGCAATATTAGTGGGATAAAATGCATTCTTTACTCCTTTGGGCAGTGGAATCGGTAGCGGAACCCCTCAAGCGCATTCTGAGCCGGGTCTCCAGCGAAACCGAAGCCAACAAACAGCTGAAGCCTTCACTACGCGCCTTGGAGAGGTGACCTCGATCCGTGGCAAGATGGCGGCATCCATTGGGGGAAGGGAGACATGCTGCTCTGAAGGAACACCCGGTGACGTAGGAAGCTGCTAAGCTCTGACAAAGGTGCCCCCGACCCTGCGGCAGACTGACAGCGGCGTGGCGAGCTGACGAGGAGTGGATGGCGAGGGAGACAACATCCAGCTCTGCCGAATTCCCCCAGCTGCCCCGGAGCAGAGCGTTCCTGAGAGAGTGACGCCCCCTCGACCCGCTCCCACCCAAGGTGCCCTGCGGGTCCCGGTGGCGTAAGGGACAGGACCAGCTGGAGGAGGTCTGCCGTGAGGGAACCCGCAGCCGTCTGCCACCGCAGGGGGGGTGGAGCAGGCCGCAGCCCCAACAAAACAGTGTCCAAGTGGGAGGGGGTCCTCCCCCAGGTCCAACAGCAACCAGCAGCCACATAACTCATCCAGCAAAACTAGATCCGGGGGGTCCTATGACTACCACCCCCCCCCACAACAAAGATGAGGGCTTAACTCTCTACAAGCCATTTCACCAGCACATCCAAGGAAGAAGTAGCCATAGCATTAAACTGCTCCACCCTGCTCCCGGTCACGGAGCCGCCTGTGGAAAGAAGCTCTGAACCTCTCACCCTCCACCGGTGCCTGATAGCCAACGATATTGGCAAAGCAGTTAACACAACAAAGCCCCCCCCCCCTCATAGCCTGCATAGTGCCGGAAAAGACCACAGTGCATCACGAGGCGCAGAAGAGACCTAACTGTGGGACGGGACTCCTCTGCCCAGCCCCACCAATAGGAAATGTTGAAACACCACAAGCCCCCAAAAGCCATGGACATCGCCACAGTGCTTTTCACACAGGGCAAAGGCAAAAAACAGGACCCTGGAAGCTCCAGCTCCCATTTCCCAGAGAGGCCTGCATCCTTAGGCTACTATGGATGACATCCAGTCCCTTTTAACTGACATCAAAGCCGAGTTCCGAAACTGCATGGTGGAGATCAACAACAAGGTGAAGGGCCTGGATAAGCGGCTGAGAGAAGTAGAACACAGAGCCAGTGAAACGGAGGACCACTTCTTAGACCACGCAGCCCAGCTAGCTGATCTACATAAGAAATTCCAGACCCTGAAAGGAAGACACAAGGAAATGGCACGCAAACAGGAGGACCTGGAAAATAGGGCACGCAGGAACAAAGTGCTGATTAGAGGGTCCCTTTTGCTTTCTCAGACCAAGCCCTACAACCCTTCGTAAGCAACCTCTTCCAGGCCCTCCTCCCGGACTGTGACAAAGCGATGTTGCTGTTGGACCGGACCCAGGGGCTGCAAAGCCGCAAGGGGAGCACTACAACAGACCCACCAGACGTCATTACCCGAGTCCACTTCTACTAAACTAAACAGGAAATCATGGAGGCCAGCCGTACGCAAGGCGAGCTTAGATTTCAAGGGTCAGCACTACAGTTGTACTAGGACCTTGCTCCAGCAACAGTCCAGAGACGCAGAGCCCTCAGGACGTTCCAAGACCGGAAGATCAAATACCACTGGATATTCCCGGCCCCTCTACACAGGGGTGGACTGGGAACTAAAAGAGGCCCTGGAAATAATTACAGGGCACCAAAACAGGCCCTGGAAGTATGTTCAAAGTAGCCCCATATGACATTTTCAGCAAGCCCAATGCTTTTCCCAAAATTTGGAAATACCACACAAATGAGGCCCAGGGTGCAGAGGCCCACCGGGAAATCTCCAGAGTACCCTACAGGCTAGTCCACCCCTGCCTCTACAGTTCGCATTCAAAGGCATTTCACAGGTGATAGGCTCCCTCGAAGAGGGAGGAGGCATCCTGGGGGGGGGGAGACCATCTACCCCCAACGAAGACCTGAGAAGCCCCTCCCTCACCGAAGATGAAGGAGAAGCTCCAAAACCCAGGCGGGAACGCATGGACATGGCTCACGAAAAAAGGGAAAACCATATACTCCCCAAGAAAAGCCTGAAGGGCCCATCCCAACCAGCCCTCCTACTGGAGTCTAGCCGCGATCACCCGCTGCGTGAACAATTAATCCTAAGTCTCAATAACATGTCACGCAGCAGCTCAGGATTCCCACGGTTCACTGCAGCCATGAGAAGGAAGACTCATGAGCTCAAGGGCCCCTAAACCCAGTTCGAACTTTCCTCAGGTTTGACGTTCAGTTGTTAGTTTAACAGCGAGAAACTTTACCAGTTCACAAAAGTTAAAAACCTGGTTGCAATGACCAAACATCAGATGGGAAGCCATGAAGGCAGTTATCCGAGGGGAAATAATAGCACATACAGCCGCCTACAAGAAACGCTGAGCCGCCCTACGGGAACAACTGGAGGAGGACATAACCATAGCGGAAAGGAACTACAAGAAGGGATGGTTCCCCGAAAGCCGCCTGGGTATTGGGCATCGCCTGCAACAAACTGGAAGCGCACTATGTGGAGCAGATGGCCCAATCCCTAACCCAATCGAAAAATATTTTTTTTAAAGTATTTATTTGTTTCCACAACAATCAACAAACATTACACCCCAACATGGTGCATGGAAAAACAAAAACAAAAAAACCCAGAAATATCCACACAATTAATAGCCTACCCTCTCTCCCCACCACACCCACCCTCTCTCCCTTCCTCCCTCCCTCCCTCCCAAAGTCTCGCAATTTACAACCTCCGTTTTCTAGCCAGTGCCAGTTGCCCCATCCTCGCTGTCTAGGGAGCTGTTCGTTTCTGGTTCTTCAGGGCCCAGGCTCGTTAGTAATGCCACCAAGTGCAGCCAGGCTGTCAGCGACACCGCTTCCTCCTCCCCGCCCATACACACTGCTTATCTCCAGGCCACTGTTTCAGCATCTGCCCATTTCAAGAGATCCCACCACCAGATTTCCACACTTGGTCTCTCTCTTGCCTTCCATCCCATCGGTATCCTGCGCTTCGCTAGAATATATGCCAAATCTTTGAGTTTGCTCACGTGGTTAAGTTTGCGTGGTCTTGGAAACCCCCCCACCATGAGAGCCCACAGAGAATCCACTTCTAATCTGATCCCTTTGTCCGCCAGCCGGTTCGCCGCCTCCCCCCCCCAGTATCTCGCTATTTCTGGGCACGCCCAGAACATGTGTACCATCCCAGCATCGTCCTCCCTGCATTTTGGGCATTTCTGCATAGCTGCATATGCAAACTTGGCAATTTTCTTAGGGGTCATGTATGCCCTATGGGTAATATATAACTGGATCTCTTGTAGTCTAACATTCCTCGATACTTTCTTGTGATAACTCTGCATCCTCACCCATAGTCCATCATTTATAGTCTTCCCCGCCCTTCTCTTCCCAGTCACTCCTTATCTGGACCACCTCTTTACCAACCTTAGACATCAATATTTCATAAATTCGGGCGATCCCATGGCCGCCTTCTGACACTACCTGATATGTTTCTACGGCTGCGTCTGGCTTCTGAGCCAGCTCTATCTCAGACCATGCGTTCTTCACTAACTTCATCAGCCTAGCATATGTGATATATTGCCCGCTGTGTAGGCCTGTGTCTCTACTCAGCACATCAAACGCCATCCTTTCCCCCTCCTGTCATACATGTCCTATAGTTGTTACTCCCACTGGTTACCAATGTTCCCTGATGGTCCTCCTCAACTGTTCATCAACACCTTTCAGCGTCACAAGGGAGACCTGCGGGGAACATGGCAAAGGGCACTCCATCGTTCTGCAGGCTCTCTGCCAGATCTTCCTTCCCAAGACCAACAGTGCCGCTCTCTTCCCCATATCCACTCGTTCAAGAAGTAAGGTGCGCATTCCGACTTCAGCAATCTGGTCTCCGGTGTGGTGTCCTCGGAAAGCCATCTTGCTACGTACTGCAGCTGGCTAGCCAGGTAGTACACCTCAAAATTGGGCAGTTTAATCCCTGCTTGATCATACGGGTTTTGCAATTTCCATAGGGCTATTCTATTCCTGGAGTTGTGCCAGATGAAACCCCTACATATGCTCTGCACTTTGGTGAAAAAACGTTTGGGAATCATATATGGGACATTTGCGAACTTGTGCAGTAGCCTGGGTAGTACTATCATCTTGAGCTGTGCCGGCCTTCCCATCATGGTCAGGGGCAACCGCGTCCAGAATTCTATACTTCATTCTATCCCCTTTACTGCCTTCTCAGTGTTGTTTTTGTGTTCGTTCTCTACGTTGTGATACACATCCACCCCCAGATATCGAAAGGTGTTTGTGGCCCACCCAATCTGTAGCACAGGCAAGTCATGTTGGGTCATCCCCACATTTCTACCTAGGGGGAACACGACAGACTTCCTCGGGTTAACTGTTATGCCAGATAGTATCACATATCGTTCTAGCACCTCCAGGATATATTGCAGGTTTTCTTCCGGGTATTGTAAGTACAGCAATATGTTGTCCGTGTATAGCGATATCAAGTACTGCCCCCCTCCCGTTTTGATACCCACCTCACCGTAATAGTGCCTCAGATATGCCGCCAGGGGTTCCAACGCTAAAATGATCAGCATTGGAGACCAGGGGCATCCTTGCCTCGTGCCTCTGCCTAGTGTCCACATTCCAGAGATGACCATCCCTGTCCGGACACGAGCAACCGGTTTGCTGTACAGTAGTTAAACCCACCTGAGGTATGCTGGTCCCATTCCACATTTCTCCAGGACTGCCATCAACCATGGCCATTAGACCGAGTCAAAGGCCTTAACAGCATCTAGAACATGATGTAGCCGCCTGAGGTTGTCGGAGATCCACCTTTGGGGAACGTACCCCGTCTGGTCATGATGTATTAGGGTGTTTATCTTTGGTTTCAGTCTATTGGCCATTACCGCAGTGAGGATCTTGCTATTTTGATTTGGCATCGACAGCAGTCTATAAGATCTGCAATCAGTGCTTGATTTATCTGTTTTAAGAAGCGGGATGATAATCGCCTACCTTAGGGTTCTTGGTAGCTTACCAGTGTCAAACACTTCATTTAACATGGCCAATATTGGTGGGAGTAGGTCAGACACATACGTTTTTATAAAATTCACTCGGAAGGCCATCTGCTCCCGGGGCTTTCCGAGTGGGCAGGGTCTGGATCACATGCTCTAGTTCTTCCAATGGGAGTGGTGCATCTAATCTCTCTCTGTCTGCCTCTTCAAACCTGGGCAGATTGATTTCTTCTAGTACATCCCTTATATCTACTTCTTCTTCCTCAACCTTTTCTGCATACAGTTCCTGATAGTATCTAAAGAATCATTCATTCACCCCCTCTTGAGTATCCTCTATTGTGCCATCACATCTGTGTATCTTTCGGATTGCCTGTGTAGGGGTCTCACTCTTACACAGCCAAACCAACAATCTACCCGGCTTATCACCTTCTGCATGCTGTCTCTCTATATATCTCCTATAGTTTAGGTTTCACAGCCTTTCCCATTGGGCTTTACATTTTTCCTGTAATTGTAGTATGGCCTCGGTCCTCTCTGTGGAATCCACCTCCTCCCGCATTGTATCCTCAATCTCCCTTTCCGTACGTTGTAGCTCCTCTAGTATTCCCCCTTATAACCCTTTCGACTTTGAGATCGCTTCCCCTCTCCCTACCACCTTAAATGCCTCCCATAGTGTACCGGGCGACTGCATGCTACCAGTATTTAGTTCCAAGTACTCCTTTATGGATTTCCTCAAATCTTCTCTAAACATGGTGTCTTTCAGCGCATCAGCTCTAAGCTTCCACGTTGGTATCCTCGGTCTTGGCAGGGAAATCTGCCACGTTACCACCAGCGGCGCGTGGTCTGATAAGACTGCTGCCTTCTATTGCGCACTTGTTATGTCCTCTATCAGGGTATTAGTAACAAAGATGGAATCTAACCTGGTGTGCAGTTCTTGTGGGGCGGAATAATGGGAGTGCCCCCTTTGTTGTGTGTGAAGCCTTCTCGATATCTCAGTTAGATGAAAATCCTGCCCCAGCTTGGCTAGAGCTTTCGCTGTCGGGTTCGGCTTGACTATCTTATCATCCGATCTATCAAGCCTGGGGTCCAGTGTGCAAATGAAATCTCCCACCATTATAACTGTTGCATCTATGTACGGGCTGATCTTGGTGTACATGTTTTTAAAATATGGTGCTGTGTCATTATTTGGGGCGTAGATGTTAATACTATTTATCTCCTTATTACCCACCAGCCCTCTCAGCAGTACCATCCTCCCATCTGGCTCTACTTCCTGTCGTAATATTTTGTAAGGGACATGGGGTGCTATCCACGTAAAAACCCCTCTAGCATATACCGAATATGTGGCTCCCACCGTAGTCTCCTTCCATTTCTTCTGTATCACTCCTAGTTTCTCTTTAGTCAAGAGGGTTTCCTGTAACAGTGCTATATCAATTTTTTGCCTTTTCAAGTACATCATAATTTTATTACTCTTAATATAGCTGTTCAGCCCTCGTACGTTTCTGGTCACTATTCTTAAGTCCCCCATATCAACCGTACCCTACCCCTCCCACCATCATCCCCGCCTTCTTCCTGGGTGGACCTAGTTGGCCTACTCCTCCTGCCATCACTCCTTTCCTCTTCTTATACGAACCAAGTTGTGACTGTAGACTCTGCGCATTGCCTCCCCGTAACTCCCTTCCCACCTCCCATTTCCCAACCCCTCTAGCCCTAACTCCCTCTATAACTATCCCACCCCCACCCACAACTCCTGCCAACTGTTGCCCAGCTCCATCCCTGGATCTCAGGCTCTCCTGCATCTCAACCCTGCCCGGCTGGCGCTGGTGTTAAGGTCGCAGCAGGTGGATACTATACTACAATACCCTAACTAACTGCCTATTGGGGGGTAAGACATGCTCTTCAGTGTCTCTCCAATAACATGGTTTCAGTACATCTATCATCAAATGTCTCTAAGCCTCTGCCATATCCATAGCATCTCTGCGTTTCCTCCCCTGATTCAGCTCACCGGGCTAGGTCTCTGGTATAACTCCCACACGCATCTCATATGAGGGCGGCTTTTCGTGTCGGCCCCACAAGCCCAACCATCAACACCGACGAAACATTAGTTCACTTATCCATTTTGCACGCCTTCTGGCTTACCTCTCCTTCCGGGCAGTTTATTCCATCCATCCACATCGCTGCGTCCTCCGGCATCTCAAAGAAGAGCGATTTGCCTCTGTGGAAGACCTTGAGTTTCGCTGGATAGAGCAGTCTATACTTCAAGCCAGTGTCTCGCAGTTGCTTCTTAACCGCTACAAAACTCAGGCGTCGTCTTTGCACTAGGAATGTGTAATCAGGGCATGCGGTGATCGTTGCCGATGCTCTTTTGATTGTTCCACCTTTCTGGAAATGTTCAAGGATCTTCTCTCGATCCTTGTAACTTAATATTTTATCTATGATCGACCGAGGCAGGGTGCCCGGTGGGGGTCTCCTGATCTGGGCTCTGTGTGCTCTTTCCACTGCGAACCCTTGGGAAAGTGCCTCTGCTCCTATTTCCTGTAGTAACATGTTCTCAATGTAATCCGTTTGGTTGGGGTTATCCTCCCCCTCCAGGAGTCCCACAATGCAGATGTTGTTCCTTCTCACCCTTCCTTCCGCTTCCTCAGCCCGGTTCTCAAGGTTGTCCACTCTTTGGCGTAGGGCGTGAATCTCCCTGGTGCTTGCTGCACAAGTCTCTGTGTTAGCCTTCACCTCCTTCTCTAGCGTCCCATTCGGCTATGGCTCCGACGTCCTGTCGCAGGAGGCTCGCATCGACACCGACTACATCGATCATGCATCGAGCTTCAAGAGAAATTTTCAATTCCGCTATGGAATCTTCAAGTTTGGCTGTCAGACTAGCAATTGCTTCTAGGATCTGTTACGCTCACCTGGTTCCCACAGGGGCGTCGATCGGACCCGGACAGCTGCGGTCTCCACCAACGTGATGCGTAGTGCAGAGATGACAGTCTGGACTGGCCCGCCTAATCTTGTCTGCTGGACTCGAGGAATATTGACTCCAGTGTCTATAAAGTTCAAAGAGTTCAATATGTCCGATGTTCACTCTTGTTCCATTCCCTCGTTAGGTTGCAGCTGGGTCCAAAAGAATATTGCCTGGAGGCAGCTGATGGCATTCAGGTAAGAGTCTGTATTACCAAACACTGTCCGGTAAAAGTTGCATGAGTTTAACTTGCTGTTTTCTCTCCCTTTATAGGTGCAGCATAGGAAGATGCTGCGAATTAAAGGATAATACCTCCGGTGGTAAAGCAGGTAAGCCTATGGTGGCAAGAGATTGTCTTTGTCGGTTTTCTCGGCTCACCTTGTTATTCCTTTTGTTTTCCCCCCCAGGTGCTGGGTTTCGACGAAGAAAATGATGGAGGCAGCGCCGAGTCGAGTCGAAAGATGCGGTGGACTGGTGAGTATAATGTGGCGTTGCTGCTGGCGAAGTGACGCGTGCTGAAATAATGTCCTTTCAAGGCTCGGAGCTGTGCTAGGTCCGGAATCAGTTAAGGAATCAAATAATGTCAGTGATCTAACCTCTTCTCCTTTCTTTTCCTTTTGTCTAGGAGCTCCGGATTCGAGGCGGGCGTGGCAGAAGACTGGATGCTGACTTGCAGACACGGTGAGCATTACGCTGCTGGATGCAGAATAACACAAAGCATGGGCTGCTGTTCATGCGTGGTTTAAATAGCCTGCAAAGTAGTCCCAGGTAAGAAGTTCCCCAGAACCACACCCGAGTGAAAAATAGTCCTTGTAATAAAATAGTCCCATCCAGGCCTCATGTTGGCTTGGACTCATTTGCAGCATGGTCTGCATAAGGTAAGTAAAGTCTATGAGCCTGGTGCCTATGGCGCCAGGACTGATTTCTATGATGAGCCTGGCGCCTAAGGCGCCAGGACTGAATCCAAACAGCCCCCAGCCGGGGCTGTTGGGGTTTTAATAAGTATCTAGATGCCTGCTCCCGGGGCTGATGGACTCGATCCGGATGCCCGGGGGTAGGCATCATGACAGCTCTGGTGATCCCCTTGTGGTGGTTCTGCCTTTCCAGGTGTGATCTGCCCCGACGGGCCAGTCCCCTCTTCAGTCTGGCTAGGTTTAGTGAAGATGTCCAAAGAGGATTGTTTTGCCTTCGATTTGACTACCTCATTGGACATATTGCTCAATTAGCTCTTCAGGTGTATTACCTTCATCGGCTGCAGACTGTATATCGCCAATGTTGTGGACTGCAGTTGGTGTGCCCAGGTGTGGCCTGTCTCGCTCAGTTGTGTGGCGCATCTTGTGTCGGATGGGTCAACCAGTCCAGCCACCCTGTGACGTGAGGCCCCTGTCACGTCACCACGATTTGTGGTATCTCACCCCCGACAGCCACCTGTGGTATGATAGTCCTAGTCAACTTGCTTCTTGTGCTTAGTCGCCTCCAGGTTCACCTGTGCCAGTGGCCTCCAAGCAGCCAGAGTCTGGCCCAGCGACACGCATATGGCCTCCTCAATACTTGGTCGTATCTCCTGCTGAATGGATATCTGGGTGGGAGCCAACTACAGCATACAAGTGTTTCGCACTCTGGGGGGCGATTAGCCAGCACCCAGCTGCCCTTACTCCAGTTGTGTGAACCCTCGCTCTACACTTAAGATTCTGGTGTTGTGAGGTGACCCGTGTCCCAGTTGGGGACAGGTAAATGTGTATCCGGCGCTTATGCACTCTCCTGGGTCTGTCCCACCTTACTCAGGCCCCCGCTGGCAAGACCCATAGATGTCAGCCTCTGGGTACTCTACTCTGTGCCGCGTCATGGTGTGTCGTCTTGCCAGGGCATCAGTAGTGTTGGGCACGCCGAATCATAGCGCTCCACTAAATGGGGTGCTGCCACCTACCAGGTTCACCTTGGAAGTATCATCAGCCAGCTTTTGTGTGACCTTTAAAGTCTTCACCATATACGTGCTGTGTTGAAGCACTTCTTTCATTTCCCAGGGTTCAGTATTCAATGAGGCTACATCCACTGTATTTCCCCATCTGTGGGAGTCACCATGCAATGTCTCACCTTTTGGAGCTATACGGCTCACGCTGCACCCTCTGAGCCCCAGGCTCGGTCGTGGAATAGGCAGTGATACAAAATAGCAGCCCAAGCGTCATTACCGCATTGGCTGGGTCGTACGTGCCTCCATTACTCTTCCCGGCTCTCGTAAAAGTTCCCCAGCAGCTGCGCACAGTGTGTGTCTGCAACCAGATGCAGGGGGCACCCAGGCAGGCACACTACTGCTTGGAGCTGCAGCCGTTATTTTGGTCTCTTGTGAGTTGCACCCCAGGTTCACACCGCATCTGCATATATCCCCATCCGCATATCGGGGTCGCAGCAGTGTTTCCAGTGGAGTTCCTTGTGCGGCTCCTGTCCACAGCGACTCTGCATCAGCGAGGGGCTTTTCTCCAAAGTCCTTTGTTCAGGAACAGTCCGCCACAATCTTGGGTCCGGGCTCCTCGCGTTCGTGATGTTGCCAATAACTTCAGCGCCAGTGCATCATTCAGGCTCTCAGGGCACTTCAGATCTGCTCCGTACTTTCATGTGTATAGACACATTCTCATCTTCCATAGGCTTCTGCATATGCACTTTTTCATCGGATTAGTGTAGGATCATCAGGAGCTCCTCCGAAGACACGATCTCCCTACATGGCCCTGTAGCCATGCCTCCCCCAAACGAAACAAAGTTACTATGTACACAGCAACAAAGCTAACAAGTTCCCAGTCGGGAAACTAGCCAAAACTCGCAGCCAAAATCAGATCACCGGCCTTAAGGACCACGGGGGCGCGGGGAAATCGCCCAATATGATGAAGACACCAAACTACAACTAGCCTCCACACACCTACTGAACATGATGACGGCCACCCCCAAAGACCCAAAACTACAGGAACAATATATAGCGGAAGCGGCCCTACCACACATTCCAGAAGCGGACAGACTAGCCCTGGAGATCCCTATCACAAGAGAAGAAGTAGAGCAGGTAATCAAATCCTTAAAACCTAGAGCCCCGGGCCCAGATGGCTTATCACCCAAGTTTTACAAACTCTTTAGCCCCCTCTTTGCGGGCACCCTGGCGAAACATACTGAACTTCTTTCCGAGACACAGGATCAATAACCCCATTGATGCAAGAATACACCACTATTATGTTGCTTCAGCCAGGAAAAGACCGAAGGCACTGCACCTCATACAGACCTATATCACTCCTCAACATAGACACTAACATTTACACTAAGGTGTTAGCAAACAGGCTAGCGAGGATTCTCCCCAAACTCATTGAAACCAGATAAAACAGGCTTCATCATGAGGAGAAGCACATGAGACAACATCCGACGAGCCCTGAACATAGTGGAAATAGCGGCAGGGGAACATCAGGAAATGGCCTCACTCACCCAAGGCCTTTGACCGAGTCGACTGGTCATTCATAAACCTAACTCTGCAAGCGTTCCAATTTGGCCCCAACTTCCGCACCATGGTATTAGAAAATTACAAAGCCCCTAAAACAACTCTAAGAGTAAACCAACACAGGTCGGCCGACATCCCCCTCACGTGCGAAACAAGGCAGGGATGTCTGCTCTCCCTACTAATGTTCGCCCCCTAATCATGCAACCCTTCGCACAGAGAGCCCACGACAATAATGCCATAGAAGGAATTACAATAAAAGGGGAGCAATACAAAGTGTCCCTCTATGCCGATGACGTGATGTTATCAATCACCAAATGTCAGAGCTCACTCCCAGCATCCTCGATAGAGCTAGAGGCCATTGAACGAGCAGCGGGCTTCTCTTTTAACTACTCCAAATCTGCGGCGTTAGGCGTGCAGCTGACAGAGGAGACGCTGCACCTCCTCCGCCCCATCTGCCCTCTGAAATAGAGCTTGACAACGACCCAATACCTAGGGGTCCACATCGCAGCCGTCCGCAAAAAACTCGACGCAGCAAACTTACCCCTCTTATTTAGCAAGCTGAAGGCTGATCTCAGGAGATGGGAACTCAGAAGATTTCATTATTGGGGAGAGTGACAGCGTGCAAAATGAACCTTCTACCGAGATTCCTGTACCACTGCTCCGTGCTACCGGTGGTACTTCCCCCTGCGACCGCTACTCCTGCTGCAGAAGCAAATCTCCTGATTTATATGGAAAGGGAGCAAAGCACGAATCCCCAGAAGGTGATGACGGGAGCAGCAAGATGGGGTGGAATGGGAGTTCCCGACCTCCGCAACTACCGTACTGCGGCCCAGCTGACCAATGCCCTGGCGTGGATTGACTCGGTAGATCCCCGAAATGGGCTAACATAGAACAAGCTAGATGCCCAATCCCACTCAGCGACCTTCTCCACACATCAGCAGCAGCACGCAGACAATGGCTAACAATCCTTTAATCGGCCAAGAAGATCCTAAAAACTTGGGAGAACGTGCAACGAAAGAAAAAGATACCCAAAGGGGCCGAGCACCCTCTCCCCGGTCCTCAGTAACTTGAACTTAGCCCCTGGACTACAGGTAGCGAACTTCCACAACTGGTCCCATGGGGGGCCTACAAACTGTATCCCAACTGTTTAGAAACGGAACCCCCCTGGACTTCATGGAGTGTAAAGCCCGCTTTAACTTAGTGGAAACAGACAGGTTTGCCTACACACAACTGCACCACTGGATCTCCCAGCCATCAATCAAACAGGGAGCTACTAGAGAACTAATCCCCTTAGAGCTCGCATTAGCTGAAGGCCCCAGGAAAGGCCACATCACCAAACTCTACAGTCTACTACAAGAAAACATGCTGATCACCAAACCCACATATATGACTAAATGGGAAGCGGGCCTGGGACATGACATTGAGGACCAGACATGGATCAACATCTGGACCAGAAATAACTCCGCCTCCAGATGCATCACTAATAAAGAAGGGGCACTCAAACTGCTGTACCGATGGTACTACAGCTGCTGTGAAGAGGTGGCACTGGAGAAATCACTAACACTCTTAATGCTTCGGCATCATCTAGAAAAAGAGGATCAGAAAGGTAAGTTTCAGTTTGGTAAAAATGAATTGAGTGAGAGGGTGACAGATTCATAGAAGCAACTTGTGTGCATGTGTTTACCTGCATCTCGGTTAAACGTATGTACAAGGCACTTTGGGGAATTGTGTAGCCTGGCCCTTCTAGCTCCTCTTTCCTCTGCTAACCTCTTTTTAGATAGTAGGCCTATGTACTATTATAAGGCAGAAGATTTCTGCAAAGGCTAATGAATAACACATACACCCCCAGCAGCAATTTTGGCAGATGACTGTTCCATCATCACTTTCAAACCCTGCTAAGGCTTGCTTTTATTTATTGAAATAAGTGGGCAGGTCCTTTTTTGCATGATCATTACCCCGCATTTCTTTTCCTGTGGACTCAGTTACATCCCTGAAGTCCCATATGATATTTATCAAGAAGCATCAAGCATACAGGTGATCAAATGGAGAAGAATAACATGGTCCTGACAGTCTTGCTCACCCAACTGCTGTTTCATCCAATAGGTCACTTCCAGCAAACAACTTCAGACACACAGGACCACCTGTGACACTATGTTGGAAAGTCAGCACTCTCCAGGAATGGTAGACTGCTGATAAGCTTCTCATTTGGTGGCAGGACCCATGTCTCTTCCACAAGGCATCAGGAGCCCACTTCTGCCAGATCCCACCCAACGCCAGCCAGACTCAGATAGGTTTACTCTCCACACCACCACTATTTTGACTTCTTCACTGTCAGTCATCAGCCTGCAATTATAGAATAATGTTTGCTTCTGCATCTGCCCTCTTATTGACATCCCTTAACTCGGAACATAGCACTGTGGTTGAGCACACCATTCAAGGCCAACGGTCATCCGTAAGCCCTCTAGATTGTCATATCCCAGGTCGAACAGCATGCCTTCAATTCTGAAGGGCACTGAAGTGGGGAGCTACCTCATCTATCCTCCAGCACTCTGCTTCCTTAGAATACGGCAAATAAGTCCCTGTAGTATAAATTTGAGGGTTGGTGCACAGTGTGCCTTGGTTCAGTTCTATAATGAGCTTCGACACTCACTGGAATGTAGAAATCCCCATCGCACCTTCAGTAGGCCCTCTCCCCAAACTAGAAACAGGGGAGCGGAGAAAACACTGGCCAGATTCTCCTCATTGATGTAGCTCTGTAATTTCTTAGCAGCCCAAGAGCAAGGCAGAACATGATACAAAGAGGACAATTTTAAAAAGATTACATCCCTGGAAAGAAATTAAAGAATTTAAAAGTTTTACCATGGCAGAATGGATGAAGAGACTTAAAAAATACCTCAAAAACGTTGCTGATGGGGGCGCTCATGACCCCGAGCAAGATGGAGGGCATCTAGTATAGGTCTGGAGAAATGAAGCCGTGCGGCTGCATACTCATCACTATGTCTGTGTCCTGTGTGGTATTAGCCGAGAAGTTGCTGTATGAGCGTTTGTGCCTCTTTTAATCAACAGCAGAGCGACCCTACCACCTCACATACATGATGCTGCGGTGATATTGCAGTGATGGTGTGGAGCGGAGTGAGGAACTCTAGGGCACTGTGAGGCCCCGACCAGTGCTGCTCTGCCTGGAGGAGTCCGCTCTGGATCTGGATCCTGGAGCGGTGAAGGGCCACCTGCAAAGCCATGCCATCCGCGCTGCGTGGTGCAGACCCAGTGAGTGGCCGTTAAAGGTACGCTGCAGCAGCTGGGTGACGCTGCTTCTTTCATGCTGTTGCTCACTCTGTATGCAGACTGCTGATGTAGCGGATTAGAGGATATGTGGTGGAGACAATATTTTATTGTCTTTGCTGCTCCCCTCGCTACTCCATGGAATGCGGTGGATGACCAGAGTGAGCATTTAAAAGAAAACAGACTGTGGTTGGCCTACTCTGTTGCCATGATATGCTCTATTTCGCTGGAATGCTGGATGTCTGCGCCCCCTTTTTAGACCGCTGTGGTAGGCTTCCCTTCACGTTCCAAAGGCCCTTTGAGGTGACAGACTGCCCAACTAGGTGCTGATCAGTTTGGATGTGCAATCTCTTTGCATGAGGCAGGATAAGCTTATGACTTGATGGGTATGCTATTGCTTTAGAGGTCTTTTATGTATTATGATGTTGGTCCTTGACTCCGGCGTTTAAGTTGACATATTCTTTGGCATTTGAACTGTTTATTTGTCATCCAGCGCCACAGAGGAAGTCATAACAGTTATAAGCGCTTAACGCCAGCTATATCCAGCCGTTCCCCTGGGTCGGATACGGCCACGACAACCCGGTGTGAGGGACGGATTACCAGATCACTTCAATCTTGCTCGACAGCCAGGGGTATGGACAAAATGGATATCGCCTCTCAGTTGCAGGTTATTTTGACTGAGATGAAGACCATCAACTAGCGCACAAAAGAAACTAACACCACAGTCCAGCACATTATAAAGGAGATAAAGCATATAAATTGTCAAATCAACACACAAACCAAAAGCACTACTGAGAATGAGCAATGCATAAGCACAGTTGCCGATGATCAATGGATCATCGCGACTGACCTTAAGCCATTAAGGAAATACAATGGCTCGATGTACAGATTGAGGACCAAGAACATCAGTCCTGACGCAATAATATCAGGCTAGTTGATGTTCCTGAGAACTGGAAAGTGGGAGTATGGAGGGCTTTTTGTAGTCTGAGGCAGGAAGATCTGCATATTGTGAACCTACGAGAGTACATAGCTGAACAAGCACGTAGGGCACCCATTCCCAAACCCTGAAAGGAGAACGACTGAGGATAATCACAATGCGGTTCTTGAATTTTCAGCACCAGCTGGCAGTGCTGAAGGATTAACATACAGCGGGCACACTGCAAATAGATGGGGCTCAAATTTGCATCCTTAAAGACTTTTTGGCCGAGGTGTCCAGGCGACGCAGGTATTTCAATCTGAATTTTTAAGATCTTGAGGGTTCGGAGCACCAATATTTCTTAAAATTCCCTGCAGTGTTTATGTGCAGCATTTGTGGGATTGTATAGGTCTCACTTATCTACTGTGCATTGATTATATTCTTACTGGGCTCCTACTACAGGGCTCCAATGTTTGAGAGGTTTTTTTTATTTCAATTTCTGTTTTTTTCAGTTTGGGGCTTTTTATGGATCACACATAAAAGGACAAATGTTTGGGATGGGGTGCTTTGAGGCATTGTGATGTTCACAGGGTGTTATGCTAATTATGAGGTGCTATATGCTTGGGGTACTACTTTATGGTGTGGGGAATTTGGGATAGCTTGGTTGTACATGGGGCCATGGGTGGGTTCTCATGCAATGGGGATGGAGGTGTATTGATGTCTGGAGCACTTACCTTCTCTTGATATGAACCTCGCTCAGGTTTATAACGTTGAATATTAAGGTTCTGGGTAATCCTATTAAGAGGCGTAGATTATTGAACTCCTTGAAGGATCCTCAAGGGGATATTGGGCCTCATTACGAGGTTGGCGGTCTGGTAATAACGGAGCCGGTAAGGCAAAACCGGCCTCCATTACCGGTCCATAGTATTGGTACCCTAGACGCCGGTCCCACCCGCATCGACAAGGATCCGCTGTGGCCGTGCACCACCGTACCGGCATGCGGGCTGGCACGCAGGTGGTGTGCCCTTAATACTGGCATCCCGCAACAAAGAAGACACCATAAGTCGCACGGACATGTACATACCGGCATCGAGATGCCGGTAAGAAGGGCCACCATGATGCCGGCAATACCGGCATCACGGATCACCCGTTAACAGCAATCTGCTGTGTAACCAAGTGCCACAGGTGCACACAATCAGCACAGGTGGAGGCAATGGAGTCAGGGCCAGCACAAAAGGAGCACACCCACACACCACACCCCTTCCCAAACCAAAATGCTACCACTTGCACTTGCCATACTGGGGCTGGAGGACATGCCTGCATGAGCAGGCAGTACAACAGGCAACACAGAGGAGATGCAGGAGGAGAAGGAGGGTGAGACTGGGCCAGCAAATCCCACCAGTGCAGGTAGTTGTTGCCCGCAGACAGCCATCAATTCCACGTATAAGGGCCAATCCAGTTGACCTAACCCCAGCACAGATCCACACCCTGTACCGGCTGGACAGGGACACCATCAGCAACATAGTGGAATTACTACAGGAAGATTTGGTCAGCCTGATCAACATCCGCACAGCCATCCCCCCTCTGCTGAAGGTGGCATCTGTGCTCCACTTCCTGGCCACAGGCACGTACCAACACACAGTGGGCCAAATGCATGGCATGTTGCAATCATGCTTCTCCATTGTGCTAAACCAAGTGCTGGATGCACTAATGAAGCACGCAAGTACCTACATATCTTTACCACGGACACCACAGGAGGCAAATGCCACCAAAATAGCATTCCATGCACTGGCAGGCATGCCCAATGTAATTGGTGCCCTCGACTGCACCCACGTAGAGTTGGTAGTACGACATGCCGTGGAGGTGGTGTACCACATTCTGAAGCTATACCACTCCATCAATGTGCAGATGGTGTGTGATGCCAGCCAGATAATAACACATTGCTGTGCCAGATACCCAGGAACCACGCATGATGCCACGGTGCTGCAAAACTCCTCACTACCCCGCTACATGGAAGGAGACGTCATACGAAGTGGCTGGCTGTTGGATGAATCTGCCCTCTGGGCCATGGGAGGAGAGGGATAGGGGGGCCTGAAAGTATCTTGAGTTATCCCCAGCCACACAGCCCTCATATGTGCGTACATTTTGGACCTAGCCAAAATGCATCTGGGTGCCTGGTGGTTTAAATGTCTAGGCCCCTAAGTCATGTATGTCACCCAAGGATCGCACCATGGATTGGCATGTACTGTACAGGGCTGATAGTCATCTGGATGTGGCTGTTATTGACGGGATAGTGCATGTGAACTTGAAAGATGTACAGGCTGAGCACACATGGCAACTGAGCATTATCCTTACACATACCCCCTTCTGCTCCCATGCAGGTGATACTGGCTATCCTCTGAAGGCGTGGCTACTCACCCCTGTCAGGAATTTACAGAACAGGCACGAAGAGGACTTCAATCATGCACATACGCACACGCGTGTGGTCATTGAGCAGACGTTTGGCCTGTTGAAGGCACGGTTTCACTGCCTCATCAGGTCGGGAGGGGCACTCATATACGGGCCTGCCACCTGACATGGAGCTGCCACCACCTGCTGAAGTATAAGGAGTGGAAGGAGTAGATGTTGGACATAGGCCAGTACGCGATACACTTGAGGGTCGCGTAGTGCGCCAATTGGTCATAGACCAATCATTCTGATGTACAGGAATGCAGAGGGTGCCATGTGTTGGGAACTGTGGGCACTGGGTGTGTGGGTATATGGACACAGTGCACTATGAAGCAATAAATTGACAAACACCAAAGAAGCAATGTCCACTCATGTGATGTTTTGTACACAACAGGTGTATTAAAGTGATGTTTTATACAACATGATTCAACAATCCACGCCCCCATACACCCCTCCCACTCCCCCACACACACCCCCACGCTACCCCCACACCCCCCAACACCCCCAGTACTACACCTACCACCACCCTCCACCCTCCCCCTAACACCCAAAGTCAACAATGGCACAACATGTGTCTGGATGTATTCCTAAAGAGATTCTGCAGGGTGGCCCTGCTACTGTGGAGCCCCCTTCGGAGGTGGGGGTTGGATATCTGAGCACTGTGCACTTCGCAGGGACCTGCGCACGGGGCTGGCCTGCCTGGAACTCGCTGGTGTGGTCGATGTGGATGAGCCAGATGGTTGTGACACCAAAGCCGGAGTTTGCCGCTGCTCCATGCTGTCAGCAATCCTGGTGAGGATCTGTCCCAAGGCATTGACGCCATCGCGCACTTGCTGCGCACTTGAGTTGATGGCGTGGATTACAGCCGCAGGGCTGTCACGGATGACACAGCGTGTTGACTCCCCGTCAGCAAGGTACTGCTTGACATAGCCTTGCATCTCCTCCTGCCGGCCCTCCATCCTGGACAGATGTCCCTCAAGGTTCCGTATGGCAGTGTGGGTGGTGGTTGGTGGGTTATGTGGTGATACTGCATGCAATATGGGGCTGTGCAATGTCGGAGACCACTCTCCATGGCTGCCCTGTTCAGATTAATCCTGGCGAGGGGTGTCCTGTGGGGTAACCTGCGGGCTTGGTGTTCGACCTACAGGCTCTGAGTGGATGAGTCCTGCATTTCCATAATCATCAGAGTCAGCGCCCCTGACACTCACCCGTGCCTGTATCTGCCCACTAGCCTTCAGCCTACCTATTCTTGCCTGCTTCCTGCACCCTGCAAACTTGCATCTAGCGTGCCTGTTTTAGTAATGTGCGCTTAGGTTGCTTGACCTACACTAGCACACTATTATGTATCTACCACTACTCCCAAGAATTTATGACCCTTTAGCCAATGCCCAACCCGTCTCTAATCACAACAAGCACACCCTGCTTACCACCAACAATCCACTACACATAACCAACACCGGCCAACACCGACTACAACTCAACAGTCGAATCTTTAGAGATCCCTCCTACCCTAAATGCCAACACAAAGCCCAACCGCCTTCTGCCCCACCCGCCCTACCTGGAATAAAAGGTGCCTTATTAAACGCCCGCTCTATGGTAGCCCATGCCACCGAAATAGTGGACACAATCCAAAATGAGAACTTGGATTTCTTGGCCATCACAGAATCCTGGCTCCATCCCGCAGCAGGACCAGCCATTATGTTAGCTATCCCAGACAATTACACTCTTATACGCATGGATCGCACCACGTCTAGAGGTGGCGGCCTGGCTATAATTGTTAAAAACAACCTAACCCTAAGACTCTCCTCACCCTATAAAACCAATTCCTGCGAATCCCTCACAGCTAAAATCACCATTGCAAACAATCAAACCATCATTATCCACCTGATTTATCGACCACCAGGCCCCATAGGCTCCTTTGAGGAAGACCTCATGAACCCATTATCTGACAATTTAAAAAACTCCATTCAAAGCCTCATCCTAGGCGACTTCAACCTTGGATTCAATGACCCACGTGACCCCAATGCCATACAAATTAACAACACTCTGGAGGAACTAGGATTCTCCCAAAAGATCACAGATCCCACACACATCAAAGGAAGGACCCTCGATTGGATTGCCGAACATAACTGCCCAATTACTATCACCTCTATAATGCCTCAGCTATGGTCCGACCACTACATGGTATCCTTTACCTTAGAAGCCACCACACCTATGAACAACAGTACCTTAGCCCCCACTGCACCTACTAGAAACAAAAACAATATTACCCCTGAAAATCTTATCCCCCTCATTCTCCCCACCTTAAATTCCATTTCAGATCAGCCTGACCCAGCCTCCATGCTAGAAAAATACAATGAAGTCATGCTCGCCTCTCTGGACACTATCGCACAACTGAAAATTAGGAAGTGCAAACCCTGTCAACACCTAAATACCTGGTTCACACCCTTACTGAAAGACATCAGACAAAGGAAACGCCTAAGCGAAAAAAACTGGAGATCACACCCCTCAGACACTAATAAAAGCAACCTGAAGAAATTAGCCACCCTGTACAAAAAAGAAATCATCTTACTGAAACAAACCTCCTACAACACCCGTATCACTCAAGCCAAATCCAACACAAAAGAATTGTTCGTCATCCTGAAGGAAGTAGAATCCCCCACCCAAGCGCCCGACTCCTGCCGCAAGGACAAGAACTGGTGCACAGGCATACAAAATGCCCTTGCCAACAAAATAACAAGGCTTCAGGCGAAGATCAACAACAAAAAAGCGTCCATAACTGCCCCAAACACTGTTAACATAGGCCCCCCCTCCAAGGCTACCACTAACCCATTACCGACTCTGAAACCTCTGGACACCCCCCCTTCTACTTTCGCAAAGTCTCCACCAAAGAAGTCGAGAAAGTCATCCTCACCCTCAAACGCTCTAATTGCCAGGGCGACCCATGTCCAGCCCAAATCATAAAAGACGCCGGCCGTGAACTCTCACCCTTCATTACTAAACTTATAAATGCCTCTTTCACATCAGGTACCATACCCAGCAACCTGAAATATTCCTGGCTCCTCCCCCTCCTCAAAAAGCAAACCTTGGACCCCTCCACCCAACCAATTACCGCCCCATAACCACTGTGCCGTTCCTACTGAAAATCCTAGAAAAAGTAGCTTACCAACAAATTCAGCACCACTTGGAATTAAACCACCTCTTAGGAGTCCGACAGTCCGGCTGTCCGGCTTCAGACCACAGCATGGCACAGAGACTGCACTCCTAGACCTTAAGGCACTAATAGACACACTAAGAGATAAAGGCACGGCTTCACTCTTACTACTCCTTGACCTCTCTGTCGCATTCGATCTGGTAGACCATGCAATACTATGCAATCATCTGGTCACGGCAGCCTGCTTCGCAGTCGCATGGATCCAGTCTTTCTTAGATAACAGGACAATGAGAGTCTTATTTATTTATTTATTTATTTGTTTGTTTGTTTTTGCATTTGTAAAGCACAACGCAGCCCAGAGGCATCGGGGCGCTGTTTCAAGAAAATGACTTAGTTACAGTACAATAGACTCCTTCAATTGACTCCACATCTATGACTGAGCTGCAAGTCTCCTCCCATCTGGCCAATTTCACTGGTGAGTGAGGTCCTCCACCTGTTGCCAGCCCCTGGCTCTGACTGGCCAACAGGATGTTCCGAACTCTCAGCCTGAGGTCATCCCATCGCTTTTTACAATCGCGCACTGTGCGTGCGGTGGTGCCGACTGAACTTACTTTCTGGGCTACTTCTTCCCAGATGGCCTTCTTCAGCTGGGCTGGACGCCTGAGGTCGCTGCAGAACACCACATCAGCATTCGCCACAGGGTGTCAGCTAACATGTTCAGCTCCTCATCCTTGAACTGTGGTTTACGCAGGCGGGTAGTGCCTTTCTGGGTAGACTTAGACATTTTGTCCGTGGTGTGCTAGGAGTTCTGGTGGTGAAGGTCCAGTATGTGAAGGATGGCAATGGATTGTGTTTTTGAAGATGGCTCGCCAAAGCATTTCCCGTTCTGGTGTGATGATGTTACTTCCGGGTCTGGCAATAACGGGCCCGTTCATAGCACTACGCTAATACAGGTACCGCTATTTAGGGGTTTCCGAGGGCGGAGGCGTTATGTGCGCATTCGTTGATGCCGCAATCTGGGGGTTTGAGGGTCGTTACCAGCATGCCGGTACAGCCGTTACCGGCATGCAGGGGTGCACGTGCGTGCGCACTCTTAATCACCTGCTTTTTGCGGGTTAGAGCCAAGACGGACATGTTATTAACGGCATGCCGTTAAGGGCTGATTTTTTGCACCAACCTCGTAATGAGGCCCATTATCTTTCTACAGGAAACTCATCTAGACGAGGTTGAATCTGGAAAATTATCGAGGGGATGGGTTGGCCAGGTGTTTCCTAAACCATATCATCTGAAGAGGGGGTGGTTGATCGCTCTTAAAAACTTAGTAGACCCAGCGGGACAATATCTAATGGTTCAGGGTACATTTTATCAACAGTGTATTACCCTGCTTAATTTATATGGGCCTAAGGAGGTGTAAGGGGTCAGAAATGAGAGGCGGACACAAAGTGGTAATTTTCTAAAAATTAGCCATTTTATTAACAGAAAGGGGTTTGTAAAAAGGCCTAAATGTCCCTATCCTAATGTGAAGGTCCCTTCCTATAAAACTAAAACTAGGGGAGTGGCTAGGCACACCATCAGTAAGAAGGCTGCCTGAGTGTCTCCGGCACTGAGAGGGCAGAAGAGCGCATTACGGCCTTCCCCTAGCACCCCAAATCACAGGAGAACGGAGCTGTAGTGACCATGAGCCCTGCGGCCAATGCTGTGTGAAACCTGCAGCTCTAACAGTTCCGGGGATTAGCTCCGATGGAGTGTGACTGGCCTTGCACGAGGATAGCAGCTCTGGACTGGCACCGGAATTGAAGGGGGCGGTGTGCGTAACTTACAGCTCCGGTTGGCGCTCAGTGCCAGAGCCATCTCCAGGGTCTTACTGTGCAGCGAGCTGAAGGTATGGCACCAGTCCTAGAATGGCGAGTGGCGGACGCGAACCTGCTCGAGTCGGGCTCTGCGGCGGAGTGAGGGTTGCTGCTACCGGTGGCCGCCCCTACCCTGGAAGTGCCTGGGCGGACCTGGCAGTTATCCTGAGACAGCAGCCATTGGTGCAGTGAGTCGGGGGTGGACTGTGGACCCACTGGGGGCTCAATCACCTGGGCGCTGAGGGGACTGCGGCTCGGGACGTGGCTTCCTGTCCCTCTTTCTGTCTGGGCCTGCGAGCCGGGGGTATATCTGTGATTCCTCTTTATGTGGGCTCCTGGGCTCAGAACCTGTGCACATCCTCCCAACTAACTGTAATAGAAGGTTCCTGAGAATTGGGAGCCATGGTGCTGTAAAGAAACGCCTGCTGTCTTGGGACAGCACCTGCTGACGCAGCCTGGACTCTGCTTCCCCCTGCACTGCAGCGCTCTGACTCCACGCTACGCAGTACCCACAAAGCCTGGCATTATTGATGTGACACAGATGGGGTGGCCATTTGCATTGGGTCCCTTGGGCCCAGCCTGGTGGGAGATGCAAACGCTTGCCTGAGGCTTGCTGAGTTTGCTGCTGGAACAGTCACCCTGGGTTGCACGGTCCTGAGGCCTGCTGGGGTCGCTGCTGGGGGAGTCACCTTGGGTTGCCGCATGCGATACCTCAGATTTGCACACACTACTACAGCGAACATGGATCCTACACCCTCTTCAGTTTCTCCTGCCACATCACTGCGCATTCCACGCCTGCTCAGTGGGGTCCTGGTCTAGCATTGGGTGTGACTTTGCCTGAGTCTGTTTGATATCATGGACGGGCTGCGCTCTGATCTATATCCATCTGAGACTCTGCTTGTCGGACATTATACTGGCTTGACGAGCACTGCCCTGGGAGAAAAACCTTGGCTCACTGGTGTTGCATGCAGGGCATTACAGGTGGGTCTCATCACCTGCTGAATATTGGGTTCGCCATGGCTAAAGCTCCCAAAACGGCAAAGCAAGGGGACATCTCCACAATGCTGCTATCCACAGATAAGAGTAGGCCCAATGAGGTGGTGACGGCCCAGGTACATGGGGTCAACCCTCTTCCAGCTATGCTTAAACAGATGTCTAACAAGTCCAACCTGCAAAGATTTGCAAAGAAATTCATAAACACTGAAGAACTCTACCACAAGAGTCTGGCACTGGACAAAAGCGTCTCAGAAACCGAGAACAGAGTGTTAGAGTAGAGATACCCTCTGTGAGCAATTCTACGAGGTAGGGGAGTGCTCCAATCGGCTGGATCCTTTCAAGGCCCGCTGTGAGGCCCTGGAGGACAAGCAGGAGGATGGGAAAAATCGCTCCTGCAGAAATAACATCCAGATCCGGGCCATCTCCTCAGAGGTGCGAGACGGGATCTATCCGATTTCGTGGCTGATCTCTTCCGTTCCATTCTCAAACTGTCTGAGGATCAGGAGATTGAACTTGGTAGGATCCACCAGACCAAAACCTGCGTAGCCTCGACCCAGGATAGGCCTGCAGATGTGCTGTCCCGGGTTCACTTCTTCAAACTTAAGGAAAGGGTAATGGTTGCAGCCAGGCCCTTGCCCTCATCTCCTTTTGCAACAGGACATTCTCCCTGCATCAAGACCACGATGCGCCTGTTGACTGAGTGGTTACATGCAAGGGAGGTGCCCTACAGATAGGGCTTTCCTACGGCACTCCATTTCACGCACCAGGGAGGGCGCTCGGTAGTCCGAGCACTGAAGGAGGCAGAAAGCTTGCTGAATCCGGAGGGGAGGTCTGGGGGGGCCTGCGGGTGAGGACGACATGAGTCAGGGGGTTGATCTGGTGTCTTTGCAGAGATGGCACAGGTGGGTAGGGGGAAGCTGGTGAAGGAGCCAAGCAGGAAGACTTAAATCACTTAGGGTCTGGAGGTTCTCTATTAGAGCTGCTTTAGTTGGGGCTTACATGGGGCCCGGGAGGTGGTGAGGGGACTAGACTGGCTTGCAGGTGTTGAGTTGGGAGGGGCAATCTTTCGGGAGTATGGCTCTTCCGCCCTCCAAGTCAGGTTCCTGACAAAGTTTTCAGATGTCTGGGAACTGCTCACATTTGAGCATATTTGGGGGTTGGGTGAGAGAGGTGGGGAGTTAAACTATAAATGTTTACTGTGTGTCAGATAGTCTATCATTGAAACTAATGCTTGGATAGCCCAGGCTACGATGCTGAGGGGAGTGTGCCTGGTTTCTGGTGAAAATGTTACCGGATATGGTGATTGATGTTGAGGGGGGAGGATCTGATGCGGATGGGGATGTGGAAAGTGCAGGGTTGGAATTCCCCAGAAAAGAGAAAATTGGTATTGGGCAAACTGAGGCATAGGTCTCTCTCCATTGTGTCCCTGCAGGAGACCCACCTGCTGGTTCACAATGAGAAGCGCATGAAAAATAGGGCATTCCCGCGCCAGTTCTTCGCCTCTGGTGGCGAGATGAAACAGGGGGTCGCCATTCTGGTGGGAGAGCAGACCCTGATCTCGAAGACCAAGGTCCTTTGGGACCCGCATGGGCGCTATGTGTGTGTTAAGGGCCTGTTGTGGGAATGGATGTTCATTTTGGTCTCCCTAATGTTGGCCAAGATCTATTTCTGGAAAATGTACTGCTCAAGGTGCTCCCGTTTGCTGAGTTATTAAACAAACAAAAATGGATGCCCAAGAGGACTGGCAGCAGAACAGGAAAAAGTAATGTAAGCAACACACAAAATGAACTGCTGCCAGTGTTGGTACTGGTATGGTTATCGATTTCTAACCTAGTTGTATCAACATGCAATCACAAATTATTCCTTATAATATTACTTGTGTCCAACAATTATCATACAAACCAATAGAGTATATTAGATAAGTCATACATTTTAATATCATTGACTTTTTAAGCCAGAACATTTTGATTTTGGGTCAGTGAGAAACATCAACATGAAAGATGACTTAAAAAATACTTGTAATTAGTAGACATGATTACAATGCAAAAAGTAAGTAGTGATATTAGAAAATAGCACGAGAAAGAAGACCTGCTGAGAATAGTGTGCATACAGATCCAAAGATGTGGATTGAAGATGCGGTTAGTGAGAGACAAAAAGAAAAATAATTATATTCTAGACATACACATTTTCATAAAATATTAATCAAGAAATTAATTACTCAAGGTTCTCAGTGTTTCATTCATTGTGGAACACTCTGTTAAACTGTGCAGAGAGAACAACAATTGTGATTAACTAAATAATTAAATCAACATTTATGCCTGTGATCAATAATAAACACACATATATTTTAGTCTTATTTCAGCTGTTGGAAGCTTAGTTGCTTCAATCTACTTTTGGAGGGTTGCCTTTTCTAGTTTTTAGAGGACATTTTGACAACTTGAGAAGGGGACATGTATGAATAATCTAATATACTCTATTGGTTTGTATGATAATTTTTTTACACAAGTACTATTGTAAGAAATAATGTGTGATTACATGTTGATACAATTAGGTTAGAAATCGATAACCATAGCAGTACCAACACCGGCAGCAGTTCCTTTTGTGTCCCGTTTGCTGAGGGACAGATCATCTAACTAATATGGACTCAAAGATGTTTTCCAAAATCTTGGCCCTTCGTATGATGTAGGTCCTGCCTAGACTTACAGACAGCGACCAGGCAGGTTTCATTGTGGACCGTAGCACACACGACAATGTGCAGTGAGTCCTTAGCTTATCGGAAGTGGGGAAACGATTGGGGGTAGATTTAGGCATCATTGCGCTCGATGCCCATAAGGCCTTTGACAGGGTGGACTGGAGCTATCTCCGAGTGGTCCTGGATCGGTTTAGGTTTGGGCCGGGGTTAATTAGCTGGGTAATGGAGATCTATCCACACCAATCCACTTGCCTTAGGGTCAACAGGGCTCTGTCTTCTAGGCTGCCAATTACCAGGGGCTCTATGTATGGAAGCGTTTGCCAACCAATTGAAGGCTAATGGGGCGGTTGAGGGTGTCAGGGTTGGGGACTCGGCACATAAGGTGCCCCTTTATGCAAATGATATTTTACTCACCCTGAGCAACACCCATACTTCCTTAGAGGAGAAACAGCAGGAGCTAGATGCGATGCTGGATCTCCTTATTCAGGGTAAACTATACCAAATCACATGGGCTGGATGTGTCCTTGAGGCCTATGAGAGGAGTTGGATTGAGGCTCTTGCTCCAATATGGTGGACTCGGGATTCCCTACCTGGGGGCTTGCATTCCTAGTGAAGCCTCTGAGGACTACCAGGCCAACTTCCTGGTGCTATTTCATGAACTGGCTGAAGATTTGCTCAGATGGGGACAGCAGGAGATATCTTGGTTTGGTTGTATTACAGCGGTCAAAATGAACTTGATCCCGCACCTGCTTTATTTATGTTTGGCGTTGCCGCTAAGAATACCTGACTCGGAGCTCAACCCACTCCAGGGTAGGATCTTCAAATGTGTCTGGGGGAATATGAGCGCCAGAATATCTAGGAAAGTATTGTTGACGCCAGTGGCCGTAGGTGGCCTGGTAGTCCCTGATGTCTTCCGCTGTAAACTAGCTGTGCAGTTATCTCATGTCTTCACTTTGGTTGAGCCCACCTTGCAACCAAAGTGGAAACTAATTGAACAGGCCCAGTCGGCAGTGGACCTAGCGCAGCTTCCCTATGTAGATAGAAAGTATCAGGGGCAGGAGTGTGGGTTTTCTCTCCTAGCGACAACCAAGTGTACAATTTAATACATGAGGAGGGCTCTCCACAGATGGGTGTATCAATGGGGATAGGCCCCCTTACACCGGTGTGGGACAACCCGAGCTTCCAACCTGGCCATGATTATGAAGGATTTGTGAAATTGTTGACGGGGGGCACATCGCACATACACCAGCTTTACAAAAAGTCCAATGATATTTGATGAATGCAAACGCACCTTTACCCTGCCGGAAACAGAAATGTTTCGCTACGCGCAACTGCAGCTTTGGGCTTCCCACCCACTCACTAAGAATGTGGCTAACAGACCACTTTCTGCCCTGGAGTTATCATTACAAGAGCCTCTAACACGGGTTTGGGTCTCAAAGTTGTACAAATGATTGGACAAAGGTGACCCGGTGGTGCGCCTGCCATACATGGCTAAGTGGAAAGCTGATCTAGGTAGGCCCATCGAGGATGAGGTGTGGCTGATAATATAGGATAGGATGCTTAAGTCCTCTAGGTGTGTCACAGACGGTTCCTAGTGATTGCATCGAATGCCAAAGCATCGAATGCCTTAGCATCTAAAAAAAAGCAATGAAAAAAAGCATCAAATACATTTTATTATTATTATTATTTTTTTAATGGGGGGGATCACCCCCAAACCATGTTTTTTTACCCCTTAAAACCCATTATACTTCAAATAAAAACTTCACCTTTGAAAAAAATGCATTTGATGCTTTTTTCGAAGCATTTTTTTCGATGCTTTTGGCATTCAATGCTTTGTATTCGATGCAATGATTGGATACCGTCAAGGACAGGGAATGTTCCTATACATTTTGCTATAGGTGGTACCTCACCCCAGAAAGGTTGCAACACATTCTTAAGGACTATTCCGCTGCCTGCTGGTGGGGTTGTGATGGTGTGGGCTCTTATTTCCATATGGTGTGGACGTGTCCTAAAGTGGGCCTCTTCTGAAAGGAGGTGCTATCCAAAATAAAAGAGATTACAGGACTGCAACTCCCTATGTACCCACAGGCGGTAATTTTGGGGGGTACGGGTGAGGGGCGGTTCCCCCTTACTAGCCCAATGGCCACACAAATCGGCCATTTTCCCCTTGCTGCAAAACTGACCTTAACTCGCAACTGGAAGTCCCTTGATGGCCCGGTGGTCCAGATGTGGTGGGTCAAGATCTGGGACATCTTGGTTTGCTGACAAAATCCTAGCACTGTGTGAAGGATGTTATGCAAAATCTGTCACAATATGGACCCCATTTATTCACTTTGCAGAGACTTTCCCTGCGTTTGTGGTTAAGCCCCTCTTGTTGCAACACTTTCCATCATTGTAAAGTAGTTTGATACCAGGAAGCGGGGAGTGCGGGGGAAGCTGGGATTTGCTTCATATTGTATTCTAATTTGCCTCATATGCTCCTCTGTCACCAGAATTGCCTGGATGGTGCCTGATACTTATATTATTCTCTGTACCCACAGTGTATTACTTTAAAATAAAGTTTTTTGAAAAACAAAACTAAGAGAGGGCGCGGCGCAAGATGGCCATGTGCTAGTGGAGCTCCTGACAGCGCGGGGACGGAACCGAGAATTTATGCCAGAAATCACAAACTGACCGCTCCATAAATGAAGGAGAATTGAAGCGCACCTCAACTGGATCCGAAGGAACCCAAGCGCGTGCAGTTCGGTGCACGAATACCGAGATTAGCAACCAGCAGCCGCTCCAAGTACGTGGCCCAAGCAAAAAGCCTGCCAAAACCACCAAACCCAGCTAACGGGCGACCGGGGCAGAAGCAGCGTACCGACACAGGCAGGCTTACAACCGCAACAGCAGCAACTCACAGAGGGGCAGATTACTGGCTCAACTTCCTTGTGGACCTGGACCGGGCAGACCCCACGGAGATCTTGCCGCCCTCCTCACCCAAGAAGGACTGCCAGACGGAGCAGGGAAGAGCTGTATAATTCCTACGGCGGAAGGCCAGGGGAGGCGGGGACGCCGGCCCCCATGTCGCCAAACAGGGGTACCACCCTTGAGCAGACAGTGTCCCACCGCCTCCCGGCAACTTGCAGCCCCCACCAGTGCGCTGCACACCCCTGCCCAAAGACGCCAGGGCCGGGACGAACAAGGAAGAGACTGCAATAAACCTGCACTTCGGAACTGCAAGTAAGTGGGCAGAGGGAGAGGGAGATCTGATTAAGCTTGCAGAGTGAGGGACACACCGATCCCCGACCACAGGAGGGCACAGCAGAAAAGCGCACAGCGGGCCCCAACATAGCAACCCAAGTCCCCCCGCAGCCCCCACACGGGGACGTGAGCAGCCTCCAGAAAGACCCAGATACGCAGCGCACCTATAAACTGAGCACCCCCCAAGACAGACAGTGCATAATGCTTGTGCCGGCAACGTACACGAAAGTCCACAGGCAATCAATTTGCCAGGCCTCGCGCAATGCAGAGCGAAGCTGAGGATAGGACAAGCCCAATCCGCTGCAACGGGGGACCACTAACGAAGAGCCGCGCATGAGGGCCCCGCACAAAGAATACTCCGCGCGCACCCAGAAGGAGAAACCTATTACAGTGAAACATATCGGACGGCCCCAGCACCCCCGCTGGAACCCCGCATCCTCATACAGGGAGAAGCTCAACCATCCCACTGTGGAAGGGGAAATCCAAGCATCCATTGCACGGGCAGGTGCACACACACAAGCGCACCAACCCAGATTTACAGCAGAACACCTCTGCAGCCGCCTCAGACACAACAGTGAGAGCAGCAAACAGAGAACCTGCTGCCCACGGTTGGCACCACACAGCACTGGGGACATGTAGCCCATTGAGGGTTGTGGCATCCCCATGGCAAGTCTCCCCCCCCACACAACCCGTTGAACTACCTCCGCCCTGAGACCAGCGCGCCTGGAAGAAACGAGGCACGAGCGCGCAGGCTACAACCTGTCATTCTGCAGACTGGCAAACGCACACAAGCCTCACCACACCTCCTGGACCACTGCCTCCGTGCCAAAAGACCAAGGGAAGAAAACAAGGACACACATCAGAAGTGACCCCACAGAAGGCGACAGACACCTGCACGAAAACAAGGACCGAGGCGACCCTCCAACAGAGATGCGGAATTGGACTCACTAAAACGCAGCAGAATAATCAACAGTGCGGGGGGGGCTAATTCAGGACTCAGATGCAAAGTGCCACGACTCGCCAATCCGGCAGGCACCCCCAAGAGGATCAGGTGCAATGAGTCCAAGGGGCATGCAAAAAGAAGGCTGCATCCCAGTATCAGAAGAACCAGCGTCCCCCACAACACTCAATCAGCCAAGTAGGAACAAGGCAGAAATGGACGTCCAGACGCAGCTACAGACCATCCTGGCAGAAATGCGGATCATCAGACAACAGACTCAAGAAACAAACAATACAGTTTTGGACATTAAACGCGATCTGCAAGACGTTCAAACCTGCCTAGCTGCTCAGTCAGGGCACATCACAGACAACAAACAACGGATTAGCGCAATAGAAGACAACCAGACAACAACGGAAACTGACTTAGATGGGGTAATCAGAGAGGTGCAAAGACTGGGCGAGAAAATTGATGATCAAGAAAACCGCTCCCGCCGGAACAATCTACAGATGGAGAGCATCCCCGAGAATGACGAGGGAGCGAACCTCGAGACATACATCCACGACTTCCTACGTGACACCCTCAAAATCGAGAACCCAGGAGAACTCATAATCGAGAGGGTACATAGGGCACCAATACCGAAACGATCAATGCCCAAGGATCATAACTATGCGCCTTCTCAACTTTCAGCACAAGATGATCCTGAAAGCCTACAGGGCGGCATGCCCCATCAAAATAGGAACAGCAGACATTTGCATATACAATGACTACTCGATGGAAGTCCTCAGGAGGTGCAAGGAATTTAACCCGATCTTTGAAGCACTGAAAGACTCTGACATCCGCCATTACCTGAAATTCCCAGCAACATGGTGTGTCCAATATGACTAACAATGGCACAGCTCTGAGGACCCAGAAACAGCGTGGCGCTTCCCCCAACAGCGCGACATAGTCACCACAGACTATGAACAAATTCCACCGGAGACCCAGCGACCAGACCGACCCTACCCCCCCCCCCCCGCAACCCAGACAGACTACAGGCAAGCGGAAAGTGGCACAAAAATAGTCGACATCCGAAAGGCTGGGGACCAAAGCGCTGAAAGCATAAGGCCTCACCAACAGACCACACAACAACTTCAAATAACGAATACTTATCCAGGCCTCATGATGGGCCGGACCTGCTAATAACCTCTGGATCCTTGCGGCCCCAGCTTCTCAAGGCAGGCCACAGCCTCGATACGTGGAGAAAAGCACCCGGAGACCAGTGTGGCATGAGGGGAGGGGGGACGCAGTGAACACTGGCCCCCCCAAACCTCTTGCCCTGGCACACTTGCCATTTGTTGGGTTCAGGCGACCAGTTAGACCGACCCAACGTTTACGTCAGAATGACTTGCATGCTTCGAGGGTAAAACAACAGCGACTACCAAGCTGCCATCACACACAATTACACCCCAGGACATAAACATCACACAAACGGCAATATCCAAAGACACACACACACAGGCAATGGCCCCACTATCAACTTAGTGTCACTTAACATCCAGGGTTTGGGCCACCCCACCAAACGCAGAAGAATGCTCAATATCATGAGGGACCTCCAAGGAGACATAATATTCCTTCAAGAAACACACCTAGGAATAGTAGAATCGGGGAAGCTGCAGCGGGGATGGGTGGGTACCGCGATACACTCCCCTCACCATGGGAAAAAGAGGAGTATCCATACTTGTTAATAAGCGGGTACCCACTCCATGTCAAACATACCATGGCTGACAACGAGGGAAGATACATACTCGCCCAGGGCCTACTTCACCATCACCCCCCTTAATGTGTATGCACCCACCACAGACGCCCCATCCTTTTTCACGAAGATGCTTGCGACCTGTGCACAGTACATGGGTAATCTCACATTTAAAGGGGGATTCCTCAACTTAACCCTGGACCCCCCCCTAACTAGATCGCCAAGGCATGGCCACAGCGGGCACCAGCACACCAAGGAAATGGGCAGCTCTTCAGGCAATTATTCACGATCTCCCGATGTTAGGGAGAATCCTCATCTATGGCTAATTTCCCTCAGCAGCTTAGCTGGACTTCTGGAGTTTATTTTTTTCCACTTGGTAAGAGTGTGGGCTTTTTTCCCCCCTCTTACCTGTTTTGCTATGAGTTTCCACCTGTTTTTGTGATTGTGGACTCTGAAGTGCATCACTTCAGTAGCCCTCTTCTTTTTGTGTGTCACACAGCACCTTCAGTGCCATGACACTGGGTTGTCTTTGAGACTTCCCTCGACTCCATTTCTGAGGCGACTACCGTCCCCCAGAAAAGGGTAAAGTTACCATTAACTTTACTTAGTCAATCTACCACAGATCCAGTACACCCCATCTTCCATAGAGTACTGGAAAGGGTTAATTCGTATCCCTTTTTATCTGTACCTCCTAGAGCATTGTTTCGCTCTTTTAACATTTAGACTTGGCTGGTGGCAGTGGTATCTACCCTAACTTTTCTACCGCAATTATATTAGATAAACGTGGTACTGTTCTTGGCTATTATATTAGCCTCGAACATAAACCCGCTTGACCAAATCGTCTTTCTTTTGGCTCCGGTTGGGTTTATTCGCCATTTCTTTTTGTTAAAGTCCTTCCTGTGTTTTACTTTGTGCGGCAAACTAGGTTTGCCTTCTTTGTTCACTGTCTTTTGGCGGGCTTCTGCTCAGAAGCCCTCCTCAAGGTGCCTGGGTGTCTAGGTGGGCTGAATGTGAGGGAGTGGTTTAGTCACCCCCGGCACAGAATATCCTAGGAAACCCAAGTTGCAACTTGTCATGATTGGCCAGGGTAGTTGTCCGGGCTGGACAACCCTCCTCCTGGGTGATTGACAACCAGGCTGTGTGAATGGGTTTTTTTTGCATAAATCGCAGGTCTCTTGGGCTAGAAGTCAGAGAGTCACCACTGGAACTACAAGGAAGCGGAAAGAAGGATGGCTGCTGCAACGACCCCGTCCCGGTGAAGCCCTGCTGCAGTCCTGAGCTATCTTCCCTTCGACGACTCAGAGAAGATCCAGTCCGGAGTCTTCTTCCCTTGAGCTTGGTGGGGATAACCAGCTCATCTTCCACAGCCACAGGATCCTCTTCCTTGGTCAAAGTCGCTGCACGCTGCTGTAGTGGTCTGGATAGCCACCTGAAGAGCCTCTCCTGTTTTTAAGGAACGCACCTTTTATTCCTCGTCGCTGCTGCCGGCTTCATCCCTGTGCGGTGCAGACCCCCTTTAGACGTCCTCCTTCACAACGAAGTTCCAGGAACCGTGGCTCTGCGGGAAACCAACAGGAACAACTGCCAGGGCACCAGCTGCACCATTGGACCAAGGTACTGTGTTCTACTTGAGGAAACTGGGTGAATCCCTTTATTCTTAATTTCCAAGGCTTGCCCGCGTCTTCCCTTCTTCTTATAACTTTTGCTTCCGAACATTGACAATATCGAAGTACTTTTGGCTACGATGAATTGTGAACTGTCTGTGTGATCTTCGGCAACAGGCCCCGGTGTCTTTCAACCCTGGCTCCGGTCCTTTGACTTTTGAACTCCTGTCTTTGAGTGTTTCTTGATTCTGCCTGCCTAACCAAAATATTGCCTGTGATTTTTGCCTCCAACTCCCTCTGGGTATCTCAGGTGCTAAGTGTGTTTTTGCTCCGGTAGCATTTCATGTCACGGATACGCGTTTATTTAGTAGACCGAACTGTCAAAAAGTGATCGCAATCGTATTCACGGTAACATGTTTTGTTCGTAACACCGGTTCATTCAACACAGGGTACTTACCTTGAGACTTACTGTACAAAGTGAATTGGTTAGTTGCAGTATATTTAATGTGTGGTTTTTATTTGAGTTGAATAGAAGTGTTGTGTTTATAACGAATGGTTTAAAAATAAATGTACTTATATTTTTTACCTGAAACCTTGAGTTAGTGTTTGCTTGAGTCACAGTCATTGTGGTCCCTTTG
Source organism: Ambystoma mexicanum (assembly GCF_040938575.1). NCBI lineage: Eukaryota > Metazoa > Chordata > Amphibia > Caudata > Ambystomatidae > Ambystoma > Ambystoma mexicanum. Next base: position 764,704,149 of record NC_090935.1, read on the forward strand.
TGTAATCTCTGCTACTGCTCATATACTCTTGAGATAAGCCTGGCTGCTCCGCCACTGCTACCACTCTGACATAGTAGTACAGGCTTTACCAAGGGGAAAACTTGTATTACCACCTGTAGTCTTAAATGCTGTGTAGGGGTCCCTAAGGGTACTGCACAGAATTCTGCCTAACACCCGATCTCCACCTAATCGACATCTGGAGAGATATACATGGACAAAGACAAAACTTCACATTCTACTCAGACCCACATGATAGCTATTCCCGGTTGGACTACTGGCTAACCCCATCTAACACACGTTATCTGGTGACAGAATGTACTATCCTCCCAACCAATTTATCAGATCACGCCCTGATCCTCCTACGCATCACCCTGCCGGGCACAATACACAAACCACCCCCTTGGAGACTAAACCTATGCATGCTCCAATACCCCGACATCATAGAGCAGCTCGCAGACGACCCAGAGCGGTTCTAGGAGATAACCTAGAGCAGGACTACACAGCCGATAAATGCTGGGACGCCTACAAGGCCTATATGAGGAGTCAATGTATTTCGCGCTGGGCGCACAAACGGAAAATGTGGGGCGGAGAAGTAGCTCGCCTAACAGTGGAACTAGAGAAAGCAGACAAGGACCACAAAAGCTCCAGAAACAATTACCTAAAACAACTGCTAAACAAACTCTGCGCCAAAATAGGTCAACTAACGACAGACAGTGCCCAAAAATTGTACACAAGCTTGTCCCAGACATACTATATCGAATGTGACAAGCCCCTAAGGTCAATAGCCTTGGCCTTGAAACAGAGACAAGCCGTACAGACAATAGTATCGATCCAGGATAGGAAGGGAGAGCAACTGGTGGGGGACGGCCGGATTAACGCACGCTTTGCAGAAGTCTACAAAGAGCTACACACGGCCTCAGATGCTTCCTCAACCCAAGATATAGAACTCTTTGTAGACTTCATACAGATCCCAAAAATCTCCCCCGACCATATGGCTGTCATGGAGGCCCAAATCACGGCGGTGTAAATATCAAACGCCAAAGCCGCACTGTCTGTGGGAAAAGCAGCGGGACCCGACGGGCTCCCAATCGACCTTTATAAACAATTAGGGGAAGAAATTGCACCCCGGTTAGTAGAGGTATTCAAAGAGGCAGTCAAGCAAGGCAGCCTTCCCCAATCTATGCTCGCTGCAAACATAAGAGTCTTTCACAAGGGGGGGGGGAATCGAGAAAAGTGCGGCTCCTATATCCCTATATCTCTTATAAATGCAGACGCCACCATTTTTGCAAAGTGCCTTGCGAAACGTATAGCAAACAGCCTCCCTAAGATCATCCATAAAGACCAAACAGGCTTCACACGAAATAGACATTCGAGCGACAATATCAGAAGACTGCTGCACATGGTAGCAGGTGATAGAGACCCTGAAGACCTAATACTGGCAGTAGACGTGGAAAAGGCTTTTGATAAAGTGCAGTGGGAGTTCATTTTTAAAGTCCTACCACGTTACGGCTCCCCCCCCCCCACCTAGTCCAAATGATCAAACTCTTCTATACGGGCCCCACTGCTGCTGTGGTAACCAATGGGATTACCTCCCCCGCGTTAGAACTACAATCGAGCACGCGCCAAGGGTTCCTGTTATCACCCCTGCTCTACTCCCTATCCATAGAGCCGATAGCGATCAACCTCCGGGCAGACAAGGGATGGGCAGGAATAGTACAGGGGGGCGAGCAACACGTGTATCCCTCTACGCGGACGACATGCTGCTTTACATTAGCAACGGCCCCACATCCCTCCCGCACATTCGAGTGCTCCTACTTGAGATAGGCCCGATGGAGAGATATAAAATCAACAGGAGCAAATCCGAGGTCATGCCACTACGCCCAGATATCCTGTGGCACCCTGGGGGTGTAGCTCCATTCTCCCTACAAACACACCCTATTAAATATCTGGGCATTAATATTAGTGCATCATTCGGTTGCATCATGGACCTAAACTAGCCACAGAAAATAATGGGCATATGTCAGCATCTCAAAAGATGGGATAGCCTGAACCTCTCCTTGACCGGGCAGATAAATGCCATGAATATGAATTTGTTCCCCAAGATAACGTATATCGCAACAATGATTCCAGTCAGCCCACACCCAAGGCCATAAAAGAACTAGACAAAGCAATAACTAAGTTTATCTGGAAGGGGAAGACGGAGAGAATCCGCCTTTCATTCCTACAAACTACAAAGGCAAACGGTGGACTGGTGGCCCCATCCCTTAAGGCATACTATCAAGCAGCTCAAGTGTACTGGTTAAAACGATGGTTGGACGCATCAGACGACTCCAGCTGGGGGGCAATGGCGGTCGTGCTGATGGAACCACTTAACCCAATAGAGATTATGGCCATCCCCCCAAACAGACTCCCAGCAACCATAAAGAAACACCCCATAATAGGGCCTACAATTGCCCATTGGCATAAACTCAGGACAGTCCAAGGGGTCCAAAGCAAGCATGCACCACCATGGTCCAGCATCCGGGCAGTGTTGACCTACGGGCTAGCACACAGAACTCACCATAAGCAGGACCAAGAGTGCGCCAATTTAAGAGTAATGGACATAAGCAAGGGGGGGTACTGCAGACGTTCCAAGACACACGCATGAAACTCGGCCTGTGCACAGACGATTGTCTCACATACCGCACAATATGCACCACGATACACCGCCATACGGGACAAACCCCTTCACCCACAGGCCCCAGCCCCTTGCGAGATCGAGATGGAGCGACACCTCGAATCCTTCCCACACCTCCGAACAATCTACCAAATGGCAGCTCCGAATAACCTGGTACGGAACCACTCATTAGCGCACAATTGGTCTGAGGATCTAGGGGTCCAAATTGGGAGATCGGACATCCTGCAATACTATACCGCCATACCACTAATCTCCATCGACCTCCGAAACAGAGAGATCCAATATAAAATATTGCACCGACTATACTTGACCCCTACAAAACTACACCAGATGGGGATATCCCAAACAAACGACTGCTGGAGAGACTGCAGTGCCACTGGCACGATGGGACACATACTCTGGCAATGCCCCAAGGTCTCTACATACTGCAGGGAAGTGCACAAGCAGATAGGCAACATCAATGGGGCCTCTGTCTCATTCACACCCGAGGTGATGCTATTAGAGGCGCAGGCTGACGACTGCCATGATGACGGGCTAACCCACAAACTCATAGGATTGTTGCTATTTACAGCAAGGAAACTCCTGATCACCCACTGGAAGGCAAAGGCTCCCCCCCCCCCCGACCTCGGCCCAGCGAGCCGCACTTCTTTCGAAAACTTGCAGAATGGAACGAGAGGCTTTCGCGAGATGGCAGACACACAACCCCTCGAGAGCAATTAAATTCAGAGAAATGACTGACGCATACAAGCAAGAGGTGGAACAGGGGGAAGGACCATCAACTATATAAGAATTGCGAACAACCCAACCAGGGACATACTGAGAAGACAATAAGGGCACACCGCACACCAACACCCTTCCATGAAAGATAGGAACGCACTGGTGCAATGAAAATTGGGGGTGGAGGGGTGTAAATGGTTAATGAAGTTGTTGATTAAGGGTTAAGGGAAATAAAGGAGGCGGGCTGGAGGGGGGAACAACAGAATGCATAATATTTAATGCACACTATCATCATTTTAAGCTAAACAGGATATACATATCAAGAACGATTCTCATAACCACGCTACTCGACTGCACAGTGATGTCAACTGTATGTTACCTTGTTTAAGAAATGCTAATAAAAAGATGTTTCCAACAAGAAAAGCAAAAACAAAACTAAAACTAAAGCAGGTTGACCTTGTGTCTAAACTATATCTGACCCTTACACTAACATACACAAGCAAAAGGTGCAAGGTAAATGTTTCAAATTTCAACTCAACAGAAATGTGCAAAAATTCAAACATATAACTTCAACCAAAACAATCCTTGTGTCCAGAAGTTGGTTTCCTGCCCCTAGATTATTTCAAGTAAACCGTTCACAATGTTCTGTGTAAAGACCAGTCTCTTAGTGGCGAAACAAATGTCTCTTCCACAACCCTAGTTCGAATATAACAAAGAGGAAGTCGCTCCTAGTCTTTCAGGATGGCAAAACCAAATGTCTTTTCCACAACACTGGTTGGAATATGGCAAAGGAAAGTCTTTCCTACTTTTCATGATGGTTAAACCAATGTCTTTTCGCCAATAATGTTTAAAGTATGGCAAAAGACAAGTCTTCAAATGTTCTGGTTGACAAAATGTTCAATAGAAACAACAACTTAATATGACACAGTTTCTCTGTATTTGAATTTGTTTTAATTTATATAGCGCTTTAATCCAAAGCGCTTTACAAGAGGAACAAGTGAATACATCAAGCAATACATGACAATGAATCTAAACCAGAAAATGGTACAACAAGCAATTTATATTTATGATGCGGCCAAGTACTAATAGAGGGACAGAAGGTAGGAGTAGAGGGTGGTGGTCAGTTAAGTGGTGAGAGAGGACACAATGAGTGCTGGGGGGAGAGTGGAAGAGATAGGATTTTAGAGAAGTGCGAAATAAGGGGTAGGAGGTAATGGAGTGGACAGGAAGAGGTACGCGGTTCCAGTAGAAAGGAGTGAGAAGTTGGAAGGAGCGGTAACAAGAGGGGGCACAGGAGGGAGGTGGAGTAGAGAGAAGGAAGAGATCCGCAGAATGGAGAGCTCGAGAAGGGGTATAGAAAGTGAGAAGGGAGGATAGGTAAAGAGGGGCAAGACCATAGAGGGCTTTGAAGACTAGGCAGAGGAAGTTACATTTGAGCTGGGAATGAAATTGGAGCCAGCCTAGTGAGTTAGGAGAAGAGGAGATGGAGTTGTGAGGTGAGAGGAGGCAGAGGGAGCGAATGGCAGAATGGTAGACAGATTTGAGGGGGGAGAGATGAGAGAAGGGGTGTCCAAAGAGAAGAGTAGAGCAGTAGAAAAGTCTGGAGAAGCGGAGGAGGAGATGAGGAGTTTGGTAGCTTGGAAGGTTAGGAAATGACACATTTTGAGGATGTTGTAGAGGTGGAAACAGCAAGATCTGGCAGTGAGAGAAATGTGATGGGAAAGAGAGAGGTGGGTGTCAATGTGCAGACTCTTCAACACACCAGTTTAAAATGGGATTACCAGTACACTCACCTGCCAGGAAACTTCTCAACTGAAACTCTTGATATCCTAGTTTACTCCCCTGCCATGAATATCTTATATTATTATTTTTATTATTGTATTTGGTAAAAATGAAAACCTTTACAAAAGTGATTCTTAAAAACATAAATTCCTCTTCAATTTCACAAATTCATAAAATACAAAATCAAAACTATTCACCCAATTCATAATCTCCTATTATGGCTTACACAGATCCCCTGATGTATTCTCCTGCCAGGTATCTCATTCCAAAAAGGTTCACTACCTGATGCTCTTACCAGGTCTCTCTGTAACATTCACATTCTTCTTCGGTGTCACATATTTGTACTTCTTCAATAGAACACCTCTGTTGACTTCAGTTAATAATTGCACCAACGTCCCCCACACGGGCATCCAAGCTCTGTCTGTCAAACTTTCTTTCAATCACTCTTGGCAATGCTTGTTCCAAGTTTCCTCCAACTGACATATCATGTCAGAAGAATTGTACTATATTTGCCTTTTCTTGTCACTTCTATTTGGTCGGTATTCAAAATTGCTTCCCAAATAGTCTTTAACGGGTTTGCACGTCCCCGGGCCCACTACTTGTCTAGGCTGATTCGCCGGTTCACTGTGCGGCTGCTGCGAGGAGCTTGCGCGAGGCGAGCTTCCCCTTCTTGCAAAGTCTTATTTGGTTCCCACGTCGGCTTCGGAATCCTTCGCCACCAGAACCAGCACAACTCTGCAGGACCGAGTCTCCCTTGGCCCCGCTGTGCACCGTTCACCTCAACTCCACCGGAGTTCCTCTTCTCAGGTCCCAAACGCTGCCAACTTGCATTTGGCAGATGTTCCCTGTTCTCCCCACAGCTCTTCTCCGTGGGATTCCCTCTACCACCAGTCTCGCTTCCCGCTCCGCGTACTCTGCAGCCTTCCTTCTCTCTCCTTCTTTGATCCTTCAGCTGCAGGTAATCCCAAGGTTTAAATGTCCCACACAGCTGATTTGCATCCTGAAAACTAGACTTGATTACAGTGCACTTTATGTCACATTCCCTCCACATTGACTCCTTGCTCCTCATCATCATCATCTCAGTACTTGAGGTTTTCTGAGATTTGGAGTCCAAGGACGTTCTAAATGATTTTAAATTACATTGTTGAACAGTTTTGCAGACAACAATTACCATAAACATTAGATGTTAGATATTTTCTAGGCTTATCATGTACACACGAAGACCAAATAGGGTTTTGGTTGACCAAAGTCATTTCAGAGGTTTAGAATTAAATGGTTCAGAATAATGGCAACATGCCATCCAAAACTCAACAATTAAAGGATCTTCTTCGCAAGAAAGAGAAAAATACCACTTCTCTCCTGCTGAAGTCACCACTCGCCCCTGACAGTCATCTCTCTCCATGTGATCCACCCTGAGAACACCATCCTCAGGGTGAGGATCAGGTAGCGGCTGCCTTCCTGTGGCCACATGGGAGAAGACTTTAGGCTGGGGATCATTGATGACTCTGCAGGATTCATCACAGAGGATAATACTGGATTTTACACCCATGAGTTCAAGAAGCATGCACCTTACATGGACTCGTTCACACATTCTTGGGAGGGGATCTTAATGTTACGCTTTCACCAGCACTTGATAGGAATCTGTAGTCGATTCAAAGCCGGGGGTACCTCAAAAAACAAAGGTGCTTCTAATTCACATGGTAGATCTCTGTCTGGAGGGTACTCCACCCACTACAGAGTGACTTTACTTTCTACTCATATCATCATAAAAGTTATGCTTGCTTAGATTTTTGGCTTTTCGTGTCCACTATGCTTTTTATGGTTGACCATTGTGAGATCCTGCCTATCACGATCTCGGACGATGCTCGAGTGGTCTTGCAGGTTAATTTCCCATCTGCTCATCAGCAGGCTGTGCCTTGGAGATTAAACCTGCCAACGTTACACTACCCAGACTTTGTGGAATAGCTAAGGGAGCACAGAGGTGATTTAAATTCCTTAACGTTCTGGGATGCCAGGGGTCAGTCTATCTCGCAATGGCCACACAAACAGAAGCAGTGGACGGCTCAGGAACAACAATTACTAGACGCGCTGCAGCAGGTGGAACAGGCACATAAACTGTCTATGGATCCCTTCCTTCTTGTACAGGTGCAAAAGCTCTGGTCGGATGTTAAGGCCATAGCTGCTATTAGGGGACAAAAATATTTTCTAAATGGGCCCAATCATTTTATGAGCAAGGGAACAAGCCTCTTCGGCTAATGGCGTTCTCTTTGAAGGGTCACCAGCGCGCCCCCCTCATTGAACGAATCAGAAACAAGACCAGTGAGATGACCGTAGTCAATGATGTAAATGACTGATTCACTGAATTTTATTTGGATCTATATGCTTCAAGCCCCTTTGTGCAGATGATCCAATTCCTACATTCTTACAGTGGAGTCATATGCCAAGGGTCTCTTTGACGTTGAGCTCTTTCCATTGAACGCCCTGATTATAGAGGCAGAGGTGACTGCTGCCATGACTTGCAACTGGGAAGGCAACTGGACCAGATGGTCTCCCTATTGATGTATATAAAGCGCTCATTGAGACACTTGCACACAGACTAACGGAAGTATTTAATGAAGCAAGGGTGGCAGTAGATCTTCCGCCCTCGATGCTTACTGCCAATATAGTGTTTTTTCCCAGGAGTGGCGGGGACCCCTCAGGTTGTAGTGCATATGGACTTATATCTCTTATTAACTCAGATGCAAAGATACCATGAGAGGTGGGATTCAGTACACCAGACTGAACTCCCATGTGAACACAAGTGCATACACAAGAGATCCCTTCAAGGCAAAATCCCAAGAGCAGAAAGTCACGTCTGTCTTGTTCGTGCTAGAAGCAAATAGGTTGACGAGGTGGCAACCCCACCTGGAGAACATGTCTTCCATGATTTCTCCAATCACTTCCTACTCATATGAAACCTCTGTGAGCTGAATGAGTACATTCGCTTGTGCACTCTGACAGCCAGTCAAATAGCATGCTGTTACAGACACCTTGCTGGCCATTGTCTAAAACTAGAGGAGCATGGCCTTCAGGCACAATAGGAGAAATCCCACACCGCCCTTCCTTTCATTATAATGGGTGGCAGTGGTGCTGTCCATTGGCACTTCCACAGTCGTCCATCTGACTGCTGGTTAGAATATTCCACAGGATGAACGTTAAAGGACTTGTCTTATCCTTTCCATAAACTGCCCTCCAAAAGATCAATGAGGTGGGCCCACAAACCTTCACTGATGCATCAGTCACCATTATGACCAAAAGCCAAGGCTGATGAAACAAAAACGAATGGTTCAAGAAATCCACCACTGGAGGTCCTTGGAGTAACTTGGAAAGATCTTGTATGTCCCTTGCAAACTGAAATCACTGCCCCCTCTGCAACCACTTCAGTGCTCACATACTCAGTCTTGCTTCTGTAACTAAGAAAATGCAGAAAGCCATGGGACCTGGCATTCACATGAAAATCCAAGCCGGGACACCCACATTTAAAAACTGTTGATATGGTCTGACTACTGGTCACTCTCTCTAATGGTGGGGAGAATGACACACTCAACTCCACGTACAAACAGTCCCTATGAATTGCAGGCACTTAAAAGGATTCAGGAAGGATTTCTTCAGATTTAGCCAGAAATTCAGAAAAAGGAAAAAGGAACACATCGCCCTGAGGTCTTCGACGGCTGTCCTCTGATCTCACCCTCAAGAGCCAACTGCTAAGATGAGAGATGAAAGTTCACTCTGCAAAGATGAGCAGACTCCACCACCATTACCGTACATGAATATTCTGAGGGCAGAAGTAAGGCCGGAGGATATCACTACAAACTGGTAGTGGGTGACCACCACAGCTAACCTGAGTTACTTAACATATTTACTTTAAACAGTAATGTTAACTACATGTCTGCAAATCTACAGAAACAAAGCACTGTTGCAGCTCCATAACCTGTAGGATCTAGGCGAGCGTGACCATTATGAGCTTTTACTTACAGAGAAGATGGGTAGCTTCAGGTCCTGGAAAGGCCTGAGCTATCTGTCCTTCTTGATGGGCGATGTAAAGGGAATAAAAGCCTTTCCTGACTTTAGATGATACTACAAGCTCCACTGGTCCCTTAAGCAAGAGCTGCAAGATCCCTTCTCTGAACAACGGTTGCAGATGAGGCATGGGTATACAGGGAGGTTGAGGGTTGGTGTAGACAATAATGGACAACAGTAACTCTGATTCCAGATCAGGAGGGCAGATTGGTCTGATGCTACTTGCTTCCACACTTCACTGATAAGCCTTTTCCTAAACCCCAGAGGAGAAGCCAAGAAGGAAAAAAACATTCAAAAGGGTTTTGCAGCAAAGAGGCTCAATGGCACTGTTGTAATTTCTTTCATCAGTTGGCCCCTATCACTCAGAAGAAAACACAATATCACCATTGCTGCTGTGACAGTTGTTTTGTCAGACATGAAATCCTGTCTCTTTGAAGAAATTGATATTGCAGAGAGTGACCCCCCTGCTGGAAGAGACGAAATAGGTGCTGGCAGAGACCAACAAATCCAAGGATTTAGCTCTGGCATGGGAAGCTTAACCTTTTAAGCAGTCATCAGCTCTACTGCTAAACAGGTTTACTGATCAAAAGCTTTGCTCCGACATCCTGGGTGAGCCCTGAATTTGAGTGCTGCCTAATTAAGCCAGCTAACCCCATGGATCTTGCCCTATAATCTGTGGATGCCAATCCCTTCTTCATGGTCCGTTTGGCTACACCCTTCCCATCATACACAATTTGGTGAAAGTGGCCTTGAATGTCCGGAAGAAGTTGCATCACTGCTAGATTAGCACATGCAACAACATGTGGGTGCTTCAAAGACTGCAGTGAAAGTGCAATGATTGACCACAGAACAAGACTGCCAGAGACAAAAAATATCCACCTGTATATGTCCAATTTCTTCAACTCCACATCAGAAGGGATGATCAGGACAATTGTTGGCCGAATTCTCCAGTGCCTGCAGCACCAATTAGGGTGAATTATGAGGACAAAAAAAACAGGGACTGGCTAGTGCCAGGCAGTGCTTCTATGAGATACTCTTGGAGACTGCAAGGACAAAGGCATACATTTGCTAATTCAACATCGCTGGTTCTGCCAAAACCTTGTTAACCTGCAATATAGTCAACTGAGAAGCTTCAGATTCCAAAATATTACTCCACCTATGCATCCTAAGGTCCACTCAAAACCTTGACGCTGTGGCCCTGGCTAACACATCAAAAAACCTGCCAAACTCGTTCCCCAAAGCAGATACTCCAACCATACTGATCGCCAAGTCAGGACAGGTGGCTGGGCACCTGGAGTCTTTGAGCCCTTCTGTCATATCCACTAAACCCAAATTAAAGAAGTTGTCTAAGCCACATTTCTCTCAGACGTCCCCAAAGTCACCTGAAAGCTTCAGGCATATCGTACTGCTCCTCCTCTGCAATAGTTGACTCAAACCAAGCCATGGAGGTGCACCAATTAGCTGGACAACAAAATGCAGTCCCTGGATCTGGGACCGGATGCAAGTGGAGGGGTATCAGGAAAGGCAAAGACAACAGTTCTTCTACAGTTGCCGGTGCAAGCCAAGGAGGCTGTTACAGAGGCTGGCACCAAAGTTGTAGGCACTGCACGCGCTGTACTCGTGACCAAACTCTTAAGCATGGGGTGGTATGTGTGTCGTTGGCCTCAGCTGTCATGTGAGGGAGAAGTGGGTTCAATGGGCGGCGGATAAGTCAGGGAAGACTATATCTGGCTTGAATAGATGGAGCCTGGCTGCCCAGAATACCACATAATGTACTGGGGAGGAGGCAGAGGTGGGGAAAGCCGATTTGCACTCACCTCTACCAGTGTTTGGGCAGATTCCTCCTCAGAACTCCACCATGGAGCCCTAGATCTGTGACAATGCTTCCGAGTTGAGTGAGTAAAGAAAGAAGAATATTTGCTTCTGTAATTCATTCGCTTTTTTCATTTTTTATTTCTTTTTCCCTCTCCTCACTTCCAGGAAGGTGCTTCAGATCGAAGAACTCAGAGTGGGTCTTAGTTGGATTGGACTTGTCTGGAGTCATCTTGTACAGGGTCTGAAAAAATCGTTGGTCAGTCCTTCCCCCACAGTTTTGGATGCGCATAGATTGACAGGACAGATAATCCGCTGTACTCTGGTGGTGGTGAAGTACTACATATAATTGGGTGTGGATCAGAAATTGGCACATAGCTGCATGATACCACCTAGTTGATATGAAACAAATTGAAACCACTCTCTGCTGAGAAAGATCAGCAATCTAATGGTGGAAGGTGTCCATTAGAAATATTCATGTAACAGCTCATTAAAATACTCTGAATGAAGTATATTTTTTTAAGACTAAGAGGCTAGGATGTTGCAGAACATACCAAGTCAACACATTTAGCTTGTACTGGAAAACTCATACTACCACTTGGTCACATGGCGGTTTAAGAGTTAAAATACTCTGTCTTGATCCCAAAATGGCAGCCAGTGGAGGAGAACGTGTGTGATCGTCCCCGTCTCGGTCCTCACCGGGCTGCATGCAAAGCAGTCAAGAACAAATATGAATAATTCATTAATTTGGTTTTAAGGAGTGATTTGATAGCAATCAAGGCAGGGAGAGATCGACAATGGCAACAGTGGGAAGTAGAGCTAGAGGATAAGATAAAGGATATATTAGGGGAAATGGTAAAGCATCCACATAATATGTTCAGAAGGGCTTTGAGACATGTACAGGGCAAATGGAGACGCTTCAGACTAAGAAGGCAGAGAAACCACTGTTAATTACGTAACAGTGTGAAGGCTAATAAGGCAGACAGACTTTTGGCGCGACAGTTGAAGGATAAGAGACGCACCCAGACAATTATGAGGCTTTGGAATAGTCATGGGGAGAAAGATATGACAAATGAGGAAATGGGAGAAGCTTTTAGGGAATATTACCAAACACTACATACATCAGATCACCCAAAGGGGGGTAAACAGAAGGAATATTTAGCAGGATTACTGCTCCCGCGAATAATGGACGAGGACAGAGAGCAATTAGAGGAAGATATTCGGGTGCAAGAGGTAAGGAAAGCTGCCAGTACATTGCCAAGAAACAAAGCTCCGGTCCCAGATTGATACTCAGAGAGCTTTTATAAACAATATCAGGATATTTTAGCCCCAAGGTTAACGACACTCTTTAATATCTTTAAAAACAAGGAGTCCATCACACCATCGATGAACGAGGCTAAAATGGTGGTATTTTTGAAGCAGGCAAAGATCTCACGCTCCCAGGCTCATATCTCCCAATAGCGTTGATGAACTTAGACGCCAAATTATGTACAAAGATACTGGCAGACAGGACAACGCTTCTACTACCGAAACTAATTGGACAGGACCAATCAGGTTTTATACAGGCTAGACCGACATTTGACAACACCCGCAGAGTGCGTCATCTAATTGAAAAAACGGCCAAGACTCAAAACCCAGCAGTATTGCTCTCATTTGACACATGAAAGGCCTTTGATATGGTTGAATGGTCAATGATGATTTCCATATTAAAACATATGGGGTTTGGCACAGGGTTCATTCAAATGGTCGGGGCCAATTATATCTCACCATCTATTTGTATAGCTGTTTATGGAACGGTATCAAAGAGGGTGGTACTAGCGAGGGGCACCAAACAAGGGTGTCCATTATCTCCAGTGCTCTATGCTATTTATTTAGAACCCCTATTGGTCAAAATAAGGGAGGCGACCCAGATTAAAGGAATAAGAATGGCAGGAGAGGCACACAAGGTAATACCGTTTGCGGACGACATGCTGGTAGCACTGTCAGGTGCGGAGGAATCCCTACCAGGGCTGATGAAAGAACGAACTCTACGGGAAGTTAACCGGGTTAAAAATCCGTAGGGAGAAATCTGAAGTGCTCAACCTGTCAGTGAATGGTGATACGCTGGACAGGATGGGCTCCAGTACACAATTAAAGACAGCAAAGGAGGGCATTACATATTTGGGTATATCCCTCATGAGAACATTAGAACAGATGTACGGGGCAAACTACCCACAACTCCTCCAAAAAATCGAAGTACATCTGATGAAGTGGAATCTCCTTACAATCTCATGGTGGGGGACAATGTCAGCAGTTAAGATGGCAATATTGCCAAGGCTTTTATACTATTTTCAAGCATTACCCGTTCGGATGCCGAAGAGCTTTTTTAGATCCCTCACAAGAACAGCAACATTGTATATATGGAGGCATAAACCCCCAACGGTGGTGATGACCACACTGATGGCCCTAAGGAATCAAGGGGGATTAGCATTTCCACATTTTTGCAAATATTTTGAGGCAGCATAGCTGAGTATTATAACAGAATGGCTTGCTGATATTCAACATAAGATATGGGCACGGCAGGATTGGGCAGTGGCAGGTTTGACCCTATCGGGGCTCATGTGGTTGAATAAGAAACATAGGCACCCCAACACTAGGATTAGTGAAATCCTGGAGTGGGAGTGGAGGCCTGGGATTCAGCGGTCAAGCGAGGGAAACTGACAGAAAACCCCTCCCCTCTTTTTCCATTGTTCGAGAACCCAGACTTTCCACCGGAAATGGTACAGGAGGCATTTAAGTCTTGGATCGGGGTGGGGTGCCAGAAGATAAGAGATATGTATCAGGGACAGACTCTAAGGACCTTTGAGGAGTGTATACAGGATATGGGGCTAACAGAGAAAGAAAGATTTAGCTACACCCAAACAAAACACTGGTTTACCGACCTAACAATTAAGGAGGCAGCAATAAGAGATCTGACCCTGTTTGAGGGATACATCAAGACACACACGGGCTCAAGGAAATTGGTATCAAACATTTATAGATTCTTAAATGACAATGGGGAAGGTATTCAATGGATGTATATGAAAAAGTGGGAAAGGACCTTGTGGGAGGTCATTACGGGTAGACATTGTGAATATTTATGGACGGCTATCCTTAGGTTGATGCAGGCCATTTAGGTGAGGGAGATGTGGATTAAAATGCTCCTATAGTGGCACTATACACCTGAAAGTCTACACACAATGTTCCCATCAACATCAGATCTATGTTGGAGGGGATGTAATAAGGTGGGGGACTGGGCACATATATGGTGGGATTGTCCGGGAATACAAGCGTTCTGGTCAGGGGTGAAAATACAGATGCAAAAGATGTTCCGAGGGACGGAGCAAGTGGGGAAGCGGGTCTGGGTGTGTGGGATGTGGGACTCGTCGAAAACATTAACCAAGGTACAGAAATGGGGGTTCATGACCCAGTTAATAGCGGAACGGCTGGTGATTGTACAACAATGGAAACAGTAGATGTAACCCACGAACCAGGACCGGTTTTGGAATGTCTGGAGCTTTGTTTCGATGGAAAGGGTGACATATCAAATTCAGGGGAATCAATACATTTTCAAACGAGAATGGGGACAAGTTCTATCATATTTACAAAGTGACTATATGCTCCAGTGGTGCCCACACAAAATCAAGATATTGGACTTATTATGATCCTAAGAGACCTTGGGATCCAGACATGAAGGACATGAAGGGACTACTCCTGGCACGGAGATATGGGGGGATTTGGGGTGAGGAGGGATGGGAATACAGTGTTTTTTGTGTGTTTTTCTTTTCTTTCTGTAAGTTGATGATGCTTAAAATCAACAAAAAGATGGTTAAAAAAAAGACTGTTTTGTGAACAGAGCTTCAGGATCCACATTAGGCATTTTGTGATTGATACTGAATTACAAGTTCTATCTTCTCATGCACCCTTAGATCAGCACATATAATGGACTCGAGTTCCAATATACACAACACAGATAAAAAAAACTGGCTATTCGTCAAAATTCAACCTGGTATAACAACCTTTCTGAGGAGTTAACAGTGATTCAAAAGTATCTGCAGCCATTCTACATAACACGTGCACCTATACAAAACAATTAAGAAACGTAATTTAGCATTAATGTTCTGTTTGTGTTATAGGGAAAAGGCAAACCGGTTTTTCTGCAGTTCATACGACATTGTCCGTTTTACACTACTCGAAAAGTGAAGCAAAGGGTGTCACTCATTTTTGCTGATCACTTCAAAGAAAATGGAGCAAAAGTGTTTACGTTTTTTTTATCTTTTATTGTTTACACAACATGAAAGAGAAAATAAATATTGCTCTTTCAATTGCATGTGAAAGGTGCGATGTTTGACGCAAAATTGGTTTGCTCCATTTCCTATAAAATAAGCAGTTAACATAGTTCATGGTTACCCTCATGCAAACATCATTTTGATTGGTAACAGCTAAACCAGTTTGCTCTCTTCACTATTACACTAGTGCAAAATGAATATACTCACTTCTTGTCAACGGTACAAAGGTTTCAGAATAAGAACAGTGTTGAGAAAAAGGTCTATCAGTATTATTTGGAAGACAAAACGTTTAGCCATGAATTGTTTTTATTTTTTAAAAGAGAGTACATTGTACTGAGGCGACTGCCTACGTTTGCACTTTCAAATAATGTGGCCCTCTCCGTACAGTTTTCGGCATTTTCACTACAAAGTGTAAACAAAGTGTCAAATTGCCTTACTACGCTTTACTACGCTTTGCGTATGGAATCCAATGCTTTTAGGCCAGTATTAGGTGTCTGCAGGTGAAGCAGGAATGCAAGGTGGAAACTGTACTCCAATTCTGTGCCCCCTCACTCCAACTGTAAAAAGGAACCCTCCCGAGTGCAAAAGAAGTCTTCAACCAGGTGTACCCCTTTTACACCAGCGCTCTGGAGGGGCTTGAAAATGAGCCCCTTATAGGTTATACCACTATGCCTTCTGCAACACCTTAAAGAGTCGGCAACCAGAGCTCCTCTAGTAACAGATATTCTTGCTCTGTGTGAGATGCATCGGAGTGGAAATTGCCACCACCGCATAATAGGCTCATTTTAATTATATTAATGAAATCTACGATGCTTAAGCGTATATCAAGTAGATTTTTTTTCAAATCCTTCGATAAATACATTTTATTTCTAAAGTGGAAATGGCACCTACATTCTTCAGCTAGTTTTGTCTTCGTCTCTTTGGGTCTATAATTCCATTCCTTTGGGACCGTTTTCAGCAGATTTTCAGAGACGTATTGTGTTTGTGAGTAATTTCCAAGGTTCTCTTTTGTGTTCCATGATTGCATCAAGGAAACGATTTGCTTCACTATTCCAGTCACTGAATTAATCAAAGTCTGCTTCACACATCCAATGACTTCTGGTTCAGATTTGGTGCAGCTATTAACTGAAAGAAAAGAACAAAATGATAACAGAGTTAAATATAGTGGCCTATATGAGGACACACTTCAAATTCAAGCACCCAGTGTTTCTTAGGTGAGTCAGTACCAAGGCCCTATGCACGGATAAAGGGCACACCAAACCATAAATGACTCTTGTGCACGCATTATATTCGAATAATAACATACCTAGGATTTTAGGATCAGTGGCAACTACATTGCTCACCTTAAACCGAGGGGCAATACAAACAGTTAGTGGGTCGGGTTGGAGCGCAAAAACGTTCATTTTAAACAAAGTCCTGTGCATTTTAATAATTTTAATAAAAGAAATGTAAGGTAAAGTGTATACAAATAGCAATGGTATGAAACATTTCTAATTAAAAAGCAATTTCGACCTGTCCTTGAATGGTCCCATCTCACCAAATCAATATTACAAAATTCATTGACCACACCATTATGTCACACTTTCCCCTACACTTACTTGTCAGTTTTTTTCTTCACACTAACTCTGTACATCAGCACATGCAAATGAATCACTATTTCACATATCACTTTCCATATCTTTTCGCTCCTTCTCACTCCATTAGACACTCCTTTCGATCTTTCTCGTCTCATGTAATGTATCCCACTCTCACATTCTGTTCGCCTCTGAAAGTCTGCAAGAAACACTAATTTCTTCACATTTTCTGTGTCTATGTAAATAATAGTGGGGTTTGGGAAAGTGTCATCCGCCGCGATTGGCGGTTTCTTCCGCGTTGGGGTTGGCAACACAGCGTTAGGGGGTTTTAGTCCCTTCTTTGTGTTTTGTGGCAGCTCATTGGACGAACGCAGTGCCGCCGGGAGTTATATTCCTCCCCCCCCGGCGGGCACTGCGTTGCAACCCTCTCGGATTGTTTTCTGTTCCGGGTTCTCTCGCTCTGTGCTTCTGACTACTGATTTTCCACCTTGGCTCGGTTTCAGTAGTTTTTGTTTTTCCCTATGTTTCCTGGTTTCGCCCCTCTCTGCGAAACCCGTTCTCTCCTCTCCCTTTTCTTGCCGCCACCCTTGGTGGTCTGCTGTATTCTTTGTTTACCTTCGGCCGCGTCGCCCTGGACACGGCCCCGCCCGCTTTCTCTCTCTTCTCCATGCTGTGGCCTATTCTCTTTCTACTTTTCTCCAAGACCTTGGTTCTACTTACCCGCATTACTCATCTGGCCGTGCTCTCCTATGTCCTGCACGGATCCGCGGATAGCCACACCTTAGGTGGCAAGGCTCCCTGCTTCCTGCTGGATCAGCTGTTTCTTCGTTCTATGCCTCCGGATATCCCGCTCTGCAAGGATTCTACCACTCCACCGGTGATACAGCCCTCCAGCCAGCATTTCATCTGGTCAGCAGGACTACTAAAGAGTCTCCACGCCGCAAAGGGTTTTTTCTTCCCTGTTTGGGTTTTTCCCTTCTTCCGGCTTGCTTCCGGAAAGGGGGTCGCAGGGCGGCTGTCTACCAGCGGTCACTGTGGCTTCCTTCCGTGACAAGCATATTCACCTAAAAAAGGAAAGAGACTACCTGACCCGGCAGCACCTGCAAGACACAGACAACTCCAGCAGTTCAGGTGAGGAGAGTGTGAAAGTAGGGGAGGTAGAGGGGATCAGAGTGCGAGACCCATCACAGAAAGGCCTCATTATCCCTAATATAGGAGGTATTCCCTACCTCAACCAAAAACTAAGGGTCTATCCGTTGTCAAGATGTCCAAAGGAAAAATGATGTATTCGAAATCCTTTGCTAGCCCTCTCACACTTCAAATAACTGTAAGGTGCTAAGGATAATGTCTTTGGCTTGAAAAGTTCAACGAAAGGTGTAAATCCAACAGAAACCTCCAACGGATAATGTTCACAGTTCCAGAGGATGGTTCCCTTCCCCAGGTTTCTCTTCACCAAAGCAAAACTTTCAAAAAGAATAACTTGTCGCCCAAGAGGATAACTCACTCATCTTCATGTTGCAATTCACTCCAGGGGAAATTACTCCCTTCCCCAGGTTACTCTTCACCAAATCAAAAGTTCAAAAAGAACAACCACTTTCCTGTAGTCCAATAGGATAGCTCCCTCCTCTTGGTGTTGCAATTCACTCCCAGGGAAATGACTACCTTTCCCAGATTTTCTTCTCATGCTATGGAATTAAAAATCCTAAGGGTATGAATCTTCCCTTGGATTCCCTTTTTAAAATGCCACAACATGGGTGCAGGTCCCCGACTCACACAACAGCTTGTATACTCCCCTGCCAGGTCCTCTGCACAGTTCCTTTCAAGAAGGGGTATTGTTCTTCCTTTCTTCTATTCTCTAGCTTGCCTGGTATATTCTCCTGCCAAGACTTTCAATTTCAAATTTATGGGTGCGAGTTCCAGATTCGCCGTTCACCTGGTGCACTCCCCTGCCGGGACTTTCAATGCAACGGTCAACAACTTCAGGACCAAGGGGGTATTTAGCTTCCCCAAGTTCCCCTTTTCATTTGGGGTGCTTGTATTTTCCATCTTCCCCAAGTACTGGCACTATGAAGATTAGCAACGTTTCAAGCTGTAGGGATTCGTCTCCAACTTGTGCTTATGAGTGCCTTCTCCCACTCCCACCTGGTGCCCAAGTCTTCTACTATGGGCTCCAAGGTACTTGAACGGCTTGCTTAGCTTCTCCAACCCCTGTTTGGGTTTAGCTTCAGGCCTGCTCTCCCTCTTCGGTTAAGATTGCTCAGCTCTGCAGCGGATGGTGCTCTGCGTGTTGCCCCGGATCCCCTTGCTGGCACAAAGCTTCACCTCTGCTTCGTGTCCCTTGTCAGCGTCTCTTGTGTCCATCAGAGTACATCACCAACACAGACGCCACCTTTCCTGCTCTCCATTCCACTCTTCAGCTTAGCTCAATTCCTCCGTTTTCTCCATGGTTCTCTTGTCTCTCTGTGTCCGCCTGTCCACCTGACATCTTGGCCTACCCGGTGTAGACTAGCCGGTCGATATCCCTGTGTTGCTCAGCTGTTCCATCTTTTAACTCTTGCACTGAGAAAGGGATTTGCTCAGAGCAAATCAGATTTGTCCGAGTATTAGACTGCTTGTTTCGCTTCAGTCGAGCAATCTTCATTCTGGTTGCCCTCTTTCTCATGTCAGTATTTGTCATTAGGTTGGTTACAAAATATTGAAGGATACTGTCAAAAGGGTTTGTGGGTTGTTGAGGGGGATTATTACAATATGCCATCAAACCATGTGCAATGCAGGGATATCCCTAAAAGGAAAAGGAGGATACCATCTCTCATCCGGCAATGCCTTACTCCTACCTTGAGGGTCGCCTCCACCCATGTGATCCTCCCTCAAATAGCCGGATAGGGTCAGGATCAGATAGCAGCCACAGTCCTCTGGTCAGATGAGGAGCGGTTACCTCTGGGAAAGGAGTGATGACATTATCAGATTCATCACAAGTGTCACCCTTAAGAAGATTAGTTTTACAGTTTTTTCCTCATATAATTTTATTGGATGCAAAGATAATGCAACTAATGTATTAAAATATTGCTCAGGAAAGATTGTAAATATACTCAAGGACGTGACAATGAATCGCTGCTTACTGCCTTTATGACTAATCCCTCGATTCCGTTTTCTTGTTTGGTGCTCCTTTGCTTCCTAAGTAGGTATGTGCTTGACAAAAAGACAAAATATAGATGCCACTTTAAGTTACAGAAACACATACTAAAAACACATTCTTGAGTAGTCGTAAAGGGTAGAATGTCATGTATGACAAAACAATGATATTTATTTCCATTAGTCTCTTTATTTATCTATTTACAAATTAATTCATTAAAATTATGCAAATATTTCAAACTTAAATACTAGACCTATGTCACCTGAATCAATTTTGCACATGTGCTCGCTCCCTATCTAGGTCATGCATCCAAGTTCTTCATACTTTTCTCTTTTCAATGTGCCTGAT
This sequence comes from Ambystoma mexicanum, assembly GCF_040938575.1. Taxonomy (NCBI): domain Eukaryota; kingdom Metazoa; phylum Chordata; class Amphibia; order Caudata; family Ambystomatidae; genus Ambystoma; species Ambystoma mexicanum. The sequence goes on from NC_090935.1 coordinate 764,724,558, forward strand.
TATTGAACATCACACTATTGATGTATGTATTTAACACAATGGAAACCACTTTCAACACAATATACACCAATGTGGTTACTCATAAAATCACGACTGAAAGCAAGACTCGCAAACATTTTGAAAATGGAAATGTATTTTCTTCTCCAAAAATGTGCGATTTGCCTATGTATCAACAGTGCATGATTCACAAAAAGGTCAAGAACTTGCAAACCGGGATACAGGAGACCGTTTAAGTTACTTACCTCTAACTATTCTTCTCCAGCATGGATCTGGAATCGATTCACATGCTCATGAATTTTCCCTGTCGTCAAGCTGGGAATCCGCTATAAAAGAAGAACAAGTTACTTACCACTGGTAATGCTCTTTTGACTGGATGTTCCTCCTACATACTCCTCTTCTCATGATCTCTTCATTTCCAGCTTCAGCTGCTTCGAAAAACGTTTTCTCTCGGCAGAGGGTGTTGTGCGTCGAGACGGTCGACTTGATGTCCCTCGAGGGCTTCCATATCGGCTGATGTCATCGTCAAGTACATATAACACGCGTAGCGCCCAATGGCTTCAGTTCTGTTTTTTCACCACCCATATGCAGAATTACAGCCTTTGAGAAGTGACTTTAATTTATCAGACCTTAAAAGAGCGCAAGGTCTAAAGCTTGGAAATTCTACAGTGGGGTAGGCTGGTAGGGCGATGAGGAACACGTGGGAGGAACATCCAGTCGACAGAACATTACCTGGGGTACTTAACTTGTTCTTTGAATGGATTGTGCCCTCCCACGTATTCCTCATCTTATGATAGACTCCCAAAGCAGCATTAGGTTCTTTTGGAGGAGGGAGTACGGATTTGAGAGTTAATCCTTGTCAGAATGAAGCATAGAACTACCTTCCCAAATCTTCCTTCATTGTTAGATGTGTCTAAATAATGTTTTGTGAACGTGTGATAGGTGGACCAGGAAGCTGCCTCACATAAATCCTTTAATCGGAACACCCCTCTGAAGGGCAGAGGAAGTTGCCATGCCCCTAGTGGAATGAGCTATTACACCTTCAGGGGGATCTTTCCCAGCTAGCCTATAGCACTCCGAAGAAGCCAGTATGAGCCATCTGTATAGAGCCTGTTTGGTAACGGACAGACCTAGTTTGCGCCCTGTAAAACCAATGAAAAGTTGGGTGTGCTGTCACAACTTTGCCATCCTTCAAATACGATAGCTTAGAGCTCTCCTCGGATCGAGTCGATGCAATCTTTCCTCTTCCTTGCCAGGATGAGGTGGGAGGATAGAAGGCCGGAAGAACAGTTTTCTGTGCTAAATGGTAATCCATACAATCTTAGGTAGAAAAGAGGGTTTGACCTTAAGGACAACCTTATCCTTGTAAAAGGTGGTAAACTGAGGTTTACAGGATAATGCCTGCAACTCACTCACCCTGCGGGCTGAGGTTATCGCTACTTATAAAATAGTTTTGCAAGTTAGCAGCCTTAAAGGGCAGGAATGGAGTGGCTCGAAAGGAGTGCACGTCAAAAACTTTAAAAGCAAGTTAAGGTCCCAAGTTGGTAGATGGAATGGTGTAGGAGGAAACACATTTGTGAGTCTTTTAAGAAATTTAATTATTAAGGGTATTTTGAAGCAGGATGCCTCTTCAGAGGTGCGCTTGAATATGGAAAGCGCTGCTAGATAAACCTTGATTGTCCCAATCTGGAGCCCCAGATTTCCCAAATGTAGTAGCAACGGTAACACCGTAGGTTTAGTGCCTTGAAAAGTGTCCATGTCATGCAGAACTTGTTCCAACGGCAGTGGTATAAGTATTTTGTTGCTGGCCTTCTATCCAAAAACAAATCCTCCATAACATCATCCGGGGGGTCCCAATTCTTGTACCTCAGCCTCTCAGGTTCTCTCTTTGTGGAAGACGTATTCGTATTGGAAGGCAGATGGACATGTCCAGAAAGTCAGGGTACCACGTCCTCATGGCCCAATCCGGGGCAATAAGGATCATGGGTTTCCCAAACTTTCTCAACCTCCTGATGACTTGAGGAAGGACAGGGATTGGAGGAAGCATGTACATGAGCGGAAACTCCCAGTCCACTACGTACACGTCCCCTAGAGCTCTCTTGGGAGGACATTCCCTAGAACAAAACAGTATGCACTTCCGGTTGATACTGGTCACGAACAGATCTGCTTGCGGGGTTCCCAAAAGGGTGAAGATTTCTTGTAGGACTTCCTGAGCTAGTTTCCACTCGTGGGAGAATGTGCTCTCCCTGCTCAGAGCGTCTGCCAATGTGTTCCCCTCTCAGGGTATGTGAACTGCTGATAGAGAGATTCCTTCTTGAATTGCCCAGAACCAGAGCTGCATTGCTTCTCTGCACAGTGGTAGTGACCCTACGCCTCCTATCCTGTTAAGGTAGTACATGGCCACTGTGTTGTCCGTCATTATCAGGACATTCTTTCCCCATAAAGAGGGCAGAAAGACCTGCAGCGCTAGTCTGATTGCCCTTAGCTCCATAAGGTTGATGTATAGTTTGGAGTCCGTCGGAGACCAACGACCGCTGATTGTCAGATCCTTGGCGTGGGCTCCCCACCCCATGAGTGAGGCATCTGTCACTACTGTTATCTCCGGCCATGGTTGTCAAAAAGGTTCTCCCTTCAGAATGTTGTCTTCACAGGCCCACCACAGAAGGTCATGTGCGACTCTGCTTGGAATCTGAAGGAGGTCTGACATCCTGCCTAAGAATTGGGACCACTGTGCCCATTGAAGGGATCTCATTAGCAGACGAGCCTCTGGCACCAGAAAAATTCAGCATGCCATGAGGGCGAGCAACCTCAATAAATCGAAGGCCGGAAGACGCTGGGGACTCTGAAACTTGGTGACCATCTGCAGAATGTCTTGAGCCCTCACCCAGGGTGGCGAGGCATTTCACAAGGATGCATCCAGGACTGCTCCAATGAACTGGAGTCTCTGAGATGGTATCATGTGCGACTTCTTTTAATTCAGGGAGAAGCTCAGTCTGTGGAGGAAGTGGCAGGTGACACTGAAATGTTCCTGGGGCTGTTCGGGTGAACGTTCCCTAATCAGCCAATCAACCAGGTAGGGGTAGACGTGAAAGCCTCCTCTTCTGAGACTTGCTGCCACCAGTGCCATTAACTTGTGAAAACCCTCGGGCAGAGGTCAGCCCGAATGGCAGAACTTGAAATGATAATGAGAACCGCCAATGGCAACCGTCAGGTACTTTCTGTGCTTGTGATGGATTGGCACATGAAAGTAAACAACCTGAAGGTCCAACGATAACATCCAATCCTGGAGTTGGAGGGTCTGAAGCTATCTTGAACTTGTCCTTCCTGAGGAACTTGTTCAAGTACCTCAAGTCCAAGATAGGTCTCAGTCCTCAGTCCTTCTTGGAGATTAGGAAATAGGGAGAATACCATCCTCTGTTCCTCTCATCACAGGGACTGGTTCTATAGCACCTTTCTGTAGCAGGGTCAAAATGTCCTGCAACAGGAATGGATCTGGAACATTTAGTGAATGGCTTCCCGTGGTGGATCCCGAGGTCTCTATATAAAAGGGAGGCAGTAACCCTGGGGTACTGTTTCCAGTGCCCATGCATCCAAAGTAATTCCTCGCCATTCTTTCAGATGCTGTGACAGTCTGCCTCCCAGCGGAGTGTCGCGAGTCAAGACCTCAGAGTGGTTTTGGGGCGGATGATGGTAAAGACGCTGCTGCTTGGGCGGGCTTTACACCTCTCCCTCGTCCACCATGAGGGAATTTTCTTTGTCCTCTTTGACCAGCCGTCCTCTCACTCTTCCAACTGAGGAGAAGTAGCGAACAGACCTACCCCTCCAAGATGATCAGCTGGGGTGAAAAGGCTGTGGCTGCCTGAATGCGGCACTTAGGGACTTGGCTGCTGCCTTTGAGATCTGCAGCTTTTCAAGGCTTCCATTAGCCTTATTTCCAAATAAATGGGAGCCGTCAAAGGGTATGTTAAGGAGTCTGGATTGTACATCAGGTGCAAATCCCGACTTCCACAACCACGCAAACCTGCATATGACTGTGCTTGCTGCCATGGCCCTGTTAACACTGTCAGCCGTGTCCAGACCTGATTTGCAGAGACTCACACAGGGCCTCCTTGCCATCCCTTATCACGTTCATGAAGCTGTTTCTTTCCTCACCCTTAGGGATGTGATCTGTTGCCATTGCTATACAGTCTGACAGGATGAATGTGAACTTTGCAAGGGCACATGTAGAATTAGCAGACTTTAAAACCATGCTGCTAGCAGAAAAGACTTTCTTTGCCCGAGAGTCAATGCGTTTGTCATCCCTATCAGCGGGTATGGTTGGGTACGAAGCTTGCTTGGAAGCAGATGTAACTGCTTTTACTACTAGGCTTTCCGGAGTTGGATGTATTGACAGGTAGCCAGGGTCGCTAATGGATGGCCTGTATTCTTTTGTTAGATTTTTGTTTACTGCAGGGCTGGACTCTGGAGCCTCCCCGTTTTTTGCAACCCTTTTTCATGTGCCACATGAAATGGTATTATAGGTTCATATTGAGGATCTTTGTCCAATATGTCAGTTAGGTCGTCTTGTTCAAATGCAGGAGTTGGTCTACTCCATTCCAGGAATCCTAACGCTCTGGACATTAGAGTTCTGTATAATGCATCTGCATGATCAGCCGGGTCCGGTATACCAAAATCTAGCTCTGGGGAAGTGTCTACCCCACCAGCTGTCTATAGGGTTTCATGTAGCTTCCTAACCCTGGACTCTTCTGAAATTGAACATTAAGGTACATTAGTATTTTTTTTAATACCAGGGGTATCCAATTGAAACCACATGGAGGGGTAGCATCTGAGGTTTCATTTATTTTTAAATGTTTTTATTGGCATTTTAGTAAAAGACATTCGCGTTACAAGAAGTTAATTATGCAGTAATGCCAGTTTTAAATAATAACCATCAAACAAACAAAAACAAAACTAGCAATTCTCGTTACAGTCTTGTCATGTGAAACATGAGAACAAGCGGATGTCTCCTCATCCGGGGTGCCGTTCTTGCCCTTCTTGGGGGCAACTCCTCCAGTTCACGCATGGTGGGGGTGGGCAGTTTGCCACCCAGGTGTGGGGGGAGTGCTCATCATGGTGTGCAGTTCGTTCATGGAGGCTTATCGTCAGAAGGATGAAACATGTCCCATACTAGTGCATTCCAGGCAACCCATTTGTCACTACCATCCAGCTCTGATCTGCTTACTGCCTCCGCCCATACCTTAGTCTCATCCTCTGCCCACCTCTCGAATTCCCTATGCCAATGTTGGTACCGTGGCCTCCCCAGCCCTCTTCCATGAGATGGCAATGGTTCTCTTGGCCAGGATGCATGCGAGGTCCATGAATTTATGCACATGCTTATGTTTGCTGATCCTGGGGTAAGCACCAAGCAGGCACTCTTTGGGTGACCACTCATACCAGGCGACGCCAGCAGCTCTACAGGCTTGTTCTATCTGCACCCAAAGATCCCTGGCCCGCTCGCAGCCCCAAAACATATGTATCATATCTGCCTCCTCCCTACCGCACCATGGGCAAACTGAGCTGGCGTTCCTGTTGAAGGTGGCTATTCTGTGTGGGGTCATGTAGGTGCGGTACAGCACATTTAGCTGTATCAGTTTGAACCGATGATTCCGTGAGACTGCTTTGGGGTAACTCAGCGCCCTCTACCAATCCCGTTCTGTTAATGTAGTGCCCAGGTCTGCCTCCCATTTTTCTTTCAATGCTGCACTCTTGGGGTTGGGCATGTCTATGAGCGTGCTATACGGGCTAGAGACTGGGCGCCAGCCACCATCAAGGTTGTACATTAGGGTAATAATTGGTTCAGCCTGCGGCTCGTCCGGCCAGCCCTCCCAGCCATCTCTGGACACCTTTCGGACCCGTTGATACCACAGGAACTGCCCACCGGGGACCCGCTCCCGTATTGAGCTGAATTCCCGAAGACCTCTTCATCATACATGTCTCCCCACGTGCATATCCCATGCCCTTCCCATCTTCGCAGAGCCACCAGGTCCGAGCTGTCCTGGCATGCACCCGCTATTGGTATCTCTGGGGTATAAGGGTGTGTGGTCCCCAGTACCGCTCACGTTCTTTTTCATATCTTCTGCCCCAGTGTCACCACCATTGGAGTGTGTTTCGCAGCCCCAAGGGTTACCCAGAGTATTTCTTTTAGTGTGAGGGGCGCAACCAGCTGTTGAAGCTGGACAGTCTCCGAGGTGGGGTCATCAGACAGCCATTTCACCACATGGCTAAATTGGGCCGCCAGATAGTACTTTTCTAGGTTCGGCAGCTTCACACCCCCTGCCCGGTCATATGGTAGGTATAGGGTCTTCAGTGAGAGTCTGTGGCGTGCGGCACCCCACCAAAACCCCCGGATCAGCCCCTCCAGTGTGCGGAAGAAGGAGTCCTTGACTTAATAGTGCACCTTATTAAAGAAGTATAGGAACCTCGGGAGGATGATCATCTTGGTGATAGCGACTCTACCTAGCAGTTATAGCGGTAGCCTGGCCCAGAACTTCATGGAGTTCCTCATACCAAGCAACACCCTAGCCGTGTTGTTTTCGTGTATTTGTTCAGGCGAGTGTTTAATGTTGACCCCCCAGGTATTTAAATGAGACAGTCTCCCATCGGAGACCAACTGCAGGCAGCATGCTGGGGTCTCTCCCTATTAGGCCAGCAATTGGGAATATGCAGGATTTAGATCTGCTGAAGCTGATTCCAGAAACCTTGGCACAGTTGTCCAGTGTAGCTAGGATTACCGGGATGTTTAAATGCGGGTCTCTGACGTATAGAAGGACATCATCCGCGCAAAGCGATAGTAAGTGCCCAGCACCCCTGACCCAGATGCCCGCATCCAAGTATTGCTTCCTTAGGAATATCGCTATGGGTTCAAGACCCAGGATGTACAGCATTGGGGAGAGCGGACAGCCCTGCCTAGTCCCCCTCTCAATATCCCATATGGCAGACACCAACCTCCCCGTTTTGACCCTGGCCTTAGGATTAGTGTACAGAATACGAACCCAGCTAATGAAGGCCTCCCTGAATCCAAACCCCCTCAATGTCGCCAACAGCCACTCCCAATAGATCAAATCAAACGCCTTAATTGCGTCCAAAGAGAGTATAGCGTATTCCTTCTGGGAGCCCTCAGTCTGCGCCAGGATGTGTTGCAGTCTGCGCAGGTTTAGGGCAGTACTGCGCCCAGGTATAAAGCCTGTTTGATTGCTGCGTATTCTATCCCCAATTATTCTATTCAGGCGTTTGGCGAGGACTGTGGTAAGGATTTTGACATCATAATTTAACATCGCTAAAGGGCGGTATGAGTCGCAGCGTTCAGTCGGTTTTCCGGGCTTCGGTATTGGGACAATTGGTGTTTCTCTCATTGACCCCGGTAATACTCCATTGGTGAATGCTTCTTGGTAGACCTCGAGCAGGACCGGCGTGATGACATCAGCATATGTTTTATAGAACTCTGGGGGGGGGGGAGAGTCCGTCGCTGCCCGGTGTTTTGCCGGAGGCGAGGGACCTGATTGCCTCAGTGATATCCTCACCCATTATTTCAGCGTCTAGGGCCTCCCTGTGCGTATCCTCTATTTTGAGAAGGCCTATTTCATCTAGAGTGTCTAATATGTCCGAGTTTGCCACTTGGTGGTCGTGGCTGTATAAGCGGGAGTAGAAGTCATGGAAAGTGTCATTCATGTCTTGCTGCGTTTTATGTGTTGTGCCCGTTTCATCCTTTATCTCGATGATTTGGTGCCTCGGATGTTCCCTCCGGCATTGCCATGCTAACAGCCTGCCCAGTTTGTCGCCTTCAGCGTGTGATTTGGCTGTCTTAACTGTGAAATCGAATTTGGAGAGCCTGCCCCATGCCTCCGAACAATTCCCTCGCAGCAATGCTAGTTCTTCCTCCTCCCCCCGTGTTCCTGTAGTGTTGGTTTCCCTGTCTTTTATTTCCTTTTCCTTTCAAGTTCTGCCCTTAGTGTTTTCCGTATGCCGCCAGCTCCTGCAATAGCCTCCCCCTGACAACCACCTTCATTGCTTCCCACACCGTGTCCCATTGTTCTACACTGCCCACGTTTGTTTCCAAGTACCCTTATAGCTTGTCCCGTAACTCCTCCGCAAAGGTTTGGTCTGTCAGGGCATCCGGGGACATGCGCCACAGTGGTATAGGTGGTCTGGGGCCCCTCACCGTCCACAGCACCTGCAGAGGGGAGTGGTCCGATATTGACCTGCCCAAGTATTGGGCAGAGTCCATTTGTGGCTGGTAATGTTTGGGCACAAATATGTGATCTATCCTGGTGCGCAAGGCGTGAGGGGCAGAGAAGTAAGAGTACTCTCTGTCCATTGGGTGGAGTTCTCGCCACATGTCGACCAGGTCTAGGGATACTATCAGCGCGTTGAGTGCCTCGGTCGCTGCATCGTTTCTGGTTACTGGTGATCTAGATCTGTCCAGTTCCCTGTCCCTTACACAATTAAAGTCGCCCCCCCAGATGCAGAGGCTGTCCTGGCAGCCAGCTAGTTTGGCTCCCAGTGTGTCTAGGTGCTTCGGGATTCCATGGTTGGGGAAGTATGAGTTTATTATGCAGATTTCGGTCTGCTCGATCCATCCCCTCACCAGCAGGTAGTGGCCCTCCTGGTCCGTCTTCCAGCTTGACACCTTAAACGGAACCAAAGGGCTGATCCAGACAAGCACCCCCTGGGCGTATTTGGAGTAGGTAGCCCCATAGCACTGCCTATCCCAATGGTCAATCAGCACCCCCAGGGTTTGTTGGGTCAGATGGGTCTCTTGGAGAAGGGCTATGGACACTTTCTTCCTGTTAAGGAAGGATTTAATTCTGTTCCTGCGCATGTAGGTGCCCAGGCCCCGAACATTCCATGTTAGGATTCTAATGTCATTGGCCATTTTGGCATGTGCAACCCCATCGGCTGGATCCAGAGCCATCCAGCCACTGATCTCGCCCCAGCAGAAAGGCCAATCGCTTGCCCCAGCCGAGCTCACCCTCACCCCACAACCTGCAGTAGTACTCTCGCCCCTCATGCTACATGCCTCATTTTGCGCTGAGATCTCATCGCTTGCGTAGTAAGAACAACCCAAACCAAACAAATTAATAACCAAACCAGAACTAGAACTGGGTAACTGCGCTCAGCAGCCACCTTGTGTCCGTGGCGCTCGAGCGCCCCCACAACTGACTGGCCCTCCAGGGCCAAGGCGTGCGGGCTGTGGTGTGTCAGCAACCGGCCGACACTGAACGGTTTGTGGGATGTGCGCCTTCGCCCAGTCGGAGGCCCCCGCTTGCCCCTGCCTCATAAAATACTGTGGTGATCTTCTCAGTGTTCTTTTGTGCCCGAGCAGGCTTCATTTGATGCGTCCCCGCTGCCCCCGTGGCTGTCTGAATCAACGTTCCTCATGTAACAGCTTCACGCCCATGGTCCAGGTTGTTGTGCTCCAGCCACATGTTGGCCGCAGCAGGTGTTTCAAGAAAGACGGCACGCCCTTTGTAAAGGACCTTGAGGCGGGACGGGTACATGAGCATATATTTGAGGTTCAGTTTCCTGAGTTTCAGCTTAACTGGCACGAAGGAGTTCCGGGCTCTCTGCACCGCTGGGGTGTAGTCCGGGTATATGGCTATTTTGGCGTTATCCCGGCAGATCTCTCCTCCCTCTCTGGAGAACCTCAGAATGATTTCCCTATCGCGGAAGCTCAGTAACCTAGCTATCATGAGTCGCGGGTGCGAACCCGGAGGCAGCCTTTTTTGTAGTTCACCCCTGCAATAATTTCTCTGCTCCAATCTCCTGGAGTATCATGTTTTCAATTAAGTCCGTTGGGCCCTTCCATTCCCTCCAGAACCCGATTGTTACTACGCCGGGCTCGCCCTTCGGCAACTTCTGCTCGGGCTTCCAGCGCTGCGTACTTCCTTTTGAGCTCCGTCAGTCGCCTCTCCAGGTCGCTGGTGGTTCCTGCTGTCTCCTTCAGGGTCGTTTCGGCCGTGGTGACTCTTTCCGTGAGGTTTCTCATATCTTGTCTCATCAGTTGCATGTCCGACTTGATCTCCCCAATTCTGGTGTCGATGAAGGTACGTAAGGCTGCAATTGCTTCGAGCACTTGATTGTCACTGCTAGCGGGGCTCTCTGCAGGTTGTACTTGTGCTTCTGGGGTGGCCCGTGGTTGCTCTTTCTGTTTGGCATTGAAGGAGTCCATGATTGTTGTTTCCTTTTTTTGTTTTGTGGATGGCATGGCCCCAGTGATGGTCGATGGTGGAGAGGGATGTAGTGGTCTTGCGAGGGTAGTATTGCGTCTGGTGGTTCACGTGTTGCATCTAGGGACCAGCCGCACGCGGTTTATAGAGGTTATAGGTCCCAGGATCTGTGTAGTATAGCATGCGGTGTGCCACGGTAAGCTGCCCCAGTGCCTTGTTTCAATGTTTGACCCATCCAGTACCTTCAGCAAATAATGTCCCTGGGTCATTCGTTGTTGCATGGGTGACTACGACAAATTATGTCCAGGAGTCGTCGGGACCCAGCCATTCTGCGCGTAGTGTGGCTCTCTTGGTGGGCCTCAGTCGTGCAGGCGCGCCACGTACCCCTTATCCCCTCCGGCGTCTTCCCGTGTGTAGCAGATCCCTCCAGCTCGCACCCGCCAGCCTGGCGGGCCAGTCTCTGTGTCCCTCGATGTCCTCTGCCGCGCCTTCTCGGTGTGTCGGGCGGGCTCACTCAGAGTCGAACTTCCAGCCGCTCCTCCCCCTCACTGCCAAGCCGAGGCCTTGTCTGCCATCTTGAAGCCCAGGGGGTCTCGGGTTTGCCGTCATCTCTTCTCCCGCCCACACTCCGATTTTAGGATTTGTGCGGTCCGGGGGCTGTGGAAACGCTTGTCGGAGCCTCCAGTGCGGGTCAAGTCGCTTGGTCTTGCCTTTTATTTAAAGAACACAGGATCTTTCCAGGATCAGGGCAGGAGCCGCGGTTGAAAGCGTCCAGACGGCATGAGCTCAAGCCACGCCCCCTCATCTGAGGTTTCATAGCCCTCATATACAGATGTTAGGGATCTAAAAAAATCCTTTTATGTAAAGGTTTAAAAACCTTTTCTTGGCCTATTTGTGGTAAAGGCGTCGAAGAATATACATTCGGCATCAATGTTTTTTGTATTTTCTATCGGCATTGATGGTGTTGACGCCAGTGGCATCAATGGTTTCGACGGCTTAACTTTGCACTGTGCTTCAAGGGACTCGACCCTCAACTCGAGAGTTTCTTCGACGATCTCTCATCTTGTTGAGTACCAGAAGGGACTCGAGTAGTCTTAGGCTTATAACCCGGGCTTGAGGGGGCGCAGGGTTTCGCCTTGCCCTCATGCTTGTCATCGACCATAGCGTGGCCACCTTTTTTATGTTTTGAGGTGGACGGTACACGATCCTTGAAGATTTTGCACATTTTCTTCCTACAAAGTTCCCACTCTTCTTTGGAGGAGGATTTAGTCAGGCAGACTTTGCACTTTTCATCTAAGGAAGAAGATGAGGAAGAAGAAAGTGATTAATGCCTTCTCTTTGATTTTTTTGATGATGACCAGGAGCATCTGCTCCTCGAGTGGGAATGTGTTTTTGATTTTTTTTTTAACCTTTATTTATTTGACTTGACAACACACAAACAAAACAGAGATGGTCACAACATAATCACAGCATATTCCTCTACACAATGCGTATTTACAGTACAGTGCTAGCATATTAGTGTACATTAAGTGGGTTGGAGTCAAGGTAATGTCTCAGAGAGAGGAGTAACAAAACACAAATTCAACAGGATGGCATTAGTGGGGGGAGGAAGCGGATTCAGAGTCCAAGTTTGAGGTCAAGGTGGACATATAGCTACGGAACCTCCGCCATTTATTCTTGGTCTCGAGTGAGGATGTTGCAGTACAGCCCAGGCCTCCTCAGTATCGTGTGCCCATGTCACTGTCCTAAGCCACTGTGCATAGGTGGGTGCTCTAGGTCGAAGCCAGTTCATAAGGATGCAGCGCACAGCCAACACCATGCAGAGTCCGGCTAGTTTCCTTGAATCACGTCCCAACTGGGTAAAGTCGTGGAAAAGGCATTGTGCCGGGGATGGGTCTATAGCATGGTCTAGAATGGCGGACAATGTGGAACATATTTCGGACCAGTATTGTGTCAGATGTGGGCATAGCCAGATCATATGAATGTAGGGAGCCCGGTCGGCACCGCATCTAGGGCAGTTGGAGGGACGCTCGCTAAACATATGGTGAAGTCTGTCCAGAGTGTGGTGATATCTGTGCAATACCTTAAATTGTATTAGTTTAAACCTAGAGTTATAGGATACATTGTGTGTGCAAGCACACATACGGGACCAACGCTCATCGGTGATCTCAACCCCGAGATCCTCTTCCCACCTGTGTCTGAGTTTAGTAAAGGAGGGGGCCGCTCTACTCTGCAGTAGAGTATAGAGCCTTGATATTTTCCCCCTTAAAGGAATCATAGGAGCACAGTTCCGTAATAATTGACTCGTCAGGTGGAATTGTAGGGAAGTTGGGGTATCTGGCTTTGAGATTTTTTCAGAGAGAGGAGTATTGTAGCCATGCCGAAGGTTTCCGCTTAAGGGAAAACGGGAGGTCTGCCTATTCAATAAAATTACCCTGTTCATAGACATCTCAGAGTACCAAAAAGCCTGCGTCAGTCTAGCGAGATACAATGGATTGTGGGATGCACGGGGCATCTGGGAAGAAATTCCAGAGCGGGAGGTCCCCGTGGAAGGGGTAGGGCATTCCCACCAGTTTCCAGATCTTAGTGAGTGCCAATGATGTGCTAGCGACAGGGTCTGGGGTTTGAGGATAAGGGAACCAATTACTCGGTCGCAGACCGTTAGTTTCTCTAGCCGGACATGTGGGGTGGGGGGGTCTACGGTGTTAAACCAGTGGGAAGCAAATTGGGACTGGGCTACTAGCCAAGACCTAGTGAAGTCGGGAGCGCCAAACCCGCCCAACTCCATAAGAGTTGTCAGTGTTGTTAATTTGAGACGGACCGCACCGGTATGCCATAGGAAGTTGTTGGTTATGTGTTGTAGCGACCTGAAAAAGTCGTCGCCTGGCCACAGGGGGAGATTAGTGAATCGGTAGAGGAGCTGGGGTAGCACCACCATTTTTAGAATTCCTATCCTACCCGCTAGGGAAATGGGGAGTCTGGTCCAACTAGCAGTTTTAGTAGCTAGGTTTGTGAGGTAGTTCTGGTAGATGTCTTCTCGCAGCTTCACCGTGTGACGGGAGACTTCGACCCCCAGGTAAGTGATATTGGACTGGGACCATGTGAATCCCCTTAGGTCAGAGGGGGTTTGTGTGCAATCTGTAAGTGGGAATAGGATAGACTTGGAACAGTTTACCTTCAGCCCGGATTTGTGTCCAAATCGGGCCACATCGTCAAGGATCGGGGCAAGATTGGTTTCTGGGGAGCGAATGTAAAGGAGAGCATCGTCAGCATACAGGGAGACAATATCGGATTGGCTCGCAGTACGGAAGCCTCTATGAGAGTGTGACTGGCGGATCATGTCGGCAAAGGGTTCCATGGCTATGGCGAATATTAGCGGGGAAAACGGGCAACCCTGTCATGTCCCTCTGGCTATCTGGAAGGGGTTGGAGTACCTGTCCTCAGTGCGGACCCTGGCCGTTGGGTCGGTATAAAGCAGCTTCATCCAGGCTCGAAAGTTGGGGCCAAATTTTCATTTTTCAAGGACTCGCCACAGGTATTCCCATGACACTGAGTCGAATGCCTTTTGCATACACTGCCTGTACTTCCTGGCCAATTTTACTGATGACGTTGAAGTGTCTTCTAAGGTTCAGGGCGGTAGATCTGCCAGGGACAAATCCCACCTGATCAGGGTGAATGATATGGGGCATAAAGGTTGCCAGTCGGGTGGCCAGTAGTTTTGCATATATTTTGACATCACAATTAATTAGCGAGAGAGGGCGGTATGAGCCGCATTGGGTGGGGGGTTTGCCTGGTTTAAGAAGGATTGTTATCATTGCCTCTCAGAGTGAGGGGGGGAGAATGCCCTTCGCAGAGGTCTCCTCCCAGAGGGCTAGCAGATGTGGAACCAGCATAGATTTATATTGCTTATAAAAGTCAACAGGGAGGCCATCCGGACCTGGGGCCTTACCGGACGCCAACGACTCAATGGCCTCCACAGGTTCTTCAGATGTGAACGGTTTTTCAAGAAAAGTGCTGGCGTCAATGGACAGGACCGAGAGAGGGAGGTTTTCTAGATAGGAGTCGATTTCTGATATCTGGGGGCCATCAACTTTTGAATATAGGGAGGCATAGAACGATAAGAATTCTGAGTTAATGTCTTGTGGTGAAGTGGCTAGCGTTCCATCGGGTCTTTCTATCGCCGGTATGTTGGGGGCTCCGAATTCACGGTGTATCAACCTGGCCAGCAATCGGCCTGGGTGTTCTCCCTCTCCATATTTCCTCACTGACTGGGAGCTATCCAAGAATTTGACTTCTCAATCGGCTAGGCTGTGGAACGTGTCCAATTCTGACCCCAGTAGTGCTAGTGTTTCAGGGGAATGATCCCGGGCATATTTCGCCTCTAGGGTAGCCAGGGTTGTTTCGCTACTAGCTATATCAGCACGGATTACCTTCAGAATGCCACATCCTTTGGAGATGGCAATGCCCCTGATGTATGCCTTAAAGGATTCCCAGAGGGTGGACTGTGATGACACAGAGTTAGTGTTAACCTCGAAGAATTCCTCAATGGAATATTCGAGTTCAGAGGCGAACGCCTGATCAAGTAGGGCATGGGGTCTCATTCTCCACTGCCCAGTTTTGTTGTAGTCTTGGCCCCAAATCAATGAGACAATTACTGGGGAGTGGTAGGATAAAGTTCTAGGGAGGATCGCTAGATGGGACAGGCGCTTAACCAATATGTCTGATATAAGCCATCTATCTATCCTAGAGTGTGAATCGTGCACTGAGGAATAGAAGGAGTAGGCACGGGAATCGGGGGAATTCGCCATCCGTCAACCATCGCTAAGCGAGGGAGGATTGTCAGGATAGTATGAGCTGCTCTGGTGAGCTGACGAGGTCGAGAGCCTGATCTGTCCAGGTTAATATCTAGTATGGTATTAAAATCGCCACCCCATATGATCGGAACCAGAGGGTAACTCTCCAACACAGAGGCTAGTTGTAGGTAGAAGTCCGGGTCATCAATGTTTGGGCCATATATATTCAAGATGGCTACTTCTTGGTTTTGGAGTCTGCCAAGGATTAATACATACCTCCCTAGCGGGTCTATTCGTGTGTGAGAGCACGAGAATTTGAGGGTTCTGTGTATCAGAGTAAGAGCCCCTCTGCTCTGGGTGGAGTAATTAGTGTAGTACCTTTGGGGTCCCCACTGTTTAGCAAATTTTTCGCATTGTTCAGAGCGTGCATGGATCTCTTGTAAGCATAGGATTTTGACGCCATGGCGCTCAGCGTGGAGTTGTATCTGACGCATCTTTTTGTGGTTACCCAGACCCCTCACATTCCAACTCATAAAGGCCAAGCTGTTATCCGCCATCTGTATAAAGGTGTTGATTGAGTGTAGGCCCACGGGTTGGCGGTCGCCAGCACCAGCCTAGCTCGGGCGGGCACATCGTCCCATCCAGCTGCTTGTGACATAGTTCTGCGGCATGTGGAACATCTCTGGTGGTTGTCAAGACTTTTATTTAACATAACGCCCATTCCCCCCTCCCCCAACCCACATCCCTCCCCCAAACGGAGGAATGATAACCCAACTAAGCCATAACAACAGCAAACTCTTTGGCATCATCGCCTGGGGGCCTGTAAACTGGCCTGGCAGTGGCGCACCGGACTCGGGAGAGCATAAGGAGGTTTTACCTACCGTACCAATTACCAGTGTCATTAGCCTAGGCTGCGTGATTAGAGGATCAACAGATCAAAAAGGAAAAAAAGGAACAAGTAACTGTTAATGTCATCCCACGGGACACAATCCAATCTGTATGTGCGGGCGTGGATAGAACTGTTACCAGGCAAGGACCCGGCGCGTAGCGATCGGGACAAATTGGTATCACCCTTGCGGCGGAGACTCAGCCGAGGAAATGTTCATCTATGAATTTTGAGGCATCTTCCGGTATCGTGAAGAAGTAAGTCTGATTAGAGTGTTCAATTCTTAGTTTGGCAGGAAATAGCATGGAGTATTTAACCCCATGATCTCGGAGCCTTCTTTTCACTGCCACAAAGGTTTTGCGTTCCTGATGTACCGCCACAGAGAAATCTGGGTAAAGATGTATCCTCGCTGCCCCCAGTCGTAGCTCCCCTTTGGTTCTAGCCGCTCTTAGGAGAGCATCTCGGTCACGAAAGTTTAAGATTTTAGCTATGATGGGGCGTGGAGGTGCACTAGGCTTAGGCTTTGCGGTTAAGGAACAATGGGTTCTTTCCACTGCAAACTGTGGGGACAGTTTTGGAGAGTCTAGGAGTGACAGTAGCATTCGTTCCACATAGTCTTCTATGGGTTCATTAATATTGTACTCGGGTACTCCGAAAATGCACAGATTATTGCGTCTTGAACGAGATTCTAGGTGATCATTCTTTTTTCTACCGCCAGCATCCAAGTGGCGAGTGAGGAGACAGTGGCGCATAGAGCACCCACCTCATATTCGGTGGCCCCTATCCTTGTTTCGATCTCCGCCACCCCACCATCGGTCTTCTCGATATGTGCCTTTATAGATGAGATGGTGCCATTCACATCATCTAGTTTGGTGTGTAGCTTGGTGAATCCCTCACAGATGTACACCAGCATCTTCTACGAGTCATCTGGGGTCGATGTGGCTATTGTTGTAGGGGACTCGCTCGGTGTCTCAGCTGTAGGTTTGGCTGGGGTCTTTGCAAACATGTTCAGGGAGGACTGTTTCTTCCCCGCTCCTACTCCCTTAGTCATGGTATCAATGGAGGGGGTTTTGGAAATATAGGCAGATGAAGATGTCTTGCACAATTTAGATTATCTTTCCCCTCTACGTATAACAGGATGTTCAAGCCCTCCCTAATAGGACCGCTAGGGGAGCCGGAAAGGTCCTTTGAAGTAGAGTATGTGACCAATCACTCCGGTCAGTTGCAAGCTTGCCACCGTAAGGATTCCTGCCTTATCTGCTAAGGATTCTTGCCCCAGATTGATAGGGTTGAAGGTCCCGTTTAATTACATGCAGGGTAGGTGAATTCTTCAACCTAGGGCAAGGGGCAGTGGGCAGGCCTCGCCCCGTAGCTGTCTCACACGTGGTGTTAGGGCAGGGGTACAATGTGTTTGAAGTGGCCCCTCGAATTCTTGTTTATGGGGTAGTTTGGGGCAGTTGCCGGTGAAAAAGGTATGTCAGGTGGGGTAAGCCTCCTCTGATCAAGCGGTGAGGCCGCTAGGTGAGTAGTGGGGCCGCTTCTAGCGGTATGCGTTAGGGCCAGTGATTGCTGCCAGACTTATTTTACTGAAGACCCACAGCCTCTCAGTCCGGTGGATAGGCAGCAGTTATGAGCTCTCACCCTGCGAGGATTTGTCACAGCAGGTATCACAATATTTATCCAGCATCCCCCCAGCCCCCTACCGTGTTTTCAAGTCTTCAGGTCTCAGCTGCCGGTAGTGGGGGGCGGCGAGGTGCGGGAGGCCAGTGCGGGACCAACGCGAGACAGTGTTCCTTTTGCGGCTCTACCGCACTACACTGCATCCGTTCGCCGGATTTCCAAAGATGGTGCAGAAAGCAGCTGTAAGTATATAGATCTCGGCAGGTGCCCCAACGTTTATGCCACGGGGGTCAGGGCAGCCGCCTCTGCCAAGATCAGAAGACTCACGTAGTATTGGGTCGGACGCCTGGTGGCGTGCAGCGAGTACCAAGCTGCCCCTCCTCCATTCAGGCCGCCACGCTGCGGTGCCCAGCAGTCAGGGAGGCCACGCCCCCTGGAGCCAGGGCACGAGCCAGCGAGCTCACCCGCCCGCCCCTGTTGTTGCAATATCTCCGCCGTCTGAGGGTTGCGGGCTCCGTAGGTCGGCAGGGGCAGGCTATGTGGGTCTATCCACGGGATATAGGAAGATACCAGCAGAATTTCAATCGTGAGTCGGTTATTTTTATATAAAGGAAGCGCCCCGGTGTGGAGCTCGGCACCTAGGCTGCCAGTTCCATTGCGCGCAACCTTGGTGGACCGTGTTTTTGATTTTTTTTATGAGAGGAATCTCTCGACTTTTGGGATGACCCAAATTTTGAAAGAGTGGACAGGGATTTGGTAACAATCCTACCCACCGATAGTTTAGCTTTGCGCTCTTTTAAGGCTTTACCTGTCATCGACTGACCGGATCGACAGTCGGCGGTTTACATGCGACGCCCAGGCACCAGATGCATATCTTATGCAAGTCCGTGATGGACATATCGGCGCCGTATTTCAGGCCCTATTTGAAGCCTGTCTTTGGAGCATTCGTAGCTGAAGACAAGGCCATTTTTGAAACATTTCCAAAGTACACTGAAGTGCGCTGTGATTCCCGAAGCAATCAGATTCACGGAAAAACAGAACTGTAGCCAACGGGCGATGCATGTGGCATATGTACTCAGCGATGATGTCAGCCAAGATGGAAAAGATAGACCATCACGACGCACTGCACCCTTTGGCGAGAGAACATTTTTTCAGAAGCAGCTGAAGCTGGAAACGGAGATATCATAAAATGAGGAATGCGTGGGACACAATCCATTTGAAATAACAGTTTCACTTTCGCTTGAAAACTGTATTTCTCCTCTAAAACAATCACTGTCCTCTGGGTCATACTGCCTCCATCCAATGACAATCCTCTATCACTAAGCTCCACCCCTGGTGGCCATCTTCAGATCTGGCAAGCATGTAAAGGGGCAGTATGAACCATTACCTTCTAGGCTGAGCAGGGAATCCGGCGCTGCAGTCACCCGCTGGTGAGTGCCCGCTTGGGCATTTCACTTTGTCTAATTTGCTGCCTGTTTTTCTTTTGGTCTGTGTGCCCTGTTCCCTTCCCCGCTCCCCTTCCGCTTCTTCCCCTCCTCTCCCGCCCGCACCCCGGCCCGCCCACTCCACTGATTGGCTTTCCCCCATTTTACACTGACCCTCTCTCGACAGCCCCCTGCACCGCAGCCCCACGCCTATGGGTCCTTAGGCAAAGGGTGGTTCCCTTAGGCGACTCCTGGTTGTGTCTGCAGGTGTCGGCAGGGGATGCCAGTTTGCCAGTCTACACCCTGGTTAGTGCCGCAGGCTCCCCTGCTTACCCCATGCCACCTAGCAGACTTCTAACCTTGGTATTTTCCTTCTTATTTCTCTAATTTACACTTGCATTGTTGAGTTACCTTAAATTGCATTGTGAAAGCTAGGCCTTTCTCCCACTATTCAGGACACTCAAACTTAGGTGTGTTGTTTGTCCTCCTGTTGTTTGAAAAAATTTGCATTGTTGCGTTACCTTAAATTGCATTGGGAAATCTAGGCCTTTCTCCCACTATTCAGGACTCTCTAATTTAGGTGTGTTTTTTGTACTGTTTTTTATATTTGCATTGCTATAGAGCAATTGGGAGTGTCATTGTCTTGTCCAACTGCTCACCATCTCGCTTCTCGCTGTCTTGTCTGCTTGCACCCTGCTCTGTATCGTTCCCTAGTGCTCTCCCCTTCCCTCTCCTTTCCCCCTCTCCCCTTCTACTCTATGGTGCGCTCTGTCTCACCTATTTTCTCTTACTGCTTCTCTATCGACTATCCTGCCCTCCTCACTAAATCTGGCAGGAATTAGTTTAAAAAGGACATCCTGGTCTCCAACCCAAGCCTCCCTATCGATGACACCTATACCAGCGACTCCTACAGGCAAACTTTCACTGACATCCTCTTTGTCGTTCCCTCACCAGACCTATGGACCCTCCATATGGTCTCTGTGCTCTCTCCTTTCTCATCTTCTCCCCTTAATGGAGGCACCTGGTGGGATACCCTCCTGGCCTCCTTCCAGACCTCTAAGCTCATCATTAATGTCTATGTGAATGGCACCGTCTTGGTCCAAGGCCCACAGGCCAACCTTCTCCTCTTTGATAGACGCTTCCCGCACCTCATCAATTTCCTTTCTTCTCCTGCTGTCTTCCCCACACATTACCATCACCTCTCCCTACAGCCTCCTCCTCGGCTACCTTGCCCTTTCCCTCCATATCTGCCCCCCCTCGGGCTCCTTCTACAACTCTGCACGGCGTACATCTGATTTGCACCCCTCCCTGGAAGTCCCTCAAGAGCGGCAACCTTCTCCATTTTGCCACTCTTAACTCTCGCTAAGCTGTCAAACATTCCTCCAACATCTGCCTCCTCCTGGAGGAACTTGACCTCGATGTCCTCAGTCTCACCGAGACATGGTTCACGGCCAGCTCTGTCACAAGCTTTGACACTCTCCTCGCAGACGGCTACAATATCCTCTCCACACCCAGGTCCAACCGCTCCAGAGGGGGTGTTGCCCTGATCTTCCCCGAGTGGATTCCTGTCTCTGTCATTTCTATGCAGACCTACTCCTCTTTCAAATGCCTGGTCTGCAGGCTCTCTCTCCCCCCTAGACATTCCCTGACTGTGGCTACTATCTATCGGCCACCTGGTCAGACCTCCGACTTCCTCTATGAGTGGGCTGACCTCTCCTCTTCACTCCTGGCCTCGACCACTCAACTCCTCCTTCTTGGAGACTTCAACCATGCCACCCTGCTCAACCGTCTCTTTGATAACCCGGGAGACTGAGATTCTCCTCATCGGCACACCTGCTCCCTCTTTTCCTGTCACTCTCTGGCCGGCCTCTCTTGACCCTCTTTGTTCTCCCACCTGTGAGGCCAAAAACCTTGGGGTCATCTTCAACTCTACACTCTCCTTCTCTCCTCACATCTCTGACGTTTCTAAGAAGACTCACTACCAGTTGCACCTCCTCAGAGGTATTCTTCCTTTCCTCTCCTTCCCCCAGAAGCTCACTGTCTCCAGAGCTCTGGTTCTCTCTAGGCTGGACTATTGCAACAACCTCTTTCTAAATCTGCCTGCTTCTACTCTCCGCCCTCTGCAACGCATCCAGAACAGGACTGTGAGACTTGTCCTTGGCCTCAAGCCCAGGGATTGTATCCCTCCAGGACTGAAACATCTGCATTGGCTCCCAGTGGCTGCGAGGATGAAGTTCAAAACCCTCTGCATTGTCCACAAGGCCTTCTGGGGCTTGGGGCTTCAATACCTTCAACTCTCCCTTCCTAAATATCTTCCTTCTTGAGCCCTTCGCTCATCCACCTCCAACTCCCTCAGGGTCAGACGCTTCTCCAAGCAACGTGTTGGTGGTAGATCTCCTTCTTTGGCTGGGGCCTCCCTCTGGAACAGCCTCCCTGCTTCCCTGAAACTTGAGGAAAATCATCTCTGGTTCCGGAAGCAGGGGGTAGGAGACCCATAAAATCTGGCAGGGATAGGGGACACCTTGGGGACTTGGGCGGGGAGAGGCAGGAATTGCCTGCTCACAGATACTCCTTTACATCTTTCCCCCATCACTGACATATGCAGTAGATTGTACAGAAGCTTACCCAAATGTATGGAAATACTTTGGTCTTAATAATATTCCCCTTCCACCTTAGTTGGTGTGGTGATCCGTTTCACTTTGTGTCTTTTTCCAGGTCTCCCAGTGTAAAGCTCACCTGATTCCCGCAGAGGCGCCGGTCTTGACTGGGTGAATGCCGTATCTTCAAAGGTGATGTGTAACACACGGTTGGCTCTTTGGGCTGGACCACTGTGCACTGTATGTCTGACTCGAAGAGTAAGATGTCTGCAGATAGAAAATATGGGATTAATGAACTGGGGTTATTGGGTGCCTCTCTCCTCTTCCCTTTCTCTTCTCCTGTAGAACCCCAAAGGTTAACGCCCTCACCTTAGGTAAGTGAACGCCGAGCTCTCCATCTGCCTCGGGGCAGGGTGCCGTAACCAGTTTCTTCACTGGATAAGGGTGCAGGCCTCTTGACCTCAGAGGACTGCTGTCCGTCGTTAACTGCACGAACAGTAAGTTCTGGGCACTTCAAATGTCTTAAAAGTCTTTTGTAATGATATCTCTTGTTTTGCAGGGTTCCGGCGATGGCGGATGGCGGGCTGATGAGAGTTGAGGATCGAACCCGCGTGAGGAATAGAAGCGCCTGGAAGCACGTAAGTAAGCGCTTGTAGCCTGCTTCACGATGCGCACTAACTGTCCCTTTTATCTTGCAGGTACAAGTTCGGAGCTTTAGAGAAGCTGAAGGGTGCTGGAATACCCACTGGATTCGGCGTGGGAAGGAGTAATGGCACGTGAGTAATAAAGTTGCCCAATGTCTTTAAACGCACCTTCTTTTGTCTTTCAGATGCGGGATGCAGCGCCGAAGGCCTCCGGAGCATGCGAAGAGCTGGTAAGCTTTTGTCTTTCAGATGCCGGAATGCAGTGCGAAGACCTCCGGAGCATGCGAAGAGTAGGTAAGCCTTTGTCTTTCAGATGCCGGAATGCAGCGCGAGGCGTTGGCAACAGCCGATGGACCAGGTAAGAGATGCGCTGCCACTGAAGACCGTAGTGCTAACCTGTTCTTTCTTTGTCTTTACAGGTGCTGCTGAAGACTGGATTCCAGGATGGTAAGCCTTTGTTCCCTTAGGCCCAGGATCAGAAGCAGAAGACACGATGAGCGTTTTGCTGCAGAGAATGCAGAATAATGCAAAGCAAGATTCATCCATCGGGTGTGGTTTAAATAGCCTCCTGTAGTGCTTAGGTGTCTCCTTCCACAGCCACGCCTAGGTAAGAAAAGAGTTCCTGCTTTCCAGAAGAGTTCCAGTGTTCTGAACCTAGGGAGTGGCTCCTGCCCCACCCAACAGGAAAAGTAGTCCCAAACAGAAGAGGATCAGGGGTTCAACTGGCAGGTAAGTAAGCAGCATGGTCTGCTGCAGGTAAGTCCACCCAAGCATTATGAGCCCGGCGCTTCCAGCGCTGGGACTGGGCATCTTTATGAGCCTGGTGCCACTGGCGCCAGGACAGGGTCCAAAAGGTCCCAATTGGGACTGGCTGACACCTGGAACCGGGGTTATGGGTCTGCTTCCAAGGGAGTCGGGCAAGTCCTGATCTTTTGGAAGCAGAGATCATGACACCCAGTGATGGACCTTTAGAGAGATCTTTTATAATATTCTCACCTGCGCTTTAAGTGCAGATGCTTTATGGAGTTTCGCCAACCCATCAAATCCTATTACACTTGAACCCTCAATGATGTAACATGAGTGTGTCCCTTTACAGCAGTTTATGAGCTGCAATCATACCTCGGCACCAGGGTATGCTGTTGTGACTCTTGAGGCTCAGCTTTATTTTTATCTGGGTCCCCCAGATGGCGTATGGTGGCCTCTATTAAAACTTGTCTAAAACTCATTATTCAGCTTGTGGTGGGTACCAGAAATTCAGTTGCATCCCTATTTTAACGCCAACCGTTTGGGTTTTAATGTAGGCATGGAAAAGGCACTTGCCAGACACCACCATAGTTGTATTAGGTACCCTATGATGGTAGCAACTGCAAAATGGTGCAAGTACCTGGACATTTAATGGCAGTGCCTGGCAAATGCCCAAAACGTATACACAAGCAAACACTTGCCATTGCTGGTTTTTAGCAGGACTTCAGTGAAGGAAATGCAAAGTGCTAATAGAGTGGATGAAGGAATCCCTGGAAAAGATATTTGTATTACACCAGTAGTATGTTCCCAGCTCCAATTAAGTTATTAACTACACAGGGCTGTGTAGTATATATGATATGATATGGCATTTATAACATGCCTATACACAAATGTTTCAAGGCGCGACGAGGCATGGAGGGGGCCCAGAGGGAAGGCAGACAACAATCCTACTAGACCAGGTGTCATTCAGATCGCGCAAGTGCATGGGAAGGGGAAGGAGGAAAGTGCAGAGGGGGTGGGGGGAGGGGACAGTGCAGTACATGGGATAATAAAATAATTAGCAAAACAAAAGAGTTGATGGCTGGAAGGTTTAGAATAAATCTTGACCTCTGGCATTGCTCTGGGCAACCCTCCAGAGCATCGTTCTTCACCTGCCAAGCCACTACAGAAGGGGAAAGACCATATCCAAATCAGGCTTGGTCCCGGCCCCAAAGGGGTAGTCCAGCCCGAACTGCTAGGTCACATCCCTTTTGCACGAGACCACAAGCATCCCCAGACATGTTTCAGCCTTGTTGGGCGTCATCAGTGAGGAGCAGCTTGGGTCTCTAGGCCCAGCAGGCAAGGGACCCACGTCTGGGCATACCCTTCCCACTCGGGGTGACAATAGCAAAACAAATGAGTTGATGGCTGGAAGGTTTAGAATAAATCTTGACCTCTGGCATTGCTCTGGGCAACCCTCCAGACCATCGTTCTTCACCTGGCAAGCCATTACAAAAGGGGAAAGACCATATGCAAATCAGGCTTGGTCCTACCCCCAAAGGGTTTTTCCCCTTCTGTAATGGCTTGGCAGGCTGAAGAACGATGGTCTGGAGGGTTGCCCAGAGATTTGCCCGTGGTTATGATTAATTCAAAACCTTCCATCCATCACCTTTCTGTTTTGCCAAAGTCACCCCGAGTGGGGCAGGTATGCCCAGACGTGGGTCCTGAGTCTGCCGGGCCTAGAGACCCAAGCTACTCCTCACTGATGACGCCCAACAAGGCTGAAACATGTCTGGGGATGCTTGTGGTCTCGTGCAGAAGGGATGTGATTTAGCAGTTCGGGCTGGACTGCCCCTTTTGGGGCAGGACCAAGCCTGATTTGCATATGGTTTTTCCCCTTCTGTAATGGCTTGGAAGGCTGAAAAACGATGGCCTGGAGGGTTGCCCAGAGATTTGTCCGTGGTTATGATTAATTCAAAACCTTCCAGCCATCACTTTTCTGTTTTGCCAAAGTCACCCCGAGTGGGACGGGTATGCCCAGACGTGGGTCCCGAGTCTGCCGGGCCTAGAGACCCAAGCTTCTCCTCACTGATGACGCCCAACAAGGCTGAAACATATCTGGGGATGCTTGTGGTCCCGTGCAGAAGGGATGTGACCTAGCAGTTCGGGCTGGACTGCCGCTTTTGGGGCAAGACCAAGCCTGATTTGCATATGGTTTTTCCCCTTCCCCTTCTGTAATGGCTTTGCAGGCTGAAAAACGATGGCCTGCAGGGTTGCCCAGAGCTTTGCCCGTGGTTATGATTAATTCAAAACCTTCCAGCCATCACCTTTCTGTTTTGCCAAAGTCACCCCAAGTGGGACAGATATGCCCAGACGTGGGTCCCGAGCCTTCTGGGCCTAGAGACCCAAGCTACTCCTCACTGATGACGCCCAACAAGGCTGAAACACGTCTGGGGATGCTTGTGGTCTCGTGCAGAAGGGATGTGACCTAGCAGTTTGGGCTGGACTGCCTGTTTTGGGGCAGGAGCAAGCCTGATTTGCACATGGTTTTTCCCCTTCTGTAATGGCTTGGCAGGCTTAAAAACGATGGTCTGGAGGGTTGCCCAGAGCTTTGCCCGTGGTTATGATTAATTCAAAACATTCCAGCCATCACCTTTCTGTTTTGCCATAATAAGATAAATAAACAAAGTAAAACTAAGGCCAGCAGTTGGCAAATGCAAGGGTAAGTGCAGACAACAGGTTTCAAGTGCTGGTAGTGGGATTGTAGGGATACAGAAAACAGTCCCCAAGTGTGGGGGTTGCTAGGAAGGCAGTGCAGGAGTCTGACTGGTGGGGGAGGGGGCCTAGGTCCGAGATCAGAGGGTGGCCAGGTAACCAGAGCAGTTTCAGTATCAGCCAGGAAGTCAGCAGGGGAGAGGAGAAAAAGCAGAAGCAAAGAGAAAGGTTTTGAGGTGCTTCCAGAACTGCAGATGATTCTCCTCAAGTTTCAGGAAGGCAGGGAGGCTATTACAGAGGGAGGCCCCAGCCGAAGAAAGAGATCTATCACCAACTCGTTGCTTGGAGGAGCGTCTGATCCTGAGGGATTTGGAGGCGGATGAGCAAAGAGCCTGAGAAGGAAGATATTTAGGAAGAGAGAGTTGAAGGTATTGAGGCCCCAGAAGGCCTTATGGACAATGCAGAGAGTTTTGAACTTAATCCTCACAGCCACGGGGAGCCAATGCAGAGATTTCAGTCCTGGAGAGATACGATCCCTGGGCTTGAGGCCAAGCACAAGTCTCGCAGTCCTGTTCTGGATGAGTTGCAGAGGGCAGAGAGTAGCAGGCAGATTTAGAAAGAGGCTGATGCAACAGTCCAGCCTAGAGAGAACCCGAGCTATGGAGACAGTGAGCTTCGGGGGGAAGGAGAGAAATGGAAGAATACATCTGAGGAGGTGCAGCTGGTAGTGAGACTTCTTAGAGACGTCAGAGATGTGAGGAGAGAAGGAGAGTGTGGAGTCGAAGATGACGCCAAGGTTTTTGGCCTCACAAGTGGGAGCAGGAAGAGGGCCAAGGGAGGCCGGCCAGAGAGTGACAGGAAAGGAGGGAGCGGGTGTGCCGATGAGGTGAATCTCAATCTTACTGGCATTAAGGCAGAGATCATAGGCGGCATACCACTCCTGTATGGCGGGCAGACAGTCAGAGATGAGAGAGGGAGAAGAGGTGGCTGAGGGTAGCCTGAAAGTGAGCTGAGTGTCATCCGAATAGCACTGGAAGTTGGGTTAGAGCGGGGCAATGCGGTGGGCAAGTAGTGCCAGGTATTGGTTGAACAGTCAGGGAGAGAGGTTAGACCCCTGGGGAACACCACATATAGAGATAGAGATAGAGAAGAGGAAGGACCCAAGTTGAACCTGGGAGGGTCGATCAGAGAGGAAAGAAGTCAGCCATGCCAGGGCCTGGCCGGTGATCCCGAGGTTATCACGGAGACGGTTGAGGAGGATGGCACGGATGACTGTGTCAAAGGCAGAAGAGAGATCAAGTAAGATGAGGACACAGGGGTTGTTGGAATCAAGGTTGGAGAGCAGGTCTTCACGGATTTTCAGGAGAGCAGTTTCCGTGCTTCTGGCAGGTCTGAAGCCAGACTGATGATCATGAAGACAACCAACACATTTAGTGTGAAGATTGACCTGGGAGATGGCCAGCTTTTCCAAGAGTTGGCCCAGGAAAGCAGTGATGGAGATTGGGCGATAGTTAGCCGGGCAAGACGGGTCGGCAGAGGGTTTCTTAAGGAGAGGGTGTACAAGGGAGTGCTTCAGGGTTGAAGGGAAGACTTGTCATGATGCCTAACCCCGGGGACCCAGACCAAGTTCAGCAACCCAGGAAGCAGGAATCAAGTTATCCCAAGCAAGCCCAACAACCCCTACTAGGGGCTATTTGGGTCCAGTCCTGGTGCCTATGGCGCCAGGCTCATGTGGAGAGTCAGTCCTGCGCCATAGGCGCCAGGTTCATAGATTAAAACTTACCTGATGCAGACCATGCTGCAAACTTACCTGATGCAGACCATGCTGCAAGAGCTCCAAGCCAAAAGAGGCTTGGAAGGGACTACTTTACTTAGGGACTATTTTTTACTCAGGCGGGGATGGGGAGGAATACTTACCTGGGACTACTTTGGGAGCTATTCAAACCACGCCCGAAGAGCAGCACACGCTTCGCGTTATTCTGCATCCAGCAGCGTAACGCTCACTGTGCCTGCAAGTCTGCATCCAGTCTTCTGCCACGCCCGCCTCGGGTTTTGAGGTCCTAGAAGAAGGGAGAAAGAAGGAGAAAAGGTTCGAACAAGAGCAATACCTTTGATCCTTACCTGAATTCCCAATCCATCGCGCCTTCGAGCTGGAAGAAAAAAGTTATTTTATGCGCGTCGCCTCGCCTGCCATAGCGCCGCGCTGAACTCACCGGCCTTCGCACCATCTACACATTCCACCGCATCCTCCTGCATGTTCCCGCCGCACTCCGGCACCTAAGGAGAAGGCAAGAACAGCAAGGTGAGCCAAGGGAATACACAGAGGAATATTAGTTACCCGCCCCATAGACTTACCTGATTTTACCACCGGGGGTACTATTCCTCTTCACGGATCGGCGCAGCTTCCACTGCATCTTCGCCGAACCCCGGCCCCTAAGGGGAAACAAAAGGACAGCAAGGTGAAACAAAGGGACTAACAAGGGGAACCCTCCTCACCACAATAGACTTACCTGATTTTACCGCCAGAGGTATTAGTCCCCGAGACTTCATACTTTCTCTTAGCGCCTGAATAAGGGAGAAAGCAACAGGTTACATAGTGACATTATTTTATCGATCTGTGTTGGAAAATACAAATCCTTATCAGAATACTACCGGTTGCCATGAGGAACTCTTCACTAGGGTCAAGCTGCAACTTGCAAGGAATTGGACAAGAGTGAAAGTCAGACATTTGAACTCTTATGAACTTCATACTTACGGCGTCTTGCCGGGAATCTCGGAGTCAATATTGTTCTGGAACTCACCAATTCCTTCGAGCCAGTGAAGCAACTGGTTATCAACGCGCCCCTGCGCTCAATGCAGGATGGAGAGCTCATCTTTTCAAACCATCAGGTGAGACTATAAGAGGGGACATCAAAGGTGATCTATGGGGAGAACAGCAGGGGGTGGGGGGATTTACGCTCAACTCCACGGGTGGTTAATTCCCTTTCTCCATTTGCAGAAGAATATTCCTACGGGCCAAGCAAACGAAGCTAGGTGGGCCAGTCCAGTCCGTCATCTCGGCCCTACGCGTCACATTGGTGGAGACCGTAGCTGTCCAGTTCAGATCGACGCCTCTGTGGGAGCCAGGTGAGCGTAACAAGACTCCAGTGGCGAAGGAGTGGTTGCAGAAGTCAGCCAGAGCAGGAGCTAGGGAGTCAATGTGGTCCTTGATGGCTTTGGAGTAACAGGGATGAACCTGTTTTGATGAGACTTTCATAGATCGGACTTGTCTAGAAACCTCGTCTGGGGAGAACAGGGGAAAGGCAGAGAAGGAGGGGGAGGGGTGGCCGAAGAAGGGTCAGAGGAAGAGCATGGAGTAGAGGGAGGAAGGGGAGAGGAGGAGAGGGAGGACAGGATGTCCTGAGTTTAAGAAATTAAATGAGAAGCCAGTGCCGTGCAAACATCCCTAAATCAATGGCTTTATCTAAACCTGAAGCACATCTTATGCCATTTCTGCCCTACACCACTCTCCCTGTGTTCTGGTCTTTCCTGAACCCCTCTCTCTCCTGCACACACTGGTCTCCCCATGCAGAAAACCATACCCATCTTTCCTCTGCACTCCATTCTTGTTCCCATCTCTCCCCTCCCTTGCTCCTCTCTTTTTCTGTCCTCTGCACCCTTTCAACCCTTTTTCACTTTGCATTCCCCCACTCTACTGCACCCCAGTCCCTCACTTCCTATTCCCCCCTGGCCAGAAACCCAGAACTCTCATCTGTACAGTTACTCAGCACTTTCACCTCAGTCTTCAGAGCACCCTCGATATCCTTGGTTGCTTTTCTGCAACTATTAGTCATGCTCAATTGTCGTACCTCATTTTGGGGTCTTCTCCAGGTCATTGTCGAGGCAAGGCCCAGCCAGTGCTGTGCACACATGCTTGTATTTATTATTTACAGTATAATGTTGCATGCCGCTTGCTGGATGCTGCCCCCCCATACCGGCCTGCACTGCACTGGTCTGAGACCACATGTTTGCCTCACCTGCACTGTATGCAGTGTCAGTATACATACACTCATCGCTCCATCGCTCTGTGGTGGTGAAGTCCAGGTATGGACCCAGCAGGGGGTCAAGGGGGGCAAGTGAGTAATGGGGATTATAAGCCACTTGAGCTTCCATAAACCAGTGCACTGTTCTGGATGTGCTAAGGGAATGGAAGGGAAGATGGCAACATGCTTCTTCTCACAGCAACAGCATTAATACTGCATATACCATAGGGACCCCTGGGAGCTCTGGGAAGCAAACGCACAAAACAAGGGAAAGGAAACTGCAACGGACCATGGACAGGAATGTCCACTGGCACGCAGGTCCATGGGGGAAAGTGGCCCGCTAACAAGGCCATACAGTGTTGTCTCGGGTCACTGTCACCAGGTAAGTAGCATGATGTAAGTGACTGGCCTGCACTTATTTTCAGGGTGTTGAGCTGTGGGGTCTGGTTTTTGTAGTATTTACACATTAGCCTGCCGTGCAGGTATACGTAATTTCTAATTTCTGCATTCATGTAATACAGACTGTCGACACGATTTCCAAACGGTCATCTACCTATCATGGCTTTTTAATTCCCACAAGGCGCATATGTCATGGCGGTGGTGGTGCGCTGACCTAGCACTACACTTATGGTTCCTAAATCCAAATTTGATCTCTGCAGAGCCTAACAAGTCCCCTCCCCCCTGTACCCGGGCCAACCGCTCCCTGCGATGCACACCTCTCCTCAGCCACAGCCACCACAGTACCGTAGTTGGGTTCAACTGCTTCAAATGAATCCACAGACGTGTGAGCACATCCCTTTGCTCCGGGTACAGGCTGAGGCAAGTTGCATTTCACACCCACTTTTGTGGTCCTCACGAATGCACTCATTATCGGGAAGACAACACTGCACAATGCACCCCATTATGAGCTTCAACATAAACAAATAGCTTAATTTTCCAAATAATGCAGACCTTCCCAGAATAGCGCTCCGGTGTATGTGCTCCAGGTATGTCAGCACAAACCAGTTTGCCTGTTGCAACCTACAAAGAGTTCCACCAGCGGGTAAAAATCAGTAAATATTGAATCCATCTGAGCTGGGGGCTTTTTTCTGAAGTCGCGTAGGTTTCCGATGCACTCTTGAGCACGTTGCGCAACACAGGGATTTTGGGTGTTGATTTATCATTTATGTTCTCTAATGGGGCTATGCGAAACGTGAACAGTGCATTCAACACATCAGGGACGTATGTATTTTGCTCATCGTTTAAAAGTGCACATTGCATGCACAGAGCAGCCCAATTTAGCACTTGTGTGCTTTTGGGTCCCCTGCATGCAATTTTAAACCTTCACAAGGCATGAGTCGAAGCCTGTCTTTTCCTGTTATCATGAAATAAAACAAGGGTTCGACCCTCAGATTTTTTAATTCATGATGAAACATTAAGAGGCCAGGATTCCCTGATCAGTTTGCAATGCGCTGCACGTGTTTAGAAACTGTATAAATATGACGTTGACACATTACCCCTAATAAATGCTCCCTATGCCGATCTGCACTGAACCTGGGAGAGGGGGGCCATTTGACTTACCTTAAGTATGGTAGCTGAGGTCTCAGGAGGTCGAGTCGCAGTCAGAGTCTCACTCTGTCTCCCTCGATATTAACACACGCTGTCAGTCACTCTCAGCAGGAGCACGCGCCGCTGTCTGGCTTCTCCTTCGTTCTGGAAGCTGGGCTGGGCAGCAGTGCACTGCACAGGGGCACGTGCAGTTCCCCGGCCTGGGCACGTTCCGAATGCATAGGCGTGGGGTATGCATGAGCAAGCAGCTGAAGTTCTGGTTTTAGCCTGCTGCTGCTGACAGTCTGATGTTAACTTGTACTTTTGCACGCATGACCAAGGATGTCATTTCACCAAAATGCCAGGGGTAGCGGAAGTGACATCACACGACCGTTGACCTGTGATGACATCACAGCAAGTGATGTCATTTGACCCCACCCCAAAGTGATATCGCGGGAAGCGATGGAACTCAACCTTTCACCCATTGACAAAACAGGAAGTGGCATCACATAGCATTGTTCCTCAGCACACTACGAAAAATATGTTTACGATATCACAATAACATGATGTACATTTCATACAAGAATGGATCGCCATATGTATCGTTAGGATAAGTGTGTATAGACCCATATTACCAAATTACTGTGAATGCAAGCAGACGTCCATGGCCAAATGATAATGATGTTTTATTATATAGCACTTATGCTTAAGCGCTTTATATAGAAAGAATATACACCCAATATCACCCAACCTGTGTTGGTACTCATGTATCGACCTCAGAAGGATGAAAGGCTGAGTTTAGGTGTTTAAGAACAGACTAAATCAGTGACTCACCCCCTGAAGTGTGCCTGAAATTAACCTTTAATGAGTCTAGCAATTATTGTATAGAATTCCAAAAGACACATTATTTGGTTTTCCTATTCTTTCTTATTTAGGGTCAGTGCTGAAAGTGTTAGACTTGTGGCACCCCTGTTCTTTTTCTTTCTTCTTTTTTTTAGAGGCCTGAACAAAAAAGACAGCCACTCCAGAAGTAAAGAGCCACATGGTTCTGGCCACAGGCCAGGAGCTTGCAATACAAAAAAAAAGAAAAAATACACCTTTTTTCAATTTTTTCTTTTAGGGGTAGCAAGGGAGCCACAGGGGTAGCAAGGGAGACATATTTTACATGCTGAAGTGACCCAAATTTTGGGGGGGATAAATGACATTATATCCCCCCACAATTTGTTGCCCCCCATGTCTTACGCCCATGTCCGGAAGCACCTCAAAACCTTTCCCTTCCCCGCCAGTCGCACTCCTGCACTGTCCTCCTGGCAACCCCCGCACTTGGTGACTGTTTCTGTATCCCTACAGTCCCTTACCAGCACTTGACACCTTTTTCTGTGCACTTACCCTTGCACTTGCCACCTGCTGGCTGTACTTTTACTTGTTATTTATCTTATTATCCCATGTACTGCACTGTCCCCTCTCTCCCCTCCCCCTCTGCACTTCCCTCCTTCCCCTTCCCTTGCACTTGCGTGATCTGAATGACAACTGGCCTAGTAGGATCGCTTGTCTGTCTTCCCTTTGTTCCCCCTCCCTTGCCTCGTCGCACCTTGAAACACTTGTGTATAGGCGCGTTATAAATGCCATATCATATCAAGAAGAGTCACAGAGGTGAAGGGTTTGCATGTGAATTCATGCCACAACGATGCTGGAGAGCAATAGTTTCAGGTAAGTAACTTAAACCTTCTTCAGCATGGGGTCTTGCATGGATTCACATGCTCATGAATAACGATTACACAGCAGTATATATCCACAACAACGGGGGTGGGAAGGCTCAAAAGAAGTAATGAACACTTACACCTGGAACAGACTCACCTCAAGTGAATAGGTTGCATAGCATCGCTTAGCCGACACAGTAGAACCTCATGAAGGTGTGTGTACACCTCTACGTAGCAGCCCTGCAGATGTCGAGCAGGGGCACACCATAGAGAAACGCTGTTGTTGCTGCGATGGCTCTGGTGGAGTGGGCTCTAGGCGGCCTGGTAGCAACCTGCTAGCCAGTCGATTAAAGTTCATGAGGCAGCCAGAGAGCCACCTGTAGATGAAAGCCTTCGACAGGCCCTTTTTGTGATTCACAGGTCCAAAATTCAATGAACAGCTGAGAAATCCTCCGAAAGCTCTTCCTGCGTGCCACGTAAAACTTCAAGGCACGAGCCACATTCAGCAAATGCACGGCCCTCTCCGCTGGCGACGATGGATTCAAGAAGACGGGCAACACCAAAGGCTTGATGAGGTGGAACTCCGACAGCACCTTCAGCATATAAAGGTCGGGTGTGTATGCAGTACCACCTTTGAAGCGTGGAAGGACAAGTACGACAGGGCCTGGATCTCTCTGATTCGCCTCGCCGAGGTGACCGCCACGAGTAAAGCCGTCTTCCACTTGGTAAGAGTGTGAGCTTTTCCCCCACTCTTACTTGTATTTTGCTATGTGCCTTTTACCTGTTTTTAAGATTGTGAGCTCTGGAGTACAGCACTTCAGTAGCCCCCTTCTTTGTGTGTGTCACACAGCACCTCCTGTGCAGTGGAACATGGTTGTCGTTCAGACTCCCACCGACTCCATTTCTGAGGCGACTACCGTCCCCCAGAAAAGGGTAAGGTTACCATTAACTTTACTTAGTCAAATGTAACCACAGATCCAGTACACACCATCTTACATGGAGTGCTGGAAGGGTTAACGCTTAATTCTTTTTATCTGTACCTCGAAGAGCATTGTTTTGCTCTTTTAACATTTAGACATGGCTGGTGGCAGTGGTATCTACCCTAAATTTCTACCGCAGTTATTTTATATAACCGTGGTAATATTGTAGGCTATTGTGTTAGCCTCAAACTTAAACCCGCTTGACCATATCCTTTTTCGTTTGGCTCCAGTGCGGTTTATTCGCCATTTCTTTTTGTTAAAATCCTTCTTGTGTTTTACTTTGCGCGGCAAACTAAGTTTGCCTTCTTTGTTCACTGTCTTTTGGCAGGCTTGTACCTAGAAGCCCTCCTCAGGGCGCCTGGGTGTCTAGGTGGGCTGAATGTGAGGGAGGGGTGTAGTCACCCCCTGCATAGGGTATCCTAGGAAACCCAAGTCGCACTTTGTCATGATTGGGCAAGCTGGTTGTCCGGGCTGGACAACCCCCCTGTTGGTGGATTGACAGCCAGGCGGTGTGAATGGGGGTTTTGAGCATAAAAGGCAGGTCTCTTGGGCTGGAAGTCAGAGAGTCGCCACTGGAACTACAAGGTACCGATGAGAAGTGGAGGAGAGGTCGACTGCTGCAACTACCCCGTACCGGTGAAGCCCTGCTGCAGTCCTGAGCTATCTACCCTTCAACGACTAAGAGATGATCCAGTCCTGAGTCTTCTTCCCTTGACCCTGGTGGGGATAACCAGCTCCTCTTCTTCAGCCAGAGGTCGCCTTCGTGGTCGAAATCGCTGCAGACTGCTGTAGTGGTCCGGATAGCCACCGGAGGAACCTCTCCTGTTTTTAAGGAGTGCACCTTTTACTCATTGTCGCTGCTGCTGGCCTCATCCCTGTGTGGTGCGGACCCCCTCATCGTCCTTCTTCATGCTGAAGCTGCAGGAAAGCGTGGGTCTGTGGGAAACCAACAGGAACAACTGCCGTGGCACCAGCTTCGTTCTTTGAGAAAGGTACTGTGTCCTGTTTGAGGAATTTTGGGTGAAATCCCTATTTCTCTACTTTAAGGCTTGTCCTTACTTTTCCATCCTTCTTATAACGTTTGCTTCCAAACATTGACAATATCAAAGTACTCTTGGCAATGTTGAATCTCAAACTGTCTGACTGTGTGATCCTCGATAACAGGCACCCGGTGTCACATGACTTTGGCAACGGCCCTTTGACTCTTGAATTCCTGTCTATGTGTGTTATTCGATTCTGTCAGCCTAACCAACATATTGCCTGTGATTTTTGCCCCCAACTCTCTCTGGGTATTTCTCTCTGGTGCTAAGTGTGTTTTTACCCTGGTAGCATTTCTTGCTGTGAATACGCGTTCATCTAGTAGACCGAGCTGTCAAAAAATGATCGCAATTGTATTCACAGGAACGTGCTCAGTTTCATAACACCGGTGCATTCAAACACAGGGTACTTACCTCGAATATTACTGTACAAAGTGAATTGGTTAGTTGTAGTATATTTTACGTGTGGTTTTTGAATTTATAGAAGTGTCGTGTTGATAACAAATGGTTTAAAAATAAATGTACTTATATTTTTTACCCGAAACCTTGAGTCAGTGTTTGCTTGAGTCACAGTAATTGTGGTCCCTTTGTGTAATCTCTGCTACTGCTTATATACTCTTGAGATAAGCCTGGCTGCTCCGCTACTGCTACCACTTTAACATAGTACATGCTTGTACCAAAGGTAAAACTTGTATTGCTACCTGTAGTCTTAAGCGTGTGTAGTGGTTCCTAAGGGCACTGCACAGGATTCTGCCTAACAGATGCCTAATCTTATGAGCTTGGCTCCACATGGAAAAACGCTTCCACTTATGGCCATAGCACGTCAATGCTGAAGAGGTCCTATCCTTGGCCAGGATGTCCTTAGACTCCGCAGGTAAAGCATAATGTCCAAACTCTAGTGCTGCAGGAGCCAGGTCCTGAGGTTCAGGGATGCTGGGTTGTGGTGTAGAATCGCACCTCCCTCTCTGGAAAGAAGGCCCGGAAGTACTGGCAGCTTGACGGACTCAACTAAGAGGGCACCACGGTGTAGGGTACCAGTAGAGACATTTACTGGTTTACTGCCAAGGCACAGAAGGGGCCAAATTATGTGTGTTGCTTCTTTTGCCATATGAGCTTTATGTATTTATGTATATGTTCTGAAGATAAGCATGTGTAAGAATGAATTGTGATCATGTTGCTGGTTTTAAATAAATGGATTGTCATTTGATGTTTGTTTTGATAAATATTAAAATATGTATATTTTTGGATAACCCATGGTGATCTGCCCTCATTTATGGTCAATGGGCAGGCATAACTATGCCAAGAGGTACCTGAAAACTAACCCATAACAGAAAGGAAGGAAGCTGTTTTGTGGAGCGGGAAGGCTGCTGAAAAGGGGTGTTTTAGCCCTTGGAAGACCTGCCAGGTTTTCCACTTGTGGAATGAAAGGACAACGGCTGACATTGCTAGAGGGTGCCCAGCGAAGGTGCCGTCTCTGTGTCAGTCTTGATGATTTGAAGAGACTCGCCAACCGTCTTGCCAAACTGGTTTTCTCCGTCGAATGGCATGTCCAATACCTTTGACTGAACGTTTGACGTGAAGTTGGTGGCTTTCAGCCATCCCTGCCGACAAAGAGACATCCCGTTGCCCATCTGACGGAATACGGTGTGCGCGATGTCCACCGCCACTGTTATGGTGTGGTCCAAGGCCACCTCCCCCTCCTGGAACAGTTCAAGAGCTTCTGCCTTCTTGTCGTCAGGTATGGCCCAGCTTATACCAGAGCTCCCGGTCGAAGCACGACAAAATGGCCAATACATTAGCAGCCTTAATGGTGCCGGCAGCCATATAGATAATCCTCATCCCTATAGCGTCCAGCTTCTTCCCCTACCATGGATGAGGAGGATGGATTTGCAGAGTGGACGCGGCAGAGACCACAGTGTCGGGTGAAGGCTGGGACCTCAGGCATTTAGGGGCTGAGTCCAGGACACTCTATTTCTTCTCGAGCCTGTCCCGCTTGGGCATCGCAGTACTCGGGTTCTTCAATAGTGCTAGGCCTTCATCCCAGATATCGTCCAACAAAGGAACGGACATGATGGTCCTCCGCCTGGACTTGCGACGCTGATAAAGGAAATATTCCATTTACAACTCCTCAGGCACCAGCTGAAAATGTTTGGAAGCCCTGGACATCATTAAATGGAAGGAGCCGACCTCATCTGGTGGAGAGGCCCTGTGCGGGCCATCTGCACCTACTGGCTCTCCATTCACTGGTACAAAGTCATCAGCTTCGTCAGTGTTTGTTGCCGTAGCCGCTATATCCGTGCCCATATCTGTGTGTGTGGCAGGGTCCCCATTCGGGATCAACACCCGAGGTGGAGGAGGCGGTGGCAGAGGTGCTGGTTGGTGCCTTTGTATTATGTTTGTTCCTAGAAGGGTTTCATAAAAGCGGCCTTGGAGGACTTCCAGGCGCAGCAGGACCCGGTGAGGCAGCAGCCTTTGCTTCATTTCTGATACCAGCATGTGCCGCATGGTCAGAATGTCCAACGAAGCGTCTCTGGGTTGAGGTGTAGAAGGAATGAGAGGGGGTGGTTCCGGGATGGTACGTCTCTTCTGGAGAGGTAGCTGATATGGTTCACTCCACAGCGAACCACCTTCCAACGAGGGTCCCTGGCCACCTTCATGGTCTGAATAGTAGCCCTTGGGTGGGTCACCCTCAACAGAGCTAGTATAAATGTGCCCCAGCAGCCTTTCTAGGGGTCGTAGGAGGCCTACTCTCTCCACGGTCCTGAGACTTCTGGGGGGAAGAGGGTCTTCACTGAAGCCATGGCAGTAAAGACACCCATGTAGTAGTCGTCACTGTCACTGTGGGCACCACCTTTGTGGTCTGCCCTCCTTTCGAAGAAGTAGTGGTCGTCGACGAGGCCGTCAACGGGGTGGCAACAGCAGTCATCGTTGATGATGTAGTTCATCTTGGTGCTGTCTTGGCTGGTTGAGATGTCGATGGAGGCAGAGAAGGGCCCACCTTGGATTTCTCCTTCGTCGCCTTGTCGGCTGGCAAGCAGAGTTTCAAACGGGTCAAGGACTTTCTCTGAGTGTGTGACCCTTGCCAGCAGGCTCACTGCGGATGTGGTCGGTGATGGCGATCTTTTCGTTCTCGAGCTGGGACCTGCAGCAGTGGTGATCCATGTCCTGTGGCCTTGCCTTCTTTTTGGACTCCTGTGGGCGGGGCGTCCTGCAGCCTCTTATCTGAGGGAGTTCGATCGTTGGACTGGCTGGTCCTGTTAGAAGCGTGTTTATGCCCAGATGCACAGTCTTAGGCCTTACCCGATTTTAACCACACTGCCAGCCTGCTGTAGCGGTCTTTCATGGTCTTCTGTGAAAACCCACGGCAGACCTCGCATCCCTCCTCATCATGGTCCAGATGCAGGCAGTAAAGACATTTGTGGTGTCGATCCTCCATGAAAATGTTCCTTAGTCCGTATTTCATACAAAGCTTGAAGAGGCATCTACTCTGTTCTGTCATGGCGAAAAGGCGTGAAGTAGGCCCAAACCTGCACCTTCTCTGATCCGATGAACAATCCGTGATTGAGTATGATCTTCACTGACAGCGGATCCCTGTTGCCGGCAGTCGACCTCTGGCCAAACGATAACTTTTCAAACTTTACCAAAAACTCCAAATATTAGGAAAAAAGCATGGAGAGCACAAAGAGGACTCCCAACAATGAAGCATGCAGTAACAATCTGAAGATGGGCACCAGGGGCCGAAAAATAATTCCATAGCAGCTGAAGCTGGATATTTGAAGATAGCAAAGATGAGGAATAAGTGGGAGGACACTACTCTTTTAACGAGGATTCCCAACCTGACGACAGGGAATATTCATGAGCATGTGAATCCATGCCAGACCCCAGGCTGAACAAACCAAAATTTTAGGGGCCATACAGTGGTGGCAAAAATATGTTCCAGGAATTATTGCGAGCAAGCACAGCAAACACGCCCAAATCCTTTAGGGAGCTGGGGGGGACTGTCCCAAGGAAATACATGAAATAAGTTGAAATGGGCAATTTTACAGCAAACACTTGAAATAGCCTAAGAGCGAAGGCCGCGAGAAAAGGCCTGCTCCACTCTTTGCAGCTCTGCTGCGAGCTGCTACCAGGAGGCCGCCGCCGCCACACCAAGAAACAGCTGATCTGCCTCCCCGCGCAGGTTTGAGCAAACGGAGCGGCCCCCCTGCCCACGAGGCTGTGTACGGCTTTAAAATAGCAGCCGCCGCCATCATCACCATGGATACAGAGAAACAAATTGCCCCAGATCATCCTCATAGGCTCCCACACCTCTGCAGGCCCTCCCCTCCTGCTTTAAATGGAGGGGAGGCGTGCCGCGAGGTGAAGCCGCAGAGCGAAGGCCGTGAGAAAAGCCTGCTCCACTCTTTGCAGCTCTGCTGCGAGCTGCTACCAGGAGGCTGCCGCCTCCGCACCAAGAAACAGCTGATCTGTCTCCCCGTGCAGGATTGAGCAGACGGAGCGGCCCCCCTGCCCACGAGGCCGTGTACGGCTCTAAAATGGCTTCTGCCATCATCACCACGGATACGGAGAAACAAATTGCCCCAGATCATCCTCATAGGCTCCCACACCTCTGCAGGCCCTCCCCTCCTGCTTTAAATGGAGGGGAGGCACGCCGCGAGGCAAAGCCTCAGAGCGGAGGCCGTGAGAAAAGGCCTGCTCCACTCTTTGCAGCTCCGCCGCTCGAAGGTGCTGAAGGGAGGTAAGACCTCTGTAGCTATATATGAACGCTTGCGTAGTGAAAACCCCAGCACTATTGACAGAAATGCCCGACTATGTGCGCGCATGCGAGGGGTTTCGCATCATTCCGTCCAACCTAGCCACGTCTCAAGGCTACGTCGCCTTCGGGCAAGACTACCCCCTACAACACAGGCACACCTTGTCCACAGTGCCTTGCGCTACATAACTCTCCACCTGCTGCCACCACCAACGGAAAACATCCCCTGCCCTTCCGCTCCCCCTCCCACTTTGTCTCCCGCAAGCCTATACTCACCCATCCTTAGCCACCGCAAGGTCGCCTACTCGTGCTTCCGCCCTACCCACCGTCAACGGAGCTTCCAAACGCCTCCGGTCCAGGACAAGCCCACTTCCTTTATGCTCATGAGAGGACCAGAGCCATGCACTATCTCCGCCAACCTCCATCAAACACTCCAAAAAGTGAAGTCCGACACCAGCGCAGTTGCACCCTCTATCAGGTCTGTACCCACAGATATGTTGCCTTCCTGTGCTGCTGCCGGCACCACTGTTACTCTGCCCTGCACTATGCCTGTACCTTCTGCTACTCTGCCCTGCACTGTGCCTGCAGCTACTGTTACTCTGCCCTGCACTGTGCCTGTAGCTACTGTTCTTGTGCCCTGCACTGTGCCTGCACCTACTGTTACTCTGCCCTGCACTGTGCCTGTACCTACTGTTACTCTGCCCTGCACTGGGCCTGTACCTACTGTTATTGTGCCCTGCACTGTGCCTGCACCTGTTATTGTGCTCTGCACTGTGCCTGTACCTGCTGTTACTTTGCTATGCACTGACGCCTGCATCTCTGCTAATAACGTGGACTCCCAGCCAGCACCGAGCCAAACGTCCACTGCAATGCCTCAATGTTCTCCTACCCGTCCTTCGCTATCGCAGCGTCCAGCCATACCTATCACTGAAGTCACCCCATGTGCCAATCCCCCCCGCAGCCCCCCTCAAATGTGCCCTTGTTAACTGCAGATCCCTTACAGCTCATTCCCTTGATATCAATGATCTTATCATTCACAACAACCCGGATTTACTATTCCTTACTGAAACTTGGCTATCCGATGTCTCAGGTCCGGCCCTTGCCGTAGCAATCCCTCCGGGATACCTCATCTACAGACGATACCGCTCCTCCCACAGAGGTGGAGGGGTTGCCGTCATTGACAAAGACTCCCTCTCAATTGGGACAATCCAAAAAAACCTTGATGAAAGCTCCGACTACCTCCTCCTGAAACTCAAGCTCTCCCATAACTGCACCATAGCAATCCACCTCCTCTATCGCCCTCCAGGCCTCTCCAATGAATTCCAAGAAGCCCTCACCCACTTGATCTCGGATAACCTCAAGAAATCGTCTACAATCTTGCTCCTTGGTGATTTTAACTTGGGCCTCATTAACTTGGGCCTCAAGCTAATAACCGGCAGTCAAAGCTCCAACCCCCTGGCCAAGCATCCCAACCCGTAAGTGTCTCAGAGGTCATTTCTCTCCTCCAAACCATCAAACCGTCCAATTGTAAGGGGGATGTATGCCCAGCACAAGTCATTAAAGACTGTGCTCCCTCACTAGCCCCTATCATAACCACATTCATCAATGCCTCCTTTCGCTGTGGCCAAGTTCCACAAAATCTAAAGGAAGCCTGGGTACGCCAGCTCCTCAAAAAACCCTCACTTGACCCAGCCATCCCGATAAACTACACGCCTATCAGTACTGTCCCCTTCCTACTGAAACTTCTGGATAAAGCAGCCTACCTGCAAATAAAGAAATTTCTAGAGGACAACCATCTCCTTGGTCTTAGACAATCAGGGTTCAGGCCATGGCACGGGACCGAAACAGCTCTCCTTGACCTGAAAAATCAAATCGATGACCTCAGAGACTCAGGTAAACCTGCGCTCCTCCTGCTCCTCGACTTGTCGGCAGCATTTGACTTAGTCAACCACAAAACTCTGTGCCAGCATCTATCCTCAATAGCCAGATCATGCTTGCAAATGGATAGAGTCATTCTTAAAAAACAGATCTATGAAGGTCTTCTCAGACTTCTCCTGTGCCGACCCCAGCACCATCAAGTGTGGTGTCCCGCAAGGTTCCTGCACGGCCCCCACCCTTTACAACCTCTTTACGAGGCCCCTGTTTAAAATCCTCGACTCCATGGGCATCTCATACACAAATTATGCGGATGACACCCAGGTACTTATCCCCCTCTCAGGTGACTACGCATCTGACCAGAATACCTTAAACTCCATCTATTCAACAATTAAAACAATTCACACCTGGATGGCAGAAAACTGGCTCTGCCTTAATAGTGACTCCTTCGTCATTGACAGTATCCCTATTACTGTATCACCGTCCATCAAAACCTTTGGAGTGTACCTAGAACCAGACATTTCCATGAACAAACAGGTCAATACCATAACCTCCACATCCTCCTATTACTACAAACTCATCAATGCTACTCGACCATTCCTGTCCCAACAAAACTGCTTCACCATCGCTAGGGCCATCATTAGCTCGAGACTCGACTATTGTAATGCCTTATTCATTGGCGCCACTGCCAAGAAT
This sequence comes from Ambystoma mexicanum, assembly GCF_040938575.1. NCBI lineage: Eukaryota > Metazoa > Chordata > Amphibia > Caudata > Ambystomatidae > Ambystoma > Ambystoma mexicanum. Next base: position 764,766,752 of record NC_090935.1, read on the forward strand.
ATCGCTAAACTCCAAACTGTGCAGAATAACGCACTCAGAGCCGCCACAGGCCTTTCGCGTAAAGACCACATCTCTGAACTCAGAAGACACGTCCACTGGCTTCCTGTTAAGCAAAGAATCATCTTCAAAGCCCTGGCCCTGACTCACAAATGTCTCCATGACCTTGCTCCTCCCTACCTAAGTCGTAGGATTACCAAACCCGTCACTCACCAACCATCTAGATCACAGTATTCTAACCTCTTGTCTGTCCCTAGGACTCACAAAGTGCGTGCAGGAGGCTCCAGCTTCCCATCAGTTGCCCCCACCCTTTGGAATGCGCTCCCTCCCCACCTCAGAGCCATTGAATCCCACACTGTCTTCCGTAAAGCCATCAAGACCAACCTCTTTGTTTGATTTCTTAAAACCTGCAATACACTGTAAAATGCAACTACCAAAATGTACTTAAGTTCTTTCTAGGGCAGCTTCTCTGTAACCCTAAAGTAAGCCTCCTTAAGCTCTGATTCATCATCTCGATGTCTGCGGGTTGTTTGTGCGCTTTACAAATCCAAATAAATAAATAAATAAATAATTGGGCCAATAAGGCATACAATTTACAATCAGTTCTGAAGACGAAAACACGCAAAACTCCAATAGAGGCCAGGTCACCAACAGCACACAGGAGCATTTTGGAACACATTTTCTTGCTGGCTACATCCAAAGAAAAAACATGATGACTGCCTCAATGATATATGACAGCACTGCCCAGTAAAAAACAATCTCAACCTGCCTATGGCTATCAAGGTATGTGGCAATTGCCCCTTGTTAAAGCTGGCTCAAGAAATCCAATGAGAAAGTGTAGTGCTAAGTGCTTTATTAAACTTTCAAACAACTGGTCTGAGAAGGCCTGGGATGGTTGAAACCAAGGTGTCCCTCCGGCTCTCTCGACTTCCAGCCTTGCTCAGGCATCCCTAGCTCCAGTTTTGCTCCCCAACGTATTCCAAAATATAGCAATCCCTACTGTCTAGGTATTTCTATTGTGGGAGGGAAACCTAAGGTCCGTTGCCTTTTCTGACTAGCTCCCTCAGGGACTTTCTAAATGATCCTCTACCTTTTGTCAGCAGAATGATTTCACTGTGCTTTCTCGAAAAGTCTCTCCCCCTCAAAAACACGTGCTCTCTCTCTCTCTTTCCACACTTCTCCCTCTGATATCCTACTGCTCTCCACCTCTCTCTGCAGCTCCACTCTACCCCTGTTCTCTATCTCCTTTTGTCCTCTCCCAATTTCTTCTTCTCCTTATGCTCCTCACCCGCTCCCTCTCTCTATGCCTCTATGTTCTGATCTTATCACATTCTCTCTCTACCAACTACACCCCCTCTTGCTTCACTCTGCCCTCGCCCTCCTCCAGCTTCACTCTGCCCTCATCACAACTTCCACAGCCGCTTTGATCTCTCTCCACAACCTCCTACCACACACTTATTATCTTACTCTTTCCATCTCCAATTCCCCTCTAAGCATTCACTACCCTTCTATATCGTTCATTCCCCTTTCACTCCACCCTCCTCATTACACTACACACAATTGGTACCACTCGCTCTCTGACAGAATACCTTACTTGCACTCAGTCATAGACTGCCTAAGGAACACACCTCTTGAAGATGGTTCAAGGGTGTTTTACTTGAAATTCTGTAAAGGGGCTCACTAATGGCTGTGAGAAACCTGAGGGTATTCTCTGAGTAAGACCTAGAGAATCCCTTATTCAGGTGGCAATATGCGGCCATTGCTATTGGATCCAGTTCCTGGGGTGGACCAGTTGGGGAGGATCACCTGTATTGGGGAACCCAGGGTTATGCATTGGGGAATATTCAAGGTAAGACGCAGTATTATGCCGAAGAAAGGGACGAGGAAGACAAGCTTCCTGAAGCATTTATAGGTTGCACCAACTCAACCTCCCTTTCTCCTAAAAGATCTCCCTTACTTAGATCCAACAACCCATCAATACATAACCAATTCTCTAAGGCCCTAAACCCCGGTTGACCCAGAAACCATCCCTCTCAGTATGTTTGTTTTCCTGGTCCCTGCCAAAATACTCCTAGTCATTCATTTCCCCTGCTTCTGATTATTATTTTCCGCATTCCCAACCGGATCAGACAAAATGCTACGATTCCCAAAATCTCCTTTGTTCATCTAACAACCCCAGCTATTCCTGCTTAAACCCGCTAATCCTACCAATCCTGTCCCTCTGATTGTCATCTTCCAAAAACCCAATCTACTATGACAGAATACGACTATTTCCACAATCCCCTATGTTCTGTTCTTCATCCCGGTCATTCTCATCCATTTCGCCAACCTTCCCCATCTTATCACGTAGGATACTCTTAATTCTCTAATTTCACCCCTGTCCGATATGAAGACCTTTACACAACAATCTTGTAATAAAACTGTTTACCTGACATATCCCGGCATGAGGGATAGGCAAAGTCAGGCAATTGACTTAAATCACACATGTCTGACAACCCTTCCTTTTCCCCACAGGGATAAAAGGTGGAGCAGGAGAGCACAATACAAGCAAGGTGAGCGCGGCTGACAGCACAACGAGACAACCAAGCAGACTTGAGAGTTCAAGCGAAGGAGAAAGGCGGCAGGAGCTGAGAGGGTGGCGAAGAGAGAAGTGACCTTGCACTTTTCGTCCCAGACTCGCGGAACATCCGTGGGAGAGAGCCTAAGACCGTGAACAATAGCATGAGTGTCTTGCGGAAGAGGTCAGCGATAGACGGGGCAAGCATATGTCGATAAGCAGGACCGAGGGTAGCTCCTGCGGATGTGGTACCGGCCTTGATTCTAGGAAAGCCAAAAAGCCAAGTGGTTCATCACAGCCGGTGAGTGAAGGGGAGAATCAATAAGAACCGGGCTGTGTTGAATGAGAAGCGCAAAGTGGCACGTTTGAACCAAGTTTGAGAAACTGTGAAAGAACTGTAAAGTGTTAAAGGGGGACCAGCTGCAGAAGGAAACGGCACCATTTGGATGCTGATTCAAGAGACTCTGTTCGATCCCCATCTGAGAGAAACTACAGATACCAGCAGGCCATACGAGAGTCAGCGGAATAGGTCAAAGTGGTCTTACTGAGGGTCACACAAAATCCCCATACAATCGAAAGACTCTGATCTACAAACTGTTGAAAAGTAAGTGAAGTGAATCCCGTAACCTTTAACTGTGTAAAAGTTGAACTGTGAAAGTAAAGAGGGGTCAGCACCAAGAAGAGGGAGACGCTGGAGCGAGGCCCTATCATCCTGATCGAAAGCAAAAGTAAACGCGGTGAAGAGAGGTTAAGCATCGGGAGGGGTCCAAACCCGGCAGAGGGGGATCCAAGGTTGAACAGTCGTTACCCCAAGAAGGAGAAGAGGTGAAGCTATCACTCAAGCACTAGCAGTCAGTAGGGGTCCGAGCCCAGCAGAGGGAGATCCAAGAACTTTCATTTGTTAAAGGAACATTTGGTTTTGCTATTTGAACAAGTCAGGTCCTCGAAGGCAAGAGACTTTCAAGTGAAATGAGACTTGACCAATCAACGGCCATGACAGCTGAAAGCACGAGAGTTAAAAGCTGAACTGTCATCTCACGGTAGAAAAACTCGAGAGTGTTTCCTGAGAGCTGCCATTAGAATTGTCGTCTTGTGCTGAAGAAGCCCGCAACTGTGCTGTGCTCCAAACTCCCATGGTTCTCCGTGTCTTAGTATAGGCCCTTTTTTTATTTTTGACATGACACTTGATGGTTGATGCTTGATCCCATCTTAGATTTAGGTTTAGATTAGGCTTTTTTCCAACTTGCACACAGCGTTCATTGTTCAATAAACACCCTTGAACTGTGATCACTTGTGTCTGTCTTACTTGTTGTCACAATGCGTTTCTCACAGAGCCGTCCCTCTCTCTCTCTAGTCTCCCGTGGGCTTTCCCCATCCTTAGCCAAAGCATACCTAAACCCAAAGATAGTCACTAGAGAAGGGTAACCCCTACAGTCTACAAGATGATTTGCTGGTTGTGATGGCCTAAAGGCAAACACCTTGTCTACCTTACTCCCTCTGGGAATTCCTAGGTTGACCCTATTCCGGGGTCCCACAGAAATAACAATGATCTTCATGACTGGATTAAGTGCCTTCAGATTACAAAGGCTCCAGTGGCCCTTTCCTATCACACACTTGTACCCCTCAGCCTGAGCATCTCACGGTTTCCTTTCACTTCTACTCCAATTCCTGCTATTCCTCCAATCATCTCTCCTGTTTGCCTTATACTCAGTCTTTGATCCCTCTGATGATCATCTCACCTCTACTCCTTATCTCCACTCTCAGATCTTATTCCCCAATATATCCCCTACCACCATTTTCCACTCTTTCGATGACCGCTATTCAACCCCTACTACTCACTACTCCCCCAACTCTACTACCACTACATGCCCCTATGCCCTCCTCCCACTCCCACTACACTCTTCCCAATACACACTCCTCTGACTACTCTACACTCCACACCTTCTCCCTCAATCACCTTCCTTTCAGTCCATCAGCCACCCTTCTCAGCCACTCTCAATCACACACACCTGCATTCACTGTTAATTCCACTCACTCACCCTGCACATACTCTCACACCCAAGTATCACTTTCTATCAGCAAACAAAACCTCACCTTGCACACGCTCTTCCGAATTCTCCTTCACGCTCGGCTGCACCATGCTTCCTCTGCCTGGTCTCTTTCTCCTCCTTTGACCTCACCCGAATAACCCACTCTGACCCTTGTCTACTCCATTGGCTCTATCCATCAGCTGATTACCCAGGCCAAATGCTGGCTGCTTTTTCCCAAGGGAAGAAAACAAGAGGAAGTGCACAACCGTGTAAATTATTGTATAGCTAGATTCTCAAAAGTATGCTCAATTGTAAATGTTCTAAAACGTTAGGCTCACACAGGTCAAATCCTAGGCCAATAGGAAAAGAAAACAACATGCAAAAATTATGACCTATTAAACTAACGGGCAACGCGGATGCACTCCTATGGGGACTCCTCCCTCAGAATCTACTTAACAGACAAGTTAATGTGGCTTCCAAAAAACTGCAACATAGACTGAATGTGTGTGTTTACAAAAAGCTCCAATGTAATATTTATAACAGGTGTTAGGAAAGATTTTGCTTTACTCCACCTTTCCTTCCATTTTAATGGACCCCAAACTTTTTGCTTTTAATTTTGATCCTGACCTGTACTTTTTACAGTGCAGTAAAGCCTTAAGCTTCACTGCTCTGTATTTTACTCATCTATAATGGGGAAACTGACATTTCCTTCAGGCTGTCAGTACTGGGAAACATTGCATCCCATAGTCTTTTTACTTTGTTTCTACTTTTAGTAACTTGTTATCACTTGTGGTAACTTATCTTTTTACAATGCATCTAACAATTCAATACAATGGGGTACACATTTTGTTTTGCCCTAGACTAACACTCAGGATTTTTGGTTACTCTATGTGTGCTAAAAGGACAAGCTGGTGGCAGCACTGACTTTTTATGAATTTTTTGTGCTTTTCGTTTAGGCTTAAGGTTTTTACCACATTTGGCTTCTAACTGTTGCTAGTGTCCAAACAAGGCCGTGCCACATAGTTTTTCGCTTGCCCTTTGGCCATCTTGTGTTTTAGCCTTCTTTCTGGCCTGTGAGGCCAGGAAAATCCTTATAAGGACTTCCAGTGCCCGGGAAAGCAGAAGCTTTTGGTGGGCTACTGGAGGGCTGTGTGTGTTTGCTGGCAGGACTTGGGCTGGGACTGTCTGGTCCCACTCCACAAACTGGTTTCAGTGTGTCTGAGTGGTATGCATGAATGTTCCCGCCAGTGGTCCTGATTGGACCACTGCCGGGGTGTATGTGTGGGATAGTCATGCTATTGGCTAGCAGGGGTTTAGGCTCTTACCTGGCTTTAAGGATAAGAAGAGGACCCCTGCACCCATTCTTCAGAAATCCTGGAGTAACAGGGGTTTGATTTGCATTATGCCCTCAACCAGTTACTGTATACATGTAATATATAATTAGTGTTGAGTGATATTTCTATCTGTTAGTAGTCATTTTTCATAGTGTTGTTTGCCCATGTTTGCCCATAAATAAATAACTGTATTTTTATACATAGTGCCTAAGTGTAATCTGTGATTCCCATTGTGGGGTTCACTTCCAAGATACGTTTCATTGACATTGGAATACTATACAAACGGAAGTGTTCTGGCCTCCAGCTGTCTCTAAGGAAATCTACTGTTTGTTAGTTGTCTCTAATTTAAGAGACGGGCAGTTGGATGTAAAAATTGTACTTGAAATGTATCAAGTGTAACTTAGTTCCACAACTACTGAATTATTTTGATTTATTTGCAAACAGTTGCTCTATTGTTTATGTTTTTTTTTTATTCTGTTTTACTTTTTGTACTTTATATGACCATTCTCTAGGTCACTCACATCTCTTTGACACTGGGTCTCGTCTACTTATCAACTTGCACTGCTTTTCCTTCCTCTCTTTCATGACTCTAGTGTGGTCTTTTCCCACTCATGACACATAGTAACATTTCTAAAGTATGGTAAAAGCATTTTAGAACTGTTTCTATTTTGTACCTATCAGATTTACAATACATAATGTATTACTTTCTACTATGTGGTTTTATTTCTTTATTTAGTATTTTTTCTTCTATTTTGAAACAATAATAACTCCCTGTTTGATATACTCACAGGCTGTGTCTTTGTGTTCTTTGGCATACAATATATTTCATGACTGCAATTTGCTTACTATTCAAACCCATTGTTTGATATTTTTAGACTTTCAACCAACTAAGTGCTCTGGGTATTAACACATAGCAAGAGTGTTCTCTTTTCTGATATATCCCATTGTGTGTACTCCTTGTGGACCCTTTACCCGCTCACCACCTATTGAGACTTAGCCTAGACCCTCGTCACTGCTACCTTGAACTGGTTTGGCTACAGATCCCAAGAGTTGCCCCTGTCACAATATAGGTTGGCCTTCTGTACATCTGTCCACCGGGCCAGAGTATAGAAAATCAGTCCTAACAACAGGTAATTAGTTGCTAGACATCTCTCCTGTCTAACAAAGTTTTGTCTATAAAATTAATTCTGCACAATGCAGCAATAAGAGGAAACTTCGTTAAAAAAAGAATTCCACACTGTTTAACAGCTTACATGTAAGACAGAAAATCAAAACTTTAGAAGACTGCCCATCATACCGATGCATTTCAGATAATACAAAATATTCTTCAAAGGCTACAGAGCTGCCATTTTCATAACATAATTACCACTTTCAGATAACCTACAAGAGATAATAAATGTATTGCTTTAATTCATTCATTACAATGTAACCAAGATGCAACAACCTAACTTAAAAGTAACACTGACCTCTCATTGTATCTCAAACCATCCCACCATGATTACCTACAATGGAAAGGACAGTCCCCACATTCCTACACTGGCTCCTATCATCCTGATATTTCAATTAAAGATACAGGGGAAATCCACACTTGCTTCGTTTAACTGAAGTAAATACCAGCATAACGTTAAGACCATCTGCCTGACAACCTGTAATTTAAAGTAGTGATAACCTGCATGAACAATAGAAGCTTCTAGCAGATCCAGAATCACAATTAAAGTTCGAATCAATTGTTGAATTCCAAACCCTAATTACTCACTGTAAACATAGTTTTTATGAGCAAAGAGGCACAGGACTGATAACCAGTCGGATGCACCGCACCTGTTATTTCAAGACCGACATCACGTATCTGCAAAGGAACATCAAGCCGTGCTTCCATAGAATGGACAAATGGCAGCCATCTTCCAGTGATCAACCAGATTATCTATCAACACAGGATCTCAACAATACCTCTCTCCAAGTCCCTCTCAAGAACTGCATAAAAGTTAAATTTTGCTCACAGTCTGCCAGTGTAACCATCACTGGTTGTTTTCAAACTTTCATCTCACAAGAATCTCACGCGAACCAAGGTGTGGGCCCTGCTCACAATCTATAGCCTTGTAAAAAAAAAAAATTGAAACAGAGAGTATTAGTAAACCGTTATTCTGATAAAACACATGTACTTTGCGGCACAGGCTTATTGCATTGTCTCGATTCCATTGTCACTTAATCTATCCCCAAGATGGACAAAATCTAGCAGCCATCTTAAAATGCGCAACATCCTATAAAATTAATTTGTAGTTGGCTCTCAGGAAACACAATGTGATTCTGCTCACATTCTCACAACCTTTATGTTGATGCACAAACACATGCAATGTAATCACACTTCAAGAAATATACATATGCTTATCTGTGCCAGATATATGGGCTTTGAAAATCAATGGCCCCACCTAATTAAATGTTTCTTCTTGTTTTTCTGAATAAAGCCTAAAGATACACGGCCCAACCTAATTCAATTATTTTTCACTAATCGAGAAACTAGGTCTTCCTACGGTATGACTCTAAACCATTGTTCCCCAGTGAGTCTATTATATGAAACTGGATATATCCCACTCACAATTCATGCCCTTTGGTCAAAAGGAGTCAAGTGCCTCAATCCACACTATCTCCCTTTGTAGTAATCTCTTCTCTTTTACAGGTCACTCCATCTCTTAGATAGTGTTACCTGCTCTAGAATCACACAGTGTAGCTGAGCTATACAACAAAATGCAAAGCTACTTGGGATTTCAAATTCTTCACTCTGATGTTGGACTTATGCTCCGTCCTCCGAGTTTTGACTTTCTGTGTTGTAATATCAACATATAAATAACCACATGGGCATTTTAGGCCATACAGGTAGATCAGTGCTTCAAGATCATCTTCTTGTCTGAATACAGCTGTGTATTAATTTTACCCTTAATGATATTGCCATAATGTTGGCAATTGTGGCAAGGTTGCGTTCCTGTATAGGAGACACTAGATTTAGTTTTTTGCTCAAAATCAGCTCTTATCAAAATGCTCCTCAGGGCCATGCTCTTTCTATAAGCAAACAACAGAGGAGTAGAGAACAATCAGTCTAGGGTAGGATGGAATTGCATAATATGCCAGTTCCTAATTTCTTTAATCTTCGAACTTTGAAGCGAATATGTATTGACATATACCAATGATGGATTAACCTTCAAAGGTTTTGGTACCAATACTGCATCACGAGGGGTTTGCTCCAATTGCTGGGTCACTCTTTCAATCAATTCGGGTTCGTGTCGTCTCTGCAATAATTTATTTTTAGCAGCCTGAACGTTGTATTCATCCATATTTTAAATGTTATAGCGATATCTCAAGAATTTGGCTAAGAGGCACACTATCGAGTGTGCGCTTCAGATGCAAACTGGTAGCCAATAGTAGGCTGTTCCGAAAAAGACGAAAGAGAACTCTGGCCAGAGGAGAGGCTCACAGGAATTATGGAATGGGCAGTGGTACTATTCCCTATAATTTAAACTAGCAGTCACATACAAAGCCCACTCGTAGGGCTTAAGGGCTGGGCCCTCCAATTCCCTCACTCCACTTCTGGGAGGGATCCCCAAGTCCCTCCTGACAGAGTCATGATCCTGCCCCCGTTACACCTTGCAAGAACACATTCATGCTGACTATGCCCAATAGACATCATCATGCCACTTGAACACATGTTGATGCTGGTTGTGCCAAAAATATGTCAGTATTCCACTATTATTGCACTTCAGGAATGCTGTGCCCAATATACAGCAGCACAACACTGTAAAAATACATATTCATACTGGCTACACCCAATATATGTCAGCACACACCCAATGCCAGTATTGCGAATGCAAATAATGTTCATGTTCCCTGTGCCCACAATATAGGTCAGCGTTGCCCTGCAAGCATGATGCATGCCTTGTCAGAGAACATGCATGCATGTGTACCCACACACATGCACCTTCTCTTATATACATACATGAATGAACTGGCTCTGACATACTCAATCCTGCTCTTCGACAACCTCGCACACATGCACTAACTGTCCTATACATACACACACATTTTACAAATTCTCTAGCCTACATGCAGCAGTGGCAGTCCGCTCTGATCAAAAGCCCTTCTTCAGAGCTCTCTTCTGCGTCCTCAGTCAGAATGTCAGCCAATGAACCTGATACAGAAGAGACACAATGTGCTAGGCTTCCCTCCTTCTGTGCAGGGCTAGAATGCCAGCCATGTGACCGGCAACAGGGACACCAAATACATCTCTTTCGCTCACTGCTTCTGCACAAGCTTGAAGTGGGGGTCAACATTTTAACCCCGGCCTCTGTGACAAGCATCGTGAGAGAGGAATCCAGATCTATTTGCAACATTAGGGGCACTTCAATTTTAGCACCCCATGATGCCACGTGTCCCTGGTTTCGAGAGTACTGCTCCAGAAGCCTGGGCCAAATCTCTACTGCTCACGGGTGCTGATAATGGCTCAGACATCCCTGGCAAGCGTTCACAGTACAGAGAAACAAAGCCCATGAGTGAGGGAGGCCAAGTTAGGCTTCCTATCACTCATGGGCACTGTTTCTCTCTTACAATGGCAGCTGAAATGGGGCCCCGAAAAACATGTATACTGCAAGGCTGTTTTTTTAAAATAAATTGCACTTTAACGGTTACAATTCACAATGTACATGAAAACATTAATTAACAAAAAGAGTATGTGTGCACGATATTTCAATTTGGCCCGCTGTACTCAATGTCTGTCCCTCCAATTCTTGCACAATCTGTGATGACCGTGTTTCACAACAGTTTGTATATTTGTCCAACAACATGCGTGTGTGCGTCTTTTAGCACGCAGCACAAATTCTTTATATATTGTTTCTATGTATAACAAAGCCATGATATCAACAGCAGCACGAGTTCTATTAGTATTTTGTAAAATTGGAGACACCCCAGAAAAGCAAGCAACATAATACTAACAGTGTAATTGTTTGCAACTACTTTATTTACCCAAAACCATAAAAGGGAGTCTCCTTCCCAAACCACCAGTTCGGCCTATTAACACCATTCTCATGCATGCAGAAAATGACCAGCATGAGAACACTACAGGTTAAACCTAAATGGTGGGCCGCAAATTCTGGAAACGCTGTTTGAACTCGGAGCAATGTGGACGATTTACCTATGATTTTTGGGCAGGACATTGTGTGAAAAGGAAAAACCACGTCAGTTCTACCTAACGTTTATCACTTGCATCTTCCTGCTCAGGGAAGTGGGAGCAGGGGATAAGTCATATTAGACAGGTGTGAGGAGACACGAATGAGACACAGACACAGACTTTGATTTGGGGTTGGAAAATACCTTGATATCCTTCATCCAGGTAGAATTTCCCAATCGCAACCAAAACTAATGTGTCCGTCTGGTGTCGAGATGCCCAACAAAAGGTACTGCATGCATCCACAATCCTATTCTGGCCCTCACACTGTAAATAAACTCTAAGGTGTAAAGGATATTGGGCCTCATTACGACCCTGCCGGCCGGAAACAAGGGTGACGGTAAGCTTATTGGCACCGTTGTTTGCGGACCAGCATACAGATCTGCCTCCCGGAGCCGCTGCGCCAGACAGTTCTGAACAATGTTCAAAGTTCCGGAGAATCACTTTCTTCCCCAGATTCCCTGTTCCAATACCGCAAGTTCAAAAAAAGAATAATCAGGTTCCAAGATGATTACTCTCCCCTCTTGGTATCTTTGCTTTTCTTGGGGAACAGTCCACTTTTCTAGGCTTTCTCTTCACTTTTTCACATGTTGCAAATTCTGGGGTATGTCTCTTCCAAAGGACCTTCCGTTCCTTTATATCTTTCCACAACTGTTCATAATCCCAAGGGCATTACCCTTCTTGCGATTATTTATAACTTACCTGTCTATTGATATTCACCTGGTATAATTTCCTGCCAGCACTTTGTCAGACAAATCCTTGACTTCACCTGATATACTTTATTTATTGTATATGGTTTAAAAAAACCTTTACAATTCATCAATACAAAAAAGAATTAGAAACTTAAATGCACATACTCATTAAAATTACCATTACAACACAATTCCATTTAAACAGTATTGTCACATTTCATCCCATTTCATTTTAAACATTCATCTAAAAAAAAGCATATTTGTTGAGTGAAATCTCTGGTTAAAACACAGGAGTTTAAAAAACTCAAGAATTTGAAAGGATAAAATCCTTACCAAATAAGGTGCAGTCTCCATATAAGCTTGCAGAGCGCTTAACTTCAAAGAATGTAAGAAACCTGCCAAAGCTATCCCACCGGACATTAAATTGACACTTAAACATCGCTTCCAGAGGTTCTGCCTACCAGTCCAAATAATACAGAAAATCAATTTCTTATGGTAAGCCATTCCTTCCTTCGATAGTGCTGAACACTCCAGAAGTGCCTTGTTGTTTTCTATTACCTCCATGTCCATACAAAATTGACAATACATCTCCCCACTAGAAATCATTTTCGTTTTTTAGCAGCGTCTCTTGGGCCTGCAACCAGTTCCATCTAAGACGCATTAAAATAGATCTTAAAAAGCGATTTGGAAACGTACAAAAAAGGAGCCACAGTACCTCTCTTTTTGTGTTCGTGGGCCAGATGCGATAAGGATGGATAATTATGAAACTGGTCAATTGTGTCACTCCAGTCCGCATTGTACAAAGCAGTTTTCACAATATCAGGATTGGTTAGCAAGCCATTTGCAACCTGATTAAAATCATTCAGCAGCGTTTCACAATACTCTTTTAATCTTTCGATAAATGAGGAAGATCCCTCCTGTACATGCTTCACTTCCATACAAGTATTTATATCGTCGTATACAGAACCCCTGGGCGAAATGTATGTTTTGCGAAACAGGGACAGAAGACTCCACTGAACTCGCACCTTCAGTGATAGGAGCCCCATTTCAAAGAGCATTGCTGCAATCAGAACAGCATTAGGCACATTCAGAACACGTCCACAAATTACCGCCTCGACTCTGCCCAATGTGAGAATGGCACGGTATCAAGAGAGACACAGACTCAAAACCTCTGTTTAATAAAGTCCTGGGTCTGGTGTAATACCTAACTGGTCCTAACTCTAAAGGGGTTGTTCCCTCATCTGATCTTTCTAAGGACCGTCAATGCCTGAAAGTCCAAAATCAAAATACATTTTTGTCTAAATCTAGGTTTGCCCTTACTCTATGAGAAAATGTGATAGGAATACTTCTTAATGAAAAACAGTGGTTCACAAAAGAGTAAATATAAATTCCAGCTGGTTTCACGCAGTCTTACCAATAGATGTAGTTCTGCTAGTGCAAGATAGTTCAATTCAAAAGGGTAGCCCTTGGAACCTTCTACGCAGGTCTCTTACAGCAAATCAACAAAGCTCACAATGTCTCTGGGTCTCGTAGGGTTCCCTTCCCCAAGCTCGGACTCCTCTGGTTCCAAACAAAAATACACAGTTCTTGTCTGTCCTCTCAGGATTCCTTTCCCCAAGTCTAGGCCCCTCTTTACAAAGTTCAACAATGTCAATGGCACAATTCTTGTTAGGCCTCTCAGTGTTCCCTTCCCCAAGCCTAGGCCCCTTTTGTCTTTAAACAAACATGCCAGTCAGGATGTACCTTTCCAGTACAGTTCCTACATGGGGGTAGTATCAGAAACTATCAAAAACGTTGCGTTCTTTGCTCCTTCCAGGCATGACCACTCTGACCTCTAACCCCTCTCCTTATTCTCTGCACCTTTCTTCTGTCACCTTTGCCCTTCTGTGCCTCTTTCACTCTGTTCTTTTCCACTTCACTGTGCCTCCTGCATGTCTTCTTTTCTATTGTGCGCACGTGAACCCTCTTTTCATCTTGCTGACATCTCTGATCTTTATCCTGCCTCTGGCAGGCAATGTTCCTTTGGTTGTGCACCCATGCACCATCTTTTCTCTTTGTCATGCCACTTGCACTTTCTTTTTTCAATCTTTGGGTCAGTCGTACCCTCTTTTCCCTTTCTCTCGCTTTTACTTTAATTGTTCCAGTCTGTTCGGTCAGTCGCACCCTCTTTCCTGTTTCGGGTGACTCGCAGCCTCTCTTTCCTGTTTCGGGCCGCATGCACCATCTCTTTTTCCTTACATTGTTTAATGTTCATTTTCCTCTTACCTCTCTTTACTTCAGCGCCGCTAGCGCATTTTTCTTCATGCTTTCTTTCTTACTTGCTTTCCGCTCTCTTTACTTTCTCTCTTGCTTTCGTCTTTCTTTACGTTCATGCCACTTTTAAATCTTGTCTGTTTTTACTCCCGCTCCAGCCACCCGTAAGCTCCAGAGTTTCTCTCTTCATTTTCAAGAAACTCACCATGTAGCGCAGCGCTGGCAAGCGGTCTCCTCGGGATACACTGGGTCGAGGTCAGGGTCTCACCACATGCCCCTCAGAACTCCCCTTAGTACCAGTGCACGTCCCAAGGGAAGAAACATCTTTCTGGCCTCGGCCAGCAGTTCGCAATCTGCCTCACTCCGGCTCCTGGGAGACACGCTGTAGCCCCTCAAACACACCGGACCAGCATCTCGGTACGCCGCTCCCCTCTGAACTCTTCAGGCTTCTCTTCCTGCCTCTTCCCGCACCTTGGCTCCTCTGGTCCAGTCTGTCATGGTTTATTGGACAGTCACTATCAACCCAGGGAAGGTGGTGCACAACAAAGCACTTAGCAGATTCTACTTTAGTGAGGCCTCCAACCTATATAGTACCATTCAGCAAATACCCTCTGCACCACCAATAAACTAGGAACCAGGCCAGTGTATAGTAATAATATATATATTTATTTAAATTTTACTACAAACAATAATAAATCAATAACAAGGACAGCCACCAACTCCGTGGAACAACACAATGCTCACAAATGCCAATTACTAGCATCAATTGACTGACATGTATTTCACAAATGCCAATTACTAGCATCAATTGACTGACATGTATTTCTTAATAGACTTTCAGTAAACACAACAAACAAAGGTTTGTAGATTTGAAATCAAAACCATAGGATTTCTTTGCACATTAACAGAAATCATATATGGGTTTTGATTTAGAGGCACCCTGACCAGTCAGAGTTTCAAACTACACCCTCTGATCATGGAGTGGTGAGCTCTCTAACAGGGATCTCAATAGCCAATTAACCACTTCAGATGTCCAGGATGTGTCTAACCTCATGCATACCGCTTATCAAGAACAGGGAAACATGAGGCAGCTGGACTCACCCAGGCCTAGTCAAACTGATCCAAAAGGCCAGTCCCTATCTGACATTGATGAGGACTTGGGGTAACCAAGCAGAAGGGAAGGTGGCCGGACCAATGGGCTCTGGGAAATCAAAAATACCCAAGCAAGAACTTCTGACCACGACTCCTCCTATGATGAAAAGATCAGGGAATTGGACTGGCAGAAAATGAAGCTACAAAGGGACTGCCTGGTCTGCTTTTCAGAGAGAGAAGAGCCAGAGTTCAGGCCTCAAAAGCGTAGGGAGTAGTTTCTTACCTGTAACTCCATTTCTCCAGTGTTGGTAACTTTCATGGATTCACATGCCGTGAATATTCCCCGTAATCAGGCTGTGAATCACCGGTTACTTTGTCTTAGTAATTTTCCTATGAAAAAACATGACACCTTGAGTGTCCCATCAATGTTGTTGTGGGTGCTTTTGGTCCCCAATGGGACGTTGCGTGTATAGCTCCGCCCTAGCAGCTTGCCCCATGTAACCATTCCAGCTGGAGGATAACTCTTTGAAGAGGATGTTTGCCTGTAGGGGGTAAACTGGAGGGCGCAAGTGAATCCATGAAGGATAACAATGCTGGAAAAATAGAGTTACAGGTAAGAAACTACTACCTTCTCCAGCATTGGTTCTTTCATGCATTCACATGCTGTGAATAGATTTTGTAGCAGTATACATGTTAGGAGGTGATAAATCAGGCAAACACAGATTTGATACTTTAAAATTCTCTGCGTTAATGCGAGAAGAATACATACGCAAGTAGAGAAAGGAAACAACCCCGGAAGTTGCAGCGCTTACCTTACTGGAACAGCCGTTGAAGGACTGCTCGTCCCATCTGTACGTCCTCAGCGTGTTGCCGATGTAAGCAGTAGTGCCTGGTAAATAAGTGGGGCACTGTCCATATTGCCGCTCGGCAAATATCTCTGATGGGTACTCCAGACCATAGAGCCCCCGAGGTAGCTGTGGCTCTAGTGGAGTGCGCTCTGGGCACCGTTTGCAACGGCCTCTTGGCCTTAGAGTGGCAAAAGGAGATTGTAGATGAAAACCATCTTAAAATGCCAAGTTTTGATATGGCTTTCCCCTTGTTTGATGGCCCAAAGGCGACAACCAGCTGCTTAGTCGATCTGAAAGATTTTGTGCGATCCAAATAATATTTCAAAGCCCTTTTGATGTCCAAAGAGTGCAGGGCCTTCTCCGGTGAAGTGGCATTTTGGAAGAATGTGGGCAGAGTTATGATTGCATTTTTATGAAACTCTAAAGGTACTTTAGGGATGAAATGAGGATTAGTGGAAAGTACCACCTTATCTTTCATGAGCCGTAGATACGGAAGGGTCTGCAAACAAAGCTTAGAGGTTGTAATGGCCACTAAAAAAGCCACCTTCCACTTTAGAAATTTGATGTTTGTTGTTGACAAAGGTTCGAATGGAGGCTTCATAAGCCCTGTGAGGACCAGTTTCAGGCTCCATACAGGTGGAATCCTTTTCTTTGGTGAAAAGGTACGAAAAAGCCCTTTTAAGAAGTGCTTGATTAGCCTGTCACTGTAGAGAGGGGAGGATCTTCTTTTCCGTGTAAATCTAGAGATTGCGAATAAGTGCACATTGGTGGACATTGATGGAAGAGATCGCTAGACCTTCGGTAGCTAACTTTAGCAGATAAGGAAGGATCTGTTATAGCTAGCGGCTGCTGGTTAGGCTGCTGTGCATACCATGCACAGAATCTTCGCAGTTTTGGCTATAGGAAATGTTGGTAGAAGGAGTTCTAGCTGCTGCTAGAATGCGCAGACAGTCTTGAGGGATATTCAAATGACTGAATTTGGAGTGGTCAGGAGCCACGCTGTTAACTTGAGAGAGTCTGGGTCATGATGAAAGATCTTCTCGTTGTTCTGGGACAGAAGATTGGCATGAGATCCTAGATGTATTGTGTCCTCCGTTGCCAGTTGGAGGAGGTACGAGACCCAGGTCTGCCTGGGCCAGCACGGAGATAGCAAGATTATTCTGCAACAACCTTTGTGTATCAGCTGTATCGTTTTCCTGATGAGAGGAAACAGAGGGAACGCGTAAGCAAACAGGCTGTTCCAAGGGAACAGAAATGCGTGCCCCTGAGAGTCAGGATGCGGAATCCTGCTGGAAAATTTCTAACACTGCTTGTTGTTGGGACTGGCGAACAGGTCTAGAGGGGGATAACCCTACCTTGAGAAAATCTTGGCTATCTGGATGTTGCGCAGTTGCCACTCGTGTGACTGCGAGTAATCCCTGCTGAGGGTGTCTGCTTGCTTGCTCTGCATCCCCGGCAAGCGGAAGATTTGAAGTAGGATGCTGTCCTGGATGGCCCAATGCCAGATGGTCTGTGCTTCCTGGGCCAGGGTGGTTGATCGCGTTCCGCCATGCTTCTGTAGATAAAACATTGTGGCCGTGTTGTCCGTGAGGACGTGAACCACCAAATTCTCGATTAGAGGGAGAAAGGATTTTAGAGCCCAATGCACTGCCCGTAATTCCAGCATATTGATGTGGGGGACAGCTTCCTTGGGTGTCCAGAGGCCTTTGACTTGGTGCTTGTCCAAATGACCGCCACATCCTGCCTGGGGGGCATCGGTCACAATGGTAAAATGGTAATTTGGCTCCATCAGGGGCATTCCTTTCGCAATGTTGCCGGGGTATGCCCACCATTTCAGTGTGTTTGACAGAGCCCGAGAGATGGTTACTTCGTCTGACCAGGAACCCCGGGTTTGGGACCTACTGGTAGCCAGAAACATTTCACTGGCCGCATGTGCAGCCGGCAGCGGTGAATAAGAGGAATGCAAGCAGACATGGTCTCAAGGAGAGCCATGTATGCGTGGACCGTAACTAGCTTGTTTTGTGTGAATGAGTTCGCTAGTGTTATCAATTTCTTGATTCTTTCCAAAGAGGGTCTGACCAGACTCTGGTCTGTAAGGAATTGAGCGCCCCGGAAAACAAATGCCTTGAGGGAACTGTGCAGGATTTTGTATAATTTATTGTAAAGCCCAATTGTTGTAGCAGCGTTTCTGTTTGGTTGAGAGAAGACAAGGCTTGTCGAACCAGCCAATCGTCCAAGTACGGGTAGACGCGGGTGGCCCTGTTTTCGGAAGAAGGCTGGTACCGGTGCCAGGCACTTCATGAATTTTCTGGGTGCCGATTTCAGGCCGAATGGCAGTACTCGAAACTGATAATACCTTTCGCCGACCACGAATCTGAGGTACTTTCGGTGCCTTGAATGAATTGGCACGTGGAAGTATGCATCCTTGAGATCTAACGCTGCGAGGTATTCCTGGGGCAGAACGGCTTTTATGACTTCCTGTAGCGTTACCATTTCGAATTTTTGCTTTGTGATGTTCTTTTTTATGATATGATAGGTCATTTATAACGCGCTTAAAACCCAGAGGTTTCTAAGCGCAAACTCTGTGATTGAACCTGTGGTGCTTTGTGTTGTCTTGCTTCCAAGGCGACCAGTTGCCACTGAACTATCCTTCCGAGACTCGTAGATCCAGAATAGGGTGCCACTTCCTGTCTGGTTTTTTGATGACAAAGTATCTGGAGTATACTCCCTTTCCTCTTGCTGAAGGAGGAACACTTTCAATGGCTCGTTTTCTTACCATTTGACATTTCTCTTGCTGTAAAATCTGATGGTGCGGGTAAGATATCTTTATGGGAGGTATCGGGATTTGTGTGCATTTGAACTCCAACAAGTGGCCGTACTGGATTGCATCTAGCACCCACCTGTCCTTTGTTACCGTTTGCCACTCATTGAAGTAGAAAGCCACATTTCCCCCCACCTGTCTGGCCTTGAGGTAGTCATTGTTGTGCCTTACTTTGCCTACCTCTCTGGGAGGTGGCAGATCCGTGCTTTTGTTGCCCTAGATGGAATTCTCTGTTGCGCTGAGAGGATTGGTAATTCCTCTAGTATCCGGGTCTACTATAGTTCTTGTTGTTTCTAGAGGCTAAGAATCTTGAATTACCCGAGGCTCCTCGAAATGAGCGAAAGGACCGCCTGCTCTGAAGGGCTGTAAGAGACCTAGCCGTCTCTGAGTCAGACTTCATGGCTTTAAGGGACTCATCAATTTTGGCCCCAAACAGATTTTCCCCTTTACATGGCATATTGATGACTTTGTGTTGTGCTTGCTGATGAAAATCAGTGCAACGTAGCCATGCTTGCCGTCTAAGAATTACCCCATTGCCAATCTGTTAAAACCCTGTTTCAGCAAGGTCTACAACGATATTGATAGTGATTAAAGGCTTCCTGCCGGTCAGGCACCAGCATCATGGCCTCTTTCCTCTGCTGTCCCGGCAAGTTTTCCAATATGGGAGCCACACGGTGCAACATCTCTCAATCATGTCGAGCAACTATTGCCAGGGGATTCACTGCTTTAACCATTGTTGCCCCAATGGTGAGAACCGTTTTTCCAAAGGCATCCATTTTTTCCGGTTTTCATTGTCTGGCGGAGTGGTACACTTAATGCTGTGTTGAGCCTTGCGGCTTGCTGCCGCTGAAACAACTGTCTCTGGAGCAGGTTGCGAGGTGAGGCATTTTGGTGTTGTGTCTGGAGCCTTAATAGCCTACCTTTAGCCGTCAGCTCTGTAAAAGGATGCTTCAGAGTGTGGAAGCCCTCCTGCCAAACGTGATCCAGAATGGGTATGGAAAACACTGCCTTCCTGCGTTTACCCATGTGGTTGAAGAGGAAACAATCTTTCTTCTCCTCATCTGGAATTAGACCAAAATCCGGGCATGCCTTAGACGACATGGAGTAAAACGCCCCAATGTCATCTGGAGGCGAAGGTTGAACCGGGCTACCCCGTGCGTCTTGGTCCGAATCATCTATGCCCCATGTGTCGGCTCTGCGTGGAGACGAGGAGGTGGTGGTACTTGTATCCCTTGGACCAGTGTCCTGGTCTGTGTCAATCAAGTTCCATTCTTCTTGCTCTCCCCTCCATGGATTCAATGTACGTGGAGGTGGCGGTCTAGGAGGTGTTTGAATCCTAGGGCATATGCCCTGTTCTCTACAGGGATGGGTTGGATCCCGTCGATGCTGTGGGCTAATTTAATCTTCTCCATAAGGCTGAATTGTCTGAGCTTGAGGGAGCAGAAGCCTGGCATCAAGATGTCCCAAAGATACGGTAGTGGGCTAAGCACCTTCAGGGAGAGCAGGGATTGCGGTTTTATAAGGCGGTATTCTGGATGCATACCGCCTATTGCAGCAGGTGTTGATGGCAGAGTAGGTGTCTGAAACCTTAGAGTTATGTCTTCCTCTATAGATGGTCCTTGGATAGGAGTATCGGAAGTTCCTTCTTCAGGACCAGAAACAATGACAGCTGGACATTCCTCTGGCAGAGGCTCGAAATTTGATGTGATCTCATGCTGCAAAATGTCTTCTGGCATGATATCTGGGTACTCTATGGCAGACATTTCTGGGGAGCCTGGTCGTGTTGCATCGGGGGCCCACATTTTTAAAATACCCTTAGAGGACAATATATTGCCTTGTATCAGTAATTCCGAAATCTCTGTCGTAGTGCTGGTCGTCGGGTGTGTAGGCTTTTCTGCAGACAATTTCTTTTCTGTCATTTTCTGTCATTGTCGAGGTAGTCGACGAGAGACGAGCCGTAGGCCCTGACAAAGTTGTCACCGTCCTTGTCGATGGTGCTGTCATCGGAGAGGACTTTGACAACGATTTGGCCGTCGACAGGTGTCTCGATGACGACTCATGGCCAGAGGAGGATCTTCGAGATTCCAATGTCGAGTAGTGTTTCTTTTTCAATGACGACGCAGATAAAGTTTTCGTAGCTGATTTAGCTCTGTGCTTGCCCGTCGACTGAGGAGATCTCCTGGGCGGGTCTGCAGATTTTGACGATGGCAGTGAGCCTTTCCTCCCTCAGATTCTCTGATGGTGCTTTCGTCAACGGGCCCTTGGAAGATTGTTAAGACCCAGTATGAAACCTCTCACCACTAGCTGGTGGTTTCTTGACAGGGAAAGAGTGTTTGGCCTTATTGTGCCCAGAAGACGATTTTGCCTCACTTGTCTTTTGTACATTTTCTAAGACATGTAATTTTTCTCTCAGGAGAGAAACACGAGGAATCCCAACAGCTCGGAAGACAGTTAAAATCTGAGGGCACGCTGCTGGGGCGGAGCTATACACTTAACGTCCCATTGGTGGAGAACAAAAGCACCCACAATGACGTTGATGGGACACTCAACTAAGTCAAAGTAACCGGTGGTTCCCAGCCTGAAGACAGTGAATACTCACAGCATGTGAATCCATGAAAGATCCAATGCTGGAGAATTTTGAAAACCTCCACACATTCAGAGAGATGGGGGGACTTCCCCAGCATACCTGGAAGGAAGGATGAGGAGGATAAGTACTCCTCTTGCGAAAAAGGGATTACATGGGAAATGAAACAGTTCACAGCACCACAGGAGAGAAGAGTCCAGACCTCGTAATTCTGGGAGGTTTTCCCAGTCTCAGAGGTAGGGAGCACCTAGAGGACCAGGAATGCACCCCGAACAGTAGCAGCTCTGAGTCAGGGGGTGAATGGACTCAGATGCAGCGGAAAAGGAAGTCTGCCGAACAGAAGAAAGGTCTTGTGAAAGACCCAATTCAGCAGATAAAGGCCATAAAGAGCTTCATGGCTTCCTATCATAAGAATGCCAAATATTTGTTATGGGAGCATCTGGAGCAAAATGACATCATTTGGAATTAAAAATTATAGAAATTGCACAGAGTTTGTCAAGTGGATATTCTCCCCTCTGCAGGGCTGGAGGACCAAGATCACCACAAATGGTCCACCTACAAGGTGGCCATTTTAAAATAGAAACCCACAGGAGGCCCGCAAGTTGAGTTGAAGCAAGCATTTGCCCAGTATTCTAGGCGGGTGAACACCAATGGCACGGAGTTCATCAATACATACTTCCCTGCGCTCCCGAAATATATTATGACACAATTAGTAATACATTTTAATTAGCATAGAACACTGGATTGGGTGAACAGGCCACCAGGATCTATGAGGTCTAAAAGCCCTCTGAAAATAAAAAAAACCCTTAAACCCCCAAACCATCCAACACACCTGCTGCTGCGAAGGTGGCCGTGTTAAAAAATACTCCTCCATTAGACATGGGGACGGGGGGGCTAAAAATATTCCTTCAGCAAACAAGCAGAACGACAGGCAGAGGAAACCGTCGGATATAGCCCAATCAAGCGGGAGTCAAGCAGGATACCAGACAAATTACCCTTTTGATCATGTCACCTATGTAAGTCCAAAATACAAAGGTACAAGACCTATAACCGGATATATATAGACTCCCCCGGCACAAAGAGTGGGGTCCAATCAGGTAAGTACTGCCCCAGGAAACCTCCCTCCAAACTTCCCTCCGGAGGGAAGTAATACTCCACTTCCCAACTTGAACTTCTTTCCCAGATACCCCCCGAACCCTAATTTCTAGAATAATCCTCCTCTCTCACCCCGCTTTCAGGACAAAAGATTCCTGAACCTGGGAGAAGAGAGACCTGGGTTGGAAAGTCATCAGGGAAACTTCCAATACCCAAGCTACTCCGGGAGAAGGGACAGTTACCCTTTCCGGGTGCAGCAGAGGTATGAATCAAGACCTCCCTACCGACCACAAAAAGTGTCACAACTGGAGTGCCAGGTCCAACAACTAACACAGGACCTGGGTCACATGCTGAGGGCTCAGTCGAACCCTCTACTGAAATCTGCTAACCAGAATAACCCAACATTCTGGTCTAAGGCCCGTGGGGTGAGGGGGAGTGACTGTAAGAAAATGTCAACAACCAACAGGTTGCTGAGGAGAGGGGCCAGGGAGAAGGGAGGTGCAAAGCCATAGAGGAAGCGGCTTTTCCCACCGGAACATAACGCTTGGAAACCTCTGAGCCTGAATATGAATCTTCTACCCCCGAAAAGCTAGAACCTAAAGACAGAGGGTAAGTAGGAGAAAGCAAACGAAAACTCACTTTGTGGAGGAAGTCCACATTCCACATCATCACTTTTGAAGGAGAAGAATCCCTGGAGGATTCAGGAAAATAAATCTTCTCTTTCCACCCCCAGGAAAAATGGATCCCAAAAGACCCTGATTTTGACGGGGTAAGTATGGCGACCGACCCAGAGCAATAAGTTCTTAAACCACAACAATGTCGACCAGATGACTCTAAAATCACAGAGGTATCCTTCCCCCAAACATGTTCTGCGAACTGTCTCCAGGAAAAGGGAAAAGGGGGGCAGCAAAGAATCAGAGGAGACAGAGGATCCCCCAATTCCATGTCTGTCTGGATACCAAATCTTTTATACAGATTCCTGGACGCCGACACATAAAACTGTCCAAGAGCACAGTGTTGGAGTTCACATAAAAAAGTTAACTGCCAAGCTGGCACATAATGCACATTTTCTTTGCCCCCTTGAGGAGAGAGAAGGAAGATTTAATACTCCTGTCAAGGTACAGAGTGAGTGCGCATTATCAGCACTGGTAGATACTGGATCCCAAGCCAACCTTCTGTCCAAAATTCAGGAAGAGGGTCACCAAGTTCCCCTCACACCTCTTCACGGACAACTCCAAACTTCATTATGATATGATATGATATGATATGATATGATATTTGTAACGCGCCTATACACAAGTGTTTCAAGGCGCGACGAGGCAGGGAGGGAGGGAAACAAGGGGAAGACAGACAAACGATCCTACTAGGCCAGGTGTCATTCAGATCGCGCAAGTGCAGAGGTAAGGGGAAAAGGAGAAAGTGCAGGGGGAGGAGGTGGGGGGGAAGTGCGGTACAAGGTAAGTAGCGTAAAAATAAATAAATAATAAATAATAAATAAAAGGGCCAGCTGGTGGCAAGTGCGAGGTAAGTGCAGAGCAAGTGCTGGGAAGGGGGCTGTAGGGATGCAGTGACAGTCCCACAGTGCAGGGGGAGCCAGGGAGGCAGTGCAAGTGGAGAGTGGCTGGGACCTGGACCGAGGTCGCTGAGAGTGGCTCAGATGCAGGTTTTAGTGCAGAATTCAGTGGGGAGTTAAGCAGGTTTAGCAGGGGAGAGGGAGAGAGAAGGCAGAAGCGAAGAGGAAGGTTTTGAGGTGCTTCCGGAACCGGAGATGGTTCTCCTCAAGTTTCAAGGAGGCAGGAAGGCTGTTCCAGAGGGAGGCCCCTGCTGCGGAGAGAGATCTACCCCCAGCTCGTTGCTTCGAGAAGCGGCTGACCATGAGGGAGTTGGAGAAGGATGAGCGAAGGGCTCGTGAAGGAAGATATTTAGGAAGAGAGAGTTGAAGGTATTTAGGCCCCAGGCCCCAGAAGGCCTTGTGGACAATGCAGAGGGTTTTGAACTTAATCCTCGCAGCCACTGGGAGCCAGTGAAGAGATTTCAGTCCTGGAGAGATACGGTCCCTGGGCTTGAGGCCAAGGACAAGTCTCGCAGTTCTGTTCTGGATAAGTTGCAGAGGGCGGAGAGTGGAGGCAGGCAGATTAAGATAGAGGCTGTTACAGTAGTCCAGCCTTGAGAGAACCAGGGCTCGGGAGACAGTGAGCTTCTGGGGGAAGGAGAGGAAGGGAAGAATACCTCTGAGGAGGTGCAGCTGGTAGTGTGACTTCTTAGAGACGTCAGATATATGAGGAGAGAAGGAGAGTGTGGAGTCGAAGATGACCCCAAGGTTTTTAGCCTTGCAGGTAGGGGCAGGAAGGGGGCCAAGGGAGGCCGGCCAGAGAGCTGCAGGGAAGGAGGGAGTGGGTGTGCCGATGAGTAGAATCTCAGTCTTACTGGCGTTAAGGCAGAGGTCATTGGCGGCACACCATTCCTGGATAGCAGACAGACAGTCGGAGATGAGGGAAGGAGAGGAGGAGGCCGAGGGTAGCCTGAAAATGAGCTGGGTATCGTCCGCATAGCACTGGAAGTAGGGGCAGAGAGCGGCGATGCGGTGGGCAAGGAGTGCCAGATACTGGTTGAAAAGCCAGGGAGAGAGGTTGGATCCCTGGGGGACACCACAGGTGGAGAAAAAGATGTCAGAGAGGAAGGAGCCCATTTGGACCTGGGAGGGTCGACCGGAAAGGAAAGAGGACAGCCATGCCAGAGCCTGACCAGTGATACCCAGGTTAACACGGAGACGGTTGAGCAGGATGGCATGGTTGACAGTGTCAAAGGCAGAGGAGAGATCGAGCAGAATGAGAACACAGGGAGTGTTGGAATCGAGGTTCAGGAGCAGGTCCTCACGGATGTTCAGGAGAGCAGTTTCCGTGCTTCGGGCCGCTCTGAAGCCGGATTGATGGTCATGAAGATTACCAACAGATTCAGCATGGAGGTTAAGCTGGGAGATGGCCAGTTTCTCCAGGAGCTTGCCCAGGAAGGGAGTGATGGAGATTGGGCGATAGTTGGCCGGGCAGGAGGGGTCGGAGGAGGGTTTCTTGAGGAGGGGGTGCACAAGGGAGTGCTTGAGGGGGGATGGGAAGACTCCAGAGGCGAATGAGTGGTTGCAAAAGGCAGCCAAGGCAGGAGCCAGGGAGTCGATGTGGTCCTTGATGGTTTTGGAGGAACAGGGGTGAACCTGTTTAGACGAGGCTTTCATAGATCGGACTTGTCTGGAAACCTCATCAGCAGAAAAAGGTGGAAAAGCAGAGAAGGAGGGCGGAGGGGAGGCTGCAAGAGAGCAAGAGGAAGAGCCGGGAAGAGAGGGAGGGAGGAGAGAGGAGGAGAGCGAGGACAGGATGTCCTGAGTTTTTGAGATGAAGTGCGAGGCCAGTGCGGTGCAGAGGGCCTGGGAGGGGACAGGAGAGGTAGAGACTGCAGCAGGGTTGGCCAGCTCCTTGCAGATTTTAAAGAGTTCGGCCGAGTTGTTAGATGCCTCAGAGATGCGGGCTTGGATAAGGGCTCTCTTCTTGGTGAGAACGGAGAGCCGGTATTGCCTTTGGAGCAGGCGGCAGGCCAGTTTGTCAGAGGATGAGCATGAAGCACGCCATTTCCTCTCTGCCACCCTGCACTTGCGTTTTAGGGTGACGAGATCCGAGTCATACCAGGAGTTACATTTGGCTTTGGGCTTCAGGCGGATTCTCATGACGGGGGCAAGGATATCGAGAGTATCAGATATAGAGGAATAGAGGATGGAGAGGGCTGTGTCAGGGTGGGAGTCAGCCGAGGGGGGAGGAGGGGGCGAGAAGGTAGCAGCGAAAGCCTCAACTGACACGCGCTTCATGGGTCGGATGACCGAGAAGGTGGGTGGCAATGACGAGGGTGGCTTTGCCTGTGGGGTAGGGAGGGAGAGGTGGGAGGATAGGAGAAAGTGATCACTCCAGGAGAGAGGAGTGGAGAGAGGGAGGGAGAGGGGAAGGTCAGAAGAGATCAGAGCATCAAGAGTGTGCCCTGCAGAGTGAGTAGGCCCAGACGGGAGGATAGAGAGTGAGAGAGAGTTGCAGAGTTCGCGAAAGAGACCAGTGGGAATGATATATGTCCGTCGAAGAGACTGCGGATCCGAAAATAAAAATGGGGTGACATAGGTTGACACCCAGTGATAGTTGTGACTCTAGAGGGCACACCTTGTCTATTGGGGAATGTGAGAAACCAAAGGGTGTCTCACTTGCTAGTACCTGGGGATCTCTCTCTGGTGGCCAGGGCACAGCCATTGCCTTTCTATCTATACCCTGGCGGTGGGCCAGTGCGGGAGGATCACCTGGGTGAGGGATCTTCGGGGAGGCGGGGTGAGACAACCAAGGGTGAGACGCGGTATCCCCCCTTTCCCCTGCCCATGCCCCGTCCTATTTTATAGGATTATCCAACGTTCCAACCCCCACCCCTTTCTACACAAACACTGGGCAGAGGAAGAGGAGGACAGAGTAAAGTGGCTAACACTTGCATATCCCATTGGACATGTCCCATTAGCAAGGTCAGGCAAAGTGAGGCAGTTGACCTTAATCACATAGATCTGATACCCATTAGCTACTCCCACACGGATAAAAGGCAGAACATGGAGACACACTCTGAGCAAGGTGAGACGCGAGAAGGAGCAGATCTTCCAGGGCGAAGGCAGACCCATTGGAGCAGGAAGACCAATCGAAGTACCAGAGCGAGGGGTAGGAACACCCTGAGGATCCCTGCAGGGGGTCGTTGCCTCTGGGAAACCATGAAGGATACGCAGAGGAAGCCAAATCCCAGACAAGAAGAAGCATGCATTGTGTTTCAAGGATGCCAGCAACCCTCCCGGGTGATCAGCAGAGTTGGGGAGGTAAGGCCAAGCATGTGGTATCAACCTTCACTCGTGAATCAAAGCCAGAGAACAGAAAGTAATTCACACAACCGGTGAGTTAGCAAAAGACATGAAAGGCCGGTTTGTCAAGGAAAGACGGAAGCCGCAAGAGTGTATCTCTGTATTGAAGGTCGTGCGCGTGCTGATGAGACGTGAAAGAAAGCAAACCTGTAGCAAACTTTTAAGTCACCAGTAACTGTGAAGCCAGTGATACAGAGTAGCAGAGTGGTCCGGGGAAAGGAAACGGCCCACTCGAAAGTCTATGACTTGGGAGGATAGCTCAGGGGCAACGCGCTCGCCCTGGTAGCAAAACGACGCAAAGCAACACAGGTTCGATCCCCGGGTCCACGCTTAGAAACCTCTAGGTATTAAGCACATTATAAATAACCAATTACAATTACGTGAAATGTTTGATGTTTTGTTATAAAGCGACAAGGTGAGCAAACTCTGAAATGCGCAAAGGTTAAGATTAACCCAGCAAAAGGGGAGGTAAAAAGGTGACTTCTTTAAGAGAAAAATGTCTTTGAACTTTTTTGATTATGTTATGGAACTACAAAAACCAAGAGACACTGGGGCAAATACCATAAGGGAGAGCTGAAGTGAAAGTCAAAGTGGTCCTGTGGAGGTCTATGGAAAAAGTCTTGCACATTCGAAAGTCTTCGACATCAGTAAAGGTCCGATCCCGGCTGAGGAAGACTTGAAACATGAGATAAATTAGGGGAAGGGAGCCCCTAATGAATGTGAATAAAGCTTGGGGAAGGGAGCCTCTGCAAGTGCTGTGATTTTGAGGTCCGAGCACGGCTGAGGGAAATCTAAGACCTACATGAACTGCTGATGCCTTGAGAGGTCCAAGCCCGACAGAGGGAGACCTGCGTGAATGTTTGTTTAACTGTGAAAGAACTATTCGTGAAGTGAAAATAAGTGACTTTAATGTTGAAGGCCAAGCGGGCCTCGACCCATGTTCTGAACTGACTATAACCTGTGCCAGAGTGCGTCATCCTGTCTATGGGGGCCACCTTACTCTGTGCTGTCCAGGGGAGGAGAGCTGACTCAGCCATCTTGATCTTTTATGTTATAACATTGACTTTCCTTTGCATACACATTCCCCTTTACACAGCTTTTGTATAAGAGATATGGCAGGCATTATTTTTTTTTTTTAGTATAGGCCATTTTGATTTAACATAGACTGACTAGGACTGTGTTTTCTTTATTATTTCATGGTAGAGACTGCTCCCATCATAGCTACAGGGCAAAGTATGAGTTTTCCCAAACACCAAGAATTTAGTAAAAGTTTTGAAACTTGTAGCTCTTGTGAGAGTGTCATACTTGTGATTCCATGCCTCCCTTACAGAAATGACCTCCATTGGAGGCTATCACCCCTGATTGACTGTGTGAACAAGGTTCTCTGGACCCAGACTAACCGTCCGATCAGACGAAAACGGCCCGATGATTGAACAATTGTCCGACAAAATAGAATTCCATTTCAGGAACAATCAGGTCACAGAAATCACTGTCATCTCTATAGGAGAACAAACTGGTGATGGGAACCTTCTCCATTCTTGCAAATCAACCTCTCTCCCAGTTTTAAGTGGCATTCCACACTTGTGAGAAAATACTCTGAAATTGTATATCAATCCAAAATCAGAAGAAAGCCTAAATCTCATGACAAAAGATGATGAAAAACCAGCTCAAAGTCTGACTGACATGCAGATAAAGGGTGAACAGCTGTTTTTGCCCATTCAGATAAATGAGGGGGAGGAGCCTGTTCTTACCAGATTATGCATGAATAACAGAAGAAGCCTCATCAGTGTAGCATTATTCATGAAACTTCCAAAAGATCAGACCATTCCCACATTTAAATTGATTGATA
The DNA here is from genome assembly GCF_040938575.1 of Ambystoma mexicanum. Classification (NCBI taxonomy): domain Eukaryota; kingdom Metazoa; phylum Chordata; class Amphibia; order Caudata; family Ambystomatidae; genus Ambystoma; species Ambystoma mexicanum. Next base: position 764,796,034 of record NC_090935.1, read on the forward strand.
AATGAGAAGTAGGCCTGGAAACACCAAATTCCAAACATCTCCTGCTGTCATGATCTCTGCTTCCAAAAGGTCAGGGTTTTCCCAACTCCCTTGGAAGCAGATCCATAACCCAGGTTCCGATTGCCAACCAGTCCCAAGTGGGACCTTTTGGACCCAGTCCTGGCGCCAGTGGCACCAGGCTCATAAATATGCCCAGTCCCAGCGCTGGAAGCGCCGGGCTCATAATGCTTGGGTGGACTTACCTGCAGCAGACCATGCTGCTTACTTGCCTGCCAGTTGAGCCTCTGATCCTCTTCTGTTTGGAACTACTTTTCCTGTTGGGTGGGGCAGGAGCCACTCCCTAGATTCAGAACACTGGAACTCTTCTGGAAAGCAGGAACTCTTTTCTTACCTAGGCGTGGCTGTGGAAGGAGACACCTAAGCACTACAGGAGGCTATTTAAACCACACCCGATGGATGAATCTTGCTTTGCGTTATTCTGCATCCTCTGCAGCAGAACGCTCATCGTGTCTTCTGCATCTGATCCTGGGCCTAAGGAAAAAGGCTTACCATCCTGAATCCAGTCTTCAGCAACACCTATAAAGACAAGAAAGAACAGGTCAGCATTACGGTCTTCAGTGACAGCGCTTCTCTTACCTGGTCCATCGGCTGTCACCAACGCCTCGCGCTGCATTCCGGCATCTGAAAGACAAAGGCTTACCTACTCTTTGTGCGCTCCGGAGGTCTTCACACTGCATTCCGGCATCTGAAAGACAAAAGCTTACCAACTCTTCGCACGCTCCGGAGGCCTTCGGCGCTGCATCCCGCATCTGAAAGACAAAACAAGGTGCGTTTAAAGACATTGGGGAACTTTAATACTCACGTGCCATTACTCCTTTCCACATCTGACCCAGTGGGTATTCCGGCACCCTGCAGCCGCTCCGAACTTGTACCTGCAAAATAAAAAGACAGTTAGAGCGCATCGTGAAGCAGGCAACAAGCGCTTACTTACGTGCTTCCAGGCGCTTCTATTCATCACACGGGCTCCATCTTCAACTCACTTCAGCCCGTCATCCGCCATCGCCGGAACCCTGCAAAACAAGAAACATCATTACTAAAGACTTTAAAGACATTAGAATTACTCGAAACTTACCGTTCGTGCAGTAAACGACGGACAGCA